>NC_091283.1:204139367-204822939 GCF_032444005.1 Ranitomeya imitator
TGTATATACTACTAAATTTCACAAAATCATGTACACATCACTGTGTTAGAATAATGATAAAGTAGACAATACATTCAAGGATTTGCAAATAGTCCTTTTTTTTATGCTAAATTTTCTACCAATGTAATTACAATATACTGTCCTTTCTGGGACACTTTCTTTGCAAAATTGTAGCAACCATTCCAGTACAATTGTGAACCAAACACTCCTGTGCTGGAAATCAGTGTCTGTCAATTCAATGCGGCGGCTCTCTGACAGCGACAAAAACATTACCGCAATACTACTAAAGAATTCTAAAAGCACCAATGTTATTACTCCGAATATCCCTGCTATTGTCATGTATTGTTCTTGAGGGAGCATAAGTAAAGCACATTAGAAGTAATTTAAAGTTGCTATGAGCTTTGCTTATTTATATCTCTACATAAAAGACACAATTTCCTCCATGAAGCAGGCTGGCCTTGATAAAGTGTGTATGTTAAATCACATCATCCCCCGATCAGCGGACAGACTCTCTAGGCGTACGCTGTATTTTCTGGTTTTAATATATAAGGAGTAAGATGCTGTTTCGTTACGAATGCGTCCTTTAAATCACGCTGCTCGTATCAATAATGAATGAACCTCAATTGTATCCCTAATATTATTCTCATGTCTTATTAAACTAATATTTCAAATGAAAATATATATGTATTTTTAGTGTTCGGCTCGGTAAAAGGAAGACTCTTTTGTAGGTGATATCGAGAAAAAAAAAAGATTTTATATATACATTATAAAAGATTAATTCCTAAGCAGATGTCTATTTTGTATAGATAGAAAGAGATAAAGAAATTTTTTTATAGAAGGAGAGAATAATTGAGTTTTTTTAGTGGTTAAAAATATAGAAAATAAAAAGTTATATTAGTATACTCATAGCTAGATTTTTAGGTTGTCCTATTTTAATGGGGGTTGTTCCACCAGAGACATTTATGGCAGATCAGTAGGATATGCCACAAATGCCTGATAGATAAAATTTGAACTTGCATCTATCTCTAAAATGGGGGTGCCCTATACCCTGTTCCAGACAGCGATTGACCAACAGCATGATGGGTGAGATTCCAACCTCTGGGGCCAACACCAATCGGCAGAACGGGGCACTTTTTTCCGTCTTAGAATGGAGAAATAGTGCACATGCTGGACCACCACTCCATTCATTCCCTATGGGGCTGCCAAGCGCTGCCCTCGGCTTTTCCAGTAGCCTTTCAGAGGATGAATAGAGTAGAGGTTGGGCATCCATTTGTAATGAGTATCAAAATTCCACATTCTGCCAACTGGTGCTGGTCCCAGAGGCCAGACCTCCACCGATCATTAAGTTAGATCAGTGTCCTATGAATAGGTGATAACTAGTGATAAGCAAATGTACTCGTTACTGTTATGATCTGGTGGTTTAGGAGCAACATGGAACGAGCTCTGAAGGAAGTGGTATCTGTACTGACCGCAGTCCCTAAGCTCAACACAACACTAGAAGTAGCCGTGGGATGCTCCTAACTCTCCCTAGGCACCTCGACACAGCCTAAGAGCTAACTACCCCTAAAGATAGAAGCAGGAAAACTATCTTGCCTCAGAGAAAATCCCCAAAGGATAGATTAGCCCCCCACAAATAATGACTGTGAGTGGAGAGGGAAAAGACATACACAGAATGAAACCAGGAAGAGCACAGGAGGCCAGTCTAGCTAGAAAGATAGGACAGGATGGAATACTGTGCGGTCAGTATAAGACACTACAAAAATCCACGCAGAGATTACAAAAATCTCCACACCTGACTAAAGGTGTGGAGGGTAAATCTGCTTCCCAGAGCTTCCAACAACACAGAGATAATTCATACTGATAAGCTAGACAAACATAGAAAGCACAGAACGAATAAGTCCACAATCTGTGGACAGAAAAGAGCAAGCAAGAACTTAGCTTTGCTGAACTGGTCAGGATAACAGGAAAATCCAAAGAGATGTGAATCCAACCAGGTTAATTGTCTCCTCTCCAAATCGCACCTCACCACCTGTGCGCTCGACCCCATGCCATCCCACCTCCTCCCCAACCACACCACCACACTCATCCCATCCCTAACCCACCTCTTCAACCTATCACTAACTTCTGGCACCTTCCCCTCTGCGTTCAAACATGCCACAATCACGCCTATCCTTAAAAAGCCAACCCTCGATCCAACTGCTATGTCCAGCTATCGCCCAATATCGCTGCTCCCACTCGCTTCCAAACTCCTGGAGCAGCACGTCCATGCTGAACTCTCCTCCCACCTCTCATCTAACTTGTTGTTCGACAATCTACAATCTGGTTTTCGCCCCCATCACTCAACTGAGACTGCCCTGACCAAAATCACTAACGACCTACTTACCGCCAAAGCTACTGGACAATACTCTGTACTACTCCTTCTAGACCTGTCCTCTACTTTCGACACAGTCGACTACTGCCTCCTACTACAGATCCTCTCCTCCTTTGGCATCAAAGACCTCGCCCTATCCTGGATCGCCTCGTACCTTTCCAACCGCACATTCAGCGTCTCCCACTCCCACACTACCTCCTCATCCCACCCCCTCTCTGTTGGAGTCCCTCATGGCTCTGTTCTAGGACCCCTACTCTTCTCAATCTATACACTTGGCTTGGGACAACTCATAAAGTCCCATGGGTTCCAGTACCACCTCTATGCTGATGACACTCAGATCTACCTTTCTGGCCCAGACATCACCGCTCTGCTATCCAGAACCCCAGAATGCCTATCAGCCATATCCTCCTTCTTCTCCTCTCGCTTCCTCAAACTCAATGTGGACAAATCTGAACTCATCATCTTTCCTCCATCCCACAGATCTTGCTTACCTGACCTATCTATCGCAATCAATGACATCATGCTTTCCCCTGTACCGGAAGTCCGCTGCCTCTGAGTAACCTTCGACTCTGCCCTGTCCTTCAAACCGCACATCCAAGCTCTTTCCACCTCCTGTCGCCTCCAGCTCAAAAATATCTCCAGAATCCGTCCTTTCCTCAACCTTCAATCTACTAAAATGCTTGTGCATGCCCTCATCATCTCCCGCCTTGACTACTGCAACATCCTTTTCTGCGGCCTCCCTGCTAACACCCTTGCACCTCTCCAGTCCATCCTTAACTCTGCTGCCCGACTAATTCATCTCTCTCCTCACTACTCCTCCGCTTCCCCCCTCTGCAAATCTCTTCACTGGCTCCCATTCCCTCAGCGTATCCAGTTCAAATTACTAATACTGACCTACAAAGCCATCCATAACCTGTCTCCTTCATATATCTCTGAACTAATCTCCCAATATCTTCCCTCACGTAATCTCCGGTCCTCCCAAGACCTCCTTCTCTCCTCCACACTTATTCGCTCCTCATCCAATCGCCTCCAAGACTTCTCCCGAATATCCCCCATCCTCTGGAACTCCCTGCCCCAATACGTCCGACTATCAACCACATTTGGATCCTTCAGACGGAACCTGAAAACTCATCTCTTCAGGGAAGCCTACAGCCTGCACTGACCCCGCTGCCTCCTCATCACTACCGAAGCTACCGCCTCACCAACGCCGGAGCTCCTGCAACCCCCAACCTACTGTCTCCTTCCCCATAATCCTGTAGAATGTAAGCCCGCAAGGGCAGGGTCCTCGCCCCTCTGTATCAGTCCGTCACTGTTAGTTTGTTTACTGTAAGTGATATCTGTAACTTGTATGTAACCCCTTCTCATGTACAGCACCATGGAATCAATGGTGCTATATAAATAAATAATAATAAAATAATAATAATAATAATCACTAGTGATAACTTTATAAGCAGACAACCCCTTAATTTTAAAGGTATGTCCACTTCATAAGGACACTCTTTTACTAAGACAACCTCTTTTTAACAAGGAAGCTTGATTGGCGATTGTCTGATATCCGAGGGTCCAGATTCAGAAATTCTTCATAGTTTTATGCCAGAAAGCTATGATTAATGGTAGTGGCTCACATAGTGGAAGGAGCAGCCATAGCAAATATAGAAAATGTGTCTGAATATGTGTGTAGCGAACCAGAAGGAAATGGTGGATAAATAGAAAAGAGGGACGGGGGTATTGTAATAAGCTATTTATAACCAAAAGACCCATATGCTGTTCTCTACGACACACTGCATAAAGGTCTTCTGCTTTTTGGTGGATGTCCCTGGCATGACACAACACTTATGGTGTCCTCATCTCTTTTTCATATGAAAACTGTTGAAGGAAAGAGCGCAAATAGCGTCTTATCTAAGAAGGTTAAAAGGTTATTCCATAAGATTGCACTCACCAGATGTAGCTGAGTTGAAGCATTGAAAGGATTCGCTGCACCAGATCCAGGAGTCCAGAAAGGACCAGCCGTTAGATACAGATTGGGAAAATTGTGGTAAATTTCCGCGCTGCTGAATCACTAGAATTCCAGAATTATTAGTACATGTGGCTTTATTATTCTACGCGTTTCAGAGTTCAAGACTCCTTCATCAGGAAACACCAGAGGAACATCAATGATGATGTGGTGGTGCGCCATCTTGGGTGTCAGGTCCGAGCATTCGTACATGAGCAGTTTCCTGGAAAGTGGATTGGTTGTCGTGGGCCAGTTGAATGGCCACCAAGGTCTCCTGATTTGACCCCCATAGACTTTTATCTTTGGAGTCATCTGAAGTCAATTGTCTATGCTGTGATGATACGAGATGTGCAGCATCTGAAACAGTGGATACTGGAAGCCTGTGCTAGCATTTTTTCTGCGGTGTTGCTATCAAAGTTGGATCCAAAATGTCTGACTTAAAAATGGCCGCCAGGGTCATCACCCATCTTGAAAAGTTTTCCCCTTCCCATATACTAATGTGCCACAAACAGGAAGTTGATATCAACAACAATTACCATTTTATTTCGGGGCATCCATATAAATGACCTACCCTGTAGAATCCACAGTAGTTTGCAGGCAAGATGCAGCTGAAAGAACTGGCTGGTGAATACTCCAAGACACATGGGAAGTGAACACAACACTGATTCATGAGTGTCTTAGAAGCTGATCTCATAGAGGCATGCAAGCAACCAGTAATGCCAGGACAGTCACCCACCTTTATGATTGCCTTGTAATACTACATTTTCTCAGCAGTAGCAGTCACTTCTTAACTAAAATAAGGCATTTGATTGGAGTGCTGGGGCCACAACCTAGAGCAATCAGCACTTTTCACCAAGAGCCACATTCTTAAGGAACTGTCTCATCTAATACAATGCTTGTAAAACAGAAAAGTCAACTTGCAATGAGAATGCAATTTGAAATGGCCTCCTATTTACAGGGACTCTCTATGATGCTTAAAGGCAACCTGTCAGCAGGTTTTTACTACCTCAAATAAGAGTAGCAGGGTGTTGGGGCAGAGACCCTGAATCCAAAGATGCATCACATAGTTTATTGGGTACAGCGGTTCTGACACAATCCAAGATTTTAGATTTAACATGAAGCAAAGCTGAGAAAGCTAACCTCGCCCACACCAGGCTCTGTATGTACATTGTCTATTGACAGTGAGCTGCTTATCTCAAGGGGAGGCGGAGTCAGACTACCAGTCATGTGTACCTCAGTCCTGGCAGTGATAACCTTCTAGTGATAAAACCTTCACTGTAAGAAAACAAAGCACACAGGTTGATAAGGGACACATCCTTCAAATCTGTTTTAAACGCTACATCATGCTGTCCTCTGATTACATAACTAAAACCTGGTAATTAAAACTTGCAGGAAAAAGAAAAGCGCAGATTGGGTCTTATCTCACGATTTACAAGTGTTGTATTAGCAAAGAGCTGCTCATCTGATCGTGGTGTAGTGAAAGCGTGTATATGCCAGCTGCGGCAGATCCACAGGTCGACACGCAACCATAACAGGAATGTTATAGCGGAAGGTTTGTGGATTATGTAAGCGCTGCTAGCCAATTCGAAGCCAGACATAGTGAAGAAGTTAATGGTGGTTTATTCAACGCGTTTCAGAGTTTATATGACTCCTTCTTCAGGATAAACCACATCAAGAGGCGGTAACAGGCTCAGGAATCATGTCGCACATGCACACCCACATACCTCGTTTCTCTCTAGCATGCTGGTGTCAGACACAAGACACTCTGTTACAGCTACCACCCTGAGCAAGTTTACACATGGCAAATTCACATTAAAGAAAAAGATTCAGCCTCAAAAAATCTCATGTCGACTTTTGCCATCTATCCGTCATGTTTCTTTGATCATTCTGATTTCAAAAATGACCACATGACCATAGTATTATTACTATTTATTATTATAGTGCCATTTATTCCATGGCACTTTACATGTGAGGAGAGGTTTGCATAATAAAAACAAGAACAATAATCATAAAGAATACAAATCACGGACTGGTCCAGGAGGAAAGAGTACCCTGCCCGCAAGGGCTCACAATCTACAAGGGATGGGTGAGGTTACAGTAGGCGAGGGTAGACCTGATCGTGCAGCGGTTTGGTGGATCGGTGGTTAATACAGGTTGTAGGCTTGTCGGAAGAGGTAGGTCTTCAGGTTCTTTTTGAAGGTTTCGATGGTAGGTGAGAGTCTGACATGTTGTGGTAGAGAGTTCCAGAGTAGAAGGTGATACGCGAGGGAAATCTTGGGAGAAATCTTGTATGCGATTGTGGGAAGAGGAGATAAGAAAAGATTGGAGGAGATCTTGTGAGGTTGTGTGCAGGTAAGAACCACGAGACTAGGTCACAGGTGTATGGAGGAGACAGGTTGCGGATGTCTTTGTATGCCATAGTTAAGGTTTTTAACTGGAGTCTCTGGGCAATGGGACTCAGTGAAGGGATTGACAGAGAGGAGAGGCCGGGGAATAGCAGAGGGATAGTTGAATTAGTTGGGCAGCAGAGTTGAGGATAGATTGGAGGGGTGCGAGACTGTTAGAAGGGAGGCCACAAAGCAAGAGGTTGCAGTAGTCGAGGTGGGAGATGATGAGGGCATGCACTAGTGTTTTTGCAGATTCTTGATTAAGGAATGTACAGATCCGGGAAATATTTTTGAGTTGGAGTGGAAAGGGCTTGGATATGTGGTTTGAAAGAGAGATCAGAGTAAAGGGTTACCCAGAGGCTGCGAGCTTGCAAGACTGGGGAAAGTGAGCAGCCATTTACTTTAATGGATAGTTCTGTTAAGGGGGTTGAATGAGACAGGGGAAAGGTGATGAATTCTGTTTTGTCCATGTTCATTATAAGTGCTTACCTGATACTTCTGATTTATTCTATCACAGCCCCACCTACAGGAAAACCCAGCAGTGTCAGGAAGAATCTATCCACCTCTGCAAGTTGTAGCCGCATGTACCATTTATAGATTGATGCTCATATTCAAGATTTGGATAGAGCTCCATTCAGATAATCTTGTCCACCTTTGAAGGGATGAGAGTTAAAATAGGGAAGTATGCAGAATTATTTTAGAATATTTTCTATTGCACGCCTAGCACTTACAAAGGTCGTACAATGAAAGCGTTGAGAATATAGAACCTTATTGTGGAAATGAGTCATGCAGTTTCATTAGCAAATGATTTCCCGAAACTATCAGTAATTATGTATTGTTCAGTAGACAATCATGGAGGACGCAAATTGATTGTGCCTGGGCCGTAGAGGTTAGGATTGGCCTAGAGGGAAAAAAAATAACCATCTTCCACATGAAATGGGTAATATTTTCGTTTCACTCAATACCTCATATCTATTAAATACTAACAGGGTAATAATGAGCATGTCTTCTATACAAAGTCACCAATTAATTGTGCCTACAGTACATATAATCACCTGGAGCCAAACATATAGACAATATCTAAGGAAAAAGAAACACATCTGGTCTCTTCAACTTTACTATTATGGCTTGATGACCACTAAAAACTAACATAAATGTTAAGTAAAGAGGAGCAAATGTTTTGAAATTCTTATTTGCCAGCTTCATTAGCAGCAAATCGATTCACCATAAAGTACTGTAAAGTCTCTAATTGGCCTGAAAACACACGTGTAACACCCTGAGGTCTCCTATGGCTATATTGCACATTCTTCTATATATTTATTGCAAACATCTTCTTTGTAATTTCAAAGTGACCTCAAGGTATATGGCTGTAGATTAACTGATGGTGGCACTTTTTCACTGTTCTACTGTCCCATACTATATGTGATGTTTATTCAGTGTCTTATGACCTTTTTCTACATATAACTATGGCTCAGCTGTGAACTGTTTACTCACTATCCAGATTCATCCCAAAATGGCTGCTGCATTCTCTGTCTTGGCTTTTATACAAGAAAAGAAGCAGGGGCGCTCCATGTGTGAAACTGGTTGAGTAAGGTAGACTAGGGAATCAAAGGAGACGCTCACCTGCACAATGCTGCATAAGGATTGGAGAATTGTTAAGACGTGGCTGCTACTCCATCTGCTGATTCTGACCAAGTCAGGCACGGAACTTGATAGAAGAAGCAGCTGAAAGACGCAGGGCATTTTTTGGGTGCTGCCAAATCCCGAGGAAACAAGTGACCAAGAGTTTGGAGAAAGGGGAAATATTGAGAAATCATTTTGGAGTTGTTCTAACTCCTCCATCAGGTTCTCCTTGAATATGTGATGTCAATAAAGTCCCTTTTCTTCAATCTCTGTTTCTTCTGGAATGGTAAGCGCCAGAAACACCACGTCTTTCAGCTGCCTCTTCTAAAGGCTTTTATACAGGCTATGATAGCCCCTCCTAGTTTGCTGTGCCACACTATGGGATAAATAGCTGCAAGCCATTAAGGGGAATTCCACATGGCTGAACCTGAGATCACATAAGCCTACTCTGGATGATTCAAACTTCTGCTTTGCGTAAAACGTGACTGGTCATCTTTTTAACAATTTGCTCAATTGAATTGCGAATTGTTCTAATTTGCCAGGCCCAGGGAATTTCCTGAAGTTTTTCATGAATTCAATTTGCATTGAAATGATTTGCTCATCTCTATTGTCAATATGCTTCATCAAAGTTTAGCTTGCTCTCAATAGGCAACAGTTCAGCTTGTTCCCTATTTCTGTATCTAAAACCCCTAGCCAACCTGAACTGGCTTGTTGGTACCCCCTTTTGACACCCAACATCAGGGGAATGCCACCCAGTTGCTCCCCTAGCTCAGTCGGGCTTGAATCCTCTTAGGGTTTAGTGGAACGGAGTCCTTTAAACTTTTTAGTTTTGATTCTATTTCTGGCTCTAAATGAGCTAATTTGCCAAATTTTTAGAAAAGGCTTTTAGGCCAAAATCTGGGTTAGTGGATGTTTCATAAAATTATGACAGAGGAAGGGTTGTGGATATCTAGTAGACCTGACCATGTTATGACACTGAGATGTTTCTACAGGTACTTGACACATGTATGTAATTTAGACCAAATTATTAATGGTGAGCTCACACAAATTGGCCAATCTGTGCGCCAAGTACCTCAATTTTGTAAGTATTATCTACATAGCAGTACTGCAGATGACATTTCGGATATTAAGTGATTGCATATATCTTATATATCTGCTGCACTTTGTGATATAAATCACATTTCTCTGTCTCGTGTCTGATGGAGGAGTCTGAGTTAGTTGAATGCCATGAGAACGTTACCAGGCTGACTACATTGTTCCAGCTGTAAACTTTGGTGGAGAAGGGACAATGCCACCAGGGAGTCTTCAGAGGTCAGCCTAGGCAAATTCTAATGCTAGGCAAGTTCTAATGCTAATATAAGACATTTTGGACAATTGTAGCTTTCACCTTTGTAGGAACAGTTTGGAGAAGACCGTTTTTTATTCTCCATGCCAAAACTAAGGCATACAGACATGGTTGGAGCAGTCTGTATGGAAAAACATGACCGGCCACACAAAGTCATGACTTCAACCCAATCTAACACTTTTGGGGCAAACAAAAATGGAGACTATAAACCTCTCCCCAACATTAGTGACAACTTTCACAAATGCTATTGTTGATGAAAAGAAAAAAATGTCCATACATGCTGTACCTCCAAAATCTGGAAAAAAAAACTTCCCAGAAAAGCAGGCTGTTTTTTTTAGCAAAGGCACCGATTTCATATGCATTTCTATGAACTTAGAATGGAAGTTCACGGAGGCTCATGTTGGTTTGGAAGGGTCCCGGTACTTTTGTCCAGATAGTGTATGATCACTGGGGGTTCACCTCACCTCATTGATATTGAGAATAAATATTGCACTTGGCAATAGATATTGATTAGAGCAGTATTGTACATCCATTGTCACCGCTCAGTTATAGCAGTAGACACAAACGTTAGACACTGGGATGGGGTCTCCTAACAATTATTCACTTATCAACAAACAATTAGATAGTTGATAAGTTATTTATGGGCTAGCCTCTTTAAAGGTGATTCATTGCTTCCAGATGTGTTTTCATATTCGTGCTTCTAGTTCCATCTCTTGATTACATCTCCAGTTATTTTTATACTTTTGCACAGTTCATTTCATCCTCCTGGTATTTCTATGAGCTACCCTACTGCTATAGGGGTGCATTATACTATGGGGTGCATTATACTGCTATGGGGGTGCATTATACCACTATTGGGGTGCATTATATTATGGGGCTGCATTATACTATGGGGTGCATTATACGACTATAGGGGGCATTATAACACTGCGGGGGGGATTATATTATGGGGCTGCATTATACTACTATGGAGCTGCATTATATTGCTATGGGGTGCATTATAATAGGGTGTGTAATATCCTACAATGGGGCTGCATTATACTGTTATGGGGCTGCATTATACAATGGCGTTGATTATACTGCTATGGAGCTGCATTATACTATGGTGCTGCATTATACTACTAAAGGGGTACATTATACTTCTAAGGGGCTGCATCATACTATGGAGCTGCATTATAATACTATGGGGCTGCATTATACTGCTATGGGGCTGCATTATACTATGGAGCTGCATTATACTACTATATGGATGCATTATACTGCTGTGGGGCTCCATTATACTATGGGGTGCATTATACTACTATGGGGGTGCATTATATTATGGGGCTGCATTATACTATTGGGTGCTTGAAATGGAAAGAAGGTGGGTACCACTTAATAAAATACAATTACACCATACAGCCAGGTGCTACTCAATGCGCAACCAGAATTATAAATAGTAAAGCAAAAGAGGGAAAAATATAGTGCAAACAAGGCAATGATAAATAGAAAGAGGCTTTATTACAACAACAATGCCAAGACAGACAAAAAATGCAATTAAAAACAATTAAAATCATGATGGAGCGACATGCAATACAATGAAAGGCAAGTGAAATAGGAAATGTGCAAAATTACAAAAATCTTCAAAAATTATTATAAAGGCAGTCAATATTGTGAATACATGATAGATCTGGTATAAAAGAGGCAATGAAAGGATTTCCAGAAAGAATTATGTCAAATGTCCATGGCTGGAGAAAAAAAATAATGGGTGTCGTCTAACAGACTATGTGATATAATAATGAAATGTTCAAATAACTGTAGTAAGCCAACTGATCAATCTCTCTGAGATTCAAATCATATATAAATACCCACCTGACAATTGTCATATATACAAAATATAAACATGCATGAATCAATGTATGAAGTCACAGATCACCAGAGTGGAGATAGTCCACCAGAGGCTCAAACACACATGCAAACACTCTGAATACGTTTGTAACAAAATACTAAGGCAGAAATACTTATTTGGCTTATTTCTGCCTTAGTGTTTTGTTACAAACATATTCTGAGTGTTTGCATGTGTGTTTGAGCCTTTCTTTTTTTTTTTTCCAGCCATGGACATTTGACATCATTCTCCCCGGAAATCCTTTCATTGCCTCTTTTATACTAGATCTATCATGTATTCACAATATTGACTGCCTTTATAATAATTTTTGAAGATTTTTGTAATTTTGCACATTTCCTATTTCACTTGTCTTTCATTGTCTTGCATGTCGCTCCATCAATATTTTTTTAGTTGTTTTTAATTGCATTTTTTGTCTGTCTTGGCGTTGTTGTAATAAAGCCTCTTTCTATTTATTATTGCCTTGTGTGCACTATACGTTGCGCTCTTTTTCTTTACTATTTATACTATGGGGTTCATTATACTACTATGGGCGGCATTATACCACTGTGGGGGGAATGATATTATGGGGCTGCATTATACTACTATGGGGCTGCATTATATTGCTATGGGAGGGCATTATAATAGGGGACGCATTATACTACTATGGGGCTGCATTATACTGCTATGGGCTGCATTATACAATGGGGTTGATTATACTGCTATGGGGCTGCATTATACTATGGAGCTGCATTATTCTACTATAGGGGTGCATTATACTATGGAGCTGCATTATACTACTATGGGGCTGCATTATACTATGGAGCTGCATTATACTACTATGGGGCTGCATTATACTGCTGTGGGGCTGCATTATACTATGGGGGTGCATTATACTACTATGGGGGTGCATTATACTGTTATGCGGATGTATTATACTGTTATGGGGCTGCATTATACTATGGGGGTGCATTGTAGTGCCATGGGGCTGAATTTTTACCGCTATAGGGGTGCATTATACCATGGGGTGCATTATACTGTTATGGGGCTGCATTATATTATGGAGGTGCATTATACTACTATAGTGCTGCATTATACTATGGGGGTGCATTATATTATGGGGCTGCATTATACTACTACGGGGCTGCATTATTCTACTTTGGGGCTGCATTATACCGCTATGGGGTGCATTATATTATTGGGTGCATTATACTATGGGGTGCATTATACTACTATGGGACTGCATTATACTACTATGGTGGTGCATTATACTATGGGGCAGTGGATCACCCCCAGGGGGCCGTGGTGTACCCTTCGGTTCACGGGGGATGTCACGGTGGCTGACCCGGTCCGTGGCCCTGGGACATCCATATAAAAGGGAAAGGTCTTTAAAGGGATATAGTCTATGTTCATGATGCAACTTGTGGTATTCGGTCAGGGTGACCGACGCTGCTTTAAGGGGTCCATTGGGGTGATGTTATGGCAGCTAGATACTATACCTTTCCACAGGTGAAGTATATCCCCAGGGCTTCCCGGTGTGTAAATGGTGGTATGGTCAAAGGCACAGAGAAGAATGAGGACACAAGGTTGCAGTCTCTTTACCTTTTACTGAAGGCTTCAGCATCCACAGTCCAGAACACCAGACCACAGGGCAGGCAGAGTCAAGCTGGTTTGGAGGCAAGTCCAGAGTCCCATTGTCCAGGTGGAAATCAGTAGCCTTCCCTTGCGCTGCAGTGGTGTAGTCCCTTACTGCCTATGGCTTCACATAAGGGTCTCACAGATGTGATGTTTTGCTCTCTCTGTCCCCCATATAGGATAGGACAAAACCCATATGACTGGTGACTTGAGCCTGTTTATAGGGTCTCTTAGATAACCCGGCTCTGTGGGTGTCACCAAGGCTTCTGGGTGTAGGTGCAGACAGGTAACCTGCAATTAGCTGTCCAGCCGGTTTCTGAAATAAGGCGTAGAGGTCCTTACTCCCTCGGTGTTCCAGCTACCGGGGTTCTGCGCCTCAGAAGGAGGCAGCCTGTTCGGGGCTGGTCTCCTTCTGGTATCCTCTCCTTTGCTGCGACTTCCTATATGCTCGCTGCAATACAATTCTGCCTTTCAATGTCTCCTTCTGGGAGCTGCAGCTCTGAGGGTATTCATAGCTCTGTTGACCCTCTGTCCTCCTCAGACTACTGTCTGGAACTTTCTCCTAACTTCTGTCTGGAACTAGCTGAGCTGAGCTCAGCCAGCAACTAACTTCTGTCTGGAACTGACTGATTTTCCCTACAGACTACCAGTTATATATATGTGGGGAGTGACCTAGCAAATAGGAGCAAAAGCTCCCCCTGGTGACCTGGAGTGTGAATGTGTTGCATGTTTGTGATACCTAGATACAGTTATCCTTTCTTGCCTCCAAACGTAGCATCACTCTCCCCTGGAGGAAAGCAATACCACTGCGACGACTGGGACCCTCGGGCGCCACACTAGCATTATACTACTATGGGGGTGCATTATACCCCTATGGGGCCACATTATACTATGGGGTGCATTATACTGTTATGGGTATGCATTATACTATGGGGGTGCATTATATTATGGGGCTGCATTATACTACTATGAGGATGCATTATACTATGGGGTGCATTATACTATGAAGGAGCATTATACTGCTATGGGGCTGCAATATACCACTATGGGGCTGCATTATACTGCCATGAGGCTGCATTACACCTCTATGGGGCTGCATTATACTACTATGGGGCTGCATTATACTGCATATGGAGAGACATGAGGCAGAATGGGTGGACACGTGGTGTCCAAAATGGGAGGACACATGGGGTCCAGAATGTGGAATTTTATTACTGTAGGGGCTAATTAAAGGATCTTATTTTGAGGATTCTGTTTTCAGTGTGGGGTAGGAGAGGTCCTGTTACTGTGCAGGGCGAAACAGTCGCTTTTTTCTTCATCTGGCATAGATTAGAGGTTGGGGAATAATTGGGGAATGTGCTCTAGATAACTGTTATTTTCTTCAGAGACAAGTCATGGCTGGAAGAAGTGATGGCGGTCTGAACTGGATGAAGAAGAAAAACGAAGATGTAGGGCTTCAATCCATCAATCCTGCTATGGCATTAGTATTGTGTTTTTTTTTATTAATGATCAATATTGTAGTATTCAGTCACTGTGGTGGTAATATGTGATCTGGTCATGATGTGGCGGTATGTTTTCCTTGTATGTGCTATTACTCGGTCACTATGTGGTGGTAATATGTGGTCTTGTTATGATGTGATGGTATTTGTTCCTTGTATGTGGTATTATTAGTCACCATGTGGTGGTAATACATGATTCAGTCATGGTGCGGTGGTATTTTTCCCTTTATGTGATATTATTGAAAAATATGCCTAAACTGTATTGGATATTTTAACAAATGTTTAATAAGTTACAGTACAGTAGAGCCCGGCCAAAAGAGTCTTCTAGTCGTGGTGGTGAATTAAAAAATCTTGGTCAAAACAAAAGCTGCTGACTATGTATATGATCTGGAGATGGGAACCGTTAATGTGTGATTGGTGCAGAAGTGGAGTTTTTCTAAGAAAGGGTGGCAGGACTGTGGAAAGTTCGTGGGGTGGAGGCAGGGCAAGGGTGGAGCCTGGGCAGACTTTCAAGGGGGCCCCAAAAATGTTTCCAGTATGGGGCTCCGAAATTCCTAGTGGCAGCCCTACTTGTGACCATGCATCTGTAGCTCCTGCTACTCTACCATCTGCACCACCGCTGTCAGGCAGTGACTATTTCTGGTGATGTACAGGAGTATTCCTTAGATGCATAATGGATCATTCAGGCACTAGAAATGTTACCTTTTGGTAAGTTCTGTCTCCTACGTTGCCTGTTGGATGGAGTAAACATGGTGGATGACTACAGGTCTCAGATATTGACCATGTTGAACCGTCACTGCCATCTACATGTAGTCCGTTGAAAGTCCACTTGAGCAACAGTCAGATGGCAAAGTTGCAGAAACACGGTGCAGATTTTACTGTTTTATTGTCCGATATGCAATCAATGGAAACCAACGCCACAGTCACGTGTATAATTAACAGTAAAACCAATATGATATTGTTCACTGCGAAATGAGAGAATTTGCTATTGAAGGTCCATAAATTAGCTTCTGTTTTTTTTCCCTACAAGAACTGAACCCTGTTTCGACGCAGCAGGAACAATTAGCAGTTCATAAGTTCATCAGCCTCTCTTGAAATACACTTTATGTAAATGTATATTTGCTTGAGTGCTTTCTCTGTGCATTACCTGAAATAGAAAAAAAAAATCCAACTTTTTAGCTGATAATTTTTCCATTTAATGATCATGAGCTGCCTCACAGAATATCTCCTATTACAGAAGCTCTCGCCTCTTGCCCCCGCCCTGCTCTTGGCATTTTAATATCTGTCTGGGTACAAAGAAGTAAGTCGGCTTCACGTGAGAGATAGCAGGGGTTGCGTTTCCTTCAATTAATTGTTTAATGTAGTGTCAAGACTGAGGTTTAATAATTCCCGTCCTTCTGAGCCTTTTCCAGCAATCATACTTTCAATTAAGATTCTATCGATGACAGAATGGCGCGTCCCTTAATGAAAAGGCTCAAAATAATGGTGCGCACATCTACATCTGCCTCATTTCATTTGGTAGAATTGAGAAAGGAATCATTTGGTGTCCCGAGAGGAGAAAATAAATCGTCTACTCACACGCAGGCCACTTTTTCCCACGTAGTGTAGAGTAGTCAGAAAGCATAGGATTAAAAGGGTTTTCATAGACCACAAACCAAAAAAAGCTACTTTGCAATCTGCCCATTATTCAAAATTCTTCTTGTACTCAAGAATTTAGGGACTTTGTATTCTATAGTTTACTGCCCATTGCCTAAATTACCAACCAGCCACCTCTATATTCTAAAATAGGTGGTTATTTTCAACGGCAAGGAGTGCTTACAAGCTCTGTTCTATCAAGCTTGCAAGCGCTGCTCTAAAGCTGTGCTCCTCTGATGCTGCAATGGCAACGCTATTCTGCTAGAAGGATTGCACAGTGTGCAGTTTGGATCAGTGGCTCAACCATACTGCCAGCCTGAATTGTCAATCTTCAGGAGCGCATGGCCCCCTTGCAAGCAACAAGCAGGGAGGCAGAGGAGAGGTGTGCTCCTGAAGAGAGGTAATTGTAACAACCCTTTAAAGGGATTGTCCAGCCTTGGGTTACAAGTCATCCGCCACTCTATGTCACGCTGGGAAGAGGTGGTCATGTGTCTGCAAGTATGCGATTTCGTCACATTCCGACTAGGCATATCTGGCCTCGCTCAATACACTTTGGTTGAGTGAGGCTGTGCAAGTCTATGACAAATAGATGTTTAGGGGTGTAGCGCCGGCGTCCCCAGCAGGGGCACGGACTCATTCATCGCTGCAGCTCCGCACTCCCTCCTCCTTCTCCTGCTGCTTCTCCCCGGGGTCTGCACACGGCTCGCAGATCCCCGGGTACTGTGTTTAGGATGCTCTCCATCCTAAAGTGTCCCCAGCCAATGGCTGGGAGACACTTATTATTTAAGGCATGTCCACCTGATGGGAGGTGCCTGTGCAACGTTGTTAGTTTGTTTCTAAGACACACTTGCTAGTTCTCAAGTTGCATTGCTCATATCTCAGTATACCTGCCCTATACAGTACATCAGCTGTGCCTGTCTGCCTGCCTATCAGCCATGCCCGCCTGCCTATCAGCCATGCCCTCCTATCAGCAATGCCCGCCTGCCTGTCTATTAGCCATGCCCACATGCCTGCATATCAGCTGTGCCCGCCTGCCTGCCTGACAGCTGTGCCCACCTACCTGTTGTGCCAGTCACTACACAAGCTGTGGCAGCCAGTATTTGCCAAATCTACCATTCTTGCCTGTTCCTGCCTCCTGTCCCTTTGGGGGTCAAATGCCAACCACTCAAGGTCAGTCCTGGTGTCACACCTGGTCTCATCTCCCTCATCCATCCTCGGATTGTGGCATCATCAGCCACCTTGTATCCAAGGTTGGACTTAGTGAGGCATCTAGTCACACCCCTCCAGGCTCAGTGGTTCCATCACCCAGACCAATACAGTTTGCAAAGGCCATAGAATCCGCTGGTTCTCTGCCATGCTGTGATGGTCCTCAGTAAGCAAGAGGGACCCTAACTATCCCTGTCCCGAGGGTACTCTTAAAGGTTGAAAAGCCTGAGTCTCCACTCTTACTCTGCTCCTGTAAAAACCCTAATCTGTCCTCTCCCCCACCCCATGAGGCATGGGACAGAAATGAAAGGTAAAACAGACTCAAAGACAAAACAGGGATAACATAAAACCTTTATCATAAAAAGCACTAACCAACAATAGGAAGGAGGGTAGGGACAGGAAGGAATAAACTTAATGGGAAATTGGAACAGGAGATAAACACACATGTACAACAGCAACCTACAAACACCACATCGTCAACTCAAGCTTTAACTACTTAGCTTTAGCACACAGCACAGGAAGATAAATCTCCAATAGTAACAGTGAACTCCTATTCAGCAACGCATCTCTTAAGAGCAAGGAAGCAGAGATTTCATCGGCAGGACAGAGAAGGTCTGGTCAGGATTTATAGGAAGAGTTAATGACCAGATCAGAAGCAGATGAAATGGAGCTGCATGTTTTTGACCAGCATAGAAAGGGTCGTGAACCTCTTCAGCACCAAAGGAAACTAAATTAATTTAATATTGGCTCCAAATACACAGGCTAAATGTGATCTGTGATTGTCAGTGATCTTCTACTCCCACATCTCCCAGGTTGGGGTGACACATTCGTGACACTCTCAGGCTTCCTCCATCTCTGACTTGTTCCAGGAGTTCTCCCTCCAGAATGACCAACAGGACAAGATCCTATCCTACCAGTGGACAGTAAACACCCATCTAGGCATGCTGATAACTCCAGCCGCATCTGCATTTACCCAAGCTGCAACAGCATCGGATGTGCCTCAACAGTCTGCCAGCTTTGCACCTGGCTTTGGACTCCATGTGTCTGCTCCTCCATGCTATGGAAGTGACACTGCTCTATGTCGGGGGTTCTTTAATCAGTGCACGCTATACTTTGAACTCTTGGCTCATCAGTTAATTTTAGATTGGGCCAAGGTGACCTTCATTATGTCCCACCTCAATGGCGAGGCTTGGACGTAGCTTAACCCCATATGGGAGAGAGGGGATCCTCTAGTGTTAAACCTTCATTTCTTACCTTCCGTAAGCCTGGAGTTTTATACCTGAACTTAATACATTTGGTTCATCTTTGGCTGCACAACTTGAAATATAAAAACGCTATTAGGAGGTTTAGATTTGTGCTGTGATTTGCACCAATTTCACAAATGCTGAAAAATCTGTCTGTTCTCCTCACTCTAAATCTCCTTGCTACAAGTGATCAAGTGGTGAGAGGTGTGAAAAGTCACAAATTATAGTGCAAATATGCCATGAGCCATAATTTGAGTTTTGAGCAAGCCAACTACCCTCTAAGATGAGAGAGATGTCTCGCCCAACATTAGAGATTCATAAGACTCTGGTCCAGTGGTGACGTCGGTCAGCCTTCAGACTAGAACACTAAGAACCTTCTACTATCTGCGACAATGGCATCCATGATGCATCTTCTGATCAACATACTCTCATGATGTCATGCATGCATTGTACTACACCACAGGACTTACTAAAAAGAAGTGGTGCAACGGATGCCACAAGGTAGGTGGTTTGCAGTGCTCTTGTTGACAGCCATGGACTAATGATGTGTCCTGTGCACAAGAATGCTGAAAATCTTTTTTCTCAAATCTGCAAGAAGGTTCTTATCTGAAATGCACTTACCTTGACTACATCCTTCCCTTAATGCTTTCATGCATTAGCATAGACACTCTTCAAAGGCAGAGGATATGACGGCACTCACCGATACATTTAAATTCTTTATTCCATCAAATGTAAAAACTGTAGGGAGTACATGGATACATATGCACAATATACATGGATACATATGCACATTTCACGACAACCAGGCACATCTTCTGGGTTTAGGTCCCAGAAGAAGCACTTAGCTTGTGCGAAACGTCTGTTGTGTATACAATGGGTATGGAAAGTATTCAGACCCCTTTAAATTTTTCACTCGCTGTTTCATTATAGCTATTTAAAAAAGTTAATTTTTTTTATCATTAATGTACAATCTGCACCTCATCTTGACCGGAAAAAAAACAGAAATGTAGAAATTTTTGCATATTTATGAAAAAAGAAAAACTGAAATATTACATGGTCATAAGTATACAGACCTTTTGCTCAGACACTCATATTTAAGTCACATGCTGTCCATTTCCTTGTGATCCTCCTTGAGATGGTTCTACTCCTTCATTGGAGTCCAGCTGTATTTAATTAAACTGAAAGGACTTGATTTGGAAAGGCGCACACCTGTCAATATAAGACCTCACAGCTCACAGTGCATGTCAGACCAAATGAGAATCATGAGGTCAAAGTAACTGGCCAAGGAGCTCAGAGACAGAATTGTGGCAAGTCACAGATCTGGCCAAAGTTACAAAAGAATTTCTGCAGTAATCAAGGTTCCTAAAAGCACAGTGGCCTCCATAATCCTTAAATGGAAGAAGTTTGGGACCACCAGAAGTCTTCCTAGACCTGGCCGTCCAGCCAAACTGAGCAATCGTGGGAGAAGAGCCTTGGTGAGAGAGGTAAAGAAGAACCCCAAGATCACTGTGGCTGAGCTCCAGAGATGCAGTCAACTATCACTGCAGCCCTCCACCAGTCCGGCCTTTATGGGATATGAAAGCCCACATAGAGTTCGCTAAAAAAACACATGAAGGAATCTCAGACTATGAGAAAAAAGAATCTCTGGTCTGATGAGACGAAGATAGACCTTTTTGGTAATAATTCTAAGCGGTATGTGTGGAGAAAACCAGGCATTGCTCATCACCTGCCCAAAACTATCCCAACAGTGAAACATGGTGGTGGCAGCATCATGCTATGGAGGTGTTTTTTAGCTGCAGGGACAGGATGACTGGTTGCCATTGAAGGAAACATGAATGCACCCAAGTACAGAGATATCCTGGCTGAAAACCTCTTTCAGAGTGCTCTGGACCTCAGACTTAGCCGAAAGTTCACCTTCCAACAAGACAATGACCCTAAGCACACAGCTAAAATAACAAAGGATTGGCTTCAGAAAAACTCTGTGACCATTCTTGACTTGCCCAGCCAGAGCCCTGACCTAAACCCAATTAAGCATCTCTGGAGAAACCTGAAAATGGCTGTCCACCAACGTTCACCATCCAACCTGACGGAACTGGAGAGGATCTGCAAGGAAGAATGGCAGAAGATCCCCAAATCCATGGGTGAAAAACTTGTTCCATCATTCCCAGGAAAAATCATGGCTGTACTAGCTCAAAAGGTGCTTCTACTCAATACTGAGCAAAGGGTCTGAATACTTATGACCATGTGATATTTCAGTTTTTCTTTTTTAATAAATTTGCAAAAATGTCTACATTTCTGTTTTTTTTCTCACTCAAGATGGGATGCAGAGTGTACATGAATTAGAAAAAAAAGAACTTTTCTGAATTTACCAAATGGCTGCAATGAAACAAAGAGTGGAAAATTTAAAAGGATCTGAATACTTTCTGTACCCACTGTATGTATCCATGTAGTTTTTAAAGTTGCTGGAATAAAGAATTGAATTATATTAACTCGAGTGTGCCGCTATATTCTCTGCCTTTGAGCAGTGTCTATGCCATATGACCACAACCAGTTGTCTGCGGTTCAAATAAGATGTTCCAGTATCTATCTGAATTGACTGTCTATCATGCATTAGTAATATATGAAAGAGCAATTTTTAGCACTTAAGAAATGCCCTATGTTTCCTATGTAAGAATGCGCAAAATTCACAATGGAACGCTAAGAATTTTTACAGAAATTGGCAACAAATCAGTACTGTAATTTCCCTGACACCATGTTTAACCGAAGCTAAAAAAAAAAAAAAAAAAAAAAACCTTGCTCCAAAAATACACACATTAAACTTTGCTTAAAGTTCTATATTTTTATAAGAGCTGAATCAATCTTTTAGAAGAAATCTTAAACTTGCTCCCCATGATGTTGCACGGTGCAGCTGACGTTTAAAAGTTGGGGTTCTTCATAAGTTCTGCACATTTGTAAGAAGTGACTGTCCATCACGGCGAGTGTTCGGAAGATTGGTTGCAAAGAATAGAAATGTGACTGAGAGCCATGGAGTGAGCGCGGAGTGACAGGGAACGGAAATAGGAGGTGACACGCTGAGCTGTGCAGATACTCCAGCGTGAAATAAAATCTCGAAGCGTCTGCTGGAGATCGTGATTCAGATGCTGCCCAAGTGTGGGATTACATGTCATTATGTGCAGCTTCTGCTGTCACACAACTGTTCAGGGCCCACTACCTAGATCTTAGATCAAGTCATTGGAAAAGTTTGCAGACAAGTCCTCCAGCTTTATTATTTATTATTAAACCTTATAAGATGCTGACACTTTTGGGCAGAGCCGGAAACTGATTTCTCGGCACGGTGGGAACATATAGGAAGTCATAGGAAAAAAACGTACTGTTTCTGCTACTTTTTTATATCTGTGTATGGCTTCAGTTGGTGGGAAGTTAGGCATAAATTTATAGTTTATGTTCAAACACACAGTCTTTAGACAAATTATTTTGGCTGAAAAACCATACCCAAAGGCCAAGTTTTTAGAAATATTTTCATTGGGTTTTTTTTTCTGTTTTTTTTTTTTGGGGGGGGGGGGCGGGAGGATTTAGGCTGCCATCACACTAGCAGTATTTGGTCAGTATTTTACATCAGTATTTGTAAGCCAAAGCCAGGAGTGGGTGATAAATGTAGAAGTGGTGCATATGTTTCTGTTATACTTTTCCTCTGATTGTTCCACTCCTGGTTTTGGCTTATAAATACTGATGTAAAATACTGACCAAATACTGCTAGTGTGACTGCAGCCTTACACATTTTGTGCATGGGGGGTTTCTTTCTGCTTGCATTGATTCGGTGGTCAAATGAATGAACAAGTTTTTTTTACAATATGAAAAAAAGGTGGAAAAAAAGGCAACATCCTGTGTACTATATCTTGTTTTTTCATTGTGCTCAACAGGGAATATTTGAAGTTATTTTTATGTGCATTTTGGAGCTAAATTCAGGCGGATTTGAATGCTTTTTTTGGCTCAGAATTTGAAAACACGCCAAAAAAACAAAAACTCAAATTAAAATTGCATAAAAGACATGTGCTCTTAGGCTGGTTTCACATTTGCGGTTGTGTCCGCAGCGTTTCTACCGCATATATCCGCATGCGTTGTGTATTCCTATATTTAACATTAGGGACGCATGCATTTTTGATTATTCGCGTTTTGCCGCGTTTACCGTCGCATGCGTCGTTTCGTCGTTTGCGGCTTGGCGTGAAAATGCAACATGTAGAAATTTTAGAGGCGTCAATTTGCCGCCTGGAAACATATGCGGTCTATTGCGACAAAAAAACGCATTGCTGTCTATATGAACGCATGCGTTCAGAAGCACATGCGTTTGCTTGCGTTCATGAACGCATGCGTTTCAGAAGAGAAAAACATGTCTAGACACTGATAAGCCACCCCCCACATACCAAGTGATAAAGGGAGGTAGTGGACATTTGCAAGCCACTACTCAGCAGACACTGAAGCAGACGAGACACAGGCTACATCTGGGAGGAAAACAAGACACTGAACAATGTGAGTATATCCTAGCCAATGCCTCTATTTTCTGTCTCTACATGTCCTACAGTAATTTCTTGCATTTCTTTCTTTCTACATGCATCAGAATGTCTTCTTCTGATGAGGAGCAACGTCCTGGGCCGTCGGAAGTCGAACATGTCAGTGAGGTATTTGCCTCCTCAGATTGGTAAGTATTCACTGTCACATCCACACATGTGACAATTTTTGTTTTTCATTTTTTTAGAGCTCTTCTTCATCTGCGGCAGAGACTGGGCAGGAGCAGCGGAGTCAAGGTCGGGTGGAAAGACGGCAGCGGGTACGTATACAAGGCTGACTGTTTACTGTATCCTCAGTGTAATATTCTTGAATCTTCCTTTCTTTCCATTCCTATTTCTTTACTTTTTTCTTCTGTAATCCTTTTGTATGTTGACTTTCCTATTCATGCCATTTCTCAGCATCTTTTTTCTTTCTTTTCCTTATGTTAAAAAACCTCAGTGTGTGAACAGACACTAAGCACTCATGTGCAGGACAGAACTGTGAACACTAAGGCTATGTGCACACGTATTCTAGGTCCACTGCAGATTTTTCTGCAGTGGATTTGATAAATCCACAGTGGAAAACCACTGCGGATTTACCGCGGATTTAGGCTATGTGCATACGTTGCGGATTAGGCTTAGGAATTTCTGGTGCGGATTCTGCCTCTCCTGGCAGAAAACGCACCTGCGGATTTGTCGCGTTTTTTGTGCGGTTCCGCAGCGTTTTTGTGCGTTTTTGCTGCGGGTTTTCTTGCGGATTTGCTGCGTTTTTTACCCCTGTGGTTTTCTATAATGGAATGGGTACAAAAACACTGCAGATTCACAAAAAAGAAGTGACATACTACTTCTTTTAAACCACAGTGTTTCCGCAGCAGATTTTCCGCAAAGTGTGCACAGCATTTATTTTCTCATTGATTTACATTGTACTGTAAATCAATTGCGGATCTGCAGCGTTTCTGAACCTCAAAAAACGCTGCGGATCCGCAGAGAATCCGCAATGTGTGCACATACCCTTACCGCAGTTTTTCTGCGATTTTCACTGCGGTTTTACAACTGCGGTTTTTCATAGGGGCAGTTGTAAAACCGCTGCGGAATCCGCAGAAAGAAGTGACATGCTGCGGAATGTAAACCCCTGCGTTTCCGTGCAGTTTTTTCCGCAGCATGTGCACAGCGTTTTTTGTTTCCCATAGGTTTACATTGAACTGTAAATGCATGGGAAACTGCTGCAGATCCGTAGCAAAATCCGCATCGTGTGCACATACCCTAAGTCTGTGGCCTCGATTCATCAAAGAATTTTAGCCAGAATTATCCTGGAAATTGCTTTGAAAAGTTGCTAAGTGTTTGCACAACTTGGAGTTGTGCAAAAAGTTTACAACTTTAAGGTCGGCGTCACACTGGCGTATTGCATCCGATGCGAGATCATCGGATGCGATATGCTAATGACACTCGGCTCCTGCTCGCAGCAGAGCAGGAGCCGAGTGTCATGCGTCTGTGCTCCGATTCTCTCGCACAGGGAGGATCGGAGCACAGCTGTGGAGGAGGCGGAGAAATGAATTTCTCCATCTCCATTGCTGGGGTCCGCTTATAACGCACATCACTCGGATGATATCCGAGTGGTGTACGCTGTCTCACTCGCACCCATAGGCTTATATGGGTGCGAGTGAGCTGAGAGTTTTCCTCGGTCCGAGACAATCGCAGCATGCTGAGATTGTCTTGGACCGAGGAAAACAGCCGACAAAAAGTTGGCTGTTGGGAGCTGCCCCATAGCTTAACCCCTTTCTGACCTCGGACGGGATAGTACGTCCGAGATCAGAACCCCCGCTTTGATGCGGGCTCCGGCGGTGACCCCGCATCAAAGCCGGGACATGTCAGCTGTTTGGAACAGCTGACATGTGCTCGCAAAAGCGGCGGGTGAAATCGCGATTCACCCGCTGCTATTAACTAGTTAAATGCCGCTGTCAAATGCTGTGGGCAGAGAACATGTGTGTGTCTCTGTATGTGGGCAGAGAATATGTGTGTGTGTCTCTGTGTGTGGGCAGACAACGTGTGTGTGTCTGTGTGTGGGCGGAAAATATGTGTGTGTGTCTCTGTGTGTGGGCAGAGAATATGTGTGTGTCTCTGTGTGTGGGCAGAGAATATATGTGTGTGTGTCTCTGTGTGTGGGCAGACAACATGTTTGTGTGTGGGCAGAGAATATGTGTGTGTCTCTGTGTGGGCAGAGAATATATGTGTGTGTCTCTATGTGGGCGGAAAATATGTGTGTGTGTCTCTGTGTGGGCGGAGAATATGTGTGTGTGTCTCTGTGTGTGGGCAGAGAATATATGTGTGTGTCTGTGTGTGGGCAGAGAATATATGTGTGTGTGTCTCTGTGTGTGGGCAGACAACATGTTTGTGTGTTTGTAGAAAATATGTGTGTGTCTCTGTGTGGGCGGAGAATATATGTGTGTGTCTCTGTGTGGGCGGAGAATATATGTGTGTGTCTCTGTGTGGGTGGAGAATATATGTGTGTGTCTCTGTGTGGGCAGAGAATATGTGTGTGTCTCTGTGTGGGCAGAGAATATGTGTGTGTCTCTGTGTGGGCAGAGAATATGTGTGTGTCTCTGTGTGGGCAGAGAATATGTGTGTGTCTCTGTGTGGGCAGAGAATATGTGTGTGTCTCTTTGTGGGCAGAGAATATGTGTGTGTCTCTGTGTGGGTGGAGAATATGTGTGTGTGTCTCTGTGTGGGCAGAGAATATGTGTGTGTCTCTGTGTGGGCAGAGAATATGTGTGTGTCTCTGTGTGGGCGGAGAATATGTGTGTGTGTGTGTGCAGAGAATATATGTGTGTGTCTGTGTGTGTGGGCAGAGAATATGTGTGTGTGTTGGCAGAGAATATGTGTGTGTCTCTGTGTGGGCGGAGAATATGTGTGTGTGAGTGGGCAGAGAATATATGTGTGTCTCTGTGTGTGGGCTGAGAACATGTGTGTGTCTCTGTGTATGGGCAGAGAATATCTGTGTGTATGGGCGGAGAATATGTGTGTGTGTTTCTGTGTGGACCGAGAATATGTGTGGGTGTGGGCAGAGAATGTATGTGTGTGTCTGTGTGTGGGCAGAGAATATGTGTGTGTTTCTCTGTGTGTGTGGGCGGAGAATATGTGTGTGTCTCTGTGTGTGGGCAGAGAATATGTGTGTGGGTGTCTCTGTGTGTGGGTGGAGAATATGTGTGTGTGTCTCTGTGTGTGGGCAGAGAATATATGTGTGTGCTTCTCTGTGTGGGCAGAGAATGTGTGTGTGTGTCTCTGTGTGTGGGCAGACAACATGTTTGTATGTGTGGGCAGAGAATATGTGTGTGTGTCTCTGTGTGGGCGGAGAATATGTGTGTGTGCCTCTGTGTGGTGAAGACCTGTGGATCTGCAGCAGCCGCTATCTATATGCTCTAATCTCATCCTAACCAGGTGAGCAAATTTGGTGTATATTCTCCTCTATGTAACGTGGATAAGACCCTATTGCGCTCTTTGTCTCCCCATTGTTTTGCAATAGTTACCCTGGAGTCAACGGAAGACACGGGCATAGGCACAGGTACCCACGGATGCTGACCTGTTATGAAAGGCAATTCAGTACCACAATGGACATAGCGGTCAGAGCACATACAGTGATCTGACAATAACCCAAAATCATAGAATGAGCTCTGAGACGTGGGAACTCTGCAGACCGCAATCCCTAATCCTCTCCAAACAACACTAGAGGCAGCTGTGGATTGTGCCTAACTCTGCCTATGCAACTCGGCACAGCCTGAGAAACTAACTAGCCTGAAGATAGAAAATAAGCCTACCTTGCCTCAGAGAAATACCCCAAAGGAAAAGGCAGCCCCCCACATATAATGACTGTGAGTTAAGATGAAAAGACAAACGTAGAGATGAAATAGATTCAGCAAAGTGAGGCCCGACTTTCTTAACAGAGCGAGGACAGAAAAGGTAACTTTGCGGTCTACACAAAACCCTAAAGAAAACCACGCAAAGGGGGCAAAAAGACCCTCCGTACCGAACTAACGGCACGGAGGTACACCCTTTGCGTCCCAGAGCTTCAAGCAAAAAATTAGACAAGCTGGACAGAAAAAATAGCAAACAAATAGCAAAGAAGAACTTAGCTATGCAGAGCAGCAGGCCACAGGAATGATCCAGGGAAAAGCAAGTCCAACACTGGAACATTGACAGGAAGCCAGGATCAAAGCATTAGGTGGAGTTAAGTTGAGAAGCACCTAACGACCTCACCAGATCACCTGAGGGACGAAACTCAGAAGCCGCAGTACCACTTCCCTCCACCAACAGAAACTCACAGAGAGAATCAGCCGAAGTACCACTTGTGACCACAGGAGGGAGCTTTGCCACAGAATTCACAACAGTACCCCCCCCTTGAGGAGGGGTCACCGAACCCTCACCAGAGCCCCCAGGCCGACCAGGATGAGCCACATGAAAGGCACGAACAAGATCGGGAGCATGGACATCAGAGGCAAAAACCCAGGAATTATCTTCCTGAGCATAACCTTTCCATTTAATCAGATACTGGAGTTTCCGTCTAGAAACACGAGAATCCACAATCTTCTCCAGAATATACTCCAATTCCCCCTCCACCAAAACCGGGGCAGGAGGATCAACAGATGGAACCATAGGTGCCACGTATCTCCGCAACAATGACCTATGGAATACGTTATGTATGGAAAAAGAATCTGGAAGGGTCAGACGAAAAGACACAGGATTAAGAACCTCAGAAATCCTATACGGACCAATGAAACAAGGTTTAAACTTAGGAGAGGAAACCTTCATAGGAATATGACGAGAAGATAACCAAACCAGATCCCCAACACGAAGTCGGGGACCCACACGGCATCTGCGATTAGCGAAACGTTGAGCCTTCTCCTGGGACAAGGTCAAATTGTCCACTACATGAGTCCAAATCTGCTGCAACCTGTCCACCACAGTATCCACACCAGGACAGTCCGAAGACTCAACCTGTCCTGAAGAGAAACGAGGATGGAACCCAGAATTGCAGAAAAATGGCGAAACCAAGGTAGCCGAGCTGGCCCGATTATTAAGGGCGAACTCAGCCAAAGGCAAAAAGGACACCCAGTCATCCTGATCGGCAGAAACAAAGCATCTCAGATATGTTTCCAAGGTCTGATTGGTTCGTTCGGTCTGGCCATTAGTCTGAGGATGGAAAGCCGAGGAAAAAGACAAGTCAATGCCCATCCTACCACAAAAGGCTCGCCAAAACCTTGAAACAAACTGGGAACCTCTGTCAGAAACGATATTCTCTGGAATGCCATGTAAACGAACCACATGCTGGAAGAACAATGGCACCAAATCAGAGGAGGAAGGCAATTTAGACAAGGGTACCAAATGGACCATCTTAGAAAAGCGATCACAGACCACCCAAATGACTGACATCTTTTGAGAAACGGGAAGATCAGAAATAAAATCCATAGAGATATGTGTCCAAGGCCTCTTCGGGACCGGCAAGGGCAAAAGCAACCCACTGGCACGAGAACAGCAGGGCTTAGCCCGAGCACAAATCCCACAGGACTGCACAAAAGTACGCACATCCCGCGACAGAGACGGCCACCAAAAGGATCTAGCCACTAACTCTCTGGTACCAAAGATTCCAGGATGACCAGCCAACACCGAACAATGAACCTCAGAGATAACTTTATTGGTCCACTTATCAGGGACAAACAGTCTCTCCGCTGGACAATGATCAGGTTTATTAGCCTGAAATTTTTGCAGCACCCGCCGCAAATCAGGGGAGATGGCAGACACAATTACTCCTTCCTTGAGGATACCCGCCGGCTCAGACAAACCCGGAGAGTCGGGCACAAAACTCCTAGACAGAGCATCCGCCTTCACATTTTTGGAGCCCGGAAGGTACGAAATCACAAAGTCAAAACGGGCAAAAAACAGCGACCAACGAGCCTGTCTAGGATTCAACCGCTTAGCAGACTCAAGATAAGTCAAGTTCTTATGATCAGTCAATACCACCACGCGATGCTTAGCTCCTTCAAGCCAATGACGCCACTCCTCGAATGCCCACTTCATGGCCAGCAACTCTCGGTTGCCCACATCATAATTTCGCTCAGCAGGCGAAAACTTCCTGGAAAAAAAAGCGCATGGTTTCATCACTGAGCAATCAGAACCTCTCTGCGACAAAACAGCCCCTGCTCCAATCTCAGAAGCATCAACCTCGACCTGGAACGGAAGAGAAACATCTGGTTGACACAACACAGGGGCAGAAGAAAAACGACGCTTCAACTCTTGAAAAGCTTCCACAGCAGCAGAAGACCAATTGACCAAATCAGCACCCTTCTTGGTCAAATCGGTCAATGGTTTGGCAATACTAGAAAAATTGCAGATGAAGCGACGATAAAAATTAGCAAAGCCCAGGAACTTTTGCAGACTTTTCAGAGATGTCGGCTGAGTCCAATCATGGATGGCTTGGACCTTAACAGGATCCATCTCGATAGTAGAAGGGGAAAAGATTAACCCCAAAAATGAAACCTTCTGCACACCAAAGAGACACTTTGATCCCTTCACAAACAAAGAATTAGCACGCAGGACCTGAAAAACTGTTCTGACCTGCTTCACATGAGACTCCCAATCATCCGAGAAGATCAAAATGTCATCCAAGTACACAATCAGGAATTTATCCAGGTACTCTCGGAAGATGTCATGCATAAAGGACTGAAACACTGATGGAGCATTGGCAAGTCCGAATGGCATCACTAGATACTCAAAATGACCCTCGGGCGTATTAAATGCAGTTTTCCATTCATCTCCTCGCCTGATTCGCACCAGATTATACGCACCACGAAGATCTATCTTGGTGAACCAACTAGCCCCCTTAATCCGAGCAAACAAATCAGATAACAATGGCAAGGGGTACTGAAATTTAACCGTGATCTTATTTAGAAGGCGGTAATCTATACAAGGTCTCAGCGAACCATCCTTCTTGGCTACAAAAAAGAACCCTGCTCCTAATGGTGACGATGACGGGCGAATATGCCTCTTCTCCAGGGATTCGTTCACATAACTGCGCATAGCGGCGTGCTCAGGCACGGATAAATTAAACAGTCAACCTTTTGGGAATTTACTACCAGGAATCAAATTGATAGCACAATCACAATCCCTATGCGGAGGTAGGGCATCGGACTTGGGCTCATCAAATACATCCCGGTAATCAGACAAGAACTCTGGAACCTCAGAAGGGGTGGATGACGAAATTGACAGAAATGGAACATCACCATGTACCCCCTGACAACCCCAGCTGGACACCGACATGGATTTCCAATCTAATACTGGATTATGGGCTTGTAGCCATGGCGACCCCAACACGACCACATCATGCAGATTATGCAACACCAGAAAGCGAATAACCTCCTGATGTGCAGGAGCCATGCACATGGTCAGCTGGGTCCAGTATTGAGGCTTATTCTTGGCCAAAGGCGTGGCATCAATTCCTCTCAATGGAATAGGACACTGCAAGGGCTCTAAGAGAAACCCACAACGCTTAGCATACTCCAAGTCCATCAAATTCAGGGCAGCGCCTGAATCCACAAATGCCATGACAGAATACAATGACAAAGAGCAGATCAAGGTAACAGACAGAAGAAATTTTGACTGTACCGTACCAATGGTGGCAGACCTAGCGAACCGCTCAGTGCGCTTAGGACAATCAGAGATAGCATGAGTGGAATCACCACAGTAGAAACACAGCCCATTCAGACGTCTGTGTTCTTGCCGTTCAACTCTGGTCAAAGTCCTATCGCACTGCATAGGCTCAGGTTTAAGCTCAGGTAATACCGCCAAATGGTGCACAGATTTACGCTCACGCAAGCGTCGACCGATCTGAATGGCCAAAGACATAGACTCATTCAAACCAGCAGGCATAGGAAATCCCACCATGACATCCTTAAGGGCTTCAGAGAGACCCTTTCTGAACATAGCTGCCAGCGCAGATTCATTCCATTGAGTGAGCACGGACCACTTTCTAAATTTCTGACAATATACCTCTATCTCATCCTGACCCTGACAAAGAGCCAGCAAATTTTTCTCTGCCTGATCCACTGAATTAGGTTCATCGTACAGCAATCCGAGCGCCAGGAAAAACGCATCGATATTACTCAATGCAGGATCGCCTGGCGCAAGAGAAAATGCCCAGTCCTGAGGGTCGCCGCGCAAAAAAGGAATAACAATCAAAACCTGTTGAACTCGATCACCAGAGGAGCGAGGTTTCAAGGCCAGAAACAATTTACAATTATTTTTGAAACTCAGAAACTTAGTTCTATCTCCAAAAAACAAATCAGGAATAGGAATTCTTGGTTCTAACATAGATTTCTGATCAATAGTGTCTTGAATCTTTTGTACTCTTGCCGAGAGCTGATCCACAGATGAAGACAGACTTCTAATGTCCATCGCTACACCTGTGTACTGAACCACCCAAATGTCTAGGGGAAAAAAAAGGCAAAACACAGTGGAAAGAAAAAAAAATGGTCTCAGAACTTCTTTTTTCCCTCTATTGAGAATCATTAGTACTTTAGGCTTCCTGTAATGTTATGAAAGGCAATTCAGTACCACAATGGACATAGCGGTCAGAGCACATACAGTGATCTGACAATAACCCAAAATCATAGAACGAGCTCTGAGACGTGGGAACTCTGCAGACCGCAATCCCTAATCCTCTCCAAACAACACTAGAGGCAGCCGTGAATTGCGCCTAACTCTGCCTATGCAACTCGGCACAGCCTGAGAAACTAACTAGCCTGAAGATAGAAAATAAGCCTACCTTGCCTCAGAGAAATACCCCAAAGGAAAAGGCAGCCCCCCACATATAATGACTGTGAGTTAAGATGAAAAGATAAACGTAGAGATGAAATAGATTCAGCAAAGTGAGGCCCGACTTTCTTAACAGAGCGAGGACAGAAAAGGTAACTTTGAGGTCTACACAAAACCCTAAAGAAAACCACGCAAAGGGGGCAAAAAGACCCTCCGTACCGAACTAACGGCATGGAGGTACACCCTTTGCGTCCCAGAGCTTCAAGCAAAAAATTAGACAAGCTGGACAGAAAAAATAGCAAACAAATAGCAAAGAAGAACTTAGCTATGCAGAGCAGCAGGCCACAGGAATGATCCAGGGAAAAGCAAGTCCAACACTGGAACATTGACAGGAAGCCAGGATCAAAGCATTAGGTGGAGTTAAGTAGAGAAGCACCTAACGACCTCACCAGATCACCTGAGGGAGGAAACTCAGAAGCCGCAGTACCACTTCCCTCCACCAACAGAAACTCACAGAGAGAATCAGCCGAAGTACCACTTGTGACCACAGGAGGGAGCTTTGCCACAGAATTCACAACACTGACCATAGTTAAGGAGGAATGGGGTCTGTCCAGTGGAGTCGGCTACGGCGTTAATCATGGCAAACTCCGCCCACGATAGTAAGGATGCCCAGTCATCCTGCCTGGCTGAGACAAAATGTCGCAGATATGTGACCAAGGTCTGGTTGGCCCTCTCCACCAACCCATGAGGAGAAGAGAGATTCAAGTCAATGCTGAGTAGACAACAGAGCTCTCTCCAGAACCGAGAAACAAACTGGGGACCCCGGTCACTGACAATTTTGTCCGGCATACCGTGTAGGCGGAAGTTGTGTTTTATAAACAATGTTGCCAAGGCCCATGCAGAAGGTAGCCGTGGAAGCGGCACCAAGTGCACCATTTTAGAAAAATGATTGGTGATAACGCAAATGATGGTACAGCCACGAGACTTGGGCAAGCCCACCACAATGTCCATCCCAACCATCTCCAAGGGCCTGTCTGCCACCGGCAAGGGATAAAGTAACTAAGCTGGCCGTTGTCGAGGAGACTTATTTTTGGCGCAGGAGACATACGCCTGAATATAATCTCTGACATCACGGACCATATGCGGCCACCAGTACGTCCTCGTCAGCAGCTCAGATATCCTCTTTGTCCCAAACTGTCCACCCACCCTGGACGAATGAGCCCAAGAGAGAACCTCTGGTCGCAAGTTAATAGGTACAAAAGTCTTGCCCGGAGGCACTGACTCTAGCGAAACCGGAGGGACAGAAGGAGGCTCTCAGAAGGGACAATAAGCCGAGGGTCCCCTTCCTCCTCAGAAGAAGACACAACGGAGCGAGAGAGGGCATCAGCACGAATGTTCTTCTCCCCAGCGACATAATGGGGGGTGAAGTGGAACAGGGAGAAGAACAAGGACCATCTTGCCTGACGAGAATTTAGCCGCTGGGCTGTTTGTAAATAAACCAAATTTTTGTGGTCCGTGAAGACTTGGAAGGGAAAGCAAGCCCCCTCCAAAAGATGTCTCCACTCCGAGAAGGCCAATTACATTGCTAGTTACTCCCTGTCCCCGATGTAATAATTCCTCTCCACTGGTGTGAAGGTCTTGGAGAAGAAGAAGCAAGGATGCTTCTGACCTTGAGCGACCTTTTGGAAGAGGACTGCTCCAGCACCAAAGGATGAGGCATCCACCTCCATTCTAAATGGCTTATCAACATCGGGACGATGTAGCATGGGAGCGCAAGCAAAATGAGACTTAATGGAAGAGAAAGCCTTGGAGACCTCCTCAGACCACAATTTGTGATTTGCTCCCTTCTTGGTGAGGGCTACCAAGGGAGCTACCAAAGTTGAGAAGTGGGGAATAAACTGGCGGTAGTAATTGATGAACCCCATAAAGCACTGCACCGCATTAAGAGAATGAGGTTCTTGCCAGTCCATCACAGCCTGTAGTTTAGCAGGATCCATAGCCAATCCCTAGGCGGAGATGATATAGATCAGGAAAGGTAAAGACTCCTGCTCAAACATACACTTCTCCAACTTTGCATAGAGGGAATTTGCCCGAAAGAGGTCGAAGACTCTGCCAACGTCTCTCAGGTGGGAGTCAATATCTGGAGAGAAGATGAGAATATCATCCAGATAGACTACAACCGAGGTGGAGAGCATATCCCGGAAGATATCGTTAACAAAGTCTTGGAAAATGGCTGGGGCATTACAGAGCCCGAAGGGCATCACCAGATACTCATAGTGCCCATCCCTGGTATTAAAAGCCATCTTCCATTCGTCCCCCTCATGGATGCGAATCAGGTTATAAGCTCCCCGCAGATTTAATTTGGTAAATACCCTTGCTCCCTGTGGCCTATCAAAGAGCTCAGAAATCAGGGGCAATTGGTACTTATTCTTAACGGTGATGGCGTTAAGACCCCTGTAATCTATGCATGGACGTAATTCTCCATTCTTCTTCTGCACGAAGAAAAACCCCGCCCCTGCAGGTGACACTGACTTCCTAATGAACCCTCTTGCCAAATTCTCCTGGATGTATTGGAACATAGCCTCTGTTTCCGGGAGAGAAAGGGGATAAACCCGTCCCCGAGGAGGTTCTGCTCCAGGCATGAGATCAATAGGACAGTCATAGGGGCGGTGAGGCGGAAGGGTCTACGCAGCCTTTTTGGAGAACACGTCTGCAGAGGACCAATAGCACTTGGGAAGGGAAGAAAGATCTGCAGGTATGTCGGTAGTGGAAACCTGAACGCACTCCCTCACACATCTGTGGAAACGGAGCCAGGGTATTCCCAGCAGAACCTCGTCCATTCCCTCAGGAAGGACAAGAAGGGAAATAATCTCCTGGTGGAAAGGGGACATGGAAAACATGAAAGGGACAGTCTGGTGTGTGATTTGTGAGGGAAGTGTCGACCCATTCACTACTCTGACAGTCACCGGTTTGGCGAGCATCACCAGAAGTATTGCATTACGCAGAGCAAAAGCAGAGGACATGAAATTCCCTTCTGCTCCAGAGTCCACACAAAGCTCGACTGTCAGAGTGGATGAGCCTAACGTGATTATCGATTTAAAGGACAGCTTGGAGGAAAATGTTGCTGTGGCTATTGAACCTCGTCCAATGGTTACTAGACGCGATCATTTTCCCGACCGCCCTAGACATTTGTTGGCATAATGTCCTAGCTGTTGGCAATTTTTACAAACCACGGGTACTTGAGCGGTCCGAGACTTTGGTCCCGCTTGAGAAACCTCCATGGCCTCATGGGAGTCAGACGCCTGAACGGAAGATTCTAGAGGTCTGGCGAAGGTGGGAGCCAGCTGAAACCTCTGCCTACACTGGGTCCGCTCTAACCTCCGCTCGTTAAAACGTAGGTTGATGCGGGTAGATATAGAAATGAGCTCCTCCAGTGTGGCGGGAAACTCCCTGGTGGCCAAGGCATCCTTCACATGGTCTGCCAGTCCTTTCCAGAACACTGGAATAAGGACTTTATCCGGCCACTCCAGCTCAGAGACCAGAGTCCAGAATTGGACAGCAAACTGGCTGACCATGGACGAACCCTGCGTAATTGCCAACAATTGGAGCGCGGAATCATGGGTGACACGAAGTCCTATAAAGACCTGTTTCAGAGCGTCCAGGAAGAGAGGAGCACTCTGCACCACACGATCATCACGCTCCCACAGCGGCATTGCCCACTCCAGCGCGCTGCCCGGCAAAAGGGATAAAATAAATCCCATTTTCACCCATTCCGTAGGAAAACGTGCAGCCAGAAGTTCTAGATGTATGGAGCACTGACTCACAAATCCCCGACATAGCTTTCTGTCACCAGCAAACTTGTCTGGAAGCAGGAGACAGGATAAAGTCAGAGCAGAAGTGGCAGAGGACAAACTGGCTGCAGCTACCTTCGCAGCCTGAACAGTGACTGCGGTAACACCACAGCTGAGATTGTGTGTTCTAGAGCTGCCAACCTACCCTCCAGCTGCTGGATGTACCGCTGTAGTCGCTGATCGTTTGCCATTTACTAGCTAGACCCTGGCGCTAGTATTCTGTTTGGGCTAGCGGAACGCACCTTGTAAATATAGACGTTTATTATAATTGGTGCGTTCGCAGCCCGGGGTCCACCGTGCAGGAGGAACCTGCTGCTAGTGAATGGTGGCACTGTTTGGCGGTATAGACTAGCTCTGTTACTTCACAGAGTAGCCGTGAAAGGAAAGCACTGCACCCTGTTAGCCTCACAGGAGCACAAGATTACTGCCGAACTGATAGCAGTCAGTGGTTATGCAAACACGCAATCTCCTCACCGGAGATGCCGGTATTCTAGGGGCTTATTTCAGCCGGGTCCCTGAAAACATTCATACAATCTCCTCACCAGCGGTGCAGGTACTCTAGGGGCTTATTTCAGCCTGAATTTATTCACACATAACCACACTGGCGCAAAGCACATACTTGGATTGATACTAGCACATGGCTGTGCAGTCATGCAAACCTTTTATAGCTGCAGCAAGTACAGGACCTTCCCAGAATGACCAATGGGAGGCTGCCACAGAAGTTGAGCACCTTCAGGACCTTCCTAGAGGACCAATGGGATTAGCTGCAGTATCTAAGCATGTGACCCTTGATCTCCAACGAGAGATCTTACCCTGGGCATGCTCAGAAGGGGAAAAGCAGGATTTAGTCCCAAAAATGTCTGCTGACCGCTGCCCAGTACTGGCTACAATGGCAGAAGCTGGAAGGGCAGCAGTAACCCTTTGCACAGAGTCAGACTGAGCGAGACGCTGGGACCAACATCTCCGCTGAGTAGACTCCACTGTGGCAGGAGAAGAATGGGAGACCGCAGTGGAGATGGCTCGAGATTCCCCCTGTGTAGAGGTGGGAACTCGACCCCTAACAGTGTGTCTCTGTGTGGGCGGAGAATATGTGTGTATGTGGGCAGAGAATATGTGTGGGTGGAAAATATGTGAGTGTGGGCAGAGAATATGTGTGTGTCTCTGTGTGTGGGCGGAAAATATGTCTGTGTGTCTGTCTGTGTATACCCATGCTACTTGTGTACCCAGGCGTCGTCTGATGGGACTACTAATCCCATCCAGCTACGTTTTTTGTCACATATAACTGTGACAGCATGAGCCGATGATGGGAGAATAGTCTCATCATCCGGCGCCTGTGTTCAATTGTAAAAAAAAAAATCAAAACATTTACATATTCACATGCACAATACATACTCACCAAACACCTAATACCCTATGCCCGTGTCTCCTGCAAAAATCAAAAATAATAACCCAACATATACTCACCTTTCCACCGTAGTCCATTTCGGGTGATGTGACCGCTCTACCCAGCCTCCGGCGATACACTGACAGGAGTTAATCGCTCCCACAGTGCATCTCTGATCCACCGTGAGTGTTCACCGGAGTTCATCAGCTGATCAGCTCTGGTGCTGCCACTTACGGCACCACTGCATGGGAAAGTTCTGTGAAAGTAAAAAAAGAATCCAGCTCAGGAAAATGTATAAAATCGAAAATTCTTTATTCCAAATAATTTTTAAAATGAGTTGTCCTTCCATTTTTTGGATATTGTTGATCTTTGACATGCAGTGTTTCTTCTCATTTTAAAAATTATTTGGAATAAAGAATTTTCAATTTTATACATTTTCCTGAGCTGGATTCTTTTCCTACTTTCACCGTTCCCAGAGAGCTTTGGCAGAAGCCCTTTCCGTGCTCGGATTGATTAAAACCCATGGAGATTATTCAAGAAGGGTGAGCTGAAATTTTGTGTGTGTTTTTATAGGAAAGTTCTCACACATCGGTGCCGTAAGTGAGAGCACCGGAGCTGATGAACTCTGCTGAACTCTCACGGCGGCTCTGTGATACACTGCGGGAGCGATTACCTCCTGTCAGTGTATCGCCGGAGGCTGAGTAGAGCGGTGACATCTCCCGATGTGACTGTTCTACACATGAGAATGCTGTATTAAATCAACTACGTCAGACAGGATAGTATTGAATTTATAGATTCAATAAAGGAGTTTGTGATTATTTAAAATAAAGGACTTTACTCTGTTCATGTCTTTATTTACCATGTAACTATATGATTAGTAATGGAGAGGTGTCTTATAGACACCTCTCCATTACTAAGCCGTGGGCTTGATGTCACCTGACAACACAAAGGTGACATCAACCCCACAAATGTGAACCCCACTTGCCACCACTACAGAGCAAGTGGGACGAGTGAGGCTAAGTGGCAGACTTGGCGCATCTATAAGAGCTGAGAGCTGATATTTTTAGCCTGGGGGGATGCCCATATCCATGGCCCCTTCTCAGGCTATTAATATCAGCCTGCAGCTGTCTGCCTAGCCTTTGCTGATTCGATTTTATAGGGGAACCCCATGAAAAAAAAATTTCTGGGGGTTCCCATGTAAACTTGCCAGTAAAAGCTAAGCAAACAGCTGTGAGTTGATATTAATAGCCCGGGAACCTTTGGCTATTGGCTCCTTCCCAGAATATTAATATCTGCCCTCAGCCGTTTTATTTCCCTCTCCTGGTTATTAAAATTATGCGAGAGCCCATGAATTTTTTTTAAAACATTTTTTTGAAAAATAAACAGATATTGCATTTCACGCAGATTTCTGACAGATTCTGTTTTCTTACAGCATATGTAGGTTAATTATGGTGACTGTGTGTGTGTCACGCCGTAAGCGGCGTTAAAGGGGCAGGACGGCGTACTGGGACCCGCACCTGTCCCTACCACTTTAATGGGGTCCTGGCTTTCCCTTATCTCGGGGGTACCTATGATGGTTAGGAGGCCCGAGCCGCCAGCGTATCCCTGTCTCCTGTGCAGGCCCTATCAGTGGCCCCCTCTCCCCCAAAGGAGGTGGACTGCACCAGTGTAATAATACAACAAATAACAAGGTATACAGACAAGGTAACTAAAAGTCTCAAACTCACCAAATGCTCACACAACCACAGAGGAAACACAGAGAAGGGAAGAGAAGGAATAAACTAGGAAGGAAAACAGGTTAAACATGCAACCAAAACAGCAGACACCAATCTCTGTAAATAAACCTCCAACACCAACACTACGCTCCTTCAACCTCCAAGCCAGGCAGTAGAACTGATTACTGACAATAGCTGAAGTCAGGACTGGGTCTATATAGAGGATCAGATTACAAAATCCACTTCAGCTGAGAGAGACCCAGCTCTCAGCAACTCAGCAATAAGGTTAACTCCTGCACTGCTGGCACAAAGCAGCCAGGTCAGAATATAGGTGAAGAGCTTCTGTTCACTGTGTGTGAACGAGGCCCAGACCGCTGCGGTTCTCTGGAACCTCTCTGTCGTTGTAGCCCCGTGACAGTGTGTGTATGTGTCTTTACTTAATATTAATTAGGGTATCTGGCTGAAGAGGTTGAACAATGAAATGATATCACAATTATTTTTTTTAATAATATCTTTTTTTAGCTCTATGGATTTACAAAAACGCATGAAAAAATGCATAAAAAACACATCAAAAGCGCATAAAAAACGCTTAAAAAGCGCAGATTTTCCACTGTGCTTTTCTGCCAAGAGATGCAGAAACCTTGCAGAAATTTCTGCAAGCAAATCTGTAACGTGTGCACATAGCCTTAGGGCTGAGCCAAACTGCCGTATTTCTCGTGCAATAATCGCATCCCACTTCATGAACTGACCTGGCACCTCTCTTGACCTGAGCAAGACAGTATGATGTATTTCTATGCAGCTGTCAAGCTCAGATCAGGAGAGCTAACAGCCAGTACGAGGATTACGATGCGATTCTCGCATGAGAAATACGGCAGTCTGTCTCTGCCCTTAAAAGGAAAACTCAAGTCTTTTCTGAGGTAGTGCAAACAATCAACAGTTATAAACTTTAAGACAATAGAAACTTTCACATTGTCATCAGGAACAGTTTCTTCGCAAAGTCTTCTTCTTGTAAAACCAGTAGAGAGCACCTTTAAGAAGGTGCAAACTATGTACAGGAGACAGTTTGTGAACCATTCACCGTCCATGATTCCAATGTTCTCTAGACAATGACGAAGTTGCAAACTTGGAACAATAGGGATCCCAGGTAAACAAAGGGATCCCTTTGAGTGTTAACCCAGGACGGGTTTTAAAGTAGCAAAAAGGAAATGTTTTTAGAACCTATTTACAGTTTTTCAGGGCTTAGAGGTTTATTTAGGTAGCCGCATCCAGGGCCCGGTACAGTATCTGGTAACCTTTGGCCTTGGACAATCCATGTATATGTCCTCGTCTATGTCGACCCCATGGGCCAGTTGCTCAGGCACAGTCAGGTCAGGGGCTGCAATTGCGGTCTGAGTGCGCAGATTAGTCACTGGAACGGAGTCAGTAGTGGTGGCACGAGCAGTCGCTGGAGTGGTGTCGGTCATCAAGGCAGGGTGGTTCGTCATACCTGCTTCAGATGTGGTCCCTCCGGTGCCGGTCTGCTCCGTCTCTGCTATGGTCTGGAACGCTGGTTGCAGGGCCTTGTGCTGCGGCATTGTCATCTCTGTTTGCAGCATCTCACTTTCCGGCAGGGCCTTGCTTTCTGGCTTCGGAGCGCCAGAACTTCTTCCTTGCTCCAGACCAGATGAGGCTGCCGACAGACATCTGGTGAGGCTCCCGATGGAGGTCTTCTTCCACCCGGCCACAGCTTCCAGCTCCTGGCGCACGAGCTGACAGGTGTGTTCTCCCTCTTCCTTCCGCAGGAGATCCGGATTCATCGTCGGTGAAGGGTGCAGTTCTTGCAGGCCCTGGCTGGGAGAGTCCTCGTGCTCCATCTCATGCTCCGGGGTCCGCTCACCTCCCTCCGCCATGTTGGTTTTCGGCACCTCCTCCTTCCTCACATCACAGTCTTGGCAGAGGGTGGGCATATTTTTTGCGCCACTCTGCTGGACCCACCCACAATGGCACGCCCTTCTTCTTCTCCTGCATTCCTTGTGGTGCTGTAATGGCGGCGGTTTTGGTGGGAATTTTGGCGGCAAATGGCAATACACAGTCTTTAAGCACAAGCAGTTCAAATACGATTCTGGCACAGTTCTAAGGCACACATGACCCGAATTCTCAGGCTTAAAGGGACTCTGTCACCTGAATTTGGAGGGAACAATTTTCAGCCATAGAGGCAGGGTTTTCGGGTGTTTGATTCACCCTTTCCTTACCCGCTGGCTGCATATGCTGGCTGCAATATTGGATTGATGTTCATTCTCTGTCCTCCGTAGTACATGCCTGCACAAGGCAATCTTGCCTTGCGCAGGTGTGTACTATGGAGGACAGAGAATGAACTTCAATCCAATATTGCAGCCAGCATGCAGCCAGCGGGTAAGGAAAGGGTGAATCAAACACCCGAAAACCCTGCCTCTATGGCTGAAAATTGTTCCCTCCAAATTCAGGTGACAGAGTCACTTTAAGTAGATCCTGTTCGTGATGCCAACATTTTTTGGATCGCCCCCGTAGGGCCGTGGGGTACTCGGTACCGGGCCTTCTCCTGCTCTCAGTGGGGATGTCACGATGGTTGACCCGGTCCGTGGCCCTCGGGAGGTCCGTTGGACAAATGAAGGGAAGGTCTTTAAAGGGGTAGTATTCGTGACGCCACATGTGGTATTCGGTCAGGGTGACCGACGCTGCTTAGGGGTCCACTGTGGTGATGTTATGTCAGCTAGATGGTATACCTTCCCACAGGTGAAGTATGTCCCCAGGGCTTCCCAGAGTGTAGATGGTGGATGGTGCAAGGCGCAGTGAATAACGAAGACACAGAGGTGCAGTCTCTTTACCTTTTACTGAAGGCTTCAGCATCCACAGTCCAGGGTAGGGACCACAAGGTAGGCAGAGTCCGGCCGGTCTGAAGGCCAATCCAGAGTCCCCTTATCCAGGAGGAATTCAATAGCCTTCCCCTTGTGCACAGTAATGTAGTAGGTCCCTACTTGCATAAGCTACCATAAGGTCCACACTGTTGCTATTCCTCTCTGTCCCCCAGATGGTACGGATAGGACAAAACCCATATGACTGATGGCCTGAGGCTTGTTTATAGGGACCCTAGAGACGCCCCGACCCCCACAAGTTGCCACTGTGTCTTCTTAGGTATAAAGGTCAGACAGCCAACTTGGAATTAACTGTCCTGCCAGTCTCTGAAGTAACGGCATAGAGCTCTTTACTCCCTCAGTATTCTGGCCACCGGATCTGCACTTCAGAAGGAGGCAACCTGCTCCTAGCTGGTCTCACACTGATGTTTCACTCCTGTTGCTATGACTTCTTTTCTCACTCACTACAGCACAATTCCTTTCTTGTCCTTCCCTAGGATGCTGCCGCATGGGTTGCAGGCACAGCTCCGTGTCCTTCTTCCTCCTCAGACTTCAGTCTGGATCTGACCAGAGATCACCCTAGCCAGCTCGACCGGGAGACCTTTCCTCGTCGGTCCCTAGCCAGGAACTCTCCTCAGACTTCTCGTTCTGACTCTGACTAACTTCCTCACCAACCCCCCCAGTTTTACCCTAATGTGAGGAGTGGCCTAATAGATAGAACCCTTAGCTCCCCCTGGTGGACTGGCGTGTGAAGTGTGTGTGGCTGTGATACCTGAACAGAAGATCTCCTTCATTGCCTTCAGACGTAACATCACTCCCCCTGGTGGAAAAATAACATTACTGCAACGAGCCAGGACTCTGGGGCGCTGCAGTTGCGCTCTCGAGAGCCGCCAACCTACACTCCAGCTGCTGGATATACCGCAAGGACTGCTGTATGTCCGCCATTTACTAGCCAGACCCTGGCACTAGTATTCTGTTAGGGCTAGCGGAACGCACCGAGTAAATATAGATGTTTTATTGTAATTGATGCGTTCGCAGCCCGGGGTCCACCGTGCAGGAGAACCTGCTGCTAGCAATGGCGGCACTATATGGCGGTATGAACTAGCTCTGTTATTTCACAGAGTAGTCGTGAAAGCAAAGCACTGCATCCTGTTAGACTTCACAGAGGCACAGGCTAACTGCCCAACAGAAAGCAGTCAGTGGTCATGCATGCACACAAAACTCCTCACCGGAGGTGTCAGCATTCTTGGGGCTTATTTCAGCCGGGTCCCTGAACACAATCTTACATGACCACAATGGCGCAAAGCACATAACTTAGAAAGATAATAGCATGGCCGTGCGGCCATGCGAGCCGTAAATAGTTGCAGCAAGTACAGGACCTTCCTAGAAGGACCAATGAGAGGCTGCTACAGAGCCTGAGCACCTACAGGACCTTCCTGGAGGACCAATGGATCTAGCTGCAGTATCTGAACATGTGACCCTCGATCTCCACTGAGAGATCTTACTCTGGGCATGCTCAGAACGAGAAAAGCAGGACTTAGTCCTAGAAGCGTCTGCTCATCGCTGCCCAGCACTGGCTTCAATGGCAGAAGCAGGAAAAGCAGCAGTAACTCTTTGTACAGAGTCAGACTAAGCAAGACGCTGGGACTGACGTCTCCGCTAAGCAGGCTCCACTGCGGCAGGAAAAGAATGGGAGACCGCAGCGGAGACGGCCCGAGATTCCCCCTGTGCAGAGGCGGGAACTTGACCCCTAACACCGGGAGGGGGTCATCATGTTATAAGGTCAGATCGCTGATCTCACACTTTGCAATGCACTATGTCAGATCAGCGATCTGACGTGCACTGCTCCTGGCTTACCAGCACCCAGATGCTGCCCCGTGGACATTTTGGATCCGGGGCCTGCAGGGAGGAGACGCTCGGTACAAGATGACCACATCGCCTTGTACCGAGGGTCCCAGGGAAGCACGCAGGGAGCCCCCTCCCTGCGCAATGCTTCTCTATGCCCCCAGAACACTGCGATCATGTTTGATCGCAGTGTGCCATTGATTAATGTGCCGGGGCGGATCGTGACCGTTCCTGGCACATAGTGCCGGATGTCAGCTGCGATAGTCAGCTTGACACCCGGCCGCGATTGGCCGCGCTCCCCCTGTGAGCGCGGCCGATCGCTATGACGTACTATCCCGTCCCAGGGAATTAAGTCTCAGGTCACCTTGACAGGATAGTACGTCAAATGGGATTAAGGGGTTAAAGACTCCATAACAACAGGGACTGTACCACAGGACTGGCATATAGCAAATGTGGTGCCAATATTCAAAAAGGGGACAAAAACTGAACTCGGAAATTATAGGCCTGTAAGCTTAACCTCTACTGTGGGTAAAATCCTGGAGGGCATTCTAAGGGATGCTATACTGGAGTATCTGAGGAGGAATAACCTCATGACCCAGTATCAGCACGGGTTTACTAGGAACCATTCCTGTCAGACTAATCTGATCAGCTTCTATGAAGAGGTAAGTTCCGGACTGGACCAAGGGAACCAAGTGGACATAGTGTATATGGATTTTTCAAAAGCTTTTGATACGGTGCCACACAAAAGGTTGATACATAAAATGAGAATAATGGGGATAGGGGAAAATATGTGTAAGTGGGTTGAGAGCTGGCTCAGGGATAGGAAACAAAGGGTGGTTATTAATGGAGCACACTCGGACTGGGTAGCGGTTAGCAGTGGGGTACCACAGGGGTCAGTATTGGGCCCTCTTCTTTTTAACATATTTATTAATGACCTTGTAGGGGGCATTCAGAGCAGAATTTCAATATTTGCAGATGACACTAAACTCTTCACTAAACTTTATATTACAGGATGATTTATGTAAACTAGAAGCTTGGGCTGATAAATGGCAAATGAGCTTTAATGGGGATAAATGTAAGGTCATGCACTTGGGTAGAAGTAATAAGATGTATAATTATGTGCTTAATTCTAAAACTCTGGGCAAAACCGTCAATGAAAAAGACCTGGGTGTATGGGTGGATGACAAACTCACATTTAGTGGCCAGTGTCAGGCAGCTGCTACAAAGGCAAAAAAATAATGGGATGCATTAAAAGAGGCATAGATGCTCATGAGGAGAACATAATTTTACCTCTATACAAGTCACTAGTTCGACCACACTTAGAATACTGTGTACAGTTCTGGTCTCCGGTGTATAAGAAAGACATAGCTGAACTGGAGCGGGTGCAGAGAAGAGCGACCAAGGTTATTAGAGGACTAGGGGGTCTGCAATACCAAGATAGGTTATTACACTTGGGGCTATTTAGTTTGGAAAAACGAAGGCTAAGGCCTCTTTCACACTTCCAGTAAATTTTTCTGCTGGATCCTGTTTTTTCCCATAGACTTGTATTAGCGACGGATTGTGACAGATGGCCATCCGTTTCATCCGTCGTGCACTGGATCTGTAGGAAAATCGCTGTCCGTCGGGCGGAGAAAACGTACAGAGGAACGTTTTTTCTGTACGTCGGAAAATCGCTCAGCGATGGATCCTGCGCTGCCCGTCGTTGGCTATAATGGAAGCCTATGGGCGCAGGTTCCGTCACTGACTGTCAAAAGCAGGAATCCAGCGACGGGTTCCGTCTTTTGAAACTGAGCATGCGTGGAAGAATTTCCAGTCAGGGAAATTCTCTCTCGCTTGCTCTCTCTCTCTTTTTACTATTGATGCTGCCTATGCAGCATCAATAGTAACAAGATATAATATTAAAAATAAAAAAAATCGCAATATTCTCACCTTCCGGCATCCCGCACAACGTTACCGATGCTCCCGGCATCTAGCGTTCCCAGTAATGCATTGCAAAATGACCCGATGACGTTGTGGTCTCGCGAGACCGCACGTCATCAGAGGTCATTGCACGCAATGCTTAATTGGGAACGCCAGCTGCCGGGAGCATCGGTAACGCTGCGCGGGATGCCGGAAGGTAAGAATATTGCGATTTATAATTTTTTTTATTATTTTTAACCTGGGTTGTGTTGTGTATGCGTTTTTGCAGCGGAAAACCGCTACAAAGACGCATACACAACAGGTGCACATAGCTTCGATGGGTCCGTCAGAAAAACGGGCCCAGTGCATCCATTTGTACATTCTGCACAGAATCCGTCATTTCAACATTTTTACGGATCCTGTGCAGATTGTAAAAACGGAAGTGTGAAAGAAGCCTTAAGGATGATCTTATTTTAATGCATAAATATATGAGGGGACAGTACAAAGACCTTTCTGATGATCTTTCTAATCATAGACCTGAGACGGGGACAAGGGGGCATCCTCTACGTCTGAGGAAAGAAGGTTTAAGCATAATAACAGACGCGGATTCTTTACTCTAAGAGCAGTGAGACTATGGAACTCTCTGCCGTATGATGTTGTAATGAGCGATTCATTACTTAAATATAAGGGGACTGGATGCCTTTCTTGAAAAGTATAATGTTACAGGGTATATACACTAGATTCCTTGAAAGGGCGTTGATCCAGGGAACTAGTCTGATTACCGTATGTGGAGTCGAGAAGGAATTTTTTTCCCCAATGTGGAGCTTACTCTTTGCCACATGGTTTTTTTTTGCCTTCCTCTGGATCAACATGTTAGGGCATGTTAGGTTAGGCTATGGGTTGAACTAGATGGACTTAAAGTCTTCCTTCAGCCTTAATAACTATGTTACTATTCTTTCATGGAAGCATATTGTGGCTTATTTAAAAATTTCTTCAATCAAGTTAATGATTTCCCCAATAACTATGTACTGGGCCATGGCCTGACTGAAGGGCTTCTCTGGTTTAGAAAATACATTCTCAAATAACAAAAATTTTGTAAATCTAAGTTAGGCCGGGTTCACACAAGCATATTTCATGGTCCGTGTAAAGACTGCAATGCCCAGGGTGGCGAAGGACCTCCCAACCCGAACTTACAGCCTCATTTATGTCTGTAAGTTTAGATCAGGAGACCCGCGATAAGTCTAGGTATTATAGTCCATAAGCCTTAAAAGGGTTTTCTAATCTTCTTTCTTCTGGAACGCACCCAGGTTTTTGCTTGCTAGGGTATTGTACCCCCTGAAGATCTAGTTACAGTTCAGACCAGTGTCATAGCTGCACATCTGGCTCAGACTGAGTTCTCTCGAGTGCTGCAATCAAAAGTAGCTTTGCCTCAGCAGAATTGGTGGAGTGCAGGGACACTGAGGCTGCCCAAATCCAGGGACACAGCTTCCAACAAAGTGCTCTTTGCCATTCATTTCAAGGAGAAATATGTAATGCTTCACTTCTCCTGTGGGGGCACTGCAGGGAAATTCCCCACTTACCAGTTTCCCCTACAGCTGATCGCTGAAGATTCCAGCAGCAAATTGGAGGAGCCTTGTTAAAAAAATGGAAATGTCCAACGCAGAGATTCCCTATAACGGTGTATTGCATTTACAGGACTCAGAAATGTAACCAGAGCTCGAGAGTCATTGTTCTCTCTCGTAACGATGAGGTTCTCTATATACGTTGAGAAGTAAGTAAAATAGACTCATTTTTTCATGTGAAGCTCTAAATCTACCTGATGGTTTTTCACATTAACCCTACAAAGGTGCATGTGAGGTGGTTCAATCTTTTGTCTGACATCTCCAACAAATGTTTACCGCCCCCAGGGGAAAGTACTGTTACGACATCTGGAATTCTGTGTACTATTGTGTTACGAGCTTGTACCGTAGCTTTTTCTTATGTAGTGCTGGATGATTTGTGACATTCCGAAAAATCTACTTTTATTACTAAGACTAAAATATTATAGGCATTTAAATTAGTTTCCCTACTGTGAGGTTCTTGGGATGGACTGAAGGGTGATGCTGTCACAATACCGGACAGGACCAATATGTGATCAAGTTTGTAGTTGCGTTACTTAATATCACCCAGAAATTACTGTATTTCTTTAGTTCTTGGTGCATGTACAATCGTAAAGTGCATGAGGCATTAGCAATTCCGGGTTTATTGCTTTTACGTTTTCAATGTATGCATGACGTTCCCTTCTTTTCATAGATACATATTCATGAGTATTAATGAGGGCAGCGCATTTACTAGGTAGGACCTATTAACGCTTTGAATGTAAGTATGTAATTGACATTGACTAATCACACGACTCTGGATATAGGAACTAGAGATAAAGGAAGGTGTTGGGTTAAATTTGGACAAGTGGAGGAGTTATGGGATCCAGATTTATTGGATTTAAATAAAAATGGCAATTCCTATCCATATTCCCATATGAGGATCCTGTTGGGAACGCCTCCACCCCATCTTTTAGACAAATTGGAACATCACTGCACAAAGCACTCGGCTGAGCATTCCGGTATTCTCTATAAGGGACAGTCATGAGACTCTTGTAGACTTTGGGTGGATGGCCAATCCCAAAGAAGTTGACTGGTTCTTCAAAGAACCTAGAATGTAAAACATATTTTCAGTTGTTTCACACTTTTTTGTTAAGTATATAATTCCACATGTGTTAATTAATAATTTTGATGCCTTCAGTGTGAATGTACAATTTTCATAGTCATGAAAATACAAAAAAATCTTTACATGAGATGGTGTGTCTAAACTTTTGGTCTGTACTGTATGTGCACTAAAACTTCTCCTCTCAGCCTGGACCTTGGCATCCACGGCACCTCAGGCTTACAGGAAAGTACCTCAGCTCTCTTCCCACTGCTGACAACTAAGGATCATGTCTAGACATCTTTTCTCTGATCCCTAACTGAAGTCGTCTGGCAGTTGGGTTCTTCTTGAACAGTTCAAGACACTTATGTCCCACACGGCTGCACATATTTCACTGTAGTTCCAACAGCAACTACAGCAAAGGCACTAGCCTTTGATCTCCAGCAGCACCCAATCCCAGGGGCACAGGGTTGCTTCTACTTGACTTAGTAGTTCTCCTATGGGGGGCTGCTACCGACCAGACTTCACAATAGCTTTTACACTGTTTTCATGTGTGTGTAAAAATAGTTGACGAGCCGGCTTTTCTCACCATCAGAGCTAATAGATATTTGTGATGAACACCACGCACCAACCCATTTCCTCAAGTCACCAATGGGCCACACTCCAAAAGCAATATAAACATATTGACCACAGGATAGAAACCTTAGTCACGAAGTGTATCATTTAAAAAAACATCTTTATTTAACATACAAAAAACATACAAAATATTGTTAAAATAATGCCTCACAATCAGATAAAAATACTCAATCAGGGTGAGTGGCAACGACTTACAGGTAGGTAATATATTTTATATTTATTTTAGGGCTAGATGGATACATATCCCCAGCAGTACCTATTACAATACAGATATGATCCTCCAATCTAACCAAAACCTTAGATGGTGCCTACAAAAAACCATATAATTTGAAGCACAAATATACCTACTCCTCGCACGGAGGGTTAATCCCCATAGACACAGGCACCCAAGACCAATATCTCAATACACACAGTATACTGCTGGGAAGCAATCATATTGCACCCCGGAACCGTGTCCCATCCTAATACTTGTGCAACAGGTTAATCCCCATAAATAGCACAATCCGAGATACGTATCTCAGTATAGACAGTATAATATGGGGAACAATCACACTGCACCATCCCCATGTTTTTATGAACAACTTGGCCGTTAAAAGGAACCCACCATACCATTAACAAGCCCCAATAACCATATACCTCGAAAAATCATGGGCACACTGCCCGGTACATATTACCTGTATTAATTGCGTCCTTCCTCGTGGCATACTACACCCTGATCACCCCACCCTGATCAGGGTGTAGTATGCCACGAGGAAGGACGCAATTAATACAGGTAATATGTACCGGGCAGTGTGCCCATGATTTTTCGAGGTATATGGTTATTGGGGCTTGTTAATGGTATGGTGGGTTCCTTTTAACGGCCAAGTTGTTCATAAAAACATGGGGATGGTGCAGTGTGATTGTTCCCCATATTATACTGTCTATACTGAGATACGTATCTCGGATTGTGCTATTTATGGGGATTAACCTGTTGCACAAGTATTAGGATGGGACACGGTTCCGGGGTGCAATATGATTGCTTCCCAGCAGTATACTGTGTGTATTGAGATATTGGTCTTGGGTGCCTGTGTCTATGGGGATTAACCCTCCGTGCGAGGAGTAGGTATATTTGTGCTTCAAATTATATGGTTTTTTGTAGGCACCATCTAAGGTTTTGGTTAGATTGGAGGATCATATCTGTATTGTAATAGGTACTGCTGGGGATATGTATCCATCTAGCCCTAAAATAAATATAAAATATATTACCTACCTGTAAGTCGTTGCCACTCACCCTGATTGAGTATTTTTATCTGATTGTGAGGCATTATTTTAACAATATTTTGTATGTTTTTTGTATGTTAAATAAAGATGTTTTTTTAAATGATACACTTCGTGACTAAGGTTTCTATCCTGTGGTCAATATGTTTATATAGATATTTGTGATGCCTGACTTTGTAGGGCACCACACGTTTGGACACACCGTGGGTTTCCTGGCCTGAATTAACAGCCTCATATATATTTTAATTCACAAAAGATTGCTCATGAATAGCAAATTCCCTAAGTAAAAAAGGTAAGTGGTGTACCACTAACAAAAAATATATTTCACGGTTTTGGTGACCAGAATAAATTGATCCCAAATAAAGTGGTATTTTAATATAAAATAATTTTTTATTAACAACAAAGTTAAAATACATACAGTAAGAAAAGGTGCTGGATCCAATTATAGAGGGACTGATGTGCCATAGGATACTCCAAACAAGTGGCCGAACATGAAGTGAACACCTATAAGAAGGTGTAGCGATGACTCATACCAGAGACCTATTGATATGAATTGCACTAATGCACAACAAAGGGGAATACCCAATCTAGCCAAAAACAATTAAACTAAATATTAGCTGCTATAGCATGCTAAACTTTTACTGGGGAGACAATACATGGGAACTAAGCCCCTAATGCAATTTGAGGTAAGTATGTGTTGTGAATTCTGTTTTCGAACTCCCTCCTGTGGTCATGAATGGTACTTCGGCGAGTTCTGTCCATGGACTCCCTCTGGTGGCTGTGAGTGGAGCTGCTGCTTCTGAGGTTCCTTCCACAGGTGACGTAGTTTATTCTTTGGCTGGCTGCTCTATTTAACTCCACTCAGATCGTTACTCCATGCCAGCTGTCAATGTTCTTGTACTGGTTCAGTTCGCTCTTGGATCTTTCTGGTGACCTGTCTACTCTAGCAGAAGCTAAGTCCCTGCTAGTTATTATTTGTTCATTGTTTCCTTGTCCAGTTGGCTATCATGATTTTGCTTTGCTAGCTGGAAGCTCTGGGATGCAGAGTGGCACCTCCGCACCGTGAGTCGGTGCGGAGGTCTTTTTGCACACTCTGCGTGGTCTTTTGTAGTTTTTTGTGCTGACCGCAAAGATACCTTTCCTATCCTCAGTCTGTTTAGTAAGTCTGGCCTCTCTTTGCTGAAACCTGTTTCATTTCTGTGTTTGTGACTTTCATCTTAACTCACAGTCAATATATGTGGGGGGCTGCCTTTTCCTTTGGGGAATTTCTCTGAGGCAAGGTAGGCTTTATTTTCTATCTTTAGGGCTAGTTAGCTCTTAGGCTGTGAAGAGGCGTCTAGGTCGTGTTAGGTACGCTCCACGGCTATTTCTAGTTGTGTGATAGGATTAGGGGTTGCGGTCAGCAGAGCTCCCACTTCCCAGAGCTTGTCCTGTGTGAGTTTAACCATCAGGTCGTTCCGGGTGCTCCTAATCACCAGGTCCATAACAAGTATGTGTGCAATGCCGCAAATGAGTAAAATATATGTAGCACATTACCTAATGTCGGCCGTGTGGAGATCCTTGGCGTCCCTCTGCCTCGACGTGCGTTTGGCAATGTGTTCCTATATATATGCTTAATAGGCTGTTCACTCAAGTCAAGAGACCTGAAGCCGGTCAAGTCATTGTGGTTCATAACTGGACCATGAAATATTGCAGACTGAATCTGGTCTTAGAGCTGCTGAAATTTAAATGGTTTTCCCGTTTCGGAATACCTCAGTTCCCTTGCTACGGTTTGATTAAGAAAAAAAAAGTTTCTTTACTCACCCTCCCCAGGTCTGACAGAGTCTCTGTAATAATGATAAAAACAGAACCTGGGAGCACAGCGGAGACTCAGCTTGGACCTGGGGTGGAGACTTATAGCAGACTTTGTTTTCTTATAACAGCGCCATTGGACAGGGGCTTTCCAAAACCAGAAAACCGCACTACGCTCTGGCGTATAAGAGGTGGGTTGTAGGTTGGAGACCCACCACTATGGAGTCTCTATGCCCTAATAGTTCATATGGAAACGGATTGCCTCGGTAAGGCATGACCAGTATACTAGGGCTACACTGGTTCTGTGACATCACCATTAAGGTGCCACATTGAGACGTCACAACTGTAATCGGGCTGATGTATTGGAGTATTAAGTGTTTTTTTGTGCTCCTGATATATTTCCAAGTGAAGGATCTAGGATACAGTACATGAGAGATGAAGTAACTGATTTTTATTATGGAAATGTTTCAAAAGTCATCCAACGTCTTCCTCAGAATACAACCACAATAAAGATGCCGTAAGAACAAGAATGCTTATAAGGGGAGTTAGTATTCAAATAAAGGTGCCAAAAGGGGCACATGATATGTCAAAGTTCACCCATTGCACACTGGATCCAGAAATTCAATACATGTGCAACATAAATGACAGAAAACTCAAGAATAAAAATAAAATCTCTAAAAACATTAAAGAGGGGGGGCTGGAGGAACGGAGTTAAAGAAAGCGCCCCATGACTGCGTTGCCAAGGGAACGCAGGGGAGCAATTTTTAAATACTAAGGCAGGGAAAAGGGATTGGTTCAGGGGATGGGGAGGAGTAGAGGGGTGGCCTAGTGGGGGTGGGGGCGGGTCGTGGAAAGTGTGGGAAAGGGGCCATTACTGTTAGAGCATCTGACCTGAGAAGACGTGACAGCTGACCGGAGAAGAAGTGCAGGATGGCCTCCGTAGACGTGATCCTGGGACAGCTGCGGGAGATGGCGAGATCGCGGCGGGGAGGCTGGCTGGAGGACCAGCTGGCGTCGTTGCTGGGCAGCCCGGGAGCCCAGGGGACCAGATCCAGGAGGACCCGTCCCCCAGAGAGACTGTCACCGGAGATCGGAGGGCGCGGCAACCGCCGGCCACGGAGCCCCTCCCGGGACCCTGCGGAGCGTGCGGGCCGGTGGTCACCTACCCCCCCGGCCCGTCCTCCAGCAGGAATCCACCGGCCGGCATTGCGGGCGCTGGACAGCGGCCGGGAGCAGCGGCGGCGCAGGCCCAGGGAGGAGAGCAGGCCGCACCGGAAGTGCCCGGAGGACTTCCGGTTCGCGGCACCAATATGGCGGCGCCCAGCAGGAGCGGTACCCGGCGGGCAGCGGCGGTGTCTGCGGCGCCGGCGACATCACCGGCGACGAGGAGCAGGACGCAGGGAGCGGTGGGACAAGCGAGCAGCAGCGGAGTGGCGGCAGGTACCTCGGGGTTTGGATCACCCCGGGTGCCTGGCAGAGGCGGCGCGGCAAGAGGCAGAGCGACGGGCAGGCGCACCTCAACCCCGCAGCCTGGCCCAGCACGGCGTGGAAGAATGTCGGCTGCTGCCGGGGCTCGTGGGAGAGCCCGGCAAGAAGACAGGTCTGGAGTCGGGCTGGCGGCGGCCAGGTCCAGGTCACCCAGAAGGTCCAGGGAAAGTTCCAGCTCACCTGCTCCGGTCCCCCCTGGTGACGTGGAGGCCAGGGGCACGGGCCTGGAGCAACACAGCGGCACGGAGGATTCCGGTTCCAGGAGCGACCCGCGGGAGTTCGGTGATCGCACGGCTGGCGGGGACACAGCACCCGCGCAGCTTGGTGAGTATGAGAATGATTCTGTTGCGGGGTGGGATAGTGGTGCTCGGGTTGGGGATAGTTGGTATGGTGGGGTCGATTTGGCGGGGAGTGGTGGGCCCAGCACCGCGAGGGTCCTGGGGGTTAGAGAGCTTTTGGCGGGTATGTCCCAGATTTTGAGGAGGTTGGATGGGGAGGGCCGGGGTAGTGGGCGGTCGTCTCCGTTAGGGGCTTGGTTGCCGGTTTCTGGTACGGGTTCGGGAGGGGGAGTCGGATCCGATAGGGCGAGTGGTGGGGAACAGGCGTCATCGGCGGGGGTGTCGGTGACGGTACAGACGGATAAGGAAAAAGGGGATAGAATCAAGTTGGATGATAGAGCTAAGGGGGAGGTTTACGTGTGTTTTGAGGGGCCGTTGGGGGCTCATTTAAAGAAAGAGGTTAAGGAAAAAATATGGAAGGATGAATATGTAGAGATTTTTTCCCTGTTGCCCCTGGAGAAGTTTAATTTGGATAAGGGTAAGAAAGAGGATAGCAAAAAGGAGGAGGAGGAGAAGAGGCGTTGGCGATTGATACCGCAGACGTTTGCGAATTGGCAACAGGCGTTTTTTATTTTGGCTGGAGTTATAGGTGAAAAGTTTCCGGAGAACTGTACAGGTTTGTTCTGCTATGTCGATGCGATAGGGGAAGCATACAGGGCGTATCGGGGCCAGGCGTGGTTACGCTACGACGAGCAGTTTCGGCAAAGAAAGGCGATTAGACCCGAGATAAAGTGGGAACAAAAAGATATAGGTTTGTGGTTGAAGGTAATGGCTCCGACGAGGTTTGGGCAGCCCGTTCATGGGGGTGGAGGGAGTAGCGGTCAGCAGTCGGGACAAGGAAGTGGAGGACAGGGGTCACAAGGGGTTAAGGACAAAACAGGGACGTGTTGGCAGTTCAATGACGGCCAATGCAAATATGGTAGCACATGCAAGTTCAAGCATGTCTGTTCCCACTGCGGAGGGGCCTCACATGGAGCGGCCAAGTGTTTTAAGAAAGCGAGGGGTAAACCAGGAGTGGGAGGCGGTCATGGGGGTGACACCGGTGAAGGTTCTAAGGATGGCCCCTTATCTAAGTAGGTATCCGGATAGGGAAAAGGCTAGGTTGCTGTGTGATGGGTTTTCTGAGGGGTTTAGAATTCCTCATCCGGCTCATGCTATCCCCTTTTTTAAAAAGAACCTGAGGTCGGCTAACTTGCAGCCGGATGTGGTTACGGCAAAATTGGCAAAGAGGGTTGAGCTGGGGCGCATGGCGGGGCCGTTTAGTGATTTACCTGTAGAGGGGGTGGTTGTTTCGCCGCTTGGGGTGGTCCCTAAAAAAGAGCCCAACAAGTTTCGCCTTATTCAGCATCTGTCGTATCCGAAGGGCCAGTCAGTTAATGACGGGATAGCGGATGATCTCTGCTCTGTGGTTTATACCTCTTTTGATACGGCCGTGCAATGGGTGCGTAGGTATGGCACAGGCGCGTTAATGGCTAAGACAGATGTTGAATCGGCTTTTCGTCTGCTTCCGGTTCACCCCAATAGTATCCCGCTGTTGGGATGTTTTTGGAATGGGGGGTTCTACTTGGATAGGTGTTTGCCGATGGGTTGTTCAATTTCCTGCTCGCTGTTTGAAGCCTTTAGTACTTTTCTGGAGTGGGTCGTTCGGGATGTTTCTCAGGTTCCGTCGGTTATTCATTACTTAGACGATTTTTTGTTTGTTGGCCCCCCGGACTCTTTGTTGTGTGGCAATTTGTTGGCTACGATGGAGTGGGTAGCAGGTCAGTTTGGGGTGCCCTTAGCGCGTGATAAAACGGAGGGACCTGTCACGGTGTTGAGTTTTTTAGGAATTCTCATAGATTCGGAGAAGATGGAGTGTCGCTTGCCTGAGGAGAAGTTGGTGGCCTTAAGGCAAGAGGTAATGAGATGTGAGAAGCTGCGCAAGGTTACGTTGAAAGAGCTTCAGTCACTGTTGGGGCAGTTAAACTTTGCGCGCCGGATTATGCCGATGGGCAGGATATTTTGTAGGAGATTGTCGAGAGCTACGGCCGGAGTGCAGTCTGCGGATCATTTTGTACGCTTGAAAAAAGAGCACAGAGAGGATTTGGTGGTTTGGAGGCGTTTTTTGGACAACTATAATGGCAGGTCCCTGATCCAACAGGAGGATTTGAACGATTTTGATTGCGAAATTTTTACGGATGCGGCTGGTAGTGTTGGATACGGGGCTTATTGTGCTGGAAAGTGGAGCGTTGGGGGATGGCCGGATTGGTGGCGTGAAGCGTGGTTTACAAAAAATTTGGCGTTGTTGGAGCTGTTTCCAATTGTGGTTTCGGTGTTCATTTGGGGCAGTACGTTTCAGGATAGGCGGATACGTTTTCATTGCGACAATTCGAGTGTGGTGTCGGTGATCAATAGTCTGTCTTCTTCATCCCCTCCGGTAATCAAATTGGTTCGGGAGTTAGTTTTGCGGTGCTTGGAGTTGAATGCATGGATTTCAGCTGTACATGTTCCCGGCGTGCAAAACTCTATAGCCGATGCTCTGTCTCGTTTGCAGTGGGAGCGTTTCCGGGAGTTGGCTCCAGAAACAGAAGATGCAGGAACGACATGCCCTTTTCATTTGTGGCAGATTGTTGCGGACGAGGAGGTCGGCTGATACAGTCGTCAGTGTCGGGAAGGACGTGGTCAGGTTATGAGGCGTCATGGCATTTGTGGGAAGGGTGGTTGGAACAGTTGGGTTCAGTCGAATCGGATGGTGATAGGGAGATGGCATTGTTGCTTTTAATTGGTTCGGCGGAGGAATGGGGTTGGTCCGTATCAAAATTGAATAAATTTATAGCTGGTGTTGCTTTTGGTTTTAAGCTTCAGGGTTCCGTTGATGTTACTAAGAATTTTCTGATTCGGCAGGCATTAAAAGGTGTTAGAAGGGGTTTTTCAACGTGCGCTACTCGGCGGCCCATATCTTTCGGGATGTTGGAGCGTTTGGGGGTAGCTTTGGGGGAAGTCTGTAGTTCTGTTTACGAGGCTGTTCTGTTTCGACTGGCTTTTTCGCTAGCTTTTTTCGGGGCTTTGAGAATAGGGGAGTTGTTTTCCCCTAGCAGGTTCACAGCTGGGGGTTTGTTGGCGGAGGATACTGAATTTTGGTCAGGTGGGGTTGCTTTTTGGATTCGGCGGTCGAAGACTGATCAGTTGGGGAAAGGAAGGCGCATGGTTTTAGGAAAAGTGATTGGGGGGGCGATGTGCCCTCATAGGTGTTTGGAAGATTATTGGGGTTTGGATCCGGATAGGTTGGGCCCACTTTTGCGGCACCGTCAGGGCAAATTTTTATCGCGGTTTCAGTTTACGGCAGTTCTGAGACAAGCGTTGACAAGTTTTGGCCTGGATCCGTCGTTATTTGGGACGCATTCCTTTCGAATTGGGGCAGCATCTGAGGCTGCTGGTTTAGGGCTGGGTCCGGAGGTTATTCGGCGTATTGGTAGGTGGTCGTCGAATCGTTATTTATCTTATGTGCGTAATTGATTTGTTATTTGTTTAGTGGGGGTATTAATCATTATTGTATTTTGAAGGACGGACCCCACTTCTGGCGTGGATTTTCGGACATTCTTTCGTGCATTGGGGGGCGATTCGTGCCGATGTTAGGCACAATGGTAGGCAATTGGGATTTCAGAGGGAGGCGGTGGTGGTCCGTTGGTTGGGTTTTCAGGGCATGTCGTGGCGCGGGTTTTTGACCAAATTTTCCCGATCGGTTAGTTTGGATCGTTCTCCGGATATTGTTGTTGTACATTTGGGTGGTAATGATTTGGGGTCTAAGCCGGTGAGAGAACTAATTTGAGATATACGGTATGATCTTTTGCGATTGTGGGTATCCTTTCCAGGGATGGTTACGGTGTGGTCCCACATTGTGCCCAGGAAAACGTGGAGGGCAGCACGCTCTATGAGGGGTATCAATAGGGTCCGGGTGAAGCTAAACAGGGCTGTGGCGAGTTTTGTTTCTCGTAATGGGGGGATGGCGGTTCGCCATTTTGAGTTGGAAGCTGGTGTGGGAAATTACTGGAGGAGTGATGGCGTTCATTTGAACGATATCGGTTTGGATTTGTGGATGTTGGCAATACAAGAAGGGGTGGAGAGGGCCATGGCGGTGGTGGGGCACTCGCGAGCCTGAGGTGGTCAGTGCTGCTCGTGGTTGGCGGGGGGCGGGGTTCTTGGAGTTGGTTTCATGGGGCTGATCTGGCTGGTTTACTGGCTCTGGACGGGGATTTGACCTCGGGAGCTTTGGGGTTGGTTTGCCTGGTAAACGGGTTACATGGTGCCCTCGAGCTGGTGGTTACGGCTGAGGGTAAAGAAGGGTTTTTTTCCATGTTGATTTTGGGCTTTGCCTATTAGGTGCCAGATTTATTAGCTCCAAGAACCCTCCCCTCAAGTTTTTTATACAAATGTATAAATGGTTGTTATGTTGGTTATTTAATAAAATGGCCGCTGTGGCCAAAATTATCCAAAAGAAATTAATTGTTGTGTTTTATTTAAGGGGGCATTAATTGGTCCTGGCAGGGGGGTATAAGGATCAATGTGGTAAGAGAGGCCTGGTAGCTCGGAGGTCCCATTTTGGAATACGCAGTCAAGAGGGGGGGCTGGAGGAACGGAGTTAAAGAAAGCCCCCCATGACTGCGTTGCCAAGGGAACGCAGGGGAGCAATTTTTAAATACTAAGGCAGGGAAAAGGGATTGGTTCAGGGGATGGGGAGGAGTAGAGGGGTGGCCTAGTGGGGGTGGGGGCGGGTCGTGGAAAGTGCGGGAAAGGGGCCATTACTGTTAGAGCATCTGACCTGAGAAGCCCACCCTCCCTCCCTTGTTTTTTGGTGTAATGAGGGAATAGTTGGGGATTTTAGGTGCTAAATTTGTTTTTTGTAAACGTCGTTATTGCATTCTTGTCACAGTGGCTGGTTGGCGGGGGGCGGGGTTCTTGGAGTTGGTTTCATGGGGCTGATCTGGCTGGTTTACTGGCTCTGGACGGGGATTTGGCCTCGGGAGCTTTGGGGTTGGTTTGCCCGGTAAACGGGTTACATGGTGCCCTCGAGCTGGTGGTTACGGCTGAGGGTAAAGAAGGGGTTTTTTCCATGTTGGTTTTGGGCTTTGCCTATTAGGTGCCAGATTTATTAGCTCCAAGAACCCTCCCCTCAAGTTTTTTATACAAATGTATAAATGGTTGTTATGTTGGTTATTTAATAAAATGGCCGCTGTGGCCAAAATTATCCAAAAGAAATTAATTGTGGTGTTTTATTTAAGGGGGCATTAATTGGTCCTGGCAGGGGGGTATAAGGATCAATGTGGTAAGAGAGGCCTGGTAGCTCGGAGGTCCCATTTTGGAATACGCAGTCATGTAAACTGTTTTAATTGAAGAGTATAAAAGTGTAATTAAGACAGTTCACTTTGACATAACATGTGCCCTTTTGGCTCCTTTTGTTTGAATACCAACTCCCCTTATAGGCAGTCTGTTATCTTAAATTGTGGTTGTATCCAGGGAAAGAAATTGGATAGCTTCGAAACGCGTCGATAATAAAATCTCATCACTTCATCTCTCGTGTGCCCTGGATCATTCCTATGGAAAAGTATCATCAGCGCAAAAAAAAAAAACACTTAATTTTCCTTTACAGCATTCTTCTGGTTCTTATTTATGACCCGTAAATATGCAACACTTGATTTACCAAAAGTCTGAAATTGTTGTGGGCTACTCAACCCTAATAGGTGAGCAAGCACTCCCCATTTATATACCTGCTATTATCGGTTAAAACCCTATTGCGCATTCAGCTCTTGTTAAATAAGGCAGTCGGGTTGCAACAGTGACATGGCTTCCGCAAAAAAAGTCAACACAGTCGTTTATTTTGTTGCATGTCAAAAGTCATACTCCACCAAAAGGGTATGTTTCCGCCTTGTGGAGAGTGACATGCCAAGTCTGGAACGCCAGTATGAGGAGACTTATACACCCTGCATGCTCCTCTGGGAAATTCAATATTATTAAGTCTCCTCATACTGGCATGCCAGACCTGGCATGTCACTCTCCACAAGTCGAAAACTTACTCCTTAGATCCCAGTCTTAGCCTCTCGCCTGTCACAATGTGATATGACCCAACGGGGGTTCGGTCAGCGGATGGCGCAACCCACTAACAACAGGATGGAAATGGGGAGAGGAAGGCCCTACTGATAGGGAAATGGGGGATGGTCACCACCTGAGTTCAAATCCGAGCCTGTTCTTGCACTCCCCTTATGGCCTAAGTGGGTCCTTCCCCTCACCGCCATCAGGAACCTCGTCCCGCGCTGTCACCTAATACTGCCCTGGCTAGTGCACTGGCCAGCAAAGAGCGCTAGCCTCACCACTGCAGATAATACCACACACGGGACAGTGACAAACACAAAAGGGACGGGTTAAAAAACACAACTTAGCTTCAGCTTCCTCTACTGCAGCGCACTGCTCAGCAGAATAAAGGCACCAGGATCACAAGCTCACAAAACCAGCTGAGACACCACCGCAGCCAGTGAGCTCCTTCCTCCAGGCTTGGTCACTGTAGATTGCTCTATTACCGACAGTCAGCTGATGCATTTGACCATTTAAAGGATGGTGGGAGTGGTCACCACCCACATCAGCTGACCTAGCCACACTGCAGTTACAGCTCATAGCCAGCGTGGAAAAATTGATATTAACCCCCGCTGGCTCTGAAAGGAAAAAGCTATATTCAAAACAGAGTAAAACCAGAACTACCATGAATCCAAACATGGATCGTGACATCACCTAGCTAAATTAGATCTCATACTTTGCACTGATGAGGGGCAATACCCCGAAACACTGTGTCTGCAAATCGAGATTCTGATTTAGTTTTTGTCCTCTACCTCTATGAAGAGACAATTTGCACACTCCACCAAAATCATATAGCTTGTGACCCACATGCAATTTGAATTTTTTTTATTTAGCCAAATTGCATCTATAAAATTGCGAAAACAAGTTGCACAAATGTCGCGTCTCTGGCATTTTGGTGCCCAGTGTCGCCACATAGCCCTAGTCTTAAGATCTTTTAAAGAAGAACCTCGAATTCCATATTAGAGAACGTACATTAAAAAAAAAAAAAGAAACTTCATAATGTTTTCATATCAGCCAAATCGCTGTCATAATGCAGATGGCAATCTTGACATTCGCCCTCTTGATTGACGGACCACAAGCGCCACAAATTGCACCTGCATTCCGTTAATTCCATCTGCGAGAGCAATTGGGGTAAATCTGTTTTGCCCGCACCTGCTGAGAATGTATCTAACCGACAAGAATATTTCATTCCTGCCAAATGCGGTTATAGATATTCTAAGTGCTATTAATACAGGTTTCCCCATAAGAACGGACCAGACAACCAGTTTTAAGCTCTCGCCTCTCGCTTAAAAATCCTAACATTTAAAACTCATTTGTTTTGTGTCCCCAAAGATCGGATGATCATTATCGCAGACAGAAGAAAGAGAAAATATGCACACAAAAAAAAAAGTTCCGGATAATGCAAATGATATCCTGTTGTTAAAAATGACTATTCTATTTAATTAATAAGCAAACTCGCATGTTGAAACATTCATCTAAAAAGTTGGAAAGTTTGGTTCCGTAGAAGCCTTTTAATTTCGGCTAATGGACATTTATTGCATTGTACACTGTATTTAAATATAATTCTTCCTTGTCTTTTCCTTCCTAAGACGAATTTTAAGAAGTAACGTATTTACGCCTGGAAAAATAGAAACGAGCGAAAAGGATCGCGATGTCTCCACCCAGTGTCCATTTCATGTAAATGCAAGTTTGTCGCCGTCATTTTAAATTTTGGGTTTAAGGTCTTTTATTAAGCAACTGAGGTGTTGGGAGGTAACTTTTACTTTTGTTACAGTTGCTATGAATAATGCAACATATTGGGTCCTTTTCACTTATATAGTACAGACATCAACTTTCCTTTCATAGGGCAAATGCACAAAATCATGTTACGCCATCTGCATTTTTTTTGTAATGCTGCCATAGAGGTTCATTGATTTTCTACTGTACAAAGAATCAAATGAAATATTTGCATGGTATATTCCAACTAGATATTGATATATTTTTCCTAGGAACAGTGCACTTTGGGGAGAATAGCTTTGCATATAAAGTCCCTGATAAAGTCCTATATGGCGAAACACTAAGGCTGTATGACTGATAAAGGGATTTCCAGGAATCTAATATAGAAGACCTACCTTTAGGACAGTTTATCAATATCAGAACTATTTAGGGGCCAACTCCAAATACTGCGGCAATCAGCTAATTAAGTGGAAGAGCCGCAGCTCTGAAGGACTCTCCTGGTCACTTGTATGGGAGAAGTAGCAGTAGCATTCACACGCAATACATGGGGGACTGTGGCACATCAAGTGCAAAACAGCATTTTCACTCAGCTCATCGGTGATGCCCTTATAGTGCACATGAAAATGCTATAGTGCTTCCACAGTGCCCTCACACCCAGTATTATGACCACGACAGTCCCCCACACAGAGTATGATGCCCTCTACAGAATGACTCAGCATCATGACCCCCCCACAGCCTAAATACACTCAGTATAATGGCCCCCACAGCACCCCACATAGAATGTAATTTCCACACTCACGTCCCCACAGTATAATGCCCCCACATCCTCCAGCACAATATGATGGTCCCTCCACAGTATAATGCCATAACAGTCACCCGCACAGTATTATGTCCCCCAAACACAATATGATGACCCTTACAGCCCACAACCAAGTATGATGCCCTCTACAGAATGACTCAGCATCATGACCCCCACAGTCTAAACACACTCAGTATAATGAGCCCCACAGTTCCCCACATAGAATGTCATTTCCACAGTCTTGTCCCCACAGTATAAAGCCCCCACATCCTCCAACACAATATGATGTTCCCTCCACAGTACTATGCCATAACAGTCACCCACACAGTATTATGTCCCCCAAACACAGTATGATGGCCCTTACAGCCCACAACCAAGTATGATGCCCTCTACAGAATGACTCAGCATCATGACACCCACAGTCTAAACACACTCAGTATAATGACCCCCCACAGTTCCCCACATAGAATGTCATTTCCACAGTCTCTCCCCCACATTATAATGCCCCCACATCCCCCAACATAATATTATGGTCTCTGTACAGTATGATGCCCCAACAGCCTCCTCTTCAGTATTAAGTCCAATAGACACAGTATGATGGCCCTTTGAGCCCCCAGCTCAATATGATACTCCCACCGCATCATGTCTCAGCATCATGACCCACACAGCCCCCCACATAATGTCTCCACACTCTCTCCTCAATAGTATAATGCCTGCACATCTCCCAACACAATATGATGGTCCCACTACAGCATGAGGCTCTATCATCCCACCACACCGTTTTAAGTCCCCAAAGCACAACATGATGGCCCTCACAGCCCAACTCAGTATGATAGCTTCCACAACCCCCACACAGCACGATGACCCCCACAGCCCCCCTCCAAACACAGTATGATGGCCCCAAAGCTTTTCCCCATGAGCACTGACATTAAAGAAATAAAGACAATTCACCAGGACCTGCTCTTCTCTGTGGATTGTAATCAAAGACTCCGCACAGTTGGTGTGATTTAGTGATGCACAGGCCAAATGGTGCAAATGGCTTCCTTTTCCACCATTGAATCCAACATCAGCTGTATCTTAAGGATGCAGATACTGATAGAATTGAGACACCAGGTGCGAAATGACGGGTGGTGGTGCTGCTCGGCATCGGGCCCCCCCATGATTGGATGCTATTAGAGGTACGCGGCTTCTTTTTTTTTACATGTTCAAGTAAATAAACGCATCTGTGAAATAAATACCGGTAAATAGTACATGACATAGTGTCATTCCCGTGATGTTCATTTTGGACAGACTGGTCACAAGGAGAAGCTTAAGAAACCTCCATCAGTTGTTTTTTTTTTTTTTACACGCATACAAAACGGATAAGACTTTGTAAAAATGGGTACATAAACCAAAAATTTATGAAAATCTGATCCCGCCCACTGATGAATAATGATGATCCATTTTGGGCAAATGTAAAACCTAGGAACATGTGAATTAGGTTTTTATCATCACTATGTGAATTATGCCTAAGGCTAAGGTCATGCCCTGTTCTCCAAATCCCATGCAAATTATTTACCCACAAGGAGAACATGAATCCTTACTAACTGACATCTATTCAGCCATTGTGTATGATCTCATATTGGTCAATTGTTCAACAATCAGTTAGATCAATGCCCCAAGTCCTGTACATTGTAGCTACAATCATAGACCCTCCGGGCAGAGACCAATGGTTGGTTTAGTGGATTATTGCAGGCAACACAGGAGCAATAAAATAAACAAGGAGATTATTATCAAGAGTACATAATAAAGTTTAGGCTGATCATACACGAGATGTATTTAGGAATCCGATAGAGGCCAACCTGTCTTTAATAGTTGTTCTAAAAAGGCAACACAGCATTGAAAATCTGCAACAATGGACAGATCCATCTCTGATAACAAAAATTAAACAGTATATGCATGTCCACTAGTGGTGATTTGGTATTTCTTAAGAGAATCTTCCCATTACTCACCTATCCTGGCTCCGGTGACCGAGATTGGTTCTGTTTGTGAAATTCACACCAGGTTACTGGACGTAGATCTGGGGATTTATTATGATGGAATATAGGCTGAACTGGATGGACAAATGTCTTTTTTCGGCCTTACTAACTATGTTACTATGTTACTATGTTACTATGTAATGCAGAAACCACCTGTGACATCATTATTCAAGGCCTTTTAAGGCTGACTCAGATAGCTCTGTGCTGTCTGAGTATTCAGGGAGCTTTGTATTCTGTTACCACTTGTACTTCTGGAGTTTGACTCACAATTCAATTCTCTCAGTTGCTACTCATTAGCAAACTCATACTTGTTTGTCAACTATCTGCATTAACGCACTGCCTCAGATCTGCAGTTAACAATTCGTCTGCTGTAAGGATAACAAACTCTACATTGCCATTTTGGTGTTGTTCACACTACAACACTGCTGCAACGGCAAGTCATTTTTTCTGCTAACACTTATTCAGTTCACTTGTTTATCACTTCTGCCTGCAGTTAACTATTTGCTTGCTGTTTGCTTATGTCCGATTATAACATAAAACTTTGCCATTCAACCATTTCTTTGCTGCAAGTCCTGGACTGACTATACATTATACATCTACAGTTCCCGATTAAAGTATAGATACATTCCTGGCTCTGTGTCTTCTCGTGTTTCCTGCTCCACTTGTCCCATCCTGCATACCTAGCTTTACTGATCCTTATTAATCCAAATGCTGTCCAGCCAGTCTTGCCCATTGTGCCATCACCTTCTGTCTATTTTGCTCACTCCGACCTTTGGCTTAAAGAATCTCACTCATTAGGTGGGCCCGTAATACTTCACTTTTCTGTCGGAAACTGTAGACGACAACATCTGAAAAATCTGAACTCGTCAGATCAATTTTCCTACAGACATATTCTGTCTCTGTCATTCTTTTAGATGTCCCAAAATGTGGTCAATTGTCAGCAGCAAATAGTCTCAGTTTACCTTTCTGGCTGCTTAGATAACCGGTGTGCTGATGCTTTTCAGATACAACAAGATGCTTGAACATGAGCAGAAAACCCCCCACAAAAATAAATATTTTAAGAGGTGTTCCAGTTTCTATTTTCTAAAGTATGTTCATTATCTAATAAAAAAAAAAACAATTTCCCTCCAACATTTTTGGATTATTCCCAAGAAAAAAAACCTAGGGTGCCAATGAGACATGAACAAGCCCTCAAATACCTTCTTTCAAATTCACAGTTTCCACAGGCAAAAAAACCTGTACAGACCACATACTTCTCACAGGTGACAGGTGGATACAATGTCATCCAGTCAGGACAATCCAGTTAATCACACTGAACATAAGGCTCTAACATTTCACCTGTCCATTGGGCAGAAAAGCATTCACATCGACCTGTCCTGATAGATTGTATTGAATGTTCAGTGTTGACAATTCTGTTGATTCTGATGGATGCAGAGGATTGTCTAGACCAGTTACAAAAGTGGCAAACACCCAGCTATAAGTAGAATTAGGTTGGTACAGGTTGTTCAGTGCACGTACATAAACAAGAAGGTTTACATTCACTGACAGGGAGAGGAAGGCCCTAAAAGTAGGGAGCGAGGGATGGGACACCTATGACACAAAACTGTGCCTGTCCCTAAGCTTCCCTAACGCCATATGCGGGTCCTCTCCCCCCGCCCCATCACGTGCCTAGTCACTGATTGTTATCTCAATACAGCCTAGCTAGTGCACTGCCCGGCAAGGACGCAAGCCTCACCACTGCACATGGTAACACACAGGGGAAGAGACACATCCACACCTCTTGCTGGTCTGCATAGAAGAACTCTATATCCGACAATCAGAACATGGGTCATGTAACTATTTAAAGGATGGTGGGAGTAGTTACCAACCAACATCAGCTGACCAGCCTAAAAGAACTGCCAGCAAGAGACTGACATTAACTTTTGTTGGACCAAAAGGAAAAAACATCATTTAAATTTCATCAGACTCAGAGCTGCCACGAATCCCTTAATGATTCGTGACAATACCCCCCTTTTTAAGAGGTGTTTCTATTCCCTTAAGACCGGACCTGTTGTATGGCAAGGAGGCATCAAGCCACTAGTATAGATTTCGTTAGGCACCTGGTTCTCAAGGTCACAGTAGATGCAGCCCAATAGTGATGGTAATTATGTAGGCTCTGAAGGCGCAACAAATCTCCTGAGCGATGACCTGTGGAACACATTATGTACATTATGTATTTATATAGCACCATTAATTCCATGGTGCTGTACATGTGACGGTTTTACATCAAAATACAAATATCACTTAAAGCAAACAAAACTAACAATGACAGACTGGTACAGAAGGAAGAGGACCCTGCCCTTGCGGGCTTACATTCTACAGGATTATGGAGAAGGAGACAGTAGGTCTCCATGAACTCCAACTTAAAGGTCCAGGGCTGAGAAAGGCCACCACCCTCCAGAGAACCAGTTGGGGAGAGATATTTTAGGTTCCGGTTGAGCCTGGGCATGAACAGAGACCAAGAACCCAGACACAAGCTAAAGCTGCTGCACCACCTGTGACCGCAACTCAGTAACCTCATCCGTGAGGGTCTAGATCAGGAGTTCAAAAGCCTCTGCTTGAGCAATAGGGTCTCCAGAAAATGGTGCGGGTGGGTTATAATGTCACGCACGGAAACAGGTAAGTCTAGCAGACGACGACACCGCATGTAAATAGGACAGAATGGAAAAGGGAGAGTTAGGATGGGACACCTCTTGACACCAACCTGTGCCTGTCCCTAAGCTCCTCTAACGCACAATGCATGTCCATCCCCCCACCGCCATCAAGTGCCTAGTCCATGATTGTCCCCTCAATGTACCCTGGCAAATGCACTGACCAACAAGGATGCTATCCTCACCACTGCACATAGTAACACACAGAGAATTAGACAAACACGGGACAGACAAAAAAGGAAGAAATACTCAGCTCCGGCTCTGCTGCTAAGCTTCCCAGAAGCAGAGAAAACAGCACCAGGAATCTGAACTCCGACAGCAGCAACGCCTCTGACAGAGGAGAGCTCAATACCCCTAGCTGGAAGAACTCTATAACCGACGATCAGCTGATGGTTAATGGGACTATTAAAGGAAGGTGGGAGCGGTTTCCAACCAACATCAGCTGACCAGCTCAGAAGAATTGATAGAAAGAGACAGATATTAACTCTTGCTGGACCAAAAGGAAAAAAAATGTCATCAGACCCAGAGCTTACACAAATCCCTTAATGATTTGTGACACAGTCTTTATATTTTATGATCAAATGGAAGTCTTCTGAAGATTTATGTTCACATGGCACCATTTCGAAAACTCAGAAAAGTAGTTCTACGGCTGGGATCTTTGTACATGACACAGTAAGTAGAGTAGGAAGGAGCTGCAAAAGAAGGGCAACATGGACGAAGTCTGGTTCTTATGATATAATCCTGCCAATGACAATAAAATTCTCCAGAACTTGGTTTACCCTATCTGTTGGATTGTGTGGCATGGAAAAGTTGAGTTTTGTTCTCCTTTTCTTTGTAGAAAGCCTGCCAGAATTTATTGGTTAACATAATTGGAGACATATCTCCTAAGAACATAAATGAATATCTGTAATGAAGCTTGTACTTAGGACTGGGGCAAGTGTTTGAAAAAACCTAAACTGTGCCATTTTTGAAAAGCATCCAAACACTAATTAGAATTAAGAAGACAGAAGGTCAATAATTAAATCCATTAAATGCTTAATCATTTCTCATGCACAAGCTGTGAGTCAGGATAGTCAAAGAGTCCGAGGTCAAAAGCCAGGAAGCTACAGCATAGGGAAATCGTAATCAGGTAATGGTCCGAGGTCAAAATGCCAGGAGGATAGTGAATCAGAGCAAAGGAGTTAGACAGTGAAAGTTCATCAATCAAAACACTAGGCATAGAGAAAACTAACCACATTTAACTGAAGCTACTTCTGGCAGAGGTCTCTGACTAACAGCCCAGCTAAGTAGCTGGGCAATTACCTGGGACAGGGAACACCTGAAGACAGCTCAGCACCTCCCAGTCTCAGATTGGATGGCCAAGCTGTCAATCAAAACACCATCAGTTCAGCAGGCCCCTGCACCAGACTGGAAGACTGAGCTGTCAAAGTACTGACAGATTCAGCATGCCCCTGTACCAGATTGGGCGCATGATCTGTCAGTAACTGCATCCCAGACAGACTGAGGGGTGGAATCATGACAGGTTGACAATTGAAGCAGACAGAAAGGCCTTCATTGATGCTTAAGGTTGAATAATCTCTGGTGGTCGCTGCTTAAAGTTGATGTGCGGAGAAACACAGCCTACAGCCCAGTCAATCACGAGGGGTGCGCGCATCTGGCTTATGCCTGAGGAATGCAGAAGATCCAGAATTTAATGTCACATCAGTGGACATCAGCAGCGGCTGCAGCCAGGGTCGCGTGATACCGAGTGAGTGGGCAGTGATAGCGCCGCTCATTGACACAAAAGGTAACAAGAGGTATTTTCAAAAATACTTCTTTGCAAGTTTTAAATCAGTGGGGGCATTATACAAATTAGTGGACAACCTCTTTAAGAACTTCTGACTTTCCTAGTGAGAGTTTATTAGGTGCACTGAAGACAATCCAAGTACTCATTGGGTGACTTTTTGGTTTGCTGCAGCCAATCTTGGATGCACAGGTTGCATCTGGAGCCCAATGCCAGGCAGGATATAATCCAAGAAGTACAGCAGTTTGATTAAAAAGGAATTTCTCAAGCTTGAGATGGTCTTTCTTTGTTAAATTAAGACATGTCAGATGACTTGGTGTTGAACTGGAAAAGGTGAGAATGTCATCAAGGTCCATGAAGACAAACTTATACAGCATATCTTGAGATATTTAATTGAATGACTCAGATAGTGACACAAAGGGTTGCTTGTTCCTAAAAGTGATTTGGTTCAGCACTTGATGATCATTTCATGGACCAAAGCCATTATCCTTTTTCTCAACTGAGAAAAACTCTGCACCATGGAAACAGGAATGCCAAATAGAATCTCGTTTAAGGTAATTTTGGATTTACTCCAACATAGACTGTGTTTCAGGTAAAGAAAGGGAACAAGTATTGCATTAGGGAAAAGACTTAGCCCTCAACAGTTCAATAGCCCAGTCTCATATCTTATGAGTTGGTAAGTTTTGAGTTTGCTGTTCTTTTGTGAAGGGTTTTTCCTAGTAGTGGAAAATCTCTTTAAGGACGTGACTAAAAAATATACTACGTGGCTGGGCAATATACTATGTCACTGGGCAATATACTATGTGGCCGGGCAATATACTACGTGGCTGGGCAATATACTATGTCACTGGGCAATATACTACATAGTTGGGCAATATACTACGTCAATGGGCAATATATTACATGGTTGGGCAATATACTATGTAGTTGGGCAATATACTACATCACTGGGCAATATACTACGTGGTTGGGCAATATACTACGTGGTTGGGCAATATACTACGTCACTGGGCAATATACTACGTGGTTGGGCAATATACTATGTGGCTGGGCAATATACTACGTGGTTGGGAAATATACTACGTGGCTGGGCAATATACTACATGGTTGGGCAATATACTACGTCACTGGGCAATATACTACGTCACTGTGCAATATACTACGTGGCTGGGCAATATACTGCGTGACTGGGCAATATACTACATGGCTGGGCAATATACTACATGGCTGGGCAATATACTACGTGTCTGGGCAATATACTGCGTGACTGGGCAATATACTACGTCACTGGGCAATATACTACGTCACTGTGCAATATACTACGTGGCTGGGCAATATACTGCGTGACTGGGCAATATACTACATGGCTGGGCAATATACTACGTCACTGGGCAATATACTACGTGACTGGGCAATATACTACGTGACTGGGCAATATACTACGTGGGCTGTGCAATATACTGCGTGGGCTGTGCAATATACTACGTGGACATGCATATTCTAGAATACCCGATGCGTTAGAATCGGGCCACCATCTAGTTTATTATAACTATGGATGAGCAAATCTGCAGATTTCCTGTTGTAAAACCATATTTCTCTTGTTTAAAGATGGAGGCAAAATATGGATCTGCATATTAGCCTCCAAAGTCTGATACGATGGGAATACAGGTCTGTAATATAATGCAAGCAGGTAAACCAGCACGTACCCAGGAACCAGTGTACATCTAATTTCACCCATCCATTGAACACAGAGTGAGCCATTTTTAACGACAATGTGATTAAGGACGGTCCTGTCTGGAGAGAGTACTTGGAGAGTCAGCAAGGACATTTTATAATCGGAAAATAAATGAGAAGCCTCCTGAATTAGATAAGTGTTTATTACCTTGCAGTCCAGTAACTTACACAAACCTATAAAACTTGATTTAGCTCCTATGTCACACAAATTGCATAGATTTTTTGTTGTTGTTGGTGGATACCTAATACCTTTTATCAGGAGGAACAATACTGTACGTGACTATAACGCAATGAAAAAATCAATCACAACATGGCCATAAAGAACATACTGTAAGGACGAAATAGAGAGAGGTAAAAGAGCAGGTATAGCATTCATCCCGATTCTCTACCCTCCATCACCCCTGATCAAAACCCAAAAATGGAACTTTACTCCATTAGTATTCCCAGAAAAGTAATAAAAAGTAAAAACAGATACTAATACTTTGTCATTGGTCTCTTGCCCCTTAAAACAGCTTCATTGTGAAATATAAAAGGTGCAATGGACAATCCATCACCTGTTTAAAGGTGATCTGTCAGTAGGAACAATCCTCCTAAGCCATCTATATAGGCATGAAGGTCATAGAAACTTTAATAAAATGATACGCTGATATCTCCAATCCGATGTCTTATTCTAGAGAAATACAAGTTTTTCTTAATATGTAAATGAGCTGTTAAGATCTATGGGCCGGACATAGATCTCCCTGGGAATCTGCCTCCAGAGCTTATTGTAAATGAAAGAGGGCGTTCAGACATGCAATGACTGACTGTCCGCTCTCCTGATCTTCATGTCTCACACTGATAACACTGCTTTCATTTGCAATAATTCCTGGAGGCAGATTTTCAGGGAGATCTATGTCCGGCCCATAGATCTTACCAGCTCATTTACATATAGCAAAAAAATGTGGATTACTCTGTAATAAGACATCGGATCGCAGATATCAAAGCATCACTTTATTTAACTTCTTATGCCATATACCGTAGACGACATAGGAGTTTTAATCCCACTGAGATTACTATTAATATAAGGGTGTCATTAAGCGCTGTGCTGTACACGTACATCTTAGGATTGCACATGCTGAGTAGCTGAGTCTGTGCGATTCATACTGTAGCTTAGTCCACTATTGATTGATTGCTGACTGATGATAAGAGAAGCTTCTGATCCTAGCCATTAAACCGCCTAAATGCAGCATTCATTAATGGCCTCATCATTTAAGGAGTTAGTATAAGTATTCCAAGGCATCAAATGATCACAGATTCAGATCCAAAAAGAAATGTAAAATAAGGTTGAATACAAAAAATGTATATCAATAAAATATAAAACGCAAAAATAAAAAATAAAAATCTTTTTTTTTTCAACAATTTACTATAATAAAATAGATGTTTTCCACCACTACAATAATAACCCCAAAAACCTAAGATAAAAACAAAATAAGCAAATACCCTGCAGTAAATAAATAAATAGCAATAGTGTATGAAAATAAATATAGGTTACATAGTTAACATAATTTTGCTAGAAAAAAAACGTAAAAGCCATCCCACCAAGGTCACCCTAGTTGGGTTTGTCTGGGTTTTAGCGCTCTGTTCAAATAAAGGTGCAGCCTCCCTTTTCCTTGAGCTGGAGATTACATTCATATAGTTCCCAATTGCTGCGTGTCCATTAGCTGGGACTCAGACCTTTTCAGCCCTTATTCACGTTTAAGTCACTTGACCTATGGTAAGGTTTTAATTCTGGAGGTTAGGACCGTCCCAAATAGGGTCACCGTGAAGTGGTGGGATGGCTTTTACATTTTCTTTAATTAAAATATCAAAATTATGTTATCTGAGTGCATTATATTATTTTCATGCATTATTGCTATTTATCTAATTACTGCACGGTATTTGCTTATTTTGTATTTATCTAAGATTTTATCTGTTTAGTGGCCAGTGTGAACATGCGCCTACACGCTACATGTACACAAACAGATATTCCTGTTCATCTCTTTAGGTTTTTGTTACAATCATAAACCATGGAATAATTGTTAATTTATTATTTATACTGGCACACGGCCATCAGCAGTACATAGCCGAATCAGCACAGCTCCATAAAATGTGTAGTGATTGTTCTAAGGTCCTGCTGCTCAGCTCCTGTTACTGTTAACGGAAGCTGAACTTCAGTACCCAAAAACTACCACAGCACAGTGTGCAAACTCTGTCAAACTGCGTGCATCTGTCAGACCCACGGTCAGTGTCACCACCTGGTGCACCCAGGCAGGTGCCGGGGCCCTGAATGAATGGGGGGGCCCACTCAGCGCTGGGGCACCGCCGCACCGGCATCCTATGGCGCCTATGAGTCAGGGGAGCACAGTGCCAGCGCCAGCACCTGGTCTCCCTCTCAAATACTCACCTCTCACCTTCGGTCTCTTCAACATCTTCTGACTCTCTGTGTTGTCTCAGGGCAGAGGGTGCGATGACGTCACTACCGAGCGCCCTCTACAGTGCAGAAAGTCAGAAGATGCTGAGGCGACCGCAGCAGTGGGGAATGAGGAGAGGTTAGTATTTGATTATTTTTATGTATGTAGCAATATATTGGGCTCATTATAGTGTATGGAGTTCTATATGGGGCCTGTTATGACCTGGTGGTAAGGACAATAATGGACCTGGTGGTTAAGAGCACACGGAATGACCGGATAGTTACAAATAATATAGGACGAGCTCTGAGACGTGGGAACTCTGCTGACCGCAATCCCTAATCCTATCACACACACTAGAAATAGCCGTGGATTGCTCCTAACGCTCCCTATGCAACTCGACACAGCCTAAGGAACTAGCTAGCCCTGAAGATAGAAAAATAAAGCCTACCTTGCCTCAGAGAAATTCCCCAAAGGAAAAGGCAGCCCCCCACATATAATGACTGTGAGTAAAGATGAAAATACAAACACAGAGATGAAATAGATTTAGCAAAGTGAGGCCGACTTACTGAACAGACTGAGGATAGGAAAGGTAACTTTGCGGTCAGCACAAAAACTACAAAAAGACCACGCAGAGGGCGCAAAAGACCCTCCGCACCAACTCACGGTGCGGAGGCGCTCCGTCTGCGTCCCAGAGCTTCCAGCAAGCAAGACAAAAATCAAAATAGCAAGCTGGACAGAAAAATAGCAAACAAAGAAAAACAAGCAGGAACTTAGCTTCTGCTGGGAAGACAGGTCACAAGAACGATCCAGGAGTGACCTAGACCAATACTGGAACATTGACAGGTGGCATGAGCAATGATCTAAGTGGAGTTAAATAGAGCAGCCAGCTAATGAATTAACCTCGTCACCTGTGGAAGGAAACTCAGAAGCCGCAGCCCCACTCACAACCAACAGAGGAAGCCCATGGACAGAACCAGCCGAAGTACCATTCATGACCACAGGAGGGAGCTTGACAACAGAATTCACAACAGTACCCCCCCCTTGAGGAGGGGTCACCGAACCCTCACCAGAGCCCCCAGGCCGACCAGGACGAGCCAAATGAAAGGCACGAACCAGATCGGCAGCATGAACATCGGAGGCAAAGACCCAGGAATTATCTTCCTGACCATAACCCTTCCACTTGACCAGGTACTGGAGTTTCCGTTTCGAAATACGAGAATCCAAAATCTTCTCCACCACATACTCCAACTCCCCCTCAACCAACACCGGGGCAGGAGGATCAACGGATGGAACCACAGGCGCCACGTACCTCCGCAACAACGACCTATGGAATACATTATGGATGGCAAAAGAAGCCGGAAGGGTCAAACGAAACGACACAGGATTGAGAACCTCAGAAATCCTATACGGACCAATGAAACGAGGCTTAAACTTAGGAGAGGAAACCTTCATAGGAACATAACGAGATGACAACCAAACCAAATCCCCAACACGAAGTCGGGGACCCACACAGCGCCGGCGGTTAGCGAAACGTTGAGCCTTCTCCTGGGACAATGTTAAATTGTCCACCACATGAGTCCAAATCTGCTGCAACCTATCCACCACAGTATCTACACCAGGACAGTCTGAAGACTCAACCTGCCCTGAAGAGAAACGAGGATGGAAACCAGAATTGAAGAAAAAACGGCGAAACCAAAGTAGCCGAGCTGGCCCAATTATTAAGGGCGAACTCAGCCAAAGGCAAAAAGGACACCCTATCATCCTGATCAGCAGAAACAAAGCATCTCAGATATGTTTCCAAAGTCTGATTAGTTCGTTCGGTTTGGCCATTTGTCTGAGGATGGAAAGCCGAGGAAAAAGACAAATTAATGCCCATCCTAGCACAAAAGGCTCGCCAAAACCTCGAAACAAACTGGGAACCTCTGTCCGAAACTATGTTCTCCGGAATGCCATGTAAACGAACCACATGCTGGAAAAACAATGGCACCAAATCAGAGGAGGAAGGCAATTTAGACAAGGGTACCAAATGGACCATCTTAGAGAAGCGATCACAAACCACCCAAATGACCGACATCTTTTGAGAGACAGGGAGATCCGAAATAAAATCCATAGAGATATGCGTCCAGGGCCTCTTCGGGACCGGCAAGAGCAAAAGCAACCCACTGGCACGAGAACAGCAGGGCTTAGCCCAAGCACAAGTCCCACAGGACTGCACAAAAGAACGCACATCCCGCGACAAAGACGGCCACCAAAAGGATCTAGCCACCAAATCTCTGGTACGAAAGATTCCAGGATGACCAGCCAACACCGAACAATGAACCTCAGAGATAACTCTACTAGTCCATTTATCAGGGACAAACAGTTTCTCCGCTGGGCAACGGTCAGGTCTATCAGCCTGGAATTTTTGCAGCACCCGCCGCAAATCAGGGGAGATGGCAGACAAAATTACCCCCTCTTTAAGAATACCCGCCGGCTCAGGAACACCCGGAGAGTCGGGCACAAAACTCCTTGACAGGGCATCAGCCTTCACATTCTTAGAGCCTGGAAGGTACGAAACCACAAAATCAAAGCAGGAGAAAAATAGCGACCAACGAGCCTGTCTAGGATTCAACCGTTTGGCAGACTCGAGATAAGTTAAATTCTTGTGATCCGTCAAGACCACCACGCGATGCTTGGCTCCTTCAAGCCAATGACGCCACTCCTCGAATGCCCACTTCATGGCCAACAACTCTCGATTGCCAACATCATAATTGCGCTCAGCAGGTGAAAACTTTCTAGAAAAGAAGGCACATGGTTTCATCACCGAGCCATCAGAACTTCTTTGCGACAAAACAGCCCCTGCTCCAATCTCAGAAGCATCAACCTTGACCTGAAACGGGAGCGAAACATCTGGCTGGCACTACACAGGGGCAGAAGAAAAACGACGCTTCAACTCCTGAAAAGCTTCCACAGCCGCAGAAGACCAATTGACCACATCAGCACCCTTCTTGGTCAAATCAGTCAACGGTTTAGCAATACTAGAAAAATTACTGATGAAGCGACGATAAAAATTAGCAAAGCCCAGGAACTTTTGCAGACTCTTCACAGATGTAGGCTGAGTCCAAACATAAATGGCCTGGACTTTAACAGGGTCCATCTCGATAGTAGAAGGGGATAAAATGTAACCCAAAAATGAAACCTTCTGAACTCCAAAGAGACACTTCGACCCCTTCACAAACAAAGAATTCGCACGAAGGACCTGGAACACCATTCTGACCTGCTTCACGTGAGACTCCCAATCATCCGAAAAGACAAAAATATCATCCAAATATACAATCAGGAATTTATCCAGGTATTCTCGGAAGATGTCATGCATAAAGGACTGAAATACTGATGGAGCATTGGAAAGCCCGAATGGCATAACCAGGTACTCAAAATGGCCCTCGGGCGTATTAAATGCTGTTTTCCATTCATCGCCCTGTTTAATACGCACAAGATTATACGCACCACGAAGATCTATCTTGGTGAACCAACAAGCCCCCTTAATCCGAGCAAATAAATCAGACAGCAGCAGCAAAGGATACTGAAATTTGACTGTGATCTTATTAAGAAGGCGGTAATCGATACAAGGTCTCAAAGAACCATCCTTCTTGGCTACAAAAAAGAACCCTGCTCCCAATGGTGACGACGACTGGCGAATATGACCCTTCTCGAAGGATTCTTTTACATAACTCCGCATAGCGGCGTGCTCTGGCACAGATAAATTGAACAGTCGGCCCTTAGGAAACTTACTACCAGGAATCAAATTGATAGCATAATCGCAATCCCTATGAGGAGGTAGGGCACTGGATTTGGGCTCATCAAATACATCCCGGTAATCCGACAAAAACTCCGGGACTTCAGAAGGGGTGGATGACGAAATAGACAAAAATGGAACATCACCATGTACCCCCTGACAACCCCAGCTGGACACAGACATTGATTTCCAATCCAATACTGGATTATGGACCTGTAGCCATGGCAACCCCAAAACGACCACATCATGCAGATTATGCAACACCAAAAAGCGAATATCCTCCTGATGTGCAGGAGCCATGCACATGGTCAATTGGGTCCAGTACTGAGGCTTATTCTTGGCCAAAGGCGTAGCATCAATTCCTCTCAATGGAATAGGATACTGCAAGGGCTCCAAGAAAAAACCACAGCGCCTAGCAAACTCCAAGTCCATCAAATTCAGGGCAGCGCCTGAATCCACAAATGCCATAACAGAATAGGATGACAAAGAGCAAATCAGAGTAACGGACAAAAGAAATTTTGACTGTACCGTACAAATGGTGGCAGACCTAGCGAAACGCTTAGTGCGCTTAGGACAATCGGAGATAGCATGAGTGGAATCACCACAGTAAAAACACAGCCCATTCCGACGTCTGTGTTCTTGGCGTTCAGCTCTGGTCAAAGTCCTATCACATTGCATAGGCTCAGGTCTATGCTCAGATAATACCGCCAAATGGTGCACAGCTTTATGCTCACGCAAGCGTCGATCGATCTGAATGGCCAAAGACATAGACTCATTCAGACCAGCAGGCATGGGAAATCCCACCATGACATCCTTAAGGGCTTCAGAGAGACCCTTTCTGAAAATTGCTGCAAGGGCACATTCATTCCACTGAGTGAGTACAGACCACTTCCTAAACTTCTGACAATATATCTCTACCTCATCCTGACCCTGACACAGAGCCAGCAAGATTTTCTCTGCCTGATCCACTGAATTAGGTTCATCATAAAGCAATCCGAGCGCCAGAAAAAAAGCATCAACATCACGCAATGCCGGATCTCCTGGCGCAAGGGAAAATGCCCAGTCTTGAGGGTCGCCACGTAACAAAGAAATAATGATTTTCACTTGTTGAACAGGGTCACCTGAGGAGCGAGGTTTCAAAGCAAGAAACAATTTACAATTATTTTTGAAATTCAGAAACTTAGATCTATCCCCAAAAAACAAATCAGGAATAAGAATCCTAGGCTCTAACATCGGATTCTGAACCACAAAATCTTGAATGTTTTGTACCCTTGCAGTGAGATTATTCATACAAGAGGACAGACCTTGAATGTCCATATCTACACCTGTATCCTGAACCACCCAGAGGTAAAGGGGAAAAGAGAGACAAAACACACTGCAAAGAAAAAAAAATGGTCTCAGAACTTCTCTTATCCCTCTATTGAGATGCATTAATACTTTTGGCCACCTGTACTGATATGACCTGGTGGTAAGGACAATAATGGACCTAGTGGTTAAGAGCACACGGAATGACCTGATAGTTACAAATAATATAGGACGAGCTCTGAGACGTGGGAACTCTGCTGACCGCAATCCCTAATCCTATCACACACACTAGATATAGCCGTGGATTGCTCCTAACGCTCCCTATGCAACTCGACACAGCCTAAGGAACTAGCTAGCCCTGAAGATAGAAAAATAAAGCCTACCTTGCCTCAGAGAAATTCCCCAAAGGAAAAGGCAGCCCCCCACATATAATGACTGTGAGTAAAGATGAAAATACAAACACAGAGATGAAATAGATTTAGCAAAGTGAGGCCCGACTTACTGAACAGACTGAGGATAGGAAAGGTAACTTTGCGGTCAGCACAAAAACTACAAAAAGACCATGCAGAGGGCGCAAAAGACCCTCCGCACCGACTCACGGTGCGGAGGCGCTCCGTCTGCGTCCCAGAGCTTCCAGCAAGCAAGACAAAAATCAAAATAGCAAGCTGGACAGAAAAATAGCAAACAAAGAAAAACAAGCAGGAACTTAGCTTCTGCTGGGAAGACAGGTCACAAGAACGATCCAGGAGTGAACTAGACCAATACTGGAACACTGACAGGTGGCATGGAGCAATGATCTAAGTGGAGTTAAATAGAGCAGCCAGCTAACGAATTAACCTCGTCACCTGTGGAAGGAAACTCAGAAGCCGCAGCCCCACTCACAACCAACAGAGGAAGCCCATGGACAGAACCAGCCGAAGTACCATTCATGACCACAGGAGGGAGCTTGACAACAGAATTCACAACAGGGGCCATTATACTGTATGAAGCAATATATGGGGCCATTATTCTATATGGATCAATATATGGGGCCATTATATACTGTATGGAGCAATATATAGGGACCATGATACTATATGGTGCACTATATGGGGCAATATTTGAAGCCCATTATATTGTACGGAGCATTTTATGGGGCAATAATACTGTATGGAGCACTATATGGAGGCCATTATACTGTATGGAGCATTAAATGGGCCCTATTATTCTGTATGGAACATTATATGGGCCCCATCATACTGTATGGAGCAATGTATGGGGCTCATTATACTGTATGGAGCACCATGTGGGGCCATTATACTGTATGAAGCAAAATATGGGGCCATCTATATATATAATTGTCTAAGGGTTTTTCCGTCTGTCTGTCTGTCTGTCTGTCTTTCTGTCTGTCTGTCTGTCTTTCTGTCTGTCTGTCTGTCCTGGAAATCCCGCGGCTCTGATTGGTCGAGGCCGCCAGGCCTCGACCAATCAGCGACGGGCACAGCGACAATGATGTTATAAAGTACGTAGACATCCCACGTTTCTGATTCAGGGACGGGCACAGTATCGACGTAGATGTCATAATGGTTGCCATGGTGACGATGATGTCATAAAGGTTGCCTCGACCAATCAGCGATGGGCACAGTCTGCCGCGAATTTTGGAATCATCATTGTCCATATACTACGGGGACATGCATATTCTAGAATACCCGATGCGTTAGAATCGGGCCACAATCTAGTTATTCTATATGGAGCAATATATGGGGCCATTATATACTGTATGGAGCAATATATGGTGACTATTATACTGTATGGAGCACTATATGGGGGAATACATGGATCCCATTATACTGTAGGGAGCATTATATGGGGCCATTAAACTGTATGGAGCGCTATATAGGGCCCACTATGCTGTATGGAGCATTATAATTGGCCATTATTCTGTATGGAGCCTTATATAGGGCCCATTATACTATATGGAGCTTTATATGGGGCATTATATGGAGCCCATTATGCTGTATGAATCATTACATGGGGCCCATAAGCACTATGTGGGGCCCATTATACTGTATGTGGCCCATTATACTGTATGGAGCACCGTGTGGGGCCATTTTACTATATGGAGCAATATATGGGGCCCATTATACTGTATGCAGCATTATATGGAGCCCATTATACTGTATGGAGCCTTATATGGCGCCCATTATTCTGTATAGAGCAATATATAGAGCATTATATGGAGCTCATTATACTGTATGAATCATTACATGGGGCCCATAATAGCGTACGGAGCAATATATGGGGCCCATAATAGTGTATGGAGCAATATATGGGGCCCATACTGTATGGAGGACTATACAGTCCGATCTAAACTGATAAGTCTGCTGTTACTCTGCGCTGCGAGGATTCGCCAGTTTCTGAGCTATTGTAGAATTACAATAGTTATCACTCCTGTAATGTAAGAACTAAGTGAAATCTTTGGCTTTTACTATACCTATATTTTTCTGCTGTATCTGTGCATCATGAACCCGTTGTAGCAGTTAAAGGGGCCCACTGAGACTCTATTGCAAGGGGCCCACGAAAGCCTGAAGCCATCCCTGGTCTGATCCCCACCCATCTGATAGTGGGTGAGAAGATAAGTATTACATACAGATACAGTATTGCTCATTCAAATTAACCCCTTCCCGACATGCCCGGTACTAGTACGGCGCATGTCGCGTCCCCTGCTTTGATGTGGGCTCCGGCGGTGAGCCCACATCAAAGTCGTGACATGTCAGTTGTTTTGTACAGCTGACGTGCGCACAATAGCGGCGGGTGAAATCACGATTCACCCGCCGCTATTAACCTGTTAAATGCCGCTCTTAAACGCAGACAGCGGAATTTAACCGGCGCTTCCGGCCGCGTGGCCGGACATGATGGCATCGCTGACCCCCGTCACATGATCGGGGGTCGGCGATGCATCAGGAAGGTAACCATAGAGGTCCTTGAGACCTCTATGGTTACTGATGCCGGCCTGCTGTGAGCGCCCCCCTGTGGTCGGCGCTCACAGCACACCTGCATTTCAGCTACATAACAGCGATCTTAAATCACCCCCCTTTTGCCCCATCCAAAATAAAACAATTTAAAAAAATCAAACCTACATATATTTGGTATCGCCGCGTTCAGAATCGCCCAATCAATAAAAAAAAATCATTAACCTGATTGCTAAACGGCGTAGCGAGAAAAAAATTCAAAACCCCAGAATTACGTTTTTTTGGTTGCCGCGACATTGCATTAAAATGCAATAACGGGCGATCAAAAGAACTTATCTGCACAAAAGTGGTATCATTAAAAACGTCAGCTCGGCACACAAAAAATAAGCCCTCAACCGACCAGAGATCATGAAAAATGGAGACACTACGGGTATCGGAAAATGGTGCTTTTTTTTTTTTTTTTTTTTTTTTTAAGCAAAGCTTTGAATTTTTTTTCACCACTTAGATAAAAAATAACCTAGACATGTTAGATGTCTATGAACTTGTAATGACCTGGAGAATCATAATATCAGGTCAGTTTTAGCATTTAGTGAAGCTAGCAAAAATCCCGAGTATGTGATTGCACTTTTTTTTTGCAATTTCACCGCACTTGGAAATTTTTTTCCAGTTTTCTCGTACACGACATGGTAAAACCAATGGTGTCGTTCAAAAGTACAACTCGTCCTGCAAAAAATAAGCCCTCACATGGCTAAATTGACGGAAAAATAAAAAAGTTATGGCTCTGGGAAGGAGGGGAGCGAAAAACGAAAACACAAAAACGAAAAAGGGCCGCGGAGGGGTTAATGTTGTCTGTATTTGGCCGTCGTCACACTAGGCGCAAGTAAATACGGTCCGTTTTTTATGGCCGTAATACGTAGTAATTGTCCCAAAGCACTGTTCCGTATTCAATGCGAGGATGCGATTTTTACGCACAAATTTATCCGTGTGTCATCCGTATGGCTTCCGTACGGCGATTTTTATAAATGATTGGGGGGAATGAGGAGTGGGGGTGGGAATTTTACAGTTTCCCTTAAAGGATTTTAGGCACCAATTGCACCTCACTAGACACTTTTAGAAAGTATGTCAAATTGTGTGGCTAAATTTTCTAATGTTGTGCCTTTTTCATAGAATCATACAATCCAACAATGTTAGTGTTGGAGTGACCTCCAGAGTCGCCGGCTCAATGCAGGAGTCACTAATCCATCTCAGACAGATGTCTGTCCAGCCTCTTCCATTGAAGGAGAACTCACCACCTCTCGTGGCCGCCTGTTCCGCTCATTGATCACCCTCACTGTCAAAAAGTTTTTTCTAATATCTAAGCGGTATCTTCTCCCTTTTTTTAGTTTTAGAAATTGATCTAGAGGAAAACCAACCAATAGGTGGAATAAAGTTAAACTAGGCAGTGAAACGATGTAAACAGATTTTTTCACCCTGTGCAAACTTTAAGATTAAGTTTATCCAGAATTAGTAAATCCTCTACGTGTCAAAATTTTGGCAAAATTTTTATGCCGCAAGGAACCGCTGTGCCGAGCTTTGCAGTTTTAACTCTTTATTAACTAACTTGGGCTTCCATCCCATGACAGCGCCGCAGAGGAAAGTGACAAACGCTGACTGTTAAATGATAAAGGCCCTGACTGCTTCTGCCTTGGACTCAGCCCCTGGAGCGGAGAAGAGAGTGTTGGGAGGGCGGTGGAGGGAAGAAGAAGAGACATCTTGTATCATCGATCTTCCTTAAATACTCACAGCTGTGACAAAATAAGAGGAACAAAATGATGATGAATGAGACAGGTATCTGATGTTTACCTGGGACATTCCACCCACCCTTTCACTGCCGGAAGCCACCAGGACGCTCCACTGATCACGCCGTGCCTTAGCCGCGACAGACTGCTAGAACGATCTTTATAAATTACAGCACTCCCTCCATACACACCCCCTCAATGAAATCCCTTCTGGTTTCCCCCCAAAAAACTAAACCATGTGCCAGATCAGTTGTGAGTGCATCATTTAGGATAACGTGCATGATGTCAGAAAAAAAAAATAGATAAAAAAAAAAATAAAAAAAGCTCTCCATCATTTAGGGAATCTGTCTGGTGTGAATATGATGAATTTTCATTGCTCTGTTTGCTCAGGATGTGCAAATAATTGCAGACCTGACAGTTTCTGTGCAATTAATCAAATATATATATGTGAATTTCTTTATTGCACTCGCTCGCATACCAGAAATCCTGTCTGATTCAACAAGATGGGGGCTTTGAAGGAAATTGAACTAAGCGGGGATTTTTAGTCGGTTCGTTCGTAGGTTATATCAGCTTTCTTGCAGATTTTTCATCCCTGATAATTTTAATGAAAAAAATTCCGGTTTGGTTTCAATGTAACAAGCATGAAAAGTTCTTTGGACAAAGCAAAGAACGAAGCGATTATAAAGTCCTTGTCAGTCGACAGGACTCTGAATATGTAATTGGTTGCATGATGTTTTTTCAAGGTGCTATCCACGTGCAAATGGCCAATATAATAGTCAACAGCGCAATTCAGATTTCCACATGCTTCATGGGTAAAAAATGGCAGCATCCCGTGCACAAGAGCACTGTGACAAACGCAAAACAAACTGCAGTCACGTCCACTTCTTCCACCAGGCACGGTCTTCAGTACAGACTCGAGACTTGGTAAACAAAAAGCTGGGGATTTTACCTGGGGATTTGTGTAAGTAAAATGCGCAGCAGATAAGTGGATGCTATTGCTGCAGAATTTGTCAGCGTTGCAATTGATCAATACTGTATATTTTGAATTCTGATTCTGGACAATGTCAATTTTTACTGTGGACTTGGCCTGTGAATCCATAAGAACTCTGCAGCAAAATCTTGTAGATGCCCATGCAGATGTTGGTGGGGAAAAATCTCCACATATATATTTGGTTGTTAGAGAATCCTACTCACCAGGTGGCCTAAGCCTCGGGTCCGGGTGGGCACACAGATGCCAGGGCGATCATGCAGCAAACAGGAAGGCATGTGGGCAGCAAAGACTTGGCATAGACAGGAATCTCAGGAGCAGCAGGGGTGAAAAAACCAGCAGGGATGAATGCAAGCACAAACACAAAGCACAAATGGGGAGCCCACCTAACATAGGGCTAGAGTCGCAATCCCAAGACACAGGTGTGTGTGGGTCTTAATGGTCCTTAAGTAGGTCTAGGAGATGATGCCATTGATTCTCCCTGGGTAATTTGCAAAACCAGATGTTGAACACAACAGAGGGCAATGAAGCAGGGGAAGGAAGCGGAGGCTGGGATACCTGGGACAATTGCGATACACTGGCTTTATAGGCATAATACATGATCATTGTTACGCCATAGGCGAGGAGTACAAAGAGTAGACCCACTGGACCATGGAACCGACCCTCCCTCGAGCGAGAACACCAGAATAGACCAACCCCTATACAGGAATCATTTGGAAGCAAGCTCAGGGATCTCTTGAGCCAAGGATGCCAGGACCAGGGATCGGCTCAAGGAAAAACAAAAGAGTGAGACGAAGATAAAACACAGAGGAAGGAGCAGGGCAAGGAACCAGGAGGGTAAGAGACGGAGAGAACCAGGAGGAGAAATAATAGAGCTGAAGACAAGGAAGACGGAAGCCAGTAACTGAGGGAAAAAACAAATGAGGAGATGAGAACAGGACTGAAGAAAGATGATGACTGGGACCGAGGAACACAGGGCAGGAGCAGGTACTGGAAGAGAGGACGGACAACAAGGGGTTAAACAACAAACAAGGCTGGCGAAGCACGAGACAATAAGGCAGCCTAACTACAGCAAGGAAACACGATAATCAGGCGACTCCACTGAGGGAGGACGGCCTGAAATACCTGAAGCCTGTCTTCTATTGGACAGGATACTCTGCCGGGTCAGGTCAAGCAGGAAGTGAAGGCTGGAAGGAGCCCGTGCGGTCAGGACCTAACGCACCTGCGCAACCCACAGGAGCACGCGACCGATGGCAGGAAAGGAGCGCGCCGGGACACCAGCGCAGAGTCCCGGCGGGGATTGCCGATAGGAGAGCGGAGCGGGGAAGACGCGGTGTGGACAACAGCAGACCCGGATCCGGCGGCTTCAAGCAAAGGACCCGGAAGATAAGGAGAAGTAACAGTACCCCCTCTCTTTTTCCCCTCTCCTACACTCTTAGACAAAAACTTCCTAAGAATGCAAGGAGCATTAATGTTCTCCCTGGGTTCCCAAGACCACTCCTCAGGACCAAAGCCCTTCCAATCAATCAAAAAGAATGTTTTGCTCCTGACTCTTTTGGATGCTAAGATATCTTTCACCTCAAAAACTTTATCAGCACAGACCGGTGGAGGAGAAGAACTAGGAACAGGATGTAAATGATTTAGAATGACTGGCTTCAGGAGAGAGATGTGGAAGACATTAGGAATACGGAGTGAGGCAGGCAACCTGAGCTTGTAGGCTACATTGTTGATGCGCCAGCGAACTTCAAAAGGACCTATGTAATGAGGTCCTTACTTGTAAGAAGGAATCTTTAATCTAATATATTTTGAAGACAGCCAAACCCTCTCTCCTAGAAGATATGTTGGAGCATCCAGGCGCCTCTTATCAGCATGTCTCTTCATGCGTTCTCCCGTCCTCTCGAGAGCCTTCTTAGTCTCCAGCCAAATCTTGGAGAATTCCACAGTTACAGAGTCTGCTGCAGGAACCCCGGTGGTGGCGGAGATGGGCAACGGAACACTGGGATGCATGCCAAATACCACAAAGAATGGAGACTTGCCTGAAGACTCGTTGGGATGGTTATTGCAGGCGAACTCAGCCCATGGGAGAAGACTAGACCAATTATCATGATGTGCATTAGAGAAATGGCAAAGATAGGACGCCAACACCTGATTGACACGCTCCACTTGACCGTTAGTTTGAGGGTGATACGCGGAAGAGAAATCCAACTTAACCTCCAGAAGTCCACACAGAGCCCTCCAAAATTGAGAAGTAAACTGCACACCACGGTCTGACACAATGTGTAAAGGAAATCCATGAAGTCGGAAGATATGCTGGACGAAGACTTTTCAGGGGCAGAAGGCAGCCGTTGTAGCAGAACAACGTGTGCCATCTTGGAGAACAGATCTACTACCTCCAGGATGGTTGTGAAACCGGAAGATCCAAGGCTGTGTGTTGCCACGGAGTAGAAGGAACAGGTAACGGGAGCAGGAATCCAGAAGATAATCGTCGGGGAACTTTGACCTTGGCACAGGAGGAGCAAGAGGCAGAGAAGTCAACCACATCTCTGCGGAGAGAGGGCCACCAATAAAACCGAGAGATGAGATCCAAAGTCTTTTTAACCCCGACATGGCCAGAGATTTTGGAAGAGTAACCCCACCGCAACACTTGAATCCTTTTGGTCTCAGGAACAAAGGTCTTACCAGGCGGCAGAATGATCAACCTCATGGGAGCCACAGAGATTACCTTGACCGGATCAATGATGTGAGAGAAGTCCTCCTCCAAGTCTTGAGACTGAAGAGACCGAGATAAGGCATCTGCCTTGACATTCTTCTGGCCTGGACGAAGAATAAGGACCACCTGGCCTGTCGGGGATTGAGCATCTGGGCTGACTGGATTTAGGCAAGATTCTTATGGTCGGTAAAAACGGGAAATGGATGAACAGCCCCCTCCAGCAAATGGCGCCACTCCTCTAGGGCCATCGTGATGGCTAGCAACTCTCGATCCCCAATAGAATAGTTGCATTCTGCAGGAGAGAAGGCCTCAGAAAAGAATCCGCAGGAAACCAATTGACCAGAAGAGGACCTCTGGGATAAGACCGCGCCAGCCCAAGTGGAAGAGGCGTCCACTTCAAGGATGAATGGTTTATTTGCCTCGGGCTGATGTAATACAGGTGCGGTTGAAAAAGCCTGTTTAAGACTTAGAAAAGTCTCTTCGGCCTCTGGAGACCAAGTAATAGAGCTGACTCCCTTCCGAGTGAGACAGGAGATAGGCTTGATGATGGACGAGAAATGCAGGGTAAACTGTCGGTAGTAATTGGCAAAACCAAGGAAGCGTTGGATAGCTGTTTTCCCTACCGGACGAGGCCACTGGAGGATAGCAGATAACTTCTCCGGATCCATTTTTAATCCATACTCAGAGACAATATACCCTAAGAAGGGCAAGGAAGACTGCTCGAAAAGACACTTCTCCATCTTCGCATAAAGACGGTTCTCCCGGAGGCGCTGCAGGACCAGGCGGACGCTCCTTCTGTGGGACGACAAATCTGGTAAGAAGATGAGAATGTAGTCAAGATAGACCACAACGCAGGAGTAAAGCAAGTCCCGAAAGATGTCATTGACAAATTCTTGAAATACTGCGGGAGCGTTACACAAACCAAAGGGCATGACAAGATACTCATAATGTCCATCCCGGGTGTTAAAGGCAGTATTCCACTCATCCCCTGAGCGAATATGAATGAGGTTGTAGGCTCCACGAAGATCCAACTTAGAGAAAATCCGAGCCCCTCTCAGGTGATCAAAGAGCTCCGGAATTAATGGCAGAGGGTACATATTCTTTACCGTGATGTCATTCAGACCTCTATAATCGATGCAAGGCCGTAGAGAACCATCCTTCTTTTCACAAAGAAAAAACCGGCACCTGCAGGCGAGGAGGGTTTTCTTATAAAACACTTGGCGAGGTTCTCTTGGATGTATTCGGACATGGCAGACGTCTCAGTAGGAGATAATGGATAGATTTAATCTCTGGGCGGCGTGGTCCCGTGACGTAATTCGACTGGGCAGTCATTGGGCCGATGAGGCGGAAGGGTCTCAGCTTCCTTCTTACCAAAAATGTCCGCAAAAGACCAATAGGCAGGAAGCAAGCCCACTGGACCAGAGGGAGATTGAGAAACAGTAACCGGACGGACTGAACCTAAGCACCTCTCTTGGCACCGATGTCCCCACAGAAGAACCTCACCAGAATCCAAGACAGGTTCGTGAGTCCGAAGCCAAGGAACACCGAGCAGAAGCGGGTGTGATAAGTTGGGCAGGACATAGAGAGCAATCTTCTCTTGGTGCAGAGCCCCAACTTGCAGAGTTACCTCTTCAGTAACCATGGTGACGAACTCCTGCAGAGGCTTGCCATCCATGGAATCAATCATATGAGGGCATTTCATGGCGACCACTGGAATCCGATATTTCTTCACCTCCTTGAGCCGAATAAAGTCACCTGCCACGCCCGAATTCAAATAAGCTAGTTCAGAACCATGTCTCTGACCCTGGACAATCAAAACAGAAAGAGTAAGAGGTGGAGAGGGTTCACAGACAACTAGGGAGACCTCTCTTACCTGACCTAGGTGGAGGCATTTCCCGGCTTCTCAGGACACGAGCGCAGGAAATGAGATGACCCACCGCAGTATAAGCAGAGGCCTTGTGCCAACCTCTTTCTCCTGCATTGATCCGCCATCTTGACCCGATCTACCTGCATGGGTTCTGGTGCAGCACTGCTGGAAGGAACCAAAGACCGAGGACTGAGAGGTCCATGTACTGAAGAAGAAGAAGGACGAATAGGTCTCCTCTCTCTGGCAGCCTCTCGAGAGCGCTCTTGAAAACGCAAATCAATGCGCGTAGCAAGTCAAATGAGCTCCTCCAAGGTGGTTGGAGTATCACGTCCTGCAAGCTCATCTTTAATCTTACTGGACAATCCTCCCCAAAAAGTCCCTACCAAAGCCTCGTTGTTCCACCTCAGTTCTGAGGACAGGGTGCGAAAGCATATGGCATATTGCCCTACAGAGAGCGTACCCTGATGGAGGTTAAATGGGGCCTCAGTAGTGGAACCGAGTAATCCGGGTTCATTAAAAACCCTCCTGAAGGTGTCCATAAAGGTGACTATACTGGTCACAATGGGATTGTCTCGTTCCCAGAGAGGATTCACCCAGGAAAGAGCCTCTCCCTCTAAATGAGATACAATAAACGCAACCTTGGCCCGGTCGGTAGGGTACTGCTGGGGCAACAACTCAAAGTGTAAACGGCAATGGTTGAGAAAACCCCAACAAAGCTTGGGGTCGCCACCATAACGAGGCGGTTTACCCAAACAAGGCAAGGGTGCTGGTGCAGGGTCTGAGAGCTTGGAAGAAACTTGTGAAGAAGCCGACTGCAAGGAAAGCAGACGGTCATCCACGGAAGCCATGTAAGACAGGCTGTGACAAACAAGAGAAAAAAGAGAAAAGCCAGCTCACCGATAGATGCAAGAGGCACGGAACTTCGTCCTGACACGACGTAGTAGAATTCCAAGAAAAGAAGAAAGTGTTCCAGCTTCTTGATAAAATGTATAAACTTTAATCCAACATATTAAAAATAGAGAGGACAAACTCCTGGGACAGTACCATAGCACGTGTGAAGTGAGCTACGTGTTTCGACCTGACGTTCTTTGTCACAGCTCAGCTCAGCTGTGACAAAGACCGTCAGGTCGAAATGCGTAGCTCACTTCACACGTGCTATGGCACTGTCCCAGGAGTTTGTCCTCTCTATTTTTAATATGTTGGATTAAAGTTTATACATTTTATCAAGAAGCTGGAACACTTTCTTCTTTTCTTGGAAGACAGGATGTGAGCCTGGGTATCACGCTGCTGAACCAGCTCCTGCTGGAGACTGGCCAACTGGGAGGCATTCCCGGGATCTACGGTCTGTATAGCAGACAGCCGGGAATCCATTGTCTTCATAAAAGACATGATACGAGTCTGGTTTTCTCGCAAGAAAACCAACTCCTTCTAGGCCGAGGCCCCGGCGAGGTCCATGGCCTGATTATTCTGTTACGCCGTAGGCAACGAGCACAAAGAGTAGACCCACTGGATCGTGGAACCGACCCTCCCCCGAGCGAGCACACCAGAATAGACCAACCCCTATACAGGGATCGTTTGGAAGCAAGTTCAGGGATCTCTTGAACCACGGATGCCAGGACCAGGGATCGGCTCAAGGAAAAACAAAAGAGAGAGACGAAGAGAAAACACAGAGGAAGGAACGGGGAGGAGCAGGGCAAGGAACCAGGAGGGTAAGAGACGGAGGGGACCAGGAGGAGAAATAATAGAGCTGAAGACAAGGAAGACGGAAGCCAGTAACTGATGGAAGAAACAGATGAGGAGATGGGAACCGGACTGAAGAAAGATGATGACTGGGACTGAAGAACACAGGGCAGGAGCAGGTGCTGGAAGAGAGGAAGAACAACAAGGGGTTAAATGACAAACAAGGCTGGTGAAGCACAAGACAATAAGGCGGCCTAACTACAGCAAGGAAACATGATAATCAGGCGACTCCACTAAGGAAGGACGGCCTGAAATACCTGAAGCCTGTCTTCTATTGAACCGGATACTCTGCCAGGGCAGGTCAAGCAGGAAGAGAAGGCTGGAAGGAGCACGCATGGTCAGGACCTAACACCAGCACAGAGTCCCAGCGGGGAGCGCCGACAGGAGAGCGGAGCAGGGAAGACGCGGCGTGGACGGCAGCAGACCCAGAGCCGGCAGCTACAAGCGAAGGACCCGGAAGATGAGGAGAGGTAACAATCATTATGCTAGTGTTAATATTAGGGCATAGACAAGGCAGGCCTTATATTGGATCCCCCAGAAAACGGCACTGCAGCCAAAATGCGCGTTGGGGTGGTGGCTCCAGGTAAACAATGCTCTGCACATGTCTTATTTAGGTTTCCTTTACAATCTTCACTGTTAGGTGTGTTGTTTCCTTTGGACTCCTTGAGATTTAGTTACCATTAGTGTTGAGCGATACCTTCCGATATCGGAAAGTATCGGTATCGGATAGGATCGGCCGATATTCAAAAAATATCGGATATCGCCGATACCGATACCCGATCCCAATGCAAGTCAATGGGACCAAAATATCGGAATTAAAATAAACCCTTTCTTGCCTTGTAGGTTCATTCTACATGAAGGAAAACAACTAAGAATAATGCCGGATGTATTTGGGGAGGTGGCGGAGACATTAAAGTCATAGAGGTTTATCCCAATCAAATAGAATAGCATGTTTTTTGTTTTTTTTTTAAGACGTTCGGAGTGACAAAGATATTGACTATGTAAATTTTTTTTTTTTATTTTGTCAGATATTGATGTTTCACTATTCCACGCCCTTCCCCTTCTTTTTTTTCTTTTTTTTTTTTACTTTTCCCACACTTTCATCTTCATCATCATCAGCATCTTTGACATCAACTTCTTCTTCACCTTATTCATCTTCTTCTTCATCCTTTACCTTTTTTTTTTTTTTTGATTACATTCTTCATATTCATTTTATTCAACTATTATTATTCTTCCTATTCTACATATTCTTTTTATTCCACTGTTATTATTCTTCCTATTCTACTTCTTCATCATATTCTCATTTGTGACAGGCATTCCCGTAGTTGTTATCTATAAAAGTTTGAAGATTACACCTTCCGTTCTGCCAGTCACAAAAGTTACATTTGTCCGCGTTCAGTTTGGCCTGCAGCATCAGGCTTTATCCAGGGGCACCACGAGGAGGAACGGACTCACCCCCATACACTGCTTAGTATTCTTCTGCATATAATTTAGATAATATCTTTTGCTCTGATATTAAGTCTTATGCTTAATGTTCTTCTGCTCTTTGTTCTGCAGCCTCTTGTTCTTCTGCTTCTCGGTCTTCCATGTCGTCGTCTCCAGGGTCGTCGTCTCCAGTGTCGTCATCTCCGCCGTCGTCGTCTCAGCCGTCGTCGTCTCTGCCGTCGTCGTCTCCGCCGTCGTCGTCGTCGTCATCGGGGTGGTCTTCCGGGTCGTCGTCGTCGTCATCGGGGTGGTCTTCCGGGTCGTCGACTTTAGGGTCTTCAACTTGGAAATGTAGCAGAAGGTACAAGAAGGCTGAGAAAATGCCAAGAACCAGCTGATGGAACTGGAACTCGGATGGCTACCCGAAGGTTCAAGAGCCTATGGAACTACCGAGGACCAGCTGACGTTACTGGAACCCGGTTACTAAGCAGGAGGTACCCGTGCTAAAAAGCACTACCAAGGACCGCCTGACGTTGGCGGAACTCGGATACCCAGAAGGAGGCACCTAAGCCAAAGGCTCTGCCCGGAACCAGCTGACGTTACTGGAACCAGGATGGGGAGCAGAAGGTACAAGAGCAAAAGACACTGCCGAGAAGCAGCTGACGGTACTGGAACCCGGATGGGTAGCCGAAGGTCCAAGAGCCAATGGAACTACCGAGGACCAGCTGACGTTACTGGAACCCGGTTACTAAGCAGGAGGTACCCGTGCCTGAAAGCACTACCAAGGACCACCTGACGTTGGTGGAACTTGGATACCCAGAAGGAGGCACCTAAGCCAAAGGCTCTGCCCGGAACCAGCTGACGGTACTGGAACCAGGATGGGGAGCAGAAGGTACAAGAGCAAAAGACACTGCCGAGAACCAGCTGACGGTGCTGGAACCAGGTGGTGGACCCGAAGGCCCACAGGAGAGGAGAGAACAGGTAGGTTGCGAGGCAGCCGCAGTTACCGAACCCCAACAGTCCTACAGGGGGAGCTGGGCCTACTGGCACTACAGAACCAGCCTTGACTACCAGTTCACGCAGCCCACATAGGAAGCTCCTAAACTGGAGGCACCCTGGAGTTGGCTAACCCGACCGCACCACGACGGGGCAAGCATAGGCGTCTCAGTGAACTTGACACAACCCGGAAACAGCTGACGGTGCTGAAACCAGGCTTGGCACGAGGGAGTACCTGTGACAAGAACACTGCCGAGAACCAGCTGGCGGTGCTGGAACCCGGATGCGTTGCCCCAGTGTGCAAGAGCCAATGGCACCGAGGACCAGCTGACGGTGCTGGAACCCGGTTACTAAGCTGTAGGTGCCCGCGCTTAAAAGCACTACCAAGGACCGCCTGGCGTTGGCGGAACTCGGATACCCAGGAGGAGGCACCTAAGCCAAAGGCTCGGCCCGGAACCAGCTGACGGTGCTGGAACCAGGTGGTGGACCCGAAGGTCCACAGGAGAGGAGAGAACAGCTAGGCCGCGAGGCAGCCGCAGTTACCGAACCCCAACAGTCCTACAGGGGGAGCTGGGCCTACTGGCACTACAAAACCAGCCTTGACTACCAGTTCACGCAGCCCACATAGGAAGCTCCTAAACTGGAGGCACCCTGGAGTTGGCTAACCCGACCGCACCACGACGGGGCAAGCATAGGCGTCTCAGTGAACTTGACACAACCCGGAAACAGCTGACGGTGCTGAAACCAGGCTTGGCACGAGGGAGTACCTGTGACAAGAACACTGCCGAGAACCAGCTGGCGGTGCTGGAACCCGGATGCGTTGCCCCAGTGTGCAAGAGCCAAGGCACGACCGAGGACCAGCTGACGGTGCTGGAACACGGTTACTAAGCTGTAGGTGCCCGCGCTTAAAAGCACTACCAAGGACCGCCTGGCGTTGGCGGAACTCGGATACCCAGGAGGAGGCACCTAAGCCAAAGGCTCGGCCCAGAACCAGCTGACGGTGCTGGAACCAGGTGGTGGACCCGAAGGTCCACAGGAGAGGAGAGAACAGCTAGGCCGCGAGGCAGCCGCAGTTACCGAACCCCAACAGTCCTACAGGGGGAGCTGGGCCTACTGGCACTACAGAACCAGCCTTGACTACCAGTTCACGCAGCCCACATAGGAAGCTCCTAAACTGGAGGCACCCTGGAGTTGGCTAACCCGACCGCACCACGACGGGGCAAGCATAGGCGTCTCAGTGAGCTTGACACAACCCGGAAACAGCTGACGGTGCTGAAACCAGGCTTGGCACGAGGGAGTACCTGTGACAAGAACACTGCCGAGAACCAGCTGGCGGTGCTGGAACCCAGATGCATTGCCCCAGTGTGCAAGAGCCAATGGCACGACCGAGGACCAGCTGACGGTGCTGGAACACGGTTACTAAGCTGTAGGTGCCCGCGCTTAAAAGCACTACCAAGGACCACCTGGCGTTGGCGGAACTCGGATACCCAGGAGGAGGCACCTAAGCCAGAGGCTCGGCCCGGAACCAGCTGACGGTGCTGGAACCAGGTGGTGGACCCGAAGGCCCACAGGAGAGGAGAGAACAGCTAGGCCGCGAGGCAGCCGCAGTTACCGAACCCCAACAGTCCTACAGGGGGAGCTGGGCATACTGGCACTACAGAACCAGCCTTGACTACCAGTTCACGCAGCCCACATAGGAAGCTCCTAAACTGGAGGCACCCTGGAGTTGGCTAACCCGACTGCAACACGACGGGGCAAGCATAGGCGTCTCAGCGAGTTTGACACAACCCGGAAACAGCTGACGGTGCTGAAACCAGGTTTGGCACGAGGGAGTACCTGTGACAAAAACACTGCCGAGAACCAGCTTGCGGTGCTGGAACCCGGATGCGTTGCCCCAGTGTGCAAGAGCCAATGGCACGACCGAGGACCAGCTGACGGTGCTGGAACACGGTTACTAAGCTGTAGGTGCCCGCGCTTAAAAGCACTAACAAGGACCGCCTGGCGTTGGCGGAACTCGGATACCCAGGAGGAGGCACCTAAGCCAAAGGCTCGGCCCGGAACCAGCTGACGGTGCTGGAACCAGGTGGTGGACCCGAAGGCCCACAGGAGAGGAGAGAACAGGTAGGCCGCGAGGCAGCCGCAGTTACCGAACCCCAACAGTCCTACAGGGGGAGCTGGGCCTACTGGCACTACAGAACCAGCCTTGACTACCAGTTCACGCAGCCCACATAGGAAGCTCCTAAACTGGAGGCACCCTGGAGTTGGCTAACCCGACTGCAACATGACGGGGCAAGCATAGGCGTCTCAGCGAGTTTGACACAACCCGGAAACAGCTGACGGTGCTGAAACCAGGTTTGGCACGAGGGAGTGCCTGTGACAAAAACACTGCCGAGAACCAGCTTGCGGTGCTGGAACCCGGATGCTTTGCCTATCAAACATTGTCTTCCTACAGCCCCAACTAGCGGTGTTGGAGCAAAGGGTAAGCAGGGGGAGCAGAGTGTAGGCCGAAGCCTGCACTGGAGGCAGATTTGTGTCTGCGTTGCGTTTGCAGGACACTTTGCCGGCTACACAGTGGGGGAACAGCAGGCGGTGCTGAACCCCACTAACACATTGGCTGGTGTTTTTCTCTGTGCAGCTAGCACTTCCGGGCAAAAACTAGCGTTGTTACAGCCCAGGGTCAGCAGGAGGAGGAGAGGAGCAGAGTGTAGGCCGAAGCCTAGTTGAACCAAATTCAAAGGTAACCTTTAACCCCCCCTCAGGTGTTACAAAGTACAAGAGCCACACCTTGTGCAGCATTAATGCTGCACAAGAAAAGGTTGCTCTATTAATTTGTCTACTTGCACACGCTGAATGCAACACGTACACAATTTAGCCCATTCTACAGTCAAACTGAAGTTGTGGCGTGACTTGTATTTTTAAGGAGACGCAGCATAGGTGTCCCAAATAACGCCTTTGTGCTTGGCACAGCTTCCTGAGCGTTGTTTTTTGCTGTACAGGAGTCTGCACTCTTGTGTTATCCCTTGGCAATGCCCTGTTAGCGCTGCCCGTCTTATGACCTCATTTCATGTTGGCCGCTGCGGTTAACGATGGCCATAAATCCCAGACCCACACTGCCTTTTCATAAAGTCACACTGCGGTGCTGGGATTCGTGGCCTTGAGCAGTAAATATTTTCGACGCTCACACACGTCCTTACACCTGCTTCAGACTGGGCGGCCTCTGCTGATCCCTTTTCGCATGCCGTGGCCAGGAGGCCGCACAGTCTGAAGAAGGCGGAAGGAGATGAGTGACGACAGGCGAACATATGCACTGCTCGTGCCCATAAACCACACCCTCGCTGACAAAATAAATAAGACAACGAGGGGCGTTGTTTCACGCAGGGCGGATGCACAGGCGCAGCCAGCTAACCATGATGTCAAAAGACGGGAAGCGCTACCAAGGGGGGTGCTGCGTATCATTACAAAGGAAAGTCACACCTCAGGGACAGTGGAATGGTCTCAATGAGACACATTTTGTACGTGTTGAGTTCCACGTGGGCAAGGAGAAAAAGTCAGCCACCTTGTACAAATGCAGCAGTACTGCTGAACAAGGTGGCTGTTATACATAGAAACACCTGGGGGTGGGGGGCAGGCTCCCTTCAATTTCAGTTCATGTGCCTGCATGGCGTTTGCAGGGCACGTTGCCGGCTACACAGCTGGGGAACAGCTGGCGGTGCTGAACCCCACTGACACATTGGCTGGTGTTTTTCTCTGTGCAGCTAGCACTTCCAGGCAAAAACTGGCGGTGTTAGAGCCCAGGGTCAGCAGGAGGAGGAGAGGAGAAGAGTGTAGGCCGAAGCCTGCACTGGTGGCAGCTTTTGTTCTATTGTGCCTGCATAGCGTTTGCAGGTCACGTTGCCGGCTACACAGCTGGGGAACAGCAGGCGGTGCTGAACCCCACTAACACATTGGCTGGTGTTTTTCTCTGTGCAGCTAGCACGTCCGGGCAAAAACTGGCGGTGTTAGAGCCCAGGGTCAGCAGGAGGAGGAGAGGAGAAGAGTGTAGGCCGAAGCCTAGTTGAACCAATTTCAAAGGTAACCTTTAACCCCCCCCTCAGGTGTTGCAAGGTACAAGAGCCACACCTTGTGCAGCATTAATGCTGCACAAGTAAAAGGTTGCTCTATTTAGTTTGCTCCTTGCACACGCTGAATAAAACACGTACACTATTTAGCCCATTATACTGTCAAACAGTAGTGGAGGCGTGACTTGTCTTTTTAAGGAGATGCAGCACAGGTGTCAAAATTTACACCTAGGTGCTGGGCGAAGATTCCTGAGCGTAGTTATTTGCTGTACAGGAGTCTGCGCTCTTGTTATCCCTTGGCCATGCGCTGTGAGCGATGCCTTTCTTCTCACCTCATTTCATGTTGGCCGGTGCGGTTAGCGATGGCCATGAAACCCAGACCCGCAGTGTCTTTTAATAAAGTCACACTGCAGAGCTGGGATTCGTGACCTTGCGCAGTAAATTTTGTCGCCTGTCCCTCATGTCCTTACACCTGCATCAGACTGGGCGGCCTCATCTGATCCCTTCTCGCATGCCGCGGCCATGAGGCCGCACATTCTGAAGAAGGCGGAAGGAGATGAGTAAAGACAGGCGAAGATATCCACTGCTCGTGCCCATCAATCACACCCTCGCAGTCAAAATAAGCAAGACAACGAGGAGCGTGTTTTCAGGCAGGGCGGACGCACAGCCGCAGCCAGCCAACCAAAGATGTCAGAAGACGGGCAGCGCTAACAAGGGGGGTGCTGCGTGTCATTAAAAAGGAAAGTCACACCTCAGGGACATTGTAATGGTCTGTAATGAGACACATTTTTTCCGTGTTTAATTAAACGTGGGCAAGTAGACAAAGTCAGCCACCTTGTACAAATGCAGCAGTACTGCTGTCCAAGGTGGCTGTTATACATAGAAACACCTTGGGGTGGGTGGCAGGGTCCCTTTAATTTCAGTTCATGTGCCTGCGTGGCATTTGCAGGTCACGTTGCCGGCTACACAGCAGGGGAACAGCTGGCGGTGCTGAACCCCACTAACACATTGGCTGGTGTTTTTCTCTGTGCAGCTAGCACTTCAGGGCAAAAACTAGCGGTGTTAGAGCCCAGGGTCAGCAGGAGGAGGAGAGGAGCAGAGTGTAGGCCGAAGCCTGCATTGGTGGCAGCTTTTGTTCTGTTGTGCCTGCGTGGCGTTTGCAGGTCACGTTGCCGGCTACACAGCTGGGGAACAGCTGGCGGTGCTGAACCCCACTAACACATTGGCTGGTGTTTTTCTCTGTGCAGCTAGCACGTCCGGGCAAAAACTGGCGGTGTTAGAGCCCAGGGTCAGCAGGAGGAGGAGAGGAGCAGAGTGTAGGCCGAAGCCTAGTTGAACCAATTTCAAAGGAAACCTTTAACCCCCCCTCAGGTGTTGCAAGGTACAAGAGCAACACCTTGAACAGCATTAATGCTGCACAAGTCTAAGGTTGCTCTCTTCATTTTGCTCCTTGCACACGCTGAATAAAACACGTACACTATTTAGCCCATTATACTGTCAAACAGTAGTGGAGGCGTGACTTTTCTTTTGAAGAAGACGCAGCACAGGTGTCAAAATTTACACCTAGGTGCTGGGCGCAGACTCCTTACCGTTGTTATTTGCAGTACAGGAGAGTGCGCTCTTGTGTTATCCCTTGGCAATACCCTGTTAGTGCAGGCCGTCTTATGACCTCATTTCATGTTGGCCGGTGCGGTTAACGATGGCCATAAATCCCAGACCCACAGTGCCTTTCCATAAAGTCACACTGCGGTGCTAGGATTCGTGGCCTTGTGCAGTAAATATGTTCGCCGCTCACACATGTCCTTACACCTGCTTCAGACTGGGCGGCCTCAGCTGATCCCTTATTGCCTGCCACGGCCATGAGGCCGCACAGTCTGAAGAAGGCGGAAGGAGGGGAGTGAAGACAGGCGAACATATGCACTGCTCGTGCCCATCAATCACACCCTCGCAGTCAAAATATATGAGACAACGAGGGGCGTTGTGTCGGGCAGGGCGGACGCACAGGCACAGCCAGCCAACCAATGATGTCTGAAGACAGGCAGCGCTAACAATGGGGGTGCTGCGTGTCATTAAAAAGGAAAGTCACACCTCAGGGACATTGTAATGGTCTCTAATGAGACACATTTTGTACGTGTCGAGTTCCACGTGGGCAAGGAGAAAAAGTCAGCCACCTTGTACAAATGCAGCAGTACTGCTGTACAAGGTGGCTGTTATACATAGAAACACCTGGGGGTGGGGGGCAGTCTCACTTCAATTTCAGTTCATGTGCCTGCGTGGCGTTTGCAGGTCACGTTGCCGGCTACACAGCAGGGGAACAGCTGGCGGTGCTGAACCCCACTAACACATTTGCTGGTGTTTTTCTCTGTGCAGCTAGCAATTCCGGGCAAAAACTAGCGTTGTTAGAGCCCAGGGTCAGCAGGAGGAGGAGAGGAGCAGAGTGTAGGCCGAAGCCAGCACTGGTGGCAGCTTTTGGTCAGTTGTGCCAGCGTGGCTTGTGCTGGACACGATGCAGGCTACACAGCAGGGGAACAGCTGGCGGTGCTGAACCCCACTAACACATTGGCTGTTTTTTTTCTCTGTGCAGCTCGCAATTCCGGGCAAAAACTAGCGTTGTTTGAGCCCAGGGGCAGCAGGAGGAGGAGAGGAGCAGAGTGTAGGCCGAAGCCTGCACTGGTGGCAGCTTTTGGTCAGTTGTGCCAGCGTGGCTTGTGCTGGACACGATGCCGGCTACACAGCAGGGGAACAGCTGGAGGTGCTGAACCCCACTATCACATTGGCGGGTGTTTTTCTCTGTGCAGCTAGCACTTCCAGGCTACAACTGGCGGTGTTACAGCCCAGGGTCAGCAGGAGGAGGAGAGGAGCAGAGTGTAGGCCGAAGCCTAGTTGAACCAGTTTCAAAGGTAACCTTTAACCCCCCCTCAGGTGTTGCAAGGTACAAGAGCCACACCTTGTGCATCATTAATGCTGCACAAGTAAAAGGTTGCTCTCTTAATTTTGCTACTTGCACACACTGAATAAACCATGTACACTATTTAGCCCATTCTACTGTAAAACAGTAGTGGAGGCGTGACTTGTCTTTTTAAAGAAAAGCAGCACAGGTGTCGAAAATAACACCTTGGTGCATGAGCGCAGCTTCCTGAGCGTTGTTATTTGCTGTACAGGAGTCTGCGCTCTTGTTATCCCTTGGCCATGCGCTGTGAGCGCTTCTTGTCTTCTGACCTCATTTCATGTCGGCCGATGCGGTTAGCGATGGACATGAATCCCAGACCCACAGTGTGTTTTCTAAAAATCACACTGCGTGGCTGGGATTCGTGGCCTTGTGCAGTAAATATGTTTGCCGCTCACACATGTCCTTACACCTGCTTCAGACTGGGCGGCCTCATCTGATCCCTTATCGCATGCCGCGGTCATGAGGCCACCCAGTCTGAAGAAGGCGGAAGGAGATGAGTGAACACAGGCAAACATATGCACTGCACATGCCCATCAATCACATCCTCGTTGTCCAAAAAAATAAGACACCGAGGGGCGTTGTTTCGAGCAGGGCAGACGCACAGGCGCAGCCAGCTAACCAATGATGTCAAAAGACGGGCAGCGCTAACAAGGGTGGTGCTGCGTATCTTTAGAAAGGAAAGTCACACCTCAGGGACAGTGGAATGGTCTCAATGAGACACATTTAGTACGTGTTTAATTAAACGTGGGCAAGGAGAAAAAGTCTGCCACCTTGTACAAATGCAGCAGTACTGCTGTACAAGGTGGCTGTTATACATAGAAACACCTGGGGGTGGGGGGCAGGCTTCCTTCAATTTCAGTTCATGTGCCTGCGTGGCGTTTGCAGGACACGTTGACAGCTACACAGCAGGGGAACAGCTGGCGTTGCTGAACCCCACTGACACATTGACTGGTGTTTTTCTCTGTGCAGCTCGCATGTCTGGGCAAAAACTGGCGGTGTTAGAGCCCAGGGTCAGCAGGAGGAGGAGAGGAGCAAAGTGTAGGCCGAAGCCTGCACTGGTGGCAGCTTTTGGTCGGTTGTGCCAGCGTGGCTTGTGCTGGACACGATGCCGGCTACACAGCAGGGGAACAGCTGGCGTTGCTGAACCCCACTAACACATTGGCTGTTGTTTTTCTCTGTGAAGCTCGCATTTCCGGGCAAAAACTAGCGGTGTTAGAGCCCAGGGTCAGCAGGAGGAGGAGAGGAGCAGAGTGTAGGCCGAAGCCTAGTTGAACCAATTTCAAAGGTAACCTTTAACCCCCCCTCAGGTGTTGCAAGGTACAAGAGCCACACCTTGTGCAGCATTAATGCTGCACAAGTAAAAGGTTGCTCTATTTAGTTTGCTCCTTGCACACGCTGAATAAAACACGTAGACTATTTAGCCCATTATACTGTCAAACAGTAGTGGAGGCGTGACTTGTCTTTTTAAGGAGACGCAGCACAGGTGTCAAAATTTACACCTAGGTGGTGGGCGCAGATTCCTGAGCGTTGTTATTAGCTGTACAGGAGTCTGCGCTATTGTGATCCCTTGGCCATGCGCTGTGAGCGCTGCCTGTCTTCTCACCTCATTTCATGTTGGCCGTTGCGGTTAGCAATGGATATGAATCCCAGGCCCACAGTGTGTTTTTCAAAAAATAACACTGCATGGCTGGAATTCGTGGCCTTGTGCAGTAAATATGTTTGCCGCTCACACATGTCCTTACACCTGCTTCAAACTGGGCGGCCTCAGCTGATCCCTTATCGCCTACCACGGCCAGGAGGCCGCACAGTCTGAAGAAGGCGGAAGGAGATGAGTTAAGACAGGCGAACATATGCACTGCACATGCCCATCAATCACACCCTCGCAGCCAAAATATATGAAACGAGGGGGGTTGTGTCGGGCAGGGCGGACGCACAGGCACAGGCAGCCAACCAATGATGTCAGAAGACGGGCAGTGATACCAAGGGGGGTGGTGCGTGTCATTAAAAAGGAAAGTCACACCGCAGGGACATTGTAATGGTCTGTAATGAGACACATATTTTACGTGTTTAATTCTACGTGGGCAAGGATAAAAAAACAGCCACCTTGTACAAATGCAGCAGTACTGCTGTACTAGGTGGCTGTTATACATAGAAACACCTGGGGGGATGGGGCCAGGTTCCCTTTAATTTCAGTTCATGTGCCTGCGTGGCGTTTGCAGGTCACGTTGCCGGCTACACAGCAGGGGAACAGCTGGCGGTGCTGAACCCCACTAACACATTGGCTGGTGTTTTTCTCTGTGCAGCTAGCACTTCCGGGCAAAAACTAGCGGTGTTTAAGCCCAGGGTCAGCAGGAGGAGGAGAGGAGCAGAGTGTAGGCCGAAGCCTGCACTGGTGGCAGCTTTTGTTCTGTTGTGCCAGCGTGGCTTGTGCTGGACACGTTGCCGACTACACAGCAGGGGAACAGCTGGCGGTGCTGAACCCCACTGACACATCACCTAGTGTTTTTTCTGTGTAGACAACACTTCCAGGTGGCAACTGACAGTGTTGAAACCCAGGGAATCAAAGAGGAGCAGAGTGTAGGCCGAACCCTGCAGTGGAGCAAGTTGAAAGGGAACCTTTAACCCCCCACCCCCCAGGCATTTGTTGCTGAAAGAGCCATCTTGTACAGCAGTAATACTGCACATGGAAAATGGTGGCTCCGAAAATTATGCTCCTTGCAAACGCTGAAGTACACACTCATATAATGTGTCCCCTCACACTGTCAAACCGTCCCGGAAGTGGGACTTTCCTTTGTAATGTGACACAGCAAAGCCGTCATTCCAACCCCCTTGGTGCCGTGCGCCACCTCCTCAACGTTGTTTGGTTCTGTCACGGAGCCCGCGCTGTAATGTTATCCCTTGGCCATGCACAGTTAGCGGTGCCCGTCTTCTGACATCATGTAGGTGTCAGGCTGGCAGTGCCTGTGCGTCCAAGCTGCCCGAGATCCAACCTTGCAGTGTCATCTAATGTAGTCCCACTGCGAGCCAGGGATCCATGGGCATGCGCAGTGCATATCATCGCCTCTCACTCACCTCCTTCCTGCTTCTTCAGACTGTGCGGCGTCACGGCCGTGGCATTCTATTAGGGATCAGCTGACGCCGCCTAGTCTGAAGAAGCGTGAATAAGGGGAGTGAGAGGCTAGGATATGCACTGCACATGGCCATGGATACCAGGCCCACTGTGGGATCACATTAGACGACACTGCGAGGTGGGATTTTGGGCAGCGTGGACGCACAGGCGCAGCCAGGACGACAACAAATGATGTCAGATAACAGCGCAGGGTCCATGACGGAATCAAACAATGCTAAGGAGCCAGCGCACGGTGGCAAGGGGGTAGCAATGACGGCTGTGCTGCGTCACATTACAAAGGAAAGTCCAACCTCTGGGACGGTTGGACGGTGTGAGGGGACACATTACATGAGTGTGTAGTTCAGCGTTTGCAAGGAGCATAATTTCAAGAGCGACCTTTCCCTTGTGCAGTATTAGTGCTGCACATGGTGGCTCTTTCAGTAACAAACGCCAAGGGGGGGGGGAGGGACAGGTCCCCTTACATTTTAGGTGTGCCAGCGTGGCGGTCGCATGACACGTTGCCAGATACACAGCTGGGGATCAGCTGACGTTACTGAACCCCAATAACAGAGGAGCGACTGTTGACTGTGCAGACAGCACTTCCAGGCACCAACTGGCAGTGTTAGAGCCCAGGGACAGCAGGAGGAGCAGATTGGAGGTATTGCCGCACACACAGCTGGGGATCAGCTGACGTTACTGAACCCCAATAACAGAGGAGCAACTGTTAACTGTGCACACAGCACTTCCAGGCACCAACTGGCGGTGTTGGAGCCCAGGGACAGCAGGAGGAGCAGATTGGAGGTATTGCCGCACACACAGCTGGGGATCAGCTGACGTTACTGAACCCCAATAACAGAGGAGCGACTGTTAACTGTGCACACAGCACTTCCAGGCACCAACTGGCGGTGTTAGAGCCCAGGGTCAGCAGGAGGAGCAGAGGAACAGAGTGTAGGCCGAAGCCTGATTGGAGCAAGTTGAAAGGGAACCTTTAACCCCCCCCCCCCCTAAGACGTTTGTAGCTGAAAGAGCCATCTTGTGCTGCACTAAGGATGCAAAAGGAAAAGGTTGCTCTTTTAATTATGCTCCTTGCAAACACTGAAGTAAACACTAAAAATGTGTCCCCTTATACCGTTCAACCGTCCCGGAGGTGCAAATTTCCTTCGTAATGGGACACAGCACAGCTGTCATTCCTATCCCCTTGGTGCTGTGCGCTGCCTCCTCAGCGTTGTTTTAAGCTGTCACGGAGCCTGCGCTGTTCTGTTAGCCCTTGGCCATGCCCAATTAGCGCTGCCTGTCTTCTGACAAAATTTGGTGTCAGGCTGTCAGTGCCTGTGCGTCCACGCTGCTCCAGATCCCACCTCGCAGTCTCGTCTAACGTAATCCCACTGCGGGCCTTGGATCCATGGGCATGCGCAGTGCATATCATCGCCTCTCACTCACCTCCTTCCTGCTTCTTCAGACTGTGCGGCGTCACGGCCGTGGCATGCTATTAGGGATCAGCTGACGCCGCCTAGTCTGAAGAAGCGTGAAGAAGGGGAGTGAGAGGCTAGTATATGCACTGCGCATGCCCATGGATCCCAGGCCCGCAGTGTGACTCAATCAGAAGACACTGCGAGGCGGGATCTCGGGCAGCGCGGCCGCACAGGCGCAGCCAGCCTGACACCAAATTAAGTCAGAAGACAGGCAGCGCAAATAGGGCATGCCCAAGGGATAACAGAACAGCGCAGGCTCCGTGACAGCTTAAAACAACGCTGAGGAGGCAGCGCATGGCACCAAGGGGGTAGGAATGACGGCTGTGCTGCGTCACATTACGAAGGAAAGTCCCAGCTCCGGGACGGTATAACGGTATCAGTGAACACATTTTATAAGTGTTAAGTTCTGCGTGTGCAAGGAGCTAAACCAAAAGAGCTACCTTTTTCTTGTGCAGCATTACTGCTGCACAAGATGGCTCTTTCAGTAACAAACGACGGGGGGGGGGGGACAGGTTCCCTTACATTTAGGTTGTTGTGCCAGCGTGGCGGTCGCAGGACACATTGCCGACTACACAGCTGGGGATCAGCTGACGTTACTGAAACCCAATAACACTGGGTCGTATGTTTTTACTGTGCAGCCTGCACTTCTGAGCCGCAACTGGCGGTGTTGGAGCCCAGGAATAGCAGTTCAGGTGGTAGAAAGATGAACACAGCAGAAGACCTGGATGACACCCAATTACTTAATCAGGCAGAGGAGTGGCAAATTCCTGCGAGATCCAGGCCTGGTTCATTTTCAGGAAAGTAAGCCGGTCAACGTTATCGGAGGACAGTCGCATGCGACGGTCTGTTAGTACACCACCTGCGGCACTAAAGACACGTTCCGATAAGACACTAGCCGCAGGGCAAGCCAGCACCTCCAATGCATACTGGCTTAGCTCTGGCCATGTATCCAGCTTAGAGACCCAAAACTTGAACGGGGAAGAGCCGTCTGAGAGTACAGTAAGAGGGCAAGCCATGTAGTCTGTCACCATCTGACGGAACCGTTGCCTCCTGCTGACTGGAGGCGCTGGTGATGGTGTAGACATTTGGGGCGGGCACACAAAAGTGTGCCAGAGTTGTGCCATACTGGACTTGCCTTGGGCAGAGGCACTGCTTCTGCTCCCTCTTTGGGCAGAGCCTCCCCCACTGCCTCGACGCACTGAGCTGCTTTGTAAAGCACTAGCAGCACTCCTCTCAGTTGGACAGGAGAAGATGATGGAATTCACCAGTGTGTCGTGGTACTCCCGCAATTTACGCTCCCGGGTCAACGCTGGGATGAGGTTTTGGACGTTGTCCCGGTAGCGAGGATCGAGGAGGGTGAACACCCAATAATCAGGCATGTTGAGAATGTGGTCGATGCGGCGGTCGTTTCTCAGGCACTGCAGCATGAAATCCACCATGTGCTGCAGAGTGCCAACTGGCCCAGAAACGCTGTCCCCTGCTTGAGACATGATCTCTGCCCGCTCGTCATCACCCCACCCTCGCTGTACACACTGACCACTGGACAATTGTGTCGCTCCCTCCTCTGGATGGAGCTCTTCCTCCTCCATTGACTCCTCCTCATCCTCCTCACAAATTGGCCCCTGCGTACCCCTTTGTGAGGAACCACGTGGCGCTGACTCTCCAGAAGCTGATGGAAAAGGTGACTCCTCATCCTCCACCTCTTCCACAACATCATCCCTTAACCCTTGCAAAGTTTGCTGAAGCAGGCAGATAAGGGGGACAGTCATGCTGACTAGTGCATCATCTGCACTTGCCATCCGCGTGGAATAATCAAAAGGACGCAAAACCTGGCAGACGTCCTTCATAGTGGCCCACTCTGTGGTTGCGAAGTCTGATCGGCGCTGACTGCGACTTCTTTGCGCCTGATGCAGCTGGTACTCCATAACTGCTTGCTGCTGCTCACACAACCGCTCCAACATATGTAACGTGGAATTCCACCGGGTAGGTAGGTCACATATGATGCGGTGTTCCAGAAGGCGGAATCGGCGCTGCAGAGCAGCAATGCGGGATCTGGCCAAGCTGGAACGCCGCAAGTGAGCACACTCTAGGCGGACCTTGTGCAGCAGGGCATCAAGATCCGGATAGTCCCTCAGAAAACTCTGCACAACCAAATTGAGCACATGTGCCAGACATGGGATGTGAGTGAGGTTGCCAAGGGCCAAAGCTGCCACCAGATTTCGGCCATTGTCACACACTACCATGCCTGGCTGGAGATTCGCTGGCAGTAACCACACATCGCTCTCCTGCTTGATGGCATTCCAGAGCTCCTGCGCTGTGTGGCTTCGATGCCCCAATGAAACTAGTTTCAAGACGGCCTGCTGACGTTTGGCCACGGCTGTGCTCATGTCGGTCATAGGTAAACGTTCACGGGTCCATGTGGAGGTGGACTGTGACGGATCCTGCAGAGAGGAATCTGAGGAACTGGTGTAAGAGGAGGAGTCGATGCGTACAGACTGGATTCCTGCAATCCTTGGCGTGGGCAGGACACGTCCTGCGCCACTCGCACGATCTGTACCTGGCTCAACAACATTAACCCAATGGGCAGTGAGGGAAACGTATCGCCCCTGTCCATGCTGACTGGTCCACGCATCGGTGGTGAGGTGGACCTTGCTACTGACGGCGTTCAGTAGCGCATGTTTTATGTTTGCCTCAACATGCCTATGCAGGGCAGGGACAGCCTGCCTGCTGAAGTAAAAGCGGCTGGGCACCTTGTACTGTGGGACTGCCAATGCCATCAAGTCCCGGAAGCTGTCAGTCTCCACCAGCCTGAACGAGAGCATTTCCAGGGACAACAGTTTGGCAATGCCTGCATTCAGAGCCTGTGCTCGGGGGTGGTTGGCCGAGAATGCCCGCCTTTTCTCCCATGCCTGTACTACCGATGGCTGTAGAGTAGACTGGGAGTGTGAGGATGACTGGGAAGGTGGTGCTGTGGGTGGAATTACACAAGGTCTCTGGACAACAGTGCCAGAGGTTCTTCCATGGCGATCCTGGGAGGAAGCCAAACCAGCTGTGCGTGAGCTGGAGGAAGAGGCAACACGAGCTGAAGAGGTGGTAGCTGCCGCTGTTGGTTGGCCTACATCTTCAGTCTGTTTCTGTAACTCCACCGCGTGCCTGGTCCGCACATGTTTCCACATATTTGTGGTATTGAGGTTGCTGACATTTTTCCCTCTTTTTACTTTCTGATGACACAGCTTGCATTTGACAAAACAAATGTCATCTGCAACTGTGTCAAAAAAGGACCAGGCACTGCAAGTCTTGGGAGCGCCCTTTTTGGCTTTGGAAAGAGACAGGCTCCTAACGGGTGCCAAAGTGGAGGCTACAGGCTCCGCAGTCTTCCCCCTCCCTCTCCCTCTTTGGCCCGTAAGGGGAAGCTCTTCCTCAGAGCTGCTCCCACCACCTTCCTGTTCCTCACGCCACGATGGGTCAAGGACCTCATCATCTCCACTACCCTCTGCCACCAACTGCTCCTCCTGGGTAGTCTCGGCAGCACAGTACGCATCAGAAAGCGGCACCTGAGTTTCATCATCAGATGCGTACTGCGCTGTGGTCACCGGAGGCACTGGCCCACCTGCCTCTTCAGAGTCAGAGAGAAAAAGCTGTTGGGCATCACTGCACACTGCCTCTTCTTCCATTTCTCCAATGCTGCTTGGCTGGCCCCTTGTTTCCAAGCCAAGAGATTCAGAGAACAGAAGTAGAGACGGCTCCTGTCCTGGGCTCTCTGACTGCCTGGCCAATTTGGCAGGTGGTGAAGAGACAGATGGCTGCTCTCCAGTGCTCTGTGCCTGAGAGGATGTGGCACTAACTGAAGTCGATGCCGAGGCGTTAGCTGCCATCCACCCGACAATGGCTTCAATTTGGTCTTCACGCAGCAGCGGTGCACGGCGCTCTCCGACAAAGCTGCGCATGAAGGACTGTTCCCTGCTGAAACTGAGTGACGACGAGTCACCGGCGCCCGCAGCAGGCACAGAATCATCACGTCCTCTCCCTGCTCCTCTCCCTGCTCCGCGCCCACGCGCCTTACTCCCTGCCCTCTTCATCTTGGTTGACAGATAAAGATAAGCAGAAAAGTACTAAGGCCTTAGTGTCCTTATTCCTGAAATGCTCCTCCTAACAGGTGTAAGAAACACTAATGTTGTAAAGTGTGGACTAAACTTTATTATTTTTCAAATGTGGCCTACACAAGTGTTAAGTTGTGTTTGGTGAACTTTACTTTTTTTTTGTGCAGATCGGGCTACAGAGCTAGTTTAAATCACATGGAGACCGTGCAGACAGCCGTAAACGGCGCTGCAAGGCCAAAAAACCCTCCTCTAGGTTATCCTATGTAGTGTTTTTCCACTATTTAGCTGGAGACGGGTGGAAAGACACTAATAGGAATTTTTTTTTTAAATTTTAAACAGGCTGCACTATTTGAAAAAAAGGAAATTGTTTTTCAAGGTATGAGGCAGTAACGCACCCTGAGCTGAATCCAACCGGCTATAGCTGCACACAGACTACAGGGCGAGCTGCGCTCACACAGAGACCGTGCAGACAGCCGTAAACGGCGCTGCAAGGCCCAATAAACCCCCTCTAGGTTATCCTATGTAGTGTTTTTCCACTATTTAGCTGGAGACGGGTGGAAAAACACTAATAGGAATTTTTTTTTTTTAATTTTAAACAGGCTGCACTATTTGAAAAAAAGGAAAATTTTTCTCAAGGTATGAGCCAGTAACGAACCCTGAGCTGAATCCAACCGGCTATGGCTGCACACAGACTACAGGGCGAGCTGGGCTCACACGGAGACCGTGCAGACAGCCGTAAACGGCGCTGCAAGGCCCAAAAACCCCCCTCTAGGTTATCCTATGTAGTGTTTTTCCACAATTTAGCTGGAGACGGGTGGAAAAACACTAATAGGGAAGTTTTTTTAAAATTTTTAAACAGGCTGCACTATTTGAAAAAAAGGAAAATTTTTCTCAAGGTATGAGCCAGTAACGAACCCTGAGCTGAATCCAACCGGCTATGGCTGCACACAGACTACAGGGCGAGCTGGGCTCACACGGAGACCGTGCAGACAGCCGTAAACGGCGCTGCAAGGCCCAAAAACCCCCTCTAGGTTATCCTATGTAGTGTTTTTCCACAATTTAGCTGGAGACGGGTGGAAAAACACTAATAGGGAATTTTTTTTTAAATTTTAAACAGGCTGCACTATTTGAAAAAAAGGAAAATTTTTCTCAAGGTATGAGCCAGTAACGAACCCTGAGCTGAATCCAACCGGCTATGGCTGCACACAGACTACAGGGCGAGCTGGGCTCACACGGAGACCGTGCAGACAGCCGTAAACGGCGCTGCAAGGCCCGAAAAAAAACCTCTAGGTTATCCTATGTAGTGTTTTTCCACAATTTAGCTGGAGACTGGTGGAAAAACACTAATAGGAAATTTGAGAAAAAATGTGCAGCAGGCTGCACTATGAGCAAAAAAGGACAACTGTGTGAGGCAGTGTGAACCCCCCCTGAGCTGAATACAACCGGGTATATGGCTGCACACAGACTACAGAGTGAGCTGCACACACACACACACACACACACAGAGACCTTGCAGAACGCTGTTAAAACAGCGCTGCAAGGCAAGAGCAAGGTGAACAGTGAAGAACACACAGCGTTTTGCTAAATTAGCCTTTGGAAAGGAAAATAAAGCAATTAGCTAGCACAACTGGCCCTCAGTTAGAACACAGCGTCCTGTCCCTAACTGAAATCACAGCAGAGTGAGCGCAAAATGGCGGCAGCGTTTTTTATAGTGCAGAGTGACATCATTTCAGCAGCCAATCACAGCCTTGCCAGTACTTACATGCCCACCATGCTAAACAGGATGTGCCCACACTTCCAATAATTCCTCATTGGCTGCTGCGTTCAGTTTGAATTCTGGGAACTTCCGATTCCGGTATCCGATACGCGGGAAGTATCGGAATTCGGTATCGGAATTCCGATACCGCAAATATCGGCCCATACCCGATACTTGCGGTATCGGAATGCTCAACACTAGTTACCATCTTTCTTCTATTCAGAATATTCAGTCACACCTTACTTACATTTGTCCCTTCTTTAACAACCTATGTATCATGTCTGCTCTGAGTATTACCTGTTTATAGCTGTTGTGCCCTTTGTTTTCTGACCGATCTCCGTCATCACCCTATATACACTATGTTCTATTTTTCACTTATTGCTGTCATAATAAAAATTTTCTTTTATCCTATCTAATTGGTTTTCATGTGCATGATTTCCATTATGAGGGCAATCTGGGCTACCGTCCGGGGCCCATGGCTAGACTGACCTCATTATAATATTTTGTGCAGCACTAATCGCTTTGAGGGAGGGTTCCTGTTGCTCTTCTGCTGGCAATAGAGTAGTAGTAGAATCAGCTGTTGCCTTCTCTATGACTCAGCTGGAGAGATGATGTAATCGCGCGGCTGTGCCATTTACCATGCACTGGCTGGCTAGAAGAGGAAGCAAGCAAAGCGAGCTGCAGGGGATCACTAGGAGAGGTGAGCTATTCTATTATTTTTTTCTTTAAAGTGAATAAATTGGGGTTGGGAGATGGGTGAGAGAACAGTATGTTATAATGAATTGGGATGGGTGAGAAGATATTACATTATAAGGAATGTAAAAAAGATGTATTAATTTATATTTTGAATGGTAGGTTGCACAATGGTTAGTTATATATGTCTGTATTCAGTGGTGCAGTGTGGGGAATTCTTTTTTCAAAATACAAATCTATATATATACAGTGGGGGAAATAAGTATTTGATCGCTTGCTGATTTTGTAAGTTTCCCCATTGACGAAGACATGAACAGTCTATAATTTTAAGTGTAGGTTCATTTTCACATTGAGAGATAGAATATCAAAAATAAAATCCAGAAAATCACATTGTATAAATTATATACATTTATTTGCATTTTGCAGTGAGAAATAAGTATCTGATCCCTCTAGCGAACAAGACTTAATACTTGGTGGCAAAACCCTTGTTGGCAAGCACAGCAGAAGTTTTTTGTAGTTAATTATGAGGTTTGTGCACATGTCAGGAGGAATTTTGGTCCACTGCTCTTTGCAGATCTTCTTTAAATCATTAAGATTTTGAGGCTATCGCTTGGCAACTCGGAGATTCAGCTCCCTTCATAAGTTTTCTATGGGACTAAGGTCTGGAGACTGGCTAGGCCACTCCATGACCTTAATGTGCTTCTTTTTAAGCCACTCCTTTGTTGCCTTGGCTGCATGTTTTGGGTCATTGTCTTGCTGGAAGACCCAGCCACGACCCATTTTTAATGTCTTGGCGGATGGAAGGAGGTTGTCACTCAGAATTTTACGGTACATGGCTCCATCCATTCTCCGATTGATGCGGTGAAGTAGTCGTGTGCCCTTAGCAGAGAAACAACCCCAAAATATAATGTTTCCACCTCCATGCTTGACAGCGGGGACGGTGTTCTTTAGGTCATAGGTAGCATTTCTCTTCCCCCAAACACGGCGAGTTGAGTTAATGCCGAAGACCTCAATTTTTGTCTCATCTGACCACAGCACCTTCTCCCATTCACTCACAGAATCATCCAGGTGTTCATTGGCAAACTTGAGATGGACCTGCACATGAGCCTTCTTGAGCAGGGGGACCTTGCGGGCACTGCAGGATTTTAAACCTTTACAGAGTAATGTGTTACCAATGGTTTTCTTGGTGACTGTGGCCAAGATGCCTTGAGATTATTAACAAGCTCCCCATGTAGTTTTAAGCTGATCTCTCACCTTCCTCATCATCAAGAATACCCCACGAGGTGAGATTTTGCATGGTGCCCCAGATCGATGTCGATTGACAGTCATTTTATATTTCTTCCATTTTCTTACTATTGCACCAACAGTTGTCTCCTTCTCACCCAGCATCTTACTTATGGTTTTTTAGCCCATTCCAGCTTTGTGCAGGTCCATGATCTTGTCCCTGACATCCTTATAAAGCTCTTTGGTCTTCCAAATGTTGTAGAGGTTAGAGTCTGACTGATTGAGTCTGTGGACAGGAGTCTTTTATAAAGGTGACTATGTAAGACAGCTGTCTTTAATGCAGGTTGATTAGGAGCGTCTAACTGGTCTGTAGGAGCCAGAACTCTTAATGGTTGGTAGGGGATCAAATACTTATTTCTCACTAAAAATGCAAATGAATTTATATAATTTATACAATATGATTTTCTGGATTTTATTTTTGATATTCTATCTCTCAATATTAAAATTAACCTACCCTTAAAATTATAGACTGTTCATGTCTTTATCAGTGGGCAAACTTACAAAATCAGCAAGGGATCAAATACTTATTTCCCCCACTATATATAAAATGAAGGACATATATATGTGATGTTTTTATTTTCGGTGGACAGTGTGGCAAGCTCTGCAGTGGCCACATCAATGCTTCAGGACGTTGACAAGAAGATTTGACAAGATGGAGAATAAACAAAGAAAATGGATGTAATCAGACGAGACGTCAGCTTAAGTTATTGCTGCAAATATTTATTTTGTATGTGCACTATTCAAAGGTTTGCTGAGTGGCACTAAATGACCACAGATAGATAAACCATGATCATTGTTCTCGGCAGTGCGAGTCCTGTTTACAAAGGATGGTGATCTTTTTTGTTTCACAAAGAAATCATTTCACCTAAAGAACGAGCGTTTTGCTCATTCATTGGGCGATCAGCAGCCTGTTTATGCTGAAAGGATATATCTAAGAACGCTTCTTAATCTGTTATCTGTCAGTCTAAATGCATCTTTATTTCCCAAGAGATTATTGCAGTAATAATTTTGTTTGCAAAAGAAACTCCCTTATTATGTAAAGTGCCAACCCTTAGTATATAGGGTAAACTCTTGTTAAGTTCAGCGCTGTAAATAAAGGAAAAAATGTTTGCTTCTTCCATAACATACCCTCTTGCTTTGTATAGCCCCATCCCTTATTACATAGCATCCGCTCTTGTCATGTAGAGCCCCGTCCCTTATTATATAGTATCCTCTATTGTTATGTATAGCCCCATCCCTTATCACATAGCATCCCATTTTATTATGTATACCCCATCCCTTATTACATAGTATCCTCTGTTGTTATGTATGGCCCTTCTCTTATTACATATTATCCCCTCTTGTTATGTATAGCCTCTTCCCTTATTACATAATATCCTCTAATGATATGTATAGCCCCATCCCTTATTACATAGTATCCTCTATTGTTATGTATAGCTCCATCCCTTATTACATAGTATCCTCTTATGTTATGTATAGCCCCATCCCTTATTAGGTAGTACCTTCTATTGTTATGTATAACCCCATCCCTTATTACATAGCATCCCTTTTGTATATGTATAGCCCCTTCCCTTATTACATAGTATAACTTCTTGTAATATATAGTCTCTTCCATATTACATAGTATCTTCTAATGTTATGTATAGCCCCGTCTCTTATTACATTGTATCATCTACTGTTTTGTATAGCACCTTCACTTACTACATAGTATAACTTCTTGTAATATATAGTCTCTTCCATATTACATAATATCTTCTAATGTTATGTATAGCCCCATCCCTTATTACATAGTATCCTCTATTTTTATGTATAGCCCCATCCCTTGCTACATAGTATCTTCTATTATTAAATAGATTGTCACCTGCGCTAGTGAAGTACGTTGGTGGGTGGAAGATTAAGGTGGCTGCGGGGAGGGAACGCACCAGTACTAGAAGGAGAGGGAAGTATATAGTTCCAGTGATGCAGGAGCGGTATAGCGTTTAGTTAGCTGACTGTTGTGAATTCTGCTTTTGGGTTCCCTCCAGTGGTTGTAGGTGGGAATGCAGTTGTCTCTGAGTCGCATTCCTGGCCAGGTGTATCTGCTGATTGCAGTTCTGACTGGGATATTTAGGTGTGCAGGATTCATTAGTCTGTTATGAACTGGTGGCCTAGGAGCAGCATGAGACGTACTCTGGAGAAGGTGGTACCTGTACTGACTGCAGACCCTGAACTTAGCACCGCAACTAGAAGTAGCCGTGGGAAGTACCTAACACTCCCTAGACCCCTCGACACAGCCTAAGAACTAACTTCCCCTAAAGATAGAAACGGGAAAACTATCTTGCCTCAGAGAAAATCCCCAAAGGATAGACAGCCCCCCACAAATATTGACTGTGAGAGGAGAGGGAAATGACATACGCAGACTGAAATCAGGATTTAGCAAAGGAGGCCATTCTAGCTAAAAAGAAAGGATAGGACAGAGTACTATGCGGTCAGTATTAAAACACTAGAAAATACCCACCACAGAAAATACAAATCTCCACATCTGACTAAAGACATGGAGGGTATATCTGCATCTCCAGAGACACAGCTTGGCTGCAAAAAATCCTTCACAGACAAAGCTGGACAAGACAAAACATGAAAATGCACTGAACTATAAGGTCCACAGCATGTGGACAGCAAAAACAAAGCCAGAACTTATCTTTGTTGAAATGAACAGCAAAACAGGAGATACCAGGTAAGGATGTGAATCCTCCAAAAACAATGGACAACTGGCACTGACTAAAGGATCAAGACTAAATAGCCCAGTCCAAATTGCAATTAAGTGGACACACCTGATAAATGCTGCGATCCAAAGACAGCAGCACTACCACTCTTAACCACCGGAGGGAGCCCAAGAGCAGAATTCACAACATTAGTCCTTGCCAGTTGTCAATGTTTCTTGTGAAGTGTTGGATCACTTTCTGGCTTCTCCTGCTTAGCTGCCAATTCAGCAAAGATAAGTGTCTGTTTCTTTTTCTGTGGCACACAAGCTGTGTGCTTATATTCTGTGCTATTCATTTGTTGTCTCTTGTCCAGCTTAGACTGTGTCAGTGTTTTCTCAGTCTTGTTGGATTCTCTGGAGTTGCAGATATACGCTCCACATCTTTAGTTAGATGGTGGAATTTTTTGTATTTTCTGCTGTGGATATTTTTGGAAGGATTTTTAATACTGACCGCTTAGTATCCTGTCCTATCCTTTCCTATTTAGCTAGTGTGTGCCTCATTTGCTAAATCCTGTTTCCTGCCTGCGTGTGTCTTTTCCTCTACTACTCACAGTCAATATTTGTGGGGGGTTGCCTATCCTTTGGGGTTCTGCTCTGAGGCAAGGTAGAATTCCTATTTCCATCTATAGGGGTATTTAGTCATCCGGCTGTGTCGAGGTGTCTAGGTTTTGTTAGGCACACCCCACGGCTACTTCTAGTTGCGGTGTTAAGATCAGGGTTTGCGGTCAGTATAGTTACCACCTACTCCAGTGAAAGTTTTCATGCTGCTCCAAGGTCACCTGATCATAACAGCTGACACAGCAAGATCCTTCGTTGTGCCACAGACAAATAACAGTTTGCTCTCGTGCACTTACTGTATTAGTCCGTGAAGTTTCGGCTGGATCTTTCCCCCGATGATTGTTCGGTGTGCTGTCCCGCAGCGCGAGGTTGTGGAGCTTAGGGAATGATCCGCCATGCTCGTTACAGGGAGCTAGGCTAGACCGCCTGCCTCAGACGTGCCCCGGCCGGAAGCAACGCCGAAGCGGTGGCAGGGTGAGGAAAGGGCCTGAAAGCAATGTGACGTCACACAGGTAGATGGACAGGCGCGTGGGGGGGGAGACAATCCAGTTTCGAAGGATATGATCCTTCTTCGGCAGGGCTGCAGTTCCCTGTGGGGCCCATCCTTGTATAGTACTGAGTCACTAACCCTTTCCTAGCCTGCTTGAATGACCTACAGAGGGGATCAAATGAGCGCTCCACTTCAAACATCTAAAGGTGGTGGTTGCATTTAACTATTCAGGGGGAACAAGTGTGCAACACAGATTGAACTGGGCATTCACTACATATATTTATTTTTATTTTTTATTTGGTTATTTCATTTGATAGGTTATCATATATGTCTTACTATTTTTCTATTATTATTTTTTATTATTATTTTCCTATTTCTGTTATTTTTCCCTGTATAGGACTGCTTCAGCTTTGGCGCTGAAGTGCCCAGTTGCCCTATGTAGTTGGGCTCACAGCATTGTTCAGCCTTTTTTGTAGGAATGTACTTAGTGCCTTCTTACTGTAGGGTGTATTCTGTTCCCCAGCCATGGGTCTTTATCCTCTCTCATGTGCGCACACTCTAACTGCTCCCTCTCTGTCCGGACTTTCGCCTATTATTGCCTCTGTCTGTCTTTGCGCAAGCGCATTTGCCTTTATGTACGTGCTGCCTTGATGACCGAGAGCGGATTACATGCTTCCGCTCTGGGACGCCGGCGCATGCGCACTGTATGCACACTGGGCCCGGCGGGTGCAATCGCCATTGCACACACTCCATGCGGCGCATCTAGCTGCTGCACAGCTGACGCTAGGTAAGTCGCTGATTACTTTATATTTAAGCGAGAGGCTGGCCATGCAGGCACTACCCCTGACGAAGCCACCAGAGCGTAGCGACACGCGTTGGGTGTCTGCAGCCCGCACGCTCCTTGTACAGGGCACACACTCCCTCTTTATCCTGCCCTATGACCGGTGCCTATGGAATGCTGCCATTTATGCACTTTATGCATTTACTTCACTTTGGGCGTACGGTCTCATTTTAGGTGGGTAGTGGACAGCTTATACTTTTGCATCTGCGGTCTCAGCCTTATTTTTCCATCTTCATGACCGGCTTCAGGTTTTTTTCAGTACCATTCTATTAGTGGTCACCACGCCATGTTCATTATATTATATGGTGCTTGCCTGGTCATGTCTCTTTGTTCCCCCAGGTTCTCATGATGTCTATCTACGTGAGTGTATATATGGGGTTGGCAGGGCTGGCTTGATTTTGTTATCATGTTGTTTTCTAGGCCACTTTAACATATGGGCATGTGTATTTTATCCTGTTCAGGTCTGTGCGGGTTTTTTGTCTTATTTTGGGCTTCAGTGTATATGGGGTTGTTCTATATCCCCTTGTTTTAAATGTTTTTAGTGTGTTTTGCCTTTTGTATGTTATCTTGATTAATAAAGCTGTGATTTTGTATTTGTCTGGTGGTGACTCCCATTTATAAGGCCTACCTTTCTTCTCTTAGCATATTCTTGGTAGTTTTTAGGCCTGGTTTGAGTCCCACTTACTGTGGTGCCCCCATCTTTCTTTTTATTGGTATATTGTGTATATATGCGGTTGCTTTTTGCTCGCATCTTCTGGGTGTTGGCACACGGTTGCGGTACATTGGTTATTTATAATCTAGTATTGTGTATTACTTGTTTTTTATTATTAAGATGGATTTGGCGGCTAGGGAAGCTGCATGGAGTAGTAAGGCGAAGAATTTGTTCAATGATGACACCTTGAGCACGACAGACATTGGGTCTGGGACTAGTGACTTTCATCAGGTGACCAGGGAGTTAACTAATTTGCATAAAGCATATGCCAAAACCTGGTGGAATTTAAAAACCCTGGAAGAATACAAGCAAATTGGTATTATCCCGAGGGGTCTTAGGGTTCAAATATTCCCCGCCTGGGAGGTTGATGACGGGTTTCAAAAGACTTGGGAGTCTGGTCTGTCCAAATGCTCCTTCATTATTTTGGATATGTTGATTGAACATGATCAGAGGGTCCTTAGGTCCCTGAAGGATAAACTTCAAATATGTGAGGGTAAATTGGATAGTTTTGACCGCAAGTCATTGGTGGAACCGTTCCAGGAACAGCTCAAGACTAGCCTAGATAATTTTGAAAAAGACATTACTGCTAAAAAGAGACAGAAGTTTAAGAGGGATCAAACCGATTTCAAGAATGGTCAAGCCTTTAAATGGACACATAAGGGGAATAGGAGGCTGGGAAAAGGGCCGGATCAGGCTGAGAATAATGCAGCCACAATATCAGATGCACCCTCCAGTGACGGTTTTTTATCGTCCGAACTGAGCGACATCGAAAGCGGAGGAGGAGGGGCCGGAGGAGGAGACGTATCCCAAAAGAGGCGCACTCGGAACCGCAAAGCATGGTCGCCTCGGTACAAACGGGAGACGCGGCAGAACAGGAGACGTTAATATCAGATCCATCATGAGCCACTGGTAAGTTGCAAATCATTAATCTTTCTAAATATGTTTTATCAGAACGCGAAATTGCCTTATTTGAAAAGGGTCTTTCCTTTTGCTTTACCAGCGGGCTTGATAAATTTACTTTCATCAAAGATGTCTATCTGTTCTGCCGACAGCTCACCTTTAAACTGCTTTATCATCGGCCCTCAGCCCTAGATGAACTGCCCATGGCTGACAGACTTGTCATGAGGGATCTCCTGGACCTTCTGGATGAAGGTGATGAGTGCCAGCCCAGAAGAAAATTTACCGGTAGGCTTCCCTCACAAGCCACTCCCCCGTTCACCTTGTTCCCGGCAGTACAGAGTTTTTTTAACGCTGTGTGCAGGGCAGGGCTGCCACTAGAAATTTTGGGGCCCCATACTGGCAAAATTTTCGGGGCCCCCTTGAGACTCCGCCCAGGCTCCACCCCAGCCCCGCCTCCAGGCTCCACCCCTCGAACTGTCCACAGTCCCACCGCTCTCTCTTGGAAAATCTCCACTTCTCACCTATCACACATTAACAGTTCCCATCACCAGATCACACATATAGCCGGCAGCTTTTGTTTTGGCCAAAAGATTTTTTAAGCCGCCACCAGAACACGGTAGACACTTTTGGCCGGGCCCTACTGTACTGTAACCTACTAAATATTTGTTAAATATTGCAATACAATTTAGGTATATTTTTATTTATTTTTCAATTTTTAAAATGACCTATAATACTACATACAAGGAACAAATACCACAACACTATGACCAGATGACATATTACCACCACAGTGATCGAATAATATAAAATACAAGGAACAAATACCACAACACCATGACCAGACCGCATATTACCACCACATAGTGACTGAATGCTACAATACTGATCAGTAATAAAAAAAAAACAACCACAATACTATCACCATCAGTGCCATTATACACAGGAGATCTGTAATTAGTAAGCAGTGTCTGTGTACAGGTAATACAGTGATCACCGTTGACATTATACACAGGAGCTCTGTATATAGTATACAGTGTATAGTGTCAGTGTATAGTTAACACTGACTCACCAGTGACGTCTCTAGGTGAAGTCCTTCATCTTTCATCCAGCACAGACCGCCATCATTTCTTCAAGCCAGGACTCGTCTCTGCAGGAAATAACACAGTTATCTCGAGTTCCACTTGCAGAATACATTACTTAATTTTCACAGCCTCTACATTACACCACATAAAGAAGGTGACATAGTATCACTCTGCACAGTAACAGGACCTCCCCCCATTTAAAACAGTATACTCAAAAAATAAAATAAATACATCACTGCAATAATAATATCCCTTAATTAGCCCCTATGATAATATTCGCCATCCTAGCCCCCATGTGTCTCATTGCAGGCTCCAGCCATATGTTCTCCCATCCTGCCCTCATGAGTATCCATTCTGCCCCATATGATCTCCCCATCCTGCCCCATCTGTCTCCATCGTATCCATCCTGCCCCATCTGTCTCCAATCCTGCCCCATCTGTCTCCATTCTGCCCCATCTGTTTCCAATCCTGCCCCATCTGTGTCCAGCACTCTGCCCCATCTGTGTCCAGCACTCTGCCCCATCTGTTTCCAATCCTGCCCCATCTGTGTCCAGCACTCTGCCCCATCTGTGTTCAGCACTCTGCCCCATCTGTGTTCAGCACTCTGCCCCATCTGTGTCCAATCCTGCCCCATCTCTGTCCAGCGCTCTGCCCCATCTCTGTCCAGCGCTCTGCCCCATCTCTGTCCAGCGCTCTGCCCCATCTCTGTCCAGCACTCTGCCCCATCTCTGTCCAGCACTCTGCCCAGCACTCTGCCCCATCTCTGCCCAGCACTCTGCCCCATCTCTTCCCAGCACTCTGCCCCATCTCTTCCCAGCACTCTGCCCAGCACTCTGCCCCATCTCTGCCCAGCACTCTGCCCCATCTCTTCCCAGCACTCTGCCCCATCTCTGCCCAGCACTCTGCCCCATCTCTGCGCAGCACTCTGCCCCATCTCTGTGCAGCACTCTGCCCCATCTCTGTGCAGCACTCTGCCCCATCTCTGTCCAGCGCTCTGCCCCATCTCTGTCCAGCGCTCTGCCCCATCTCTGTCCAGCGCTCTGCCCCATCTCTGTCCAGCGCTCTGCCCCATCTCTGTCCAGCGCTCTGCCCCATCTCTGTCCAGCGCTCTGCCCCATCTCTGTCCAGCGCTCTGCCCCATCTCTGTCCAGCGCTCTGCCCCATCTCTGTCCAGCGCTCTGCCCCATCTCTGTCCAGCCCTCTGCCCCATCTCTGTCCAGCACTCTGCCCCATCTCTGTCCAGCACTCTGCCCCATCTCTTCCCAGCACTCTGCCCAGCACTCTGCCCCATCTCTGCCCAGCACTCTGCCCCATCTCTTCCCAGCACTCTGCCCCATCTCTGTCCAGCACTCTGCCCCATCTCTGTCCAGCACGCTGCCCCATCTCTGTCCAGCACTCTGCCCCATCTCTGTCCAGCACTCTGCCCCATCTCTGTCCAGCACTCTGCACAGCACTCTGCCCCATCTCTTCCCAGCACTCTGCCCAGCACTCTGCCCCATCTCTGCCCAGCACTCTGCCCCATCTCTGTCCAGCACTCTGCCCCATCTCTGTCCAGCACTCTGCCCCATCTCTGTCCAGCACTCTGCCCCATCTCTGTCCAGCACTCTGCCCCATCTCTGTCCAGCACTCTGCCCAGCACTCTGCCCCATCTCTTCCCTGCACTCTGCCCCATCTCTGTCTAGCACTCTGCCCCATCTCTGTCCAGCACTCTGCCCCATCTCTGTCCAGCACTCTGCCCAGCACTCTGCCCCATCTCTTCCCAGCACTCTGCCCCATCTCTTCCCAGCACTCTGCCCCATCTCTGTCCAGCGTTCTTCCTTGGGCCCCCGGATCGCCGCTCTAAAAAAAAAAAAAAGAAGTTCTTCTTACCTGCCGCGCTCCTGCGGCGGGCGAAGTCTCCACGCAGCTGCAGCGTGCATGCACTCGCCGGCGACTGACAATGATGTCAGACGCCGGCGACATGCACGCACGCTGCGGCTGACGTCAGCGCCTGCCAGCCTCAGATTGGCTGGCGGCGCCGCGGCTGTTAACTATTGACGTGCGGGCCCGCGCCCGCATGTCAATAGCTTTAAACAGCTGCAGCGTCGGCGCTAAGGGCCCGGTTAGCCTGCGGCTGCCGGTAGGGGCCCGGTGAGCAGATAAGAGGGGGCCCGATGCGGGCCCCCTCTGCTCACCGGGCCCCATACGCCAGTCACGGCCGTCATGCCCTGATGGCGGCCCTGGTGCAGGGAGGTACATGATCTTAAGCTTGATCCAACCAGGGAGAGGAACATTAGTCAGAAGGATCAGGTTGTCTTGGCTAAATTAGGTTCCAACAGGGATTTTGTCATCCGCAAAGCGGACAAGGGGGGCAACTCGGATATTTGGCCGGTTGACCTCTACACACAAGAGGCCATGCGCCAATTGGGCAATACAGAGTGTTACCAAGTGCTTCCCTCTGATCCCACTTGTGTTTTCCAGGGTAAATTGAGTCGTCTACTGGAGGCTGCATACACACGCAATATCATTAATAAACGGGAACAAGACTTTCTAACTAACCACCATCCCAGGATTCCCACCTTCTATATGCTCCCGAAGGTGCATAAATCTTTACAGGCTCCTCCGGGTAGGCCTATAGTTTCCGGGATTGGTGGGTTACTTGAACGGCCGTGTGTTTACATTGATTTTTTTCTTCAGCCTCTAGTTGTGTCTCTCAAGTCGTACGTCAAGGATTCCACATTCCTCATCTTGCAACTCCAGGATCTGGAGATTCCACCAGGGGCGTGGCTTGTTACTCTGGATGTGGAGTCTCTGTACACGTGCATTGGACACGAATTGGGCATACGTGCTGTGTCTTTCTTCCTGGACTCAAACACCACAGGAGACAGATGACACGATTCGCTTATTTTGGATTTGCTGTTGTTCATTCTGGATCAGAACTATTTTATCTTCGATCGTGTCTTCTACAGGCAAGTGAGGGGCACCGCTATGGGGGCTCGTTGCACCCCTTCATATGCCAACCTCTTTTTGGGTTGGTGGGAGGTCACAAGGGTGTTCTGTCTGGATTACTTCTCTGAACATGTCATTAGGTGGTTCAGATATATTGATGATGTTGTGTTTATCTGGACAGGCACCCTGGAACAGTGTAAGGATTTTGTGGGCATATTGAACAATAACCCCTGGAACATTCATCTTACATCACAATATTCCCAGACGGACATTGAGTTTTTGGACCTGAGATTGCAAGTGAAGGAATCTAAAATTCTGACGACTCTACATCGAAAACCCATGGCTACCAACAGCTTGCTGCATTTTGCGAGTTTCCACCCTTTGCATATCAAAACAGGTATTCCAAAGGGTCAATTTTATAGAGTCAGGAGGAATTGCAGTGAACATGGGGATTTTACCACACAATCCCGTGAGCTCACTGCACGTTTTCGAGAGAGGGGCTACCCCAAACGGGTCATTTCCCGGGCCTTTTCTGCGGCCAACAACAGTAACAGGGAGGACCTCTTACAAGGTGGAACTAGGACCACTGAGAAACCGTTGGGAATTACAACAGTTTTTAATAACCAGTGGCGGGATCTACGGGGCATTCTTTCTAAATATTGGGGCATCCTACAGAGTGAATTGAAACTTCTCCCCCTTATTGCCCCACAACCCAATCTGGTAGCCAGGAGGGCTAGAAGTCTCAGGGATTGTTTAAGCCACAGCCACTTCCAACGGCCGGTCACTAAACTCTGTAGAGGGGTTAGACTTATGGGGACTTTCCCGTGTGGAAACTGTAGTATTTGCTCTTTCACCAGTGGTGATGAAAAAATCATGGTGCCTTCTTTGTTTCCACAGACTCCCACCAAGGCTTATTTCAACTGTAGGTCCCGGAATTTGGTTTACGCGGTGGTGTGTCCATGCCCTAAAGTTTATGTGGGCCAAACCACACAGGAGCTCAGGAGACGCAAACAGCAACATTTCTCAACTATCTCAACGGCAAAAAGGGACAAGACAAAAGGAAAAACCCTCACATCAGTGGCTGAGCATTTCTTGGTTGAACATAATTCACAATGGGCTGGCACGAAGATATTGGGACTTGAAGCAGTACAAACGAACATTAGGGGCGGAAACGTCACCCTTGAACTTCTAAAACGGGAATCTAAGTGGATCTTCGATTTGAATTGTGTTATTCCTATGGGCATTAACGAAGATTTATTGTTCACTGGCTTTTACAAACAATAAGTAGCGCAATTAATAGGTGTGTGATAAAGTTCGCCAGTGAAATACTGCTCGTTTCTCTTGTCCCTTAACATACTAACCCATTTGAGTGGGGTGTCAATATGGCTCGTCTTGTTTTCATTTATGTGTATTTGAGCGGGGCCATTTTTCTATGTCACTATACGGGTCATATGTATGGATTATCATGGGGCCTTTTTGCCCATAGAGGGTTACAATGGGAGCCTGTTACCTCTGTACCCAGCTGGATTTCCTATACTCGTGCGTGTCTATATTAAATTATTATGTGTTTATTTTCTTTCTTGTACCTTATATTTGGTTATTATGTATCTTGTGTTTATTATTATTTTTTCTTTTAGTTTGCCACTTGTACATTTAGTACGTTGGGAGGTATTTTGTTTCTTTATTTTTATTTTTTATTTGGTTATTTCATTTGATAGGTTATCATATATGTCGTATTATTATTATTTTTTTATTATTTTTTTATTATTATTTTTTTCCTATTTCTGTTATTTTTCCCTGTATAGGACTGCTTCAACTTTGGCGCTATTTAAGTGCCCAGTTGCCCTATGTAGTTGGGCTCACAGCATTGTTCGGCCTTTTTTGTAGGAATGTACTTAGTGCCTTCTTTGTTATTACCTGGTGATTAGGAGCACCCGGAATGACCTGATAGTTAAACCTCATACAGGACGAGCTCTGGCATGTGGGAGCTCTGCTGACCGCAAGCCCTAATCCTATCACACACACTAGAAATAGCCGTGGGGCGCTCCTGACCAGACCTAGGTGCCTCGTCACAGCCTAAGAGCTATCTAGCCCTAGAGATAGAAAATAAAGCCTACCTTGCCTCAGAGAAATTCCCCAAAGGTAAAGGAAGCCCCCCACATATATTGACTGTGAGTAAAGATGAAAGTCACAAACGCAGAAATGAAACAGGTTTCAGCAAAGGGAGGCCAGACTTACTAAATAGACAGAGGATAGGAAAGGTAACTTTGCGATCAGCACAAAAACCTACAAAAGACCACGCAGAGTGTGCAAAAAAGACCTCCGCACCGACTCACGGTGCGGAGGGGCCACTCTGCATCCCAGAGCTTCCAGCTAGCAAGACAAAATCATGAAAACCAGCTGGACAAGAAAACAGTGAACAAATAATGACTATCAGGAACTTAGCTTCTGCAGGAGAAGGCAGGTCACCAGAGAGATCCAGGAGCGAACTGAACCAATGCAAAAACATTGACAGCTGGCATGGAGTAACGATCTGAGAGGAGTTAAATAGAACAGCCAACCAAAGGATAAACCATGTCACCTGTGTAAGGAACCTCAGAAGCAGCAGCTTCACTCACAGCCACCAGAGGGAGCCCATAGACAGAACTCGCCGAAGTACCATTCACGACCACAGGAGGGAGTTCGACAACAGAATTCACAACAGTACCCCCCCTTGAGGAGGGGTCACCGAACCCTCATCAGAGCCCCCAGGCCGATCAGGATGAGCCAAATGAAGGCACGAACAAGATCGGCAGCATGAACATCAGAGGCAAAAACCCAGGAATTATCTTCCTGACCATAACCCTTCCACTTGACCAGATACTGGAGTTTACGTCTCGAAACACAAGAATCCAAAATCTTCTCCACCACATACTCCAACTCCCCCTCGACCAACACCGGGGCAGGAGGATCAACGGAGGGAACCATAGGCGCCACGTATCTCCGCAACAACGACCTATGGAACACATTATGGATGGCAAAAGAAGCTGGAAGGTCCAAACGAAATGACACAGGATTAAGAACTTCAGAAATCTTATATGGTCCAATGAAACGAGGCTTAAACTTAGGAGAGGAAACCTTCATAGGAACGTGACGAGATGACAACCAAACCAAATCCCCAACACGAAGTCGGGGACCAACACAACGCCGGCGGTTAGCGAAACGTTGAGCCTTCTCCTGGGACAATGTCAAATTGTCCACCACATGAGTCCAAATCTGGTGCAACCTGTCCACCACCGCATCCACACCAGGACAGTCCGAAGGCTCAACCTGCCCTGAAGAGAAACGAGGATGGAAACCAGAATTACAGAAAAAAGGAGAAACTAAAGTAGCCGAGCTGGCCCGATTATTAAGGGCGAACTCAGCCAAAGGCAAGAAAGACACCCAATCATCCTGATCAGCAGAAACAAAGCATCTCAGATATGTCTCCAAAGTCTGATTAGTTCGTTCGGTTTGGCCATTAGTCTGAGGATGGAAAGCCGAAGAAAACGACAAATCAATGCCCATCTTAGCGCAAAAGGACCGCCAAAACCTCGAAACAAACTGGGAACCTCTGTCCGAGACGATGTTCTCTGGAATGCCATGCAAACGAACCACATGCTGGAAAAACAATGGCACCAAATCAGAGGAGGAAGGCAGTTTAGATAAGGGTACCAAATGGACCATCTTAGAGAAGCGATCACAAACCACCCAAATGACCGACATCTTTTGAGAAACAGGGAGATCAGAAATAAAATCCATAGAAATATGCGTCCAGGGCCTCTTTGGGATCGGCAAGGGCAAAAGCAACCCACTGGCACGAGAACAGCAGGGCTTAGCCCGAGCACAAATCCCACAGGACTGCACAAAAAAACGCACATCCTGTGACAAAGTGTTACGACCTGGTGGTCAGGACAATAATGGACCTGGTGGTTAAGAGCACACGGAATGACCTGATAGTTACTAATAATATAGGACAAGCTCTGAGACATGGGAACTCTGCTGACCGCAATCCCTAATCCTATCACACACACTAGAAATAGCCGTGGATTGCTCCTAACGCTCCCTATGCAACTCGACACAGCCTAAGGAACTAGCTAGCCCTAAAGATAGAAAAATAAAGCCTACCTTGCCTCAGAGAAATTCCCCAAAGGAAAAGGCAGCCCCCCACATATAATGACTGTGAGTAAAGATGAAAATTACAAACACAGAGATGAAATAGATTTAGCAAAGTGAGGCCCGACTTACTGAACAGACAGAGGATAGGAAAGGTAACTTTGCGGTCAGCACAAAAAACTACAAAAAGACCACGCAGAGGGTGCAAAAAGACCCTCCGCACCGACTCACGGTGCGGAGGCGCTCCCTCTGCGTCCCAGAGCTTCCAGCAAGCAAGACAAAAATCAAAATAGCAAGCTGGACAGAAAAATAGCAAACCAGAGAAAAACAAGCAGGAACTTAGCTTCTGCTGGGAAGACAGGTCACAATTACGATCCAGGAGAGAACTAGACCAATACAGGAACATTGACAGGTGGCATGGAGCAATGATCTAAGTGGAGTTAAATAGAGCAGCCAGCTAACGAATTAACCTCGTCACCTGTGAAAGGAAACTCAGAAGCCGCAGCCCCACTCACAACCAACAGAGGAAGCCCATGGACAGAACCAGCCGAAGTACCATTCATGACCACAGGAGGGAGCTTGACAACAGAATTCACAACAGTACCCCCCCTTGAGGAGGGGTCAACGAACCCTCACCAGAGCCCCCAGGCCGACCAGGACGAGCCAAATGAAAGGCACGAACCAGATCGGCAGCATGAACATCGGAGGCAAAGACCCAGGAATTATCTTCCTGACCATAACCCTTCCACTTGACCAGGTACTGGAGTTTCCGTTTTGAAATACGAGAATCCAAAATCTTCTCCACCACATACTCCAACTCCCCCTCAACCAACACCGGGGCAGGAGGATCAACGGATGGAACCACAGGCGCCACGTACCTCCGCAACAACGACCTATGGAATACATTATGGATGGCAAAAGAAGCCGGAAGGGTCAAACGAAACGACACAGGATTGAGAACCTCAGAAATCCTACACGGACCAATGAAACAAGGCTTAAACTTAGGAGACGAAACCTTCATAGGAACATAACGAGACGACAACCAAACCAAATCCCCAACACGAAGTCGGGGACCCACACAGCGCCGGCGGTTAGCGAAACGTTGAGCCTTCTCCTGGGACAATGTTAAATTGTCCACCACATGAGTCCAAATCTGCTGTAACCTATCCACCACAGTATCTACACCAGGACAGTCCGAAGACTCAACCTGCCCTGAAGAGAAACGAGGCTGGAAACCAGAATTGAAGAAAAAACGGCGAAACCAAAGTAGCCGAGCTGGCCCAATTATTAAGGGCGAACTCAGCCAAAGGCAAAGAGGACACCCAATCATCCTGATCAGCAGAAACAAAGCATCTCAGATATGTTTCCAAAGTCTGATTAGTTCGTTCGGTTTGGCCATTTGTCTGAGGATGGAAAGCCGAGAAAAAAGACAAATCAATGCCCATCCTAGCACAAAAGGCTCGCCAAAACCTCGAAACAAACTGGGAACCTCTGTCCGAAACGATGTTCTCCGGAATGCCATGTAAGCGAACCACATGCTGGAAAAACAATGGCACCAAATCAGAGGAGGAAGGCAATTTAGACAAGGGTACCAAATGGACCATCTTAGAGAAGCGATCACAAACCACCCAAATGACCGACATCTTTTGAGAGACAGGGAGATCCGAAATAAAATCCATAGAGATATGCGTCCAGGGCCTCTTCAGGACCGGCAAGGGCAAAAGCAACCCACTGGCACGAGAACAGCAGGGCTTAGCCCGAGCATAAGTCCCACAGGACTGCACAAAAGAACGCACATCCCGCGACAAAGACGGCCACCAAAAGGATCTAGCCACCAAATCTCTGGTACCAAAGATTCCAGGATGACCAGCCAACACCGAACAATGAACCTCAGAGATAACTCTACTAGTCCATTTATCAGGGACAAACAGTTTCTCCGCTGGGCAACGGTCAGGTCTATCAGCCTGAAATTTTTGCAGCACCCGCCGCAAATCAGGGGAGATGGCAGACAAAATTACCCCCTCTTTGAGAATACCCGCCGGCTCAGGAACACCCAGAGAGTCAGGCACAAAACTCCTTGACAGGGCATCAGCCTTCACATTCTTAGAGCCTGGAAGGTACGAAACCACAAAATCAAAACGGGAGAAAAATAGCGACCAACGAGCCTGTCTAGGATTCAACCGTTTGGCAGACTCGAGATAAGTCAAATTCTTGTGATCCGTCAAGACCACCACGAGATGCTTGGCTCCTTCAAGCCAATGACGCCACTCCTCGAATGCCCACTTCATGGCCAACAACTCTCGATTGCCAACATCATAATTGCGCTCAGCAGGCAAAAACTTCCTAGAAAAGAAGGCACATGGTTTCATCACCGAGCCATCAGAACTTCTTTGCGACAAAACAGCCCCTGCTCCAATCTCAGAAGCATCAACCTCGACCTGAAACGGAAGCGAAACATCTGGCTGGCACAACACAGGGGCAGAAGAAAAACGACGCTTCAACTCCTGAAAAGCTTCCACAGCCGCAGAAGACCAATTGACCACATCAGCACCCTTCTTGGTCAAATCAGTCAACTGTTTAGCAACACTAGAAAAATTACTGATGAAGCGACGATAAAAATTAGCAAAGTCCAGGAACTTTTGCAGACTCTTCACAGATGTCGGCTGAGTCCAATCATAAATGGCCTGGACTTTAACAGGGTCCATCTCGATAGTAGAAGGGGAAAAAATGAAACCCAAAAATGAAACCTTCTGAACTCCAAAGAGACACTTTGACCCCTTCACAAACAAAGAATTTGCACGAAGGACCTGGAACACCATTCTGACCTGCTTCACGTGAGACTCCCAATCATCCGAGAAGACCAAAATATCATCCAAATATACAATCAGGAATTTATCCAGGTACTCTCGGAAGATGTCATGCATAAAGGACTGAAATACTGATGGAGCATTGGAAAGCCCCAATGGCATAACCAGGTACTCAAAATGGCCCTCGGGCGTATTAAATGCTGTTTTCCATTCATCGCCCTGTTTAATACGCACAAGATTATGCGCACTACGAAGATCTATCTTGGTGAACCAACTAGCCCCCTTAATCCGAGCAAATAAATCAGACAGCAGCGGCAAAGGGTACTGAAATTTGACTGTGATCTTATTAAGAAGGCGGTAATCAATACAAGGTCTCAATCAATACAAGGTCTCAAAGAACCATCCTTCTTGGCCACAAAAAAGAACCCTGCTCCCAATGGTGACGACGACGGGCGAATATGACCCTTCTCCAAGGATTCCTTTACATAACTCTGCATAGCGGCGTGCTCTGGCACAGATAAATTGAACAGTCGGCCCTTAGGAAACTTACTACCAGGAATCAAATTGATAGCACAATCGCAATCCCTATGAGGAGGTAGGGCACTGGATTTGGGCTCATCAAATACATCCCGGTAATCCGACAAAAACTCCGGGACTTCAGAAGGGGTGGATGACGAAATAGACAAAAATGGAATATCACCATGTACTCCCTGACAATCCCAGCTGGACACAGACATAGATTTCCAATCCAATACTGGATTATGGACCTGTAGCCATGGCAACCCCAAAACGACCACATCATGCACATTATGCAACACCAAAAAGCGAATATCCTCCTGATGTGCAGGAGCCATGCACATGGTCAATTGGGTCCAGTACTGAGGCTTATTCTTGGCCAAAGGCGTAGCATCAATTCCTCTCAATGGAATAGGATACTGCAAGGGCTCCAAGAAAAAACCACAGCGCCTAGCAAACTCCAAGTTCATCAAATTCAGGGCAGCGCCCGAATCCACAAATGCCATAACAGAATAGGATGACAAAGAGCAAATCAGAGTAACGGACAAAAGAAATTTCGACTGTACCGTACCAATGGTGGCAGACCTAGTGAAACGCTTAGTGCGCTTAGGACAATCGGAGATAGCATGAGTGGAATCACCACAGTAAAAACACAGCCCATTCCGACGTCTGTGTTCTTACCGTTCAGCTCTGGTCAAAGTCCTATCACATTGCATAGGCTCAGGTCTATGCTCAGATAATACCGCCAAATGGTGCACAGCTTTACGCTCACGGAAGCGTCGATCGATCTGAATGGCCAAAGACATAGACTCATTCAGACCAGCAGGCATGGGAAATCCCACCATGACATCCTTAAGGGCTTCAGAGAGACCCTTTCTGAAAATTGCTGCCAGGGCACATTCATTCCACTGAGTGAGTACAGACCACTTCCTAAACTTCTGACAATATATCTCTACCTCATCCTGACCCTGACACAGAGCCAGCAAGATTTTCTCTGCCTGATCCACTGAATTAGGTTCATCATAAAGCAATCCGAGCGCCAGAAAAAACGCATCAACATCACACAATGCCGGATCTCCTGGCGCAAGGGAAAATGCCCAGTCTTGAGGGTCGCCACGTAACAAAGAAATAATGATTTTCACTTGTTGAACAGGGTCACCTGAGGAGCGAGGTTTCAAAGCAAGAAACAATTTACAATTATTTTTGAAATTCAGAAACTTAGATCTATCCCCAAAAAACAAATCAGAAATTGGAATCCTAGGCTCTAACATCGGATTCTGAACCACAAAATCTTGAATGTTTTGTACCCTTGCAGTGAGATTATCCATACAAGAGGACAGACATTGAATGTCCATATCTACACCTGTATCCTGAACCACCCAGAGGTAAAGGGGAAAAGAGAGACAAAACACACTGCAAAGAAAAAAAAATGGTCTCAGAACTTCTCTTATCCCTCTATTGAGATGCATGAGTACTTTGGGCCACCTGTACTGTTATGACCTGGTGGTCAGGACAATAATGGACCTGGTGGTTAAGAGCACACGGAATGACCTGATAGTTACTAATAATATAGGATGAGCTCTGAGACATGGGAACTCTGCTGACCGCAATCCCTAATCCTATCACACACACTAGAAATAGCCGTGGATTGCTCCTAACGCTCCCTATGCAACTCGACACAGCCTAAGGAACTAGCTAGCCCTAAAGATAGAAAAATAAAGCCTACCTTGCCTCAGAGAAATTCCCCAAAGGAAAAGGCAGCCCCCCACATATAATGACTGTGAGTAAAGATGAAAATTACAAAAACAGAGATGAAATAGATTTAGCAAAGTGAGGCCCGACTTACTGAACAGACAGAGGATAGGAAAGGTAACTTTGCGGTCAGCACAAAAAACTACAAAAAGACCACGCAGAGGGTGCAAAAAGACCCTCCGCACCGACTCACGGTGCGGAGGCGCTCCCTCTGCGTCCCAGAGCTTCCAGCAAACAAGACAAAAATCAAAACAAATAGCAGGACAGAAAAATAGCAAACCAGAGAAAAACAAGCAGGAACTTAGCTTCTGCTGGGAAGACAGGTCACAAGAACGATCCAGGAGAGAACTAGACCAATACAGGAACATTGACAGCCACCAGAGGGAGCCCATAGACAGAACTCGCCGAAGTACCATTCACGACCACAGGAGGGAGTTCAACAACAGAATTCACAACACTTCTTACTGTAGGGTGTATTCTGTTCCCCAGCCATGGTTCTTTATCCTCTCTCATGTGTGCACACTCTAACTGCTCCCTCTCTGTCCGGACTTTCGCCTATTATTGCCTCTGTCTGTCTTTGCGCAAGCGCATTTGCCTTTATGTACATGCTGTCTTGACAACCGAGAGCGGATTACATGCTTCCGCTCTGGGATGCCGGCGCATGCGCACTGTATACAATCGCCATTGCACACACTCCATGCGGCGCGTCTAGCCGCTGCACAGCTGACGCTTGGTAAGTCACTGATTACTTTATATTTAAGCGAGAGGCTGGCCATGCAGGCACTAGCCCTCACGAAGCCACCAGAGCGTGGCGATACGCGTTGGATGTCTGCAGCCCGCACGCTCCTTATACAGGGCACACACTCCCTCTTTATCCTGCCTATGACCGGTGCCTATGGAATGCTGCCATTTATGCACTTTATGCATTTACTTCACTTTGGGCGTACGGTCTCATTTTAGGTGGGTAGTGGACAGCTTATACTTTTGCATCTGCGGTCTCAGCCTTATTTTTCCATCTTCATGACCGGCTTCAGGTTTTTTTCAGTACCATTCTATTAGTGGTCACCACGCCACGTTCATTATATGGTGCTTGCCTGGTCATGTCTCTTTGTTCCCCCAGGTTCTCATGACATCTTTCTACGTGAGTGTATATATGGGGTTGATTGGGCTGGCTTGATTTTGTTATCATGTTGTTTTCTAGGCCACTTTAACATATGGGCATGTGTATTTTACCCTGTTCAGGTCTGTGCGGATTTTTTGCCATATTTTGGGCTTCAGTGTATATGGGGTTATTCTATATCCCCTTGTTTTAAATGTTTTTAGTGTGTTTTGCCTTTTGTATGTTATCTTGATTAATAAAGCTGTGATTTTGTATTTGTCTGGTGGTGACTCCCATTTATAAGGCCTACCTTTCTTCTCTTAGCATAAATTACTCCTGTTGACTCACAGGATATATTACTTTTGATGTGGAACTTCCTTGTTCCACTAGAATCCGTGAATGTAGTTTGTAATGTTTTACTGAAAGTCGTGCGGGTACAACATGGACATCTTTTGCATGGTTTAAATCCATAGTTTGGACATGTGATTACTGATTGAAGTGTTCCCCTATTCTGATATATCGGTTTTGTTGTTGGCGCTAGTAGAAGGCCCAGATTCTTTTCTTTCGTATAAACAAACCTTGGGTTATTAGGTAGTAGGTCTCCAATATTTTTGTCGCCCTTCAAGATGGGCCAATATTTACGAACAATACTGGTAAATGTTTTATAGCCTGAATGGAACCGGGTCACTATGATTAAATCATTTATTTGTTGCTGAATGTTAGGTGGGCTGGTGTTATACTCTGCTTTGTTTAATAGAGTTGCTCTCGGTATATGGCTCACTGCCTGTTTTGCCGTATTTAAAGTTTCCGTATCATAGCCTTTGGCTTGAAATTGCTTCGTGATATGTATTGTTTCATTGTCATAACTATCAAGGTCCGTGCAATTTCTCCTGATGCGCATGTACTGCCCTTTCAGGATGTTCGTGAGCCAGATTGGTAGGTGGCAGCTTGATATTTGAATCCACGTCTTTGTGGTAACATTTGGTTTTGAGTGTGTTGTCCTCCACATAGATTGTTAGATCTAGGAAATTAACTGACACATTACTGATAGTAAATATGGGTGTAAGGGGTGCACCCCTGCACAAATAGAAATAGGGTGCAAAACCTGGTCTGTAAAATCGTATGAACAAAGCACAAAGAGAAAAAAGACAAGACCAAGAAATGGTATGCACACCCAGAGAGTACAAAAATCAAAAATATATAAACTTTAATGACACCTCAAAAAAACAACAAACACAAGATAAAACCATTTAAAATCTGCCTAAATATAGGACCAATAGGCCCCACCCCTATACAATGGTACAAAATAAAGCATAGTGAAACATGAAAATGTCAAAGACAATAGCATAAATAACTATATAAATAACAACATATAGCGTCCCTTGTACATAATATATAGTACAGCAAAAAACTGACAGATGTATGACTAGAGAGTCTAATTGACCCGATGGCACAGCTGAAAACAAGGTAATGGTACACGATATACTTCAAATATGGTTAGATTACGATAATGTGCACACATAAGTGATACCATAGCAATGTTGGTCATGGGGCGCCCATGATGATACACAGACTAGCTATGAGCGTGCCCCTTATCCGGAGTAGGAAAACAGTAAAAAGATAAGTTTTAATTCAACTACTAATTATATCAAAAAATTTAATTGCCTAGCCCAAAAAGGCAAATCTTTGGGGATTCTGAATAAAAAAGAATTCCACTTTATCAATAACCAAACTCCAACGGTAGCAATATTCTACCACATCCCTAAAATTCACAAAGATGCCACAAACCCCCCTGGTTGTCCAATCATTTCCGGCATTAATTGCCTTACCGCCAACTTATCTAAATATGTGGATCTACATCTGCAAAAATGTATTCCTTTGTTACAAGCGTATCTAAAACGTATTATATCACAGAACAGACAGTAAAGGTGCCAACGGAAGAAACAAATTCACAGCAAAGGAACACCATATACAGAATAGAAATACAATACTCAATAAAACTTAACATTTAATAATTAACTTTATAATGAAAAAACTCATACCACATATAACCTAAAACCAGTATCTACTGTTTAACACAGAAAGATACAATAAAGATACAGGGTGCTCTCCGACCCTAGGGTCCCGACTATCTGTCCCCTACCTTGCCGCGGAGGTTGGCACCCTATATATCCTGCGCAATGGCGCCCCCGCTCAACGTAGACTAACCCTAAATCGCCCTAATAGACCCTCACGTGCAAGAAAATAGACCAAAATATATCAAACAGCAGAGCATACACTCATAAGCTAATAGTTGATAAAGATAAACATATTGCACTTGCCCAGATCCTAAAGTGCAAACCCTAACACTCGTTTGGATGTTGCAAAAAATGATAACAAGCAACAAAAAAAGGGGGAAACCTATAACGGCACCCTAGTTCACCCTACCTGTCAGTGGGGGTTGGCGCCCTAGAATCCTGCGCAGATGGCGCCCCCACTCCACGTAGTCTACCCCTAGTAACACCCTAGGCTATTTGTAGGGGGATGGCAGAGTACTATACAGGATGTACAATAAGGGGCAACCGCAAAAAAGAAAAAAGAAAAAAATATATAATACAAAACCCAAAACAGTATTCCAAACAGTGTTAGACTAGAACATACATTAATCGAAGTACTCTTTAAAGTATGAAGATCTCGACGCGTTTCCCTGAAATCAGTTCATCAGGAGACATACTTATGAACAATTAAGAGAACTTATCTGAGTGACGATTCGGGAGGATAATGTCATTTGCATGCGGTGGGGAACAATGTCCAACCAGTACCACAGACCTAGATCAGCCCTATGTTGCCGGCAATATAACCAGCTTATATAGCACATGTACCTTCTTGTTAGTCCTGGTATCCCCGTTAGTTCCGGCGTGAAAGTTACGGATTTGCGTAGTCTCTTTAATAATCTGACTGTATGTTATAAGGACAATATTCGCTCTTGGTGGGAAACACAATCATTAGAAAATTATATAAAGAATAAGATAGTACCTAAAGGCCTGAGAATCTCCATTACACCAGCACGTAGAGTTAGATCTGTTGACCTACTTAATAAGTGGGAAGCTGAATTAACGGAGAGTTCTCTTAGGTTTATGACTATACTTTTGGAGGAGGAGAAAAAAACTCTAGAGAGTACCTCTAAGAAATTGTCAGATTTGGTGGAGGAGGTACTGAAATTCAAGAGTCACACTGATTTCTCTAGGAGGGAGGCTTCCCTCCAAACAACTGTGGAACAATTCCATAACGAGATAAAAACAAGGAAGCATAAACAGTTTACTCGGGATATACACGAGTTTAAGGAGAAAAAAGTTTACACCTTTTTGCAGGAAGAAAGAAGAACTCAGGTTACTACTGATATATCGTCCTCAGATATAGACTCGTCGGATACGGACAGGGGGGTAGGAGAACAGTTTGGAGGAAGAGGGATTTTTGGAGGGGCAAGGAGGAGGAATTATAGACAGAAATGGGAAAGACAGGAGCGCAGGGGCTACATGATGACAAGAAACAGTTACAGGAAACAGTCCCCAGAGGTATTTCCCCCAGGACCCTCTTCATCATCATCCTCCTCTTTATCTTTTTTAGAGAAAAGGGTGGTGGGTACAGACCCCCCAAAAGAGAAAGAGGTCATCAAACCCAAGAAATGATTGAGGAAAATAGAATTATCAATCTCTCCTCCTGTGCACTAACATCAATGGAGAGATTGGTTTTATCCAGAGGTCTCTCATTTGTCCCTACGAATCGGTTTGATGAATTTGGTTGGGTGAAAGATATCAACCTTTTTGTTAGAAAGATGAGGTGGAAAAAGTTTTTTAACAATCATGATAAGGCGGATTGTGAAGCCTTAGGCGTGATGGAAGAAGATCTACCGAGTGTTAGAATTCTCACCGATCTTTTAAGGGACAATGAGAGACCCATTGATTTGGGCCCTTTCACGGATTTGAAGTCTAAGAGTAGGAGGATGCCCCCTCAGGAAGGTCACGATAGCATTGAGATATTCCTACGTCTGGTGGTGGAAGAATTGGAGAAGATAGGTACTATGGGAGGTAGATATTATTCAAACTTATCAAGAGGTGAAAGAGCAGCACTTGATGGATTGGCTGATAAAAAGGATTGTATCTTTAAACCCTCCGATAAGGGGGGGAACCTGGTGGTGTTGGACAGGGGTCAATATCAGTCTATGTGTGAAAATATCCTTAATGATGTAATGACGTACAAACTTTTGAAAGGGGATCCAACGGAGGAGTTTTTGAATACCCTTAAAGTGTTATTGACTGAGGCCAACACCACAGGTCTAATATCGAAGAGTGAGTTTGATTTTATGTACCCTAAGTTTCCAGTTCTAGCAGTGTTTTATTCACTGCCTAAAGTACATAAGGGTCTCAATCCCCTAAAGGGTCGTCCGATAGTGGCGGGGATTGATTCCATCACCCAGAATTCAAGCGTGTATATCGATAAGGTGTTGCGTCCCTTTGTTACCTCACTACCTTCGTATATCAGAGACTCCTCGGACCTCCTCCTCAAGCTGGAGGGTATTACACTCAGTGATGATGTTCATCTTGCCTCCATTGACGTGGAATCACTATATAGTAACATACCTCATGATAAAGGGGTACAGGCCACAAAATTCTTCCTTAGGTCAAGAGGTGTACATTTGTCTCGACATAGTCAATTTGTTGTTGAGCTACTTGAATTTGTTCTCAAACACAATTTTTTTACTTTCTGTGGCAGGTTCTTCCACCAGCTCAGGGGTACTGCGATGGGGAGCCCTTGTGCCCCCACGTATGCAAATCTTTTCCTGGGCTGGTGGGAGGACCAGTCAGTGTTTGGAGAGGAGGAGACATTTTGGTGGAAACCCCATATATTATTTTGGGGTAGATACATCGACGATGTGCTGATTTTTTGGTCTGGTGATGTAGTCTCCTTTTCTAATTTTGTGGATGAGCTTAACAATAATGAGATAGGCCTAAGGTTAACGTATGAATTTCAATGGGAGTCCATTAACTTTCTGGATCTTAAGATCTCTTGTAATGAGAGTGGTCAGGTTGTTACTGAAACCTTTTATAAACCTACCGCCACGAATAATTTGTTACGTTGGGAAAGCCATCATCCATACAGCTTGAGAAGGGGGATACCGAGGGGTCAATACCTACGGGTTAGAAGGAACTGCTTAACGGACTCAAGCTTCTACCGCCAGGCTAGGGATCTCAGGGACAAGTTTATAGATAGAGGATACCCGGCTGGGGTTCTCAGTGAGGCATTTAAATCCTCCAATGAAAAAGAAAGAAACTCACTGTTGGTAAATAATAAGAAGGAGGACGATGATAATCACTTAAGGATCATAGGTACGTTTGATGATAAGTCCGGGGAAGTGAGGAAGGCTATTGTAAAACATTGGGGAATCCTGAAAATGGATCCTGACATATGTGATATCATCCCGGATGCCCCCTTGATTACGTATAGGAGAGGGAGGTCGATTCGTGATCAACTAGTACATAGTGCCTTTTCTCCTTTAAGAAAAACCCCTACCTGGTTGGATAATAGACAAACTGGCACGTTTAAGTGTGGGAGGTGTAAATTTTGTAAGTATGTTTCTAGATCCAACTCTTTTGCTAGCTCCCACACAAAAATTAGGTATGACATGAGGCATTTCGCCAACTGTAAGACTGAGGGGGTGGTTTACTTGTTTCAGTGTAACTGCCCTAAAGATTATGTGGGTAAGACTAAGAGGGAGCTACGCAGAAGAGTTGGTGAACATGTGGGGGACATACTTAATAAACGGGATACATCTATTTCTAATCATGTGAGGGAAGTACATGGAGGTGACCTGAGTTGTTTTTGCTTTTCTGTGATAGAAGTGGTTAAACCATCAGAGCGAGGGGGGGATTGGGATCGTCTAATCCTTCAGAAGGAGACTAAATGGATTTTTCGGATGAAAAGCATTAAACCAATGGGTTTGAATGATCAGCTACAGTTTGGATGCTTTATATAAAAGGTGTTGGGACCCTTGCCCCTATCTAGATCCCAGATTTGATGTGATTCCCATGATCCATTGCCCCAAATGGGGTTTGATCACTATCTTTATGTAGATCTTATCGTTGTATATCTCTCCTTATATAACCTTGGCTGGGTAGTCAGGAGGATCTCTTTTTTCTTTTTCTTTTTATTATTCTTTCTTGTTAGTTAATCCTCATCCTTATAGGCAGCCATATATATGTATACAATAAGTTCCTCTGCGGCTGTGCTGTCGTACTTATTAGCCCTCTATACATTGTCCATGAGAGTACATAAGTACTATGGAGGTTTTGGTTTGTCGTTCTGCATAAAATAAAATTATTCCAAGACATTATACATTTATCATACTGACATCATATACCTGCTTGGGTCTTCCTTTGCTTTGGAGGATACACTTTGTTAGTGTGAGACTGCGCATCATGGAACGCAGGGATGAAGCGCATGAGGAGTGGTGTATAAAACCGGAAGTGAAGTCACAGGCACACTGTGCTTCAATGCGACTGCGCACTGTGTAACGCAGTAAATCGCATGAGGAGTTGGGTATACGAGCGGAAGTGAGGTCACAGGTATGTTGTGCCTCAGTGCGATTGCGCACTGTGGAACGCAGCGAACCGCATATATATTAGCTCGTAACCCCGGAAGTGTTTTATCAGTTTACTGTTCTGTGCTTGTTAGGTATACTGTGAACTAAATCGGGTAAGACCTTACTATTAGCGCTTTACACATCTTTGATATCAGAATGTTGTAATATTTGTAGGCGCGTTAGGGTCCATCATAGTATTTAGTCACATGATGTGGCTGGGCTAAACCATGAACCCGGAAGTAACTTTCACGCCGGAACTAACGGGGATACCAGGACTAACAAGAAGGTACATGTGCTATATAAGCTGGTTATATTGCCGGCAACATAGGGCTGATCTAGGTCTGTGGTACTGGTTGGACATTGTTCCCCACCGCATGCAAATGACATTATCCTCCCGAATCGTCACTCAGATAAGTTCTCTTAATTGTTCATAAGTATGTCTCCTGATGAACTGATTTCAGGGAAACGCGTCGAGATCTTCATACTTTAAAGAGTACTTCGATTAATGTATGTTCTAGTCTAACACTGTTTGGAATACTGTTTTGGGTTTTGTATTATATATTTTTTTCTTTTTTCTTTTTAGCGGTTGCCCCTTATTGTACATCCTGTATAGTACTCTGCCATCCCCCTACAAATAGCCTAGGGTGTTACTAGGGGTAGACTACGTGGAGTGGGGGCGCCATCTGCTCAGGATTCTAGGGCACCAACCCCCACTGACAGGTAGGGTGAACTAGGGTGCCGTTATAGGTTTCCCCCTTTTTTTGTTGCTTGTTATCATTTTTTGCAACATCCAAACGAGTGTTAGGGTTTGCACTTTAGGATCTGGGCAAGTGCAATATGTTTATCTTTATCAACTATTAGCTTATGAGTGTATGCTCTGCTGTTTGATATATTTTGGTCTATTTTCTTGCACGTGAGGGTCTATTAGGGCGATTTAGGGTTAGTCTACGTTGAGCGGGGGCGCCATTGCGCAGGATATATAGGGTGCCAACCTCCGCGGCAAGGTAGGGGACAGATAGTCGGGACCCTAGGGTCGGAGAGCACCCTGTATCTTTATTGTATCTTTCTGTGTTAAACAGTAGATACTGGTTTTAGGTTATATGTGGTATGAGTTTTTTCATTATAAAGTTAAGCGTATCTAAAAGACACTACACATACCATACGTAGTTTAGAGTCCATCGTGTGGCAAAAGAACCACATCTTGGGTACACTCGATATCAAATCATTATATACCGTAATCAATCATGAAAAGGCTGTCAGGCAGCAGACTTCTTTCTGCATTCCTTGGGTACCTATAAAGAACCCCAAATCCAATTTATCCTAGATAGTATTGAGTTTATACTGAATTACAATTATTTCAAATATGAAAATCAGTACTATTTACAAACATGGGGCACCGCAATGGGTACGCGCTTTGCACCCAGTTACGCTAATCTATGTGGAGGACAACACACTCAAAACCAAATGTTACCACAAAGACGTGGATTCAAATAGCTTTATACATATATCAAGCTGCCACCTCCCAATCTGGCTCACGAACATCCCGAAAGGGCAGTACATGCACATCAGGAGAAATTGCACGGACCTTGATAGTTATGACAATGAAACAATACATATCACGAAGCAATTTCAAGCCAAAGGCTATGATACGGAAACTTTAAATACGGCAAAATAGGCAGTGAACCGTATACCGAGAGCAACTCTATTAAACAAAGCAGAGTATAACACCAGCCTACCTAACATTCAGCAACAAATAAATGATTTACCCATAGTGACCAGTTTCCATTCAGGCTATAAATCATTTACCAGTATTGTTCGTAAATATTGGCCCATCTTGAAGGGCGACAAAAATATTGGAGACCTACTACCTAATAACCCAAGGTTTGTTTATACGAAAGCAAAGAATCTGGGCCTTCTACTAGCGCCAACAACAAAACCGGTGTATCAGAATAGGGGAACACTTCAATCAGTAATCACATGTCCAAACTATGGATTTAAACCATGCAAAAGATGTCCATGTTGTACCCGCACAACTTTCAGTAAAACATTACAAACTACATTCACGGATTCTACTGGAACAAGGAAGTTCCACATCAAAAGTAATATATCCTGTGAGTCAACAGGAGTAATTTATATACTAAAGTGTCCCTGCAACAAAATTTATGTAGGCCGCACGAAAAGGTGCCTTAGAGTTAGAATAAAAGAGCATTTGGACAACATAGATAAAGGATATAATGGACACCCCTTATCTCGGCACTTTGCGGAATACCACAACCGCTCATGCACCAGTATTTCTTTTTGTGGAATTCAAATAGTCCAGAAGAATGCCAGGGGTGGCAACTTTATTAAAATAATGTCTAGGGTGGAATCCAAATGGATCTTCACCCTAGACAGCCTAGCCCCTAAAGGACTGAATCAGGAGATAGAGTTATATGCCTTCTAGGCCTCCAATTTGTAAAGGAATCCACAGGCCATTATTAATCCGTATTTTTAGCCATAGCTATATCCTAAAAGCATACTACCCTTTATATGTTATTTATTTATATTTTATAGTAGTAATGTAGCCCCACTAGTGTTGGGTTTTAAACTTTGATAAGGTGACCCTGACCGGTCTTTTTTAGTTGTTTGTATACACACATTTTTTAGCCAAAATTTCCTAATAAAGGCATGTTTTTATAAGTATTATATAATCCACAATTTTCGCAACGTTTTTTATTCCATAACAAGCACATTGAACATTTAGTGATATATACCATTACTGTAAATATACACCATTTAATGGTCCGCACAACTGCCATTTGCATTTATTTTTTAATCAACAAAAAACAGCATGTGCACCTATTATAGGTTTTTGTCTTTATGTGAATGCCCAGTTCAATCTGTGTTGCACACTTGTTCCCCCGAATGGTTAAATGCAACCACCACCTTTAGATGTAGGAAGTGGAGCGCTAATTTGATCCCCTCTGCAGGTCATTCAAGCAGGCTAGGAAAGGGTTAGTGACTCAGTACTATAAAAGGATGGGACCCACAGGGAACTGCAGCCCTGACGAAGAAGGATCGTATCCTTCGAAACGCGTTGGATTGCCTCGCCCCCTACGCGCCTGTCCATCTACCTGTGTGACGTCACATTGCTTTCACGCCCTTTCCTCACCCGGCCACTGCTTCGGTGCTGCTTCCGGCCGGGGCACGCCTGAGGCACGTGGTCTAGCCTAGCTCCCTGTAACCAGCGTGGAAGATCACAGTGGGCGGAAGTCCCCACATCATTCCCTAAGCTCCACAACCTCGCGCTGCGGGACAGCACACCGAACAATCATCGGGGGAAAGATCCAGCTGAAACTTCACCACGGACTAATACAGTAAGTGCACGAGAGCAAACTGTTATTTGTCTGAGGCACAACGAAGGATCTTGCTGTGTCAGCTAACTAAACGCTATACCGCTCCCGCATCACTGGAACTATATACTTCCCTCTCCTTCCAGTACTGGTGCGTTCCCTCCCCGCAGCCACCTTAATATTAAACCCACCAACGTACTTCACTAGCGCAGGTGACAATCTATTTTATATCTTTTACGCTTTACTTCTACAGGACTTTACACAGACCCTGGTGCTTCACCAGCTGCTTTTGTTTTTAAAGTACACCCTTTCCTCCCTTTACATTTTATGTGTAGCGCCAGTATGTATCTATTTTTTATATCTTCTATTATTACTATTATTATGTAGAGCCCAGTTCCTTATTACCTAGCATCCCTTCTTGTTATGTATAGCCCCTTTCTTATTACATAGCATCCTCTATTGTTATGTATAGCCCTGCCCCTTATTACATAGTATCCTCTATTTTTATCTATGGCCCCATGCCTTATAACATAGTATGCTCTATCATTATGTATAGGCCTGTCCCTTATTACATAGTTTCCTCTATTGTTATGTATAGCCCCTTCCTTTATTGCACAGTATACTCTATTGTTATGTATTGGACTGTTACATATTTAGGCAGTTAACTGGTTCATGCAGCTTTACATGAACACCCGATTATTACACTATGGCTGGTCCGAACAACGAAAGCAATTGTTACCATCCTCCTCTTGCGTCTTCTCTTTTTCCTCATAGTTTGTAAGCTTGTGAGCAGGGCCCTCATTCCTCTTGGTATCTGTTTTGATCTGTGTTTATTATTATGTTGTAAAGTCTATTGTCTGTACAAGTCCCCTCTATAATGTAACATGTTGCGGAATATGTTGGCGCTATATAAATACCGTATATACTCGAGTATAAGCCGACCCGAATATAAGCCGACCCCCCTAATTTTGCCACAAAAAACTGGGAAAACTTATTGACTCGAGTATAAGCCTAGGGTAGGAAATGCAGCAGCTACCGGTGAATTTCAAAAACAAAAATAGATGCTCCATACCGTTCATTATTGCCCCATAAGATGCTCCATATAAAGCTGTGCCACATATAATGCTCCATACTGTTCATTATTGCCCCATAGATGTGCCATATAAAGCTGTGCCATATAGTTCTCTGCACCGTTCATCATTGCCCCATAGATGTGCCATATAAAGCTGTGCCATATAGTGCTCTGCACCGTTCATTATTGCCCCATAGATGTGCCATATAAAGCTGTGCCATATAGTGCTCTGCGCCGTTCATTATTGCCCCATAGCTGTGCAATATAGTGCTCTGCACCGTTCATTATTGCCCCATAGCTGTGCCATATAGTGCTCTGCACCGTTCATTATTGCCCCATAGCTGTGCCATATAGTGGTCTGCGCCGTTCAGTATTGCCCCATAGCTGCCATATAGTGCTCTGCGCCGTTCAGTATTGCCCCATAGCTGCCATATAGTGCTCTGCACCATTCACTATTGCCCCATAGCTGCCATATAGTGGTCTGCGCCGTTCAGTATTGCCCCATAGCTGCCATATAGTGCTCTGTGCCGTTCAGTATTGCCCCATAGCTGCCATATAGTGCTCTGCACCGTTCACTATTGCCCCATAGCTGCCATATAGTGCTCTGCGCCGTTCAGTATTGCCCCATAGCTGTGCCATAGAAAGCTGTGCCATTCCTGCTGCTGCAAAAAATAAAAAAACGCCATACTCACCTCTCTTGCTTGCAGCTCCCAGCGTCCGGTCCCGGCGTCTCTCCGCAGGCAGAGGGCGGCGCGCACACTATATGCGTCATCGCGCCCTCTGACCTGAACAGTCAGTGCAAGAGGACGTTAAGACAGAGCGGCGCCCGGCGTGTGGAACGCAGACAGGTGAATATTACATACTTACCTGCTCCCGGCGTCCCACTCCTTCTCCCGCACAGCTGGTCTTCGGTGCCGCAGCCTCTTCCTCTATCAGCGGTCATCGGCACCGCTGATTAGAGAAATGAATATGCGGCTCCACCCCTATGGGAGGTGGAGCCGCGTATTCATTTCTCTAATGAGCGGTCCCACGTGACCGCTGAAGAGGAGAAGAACTGCAGCACCGAAGACCGTGGGACGGCAGGGGGAGCGCCAGGATCGCCGGGACTAGGTGTGTATGCCTCAGTACCCTCTCCCCCTCACCCGCCGACCCTGCCGCCCACAGTGACTCGAGTATAAGCCGAGAGGGGCACTTTCAGCCCAAAATTTTGGGCTGAAAATCTCAGCTTATACTCGAGTATATACGGTAAAATTATTGTTATTATTATAGCCCCTTCCCTTAACACATAGTATCCTCTATAGTTATGTATAGTGTCTGTCCCTTATTACATAGTATACTGTTATAATAAGGTAATTCAGTACCACAATGGACATAGAGGTCAGAGCACATACAGTGACCTGACAATAACCCAAAAACATAGAACGAGCTCTGAGACGTGGGAACTCTGCTGACCGCAATCCCTAATCCTCACCAACCACACTAGAGGCAGCCGTGGATTGCGCCTAACGCTCCCTATGCAACTCGGCACAGCCTGAGAAACTAGCTAGCCTGAAGATAGAAAATAAGCCTACCTTGCCTCAGAGAAATACCCCAAAGGAAAAGGCAGCCCCCACATATAATGACTGTGAGTAAAGATGAAAAGACAAACGTAGAGATGAAATAGATTTAGCAAAGTGAGGCCCGACTTTCTGAACAGAGCGAGGATAGGAAAGGTAACTTTGCGGTCAACACAAAACCCTACAAAAACCACGCAAAGGGGGCAAAAAGACCCTCCGTACCAAACTAACGGCACGGAGGTACACCCTCTGTGTCCCAGAGCTTCCAGCAAGCAGGAAAAAACAAATAGACAAGCTGGACAGAAAAAAACAGCAAACAAAATAGCAAAGCAGAACTTAGCTATGCAGAGCAGCAGGCCACAGGAACGATCCAGGAGGAAACAGGTCCAATACTAGAACATTGACTGGAGGCCAGGATCAAAGCACTAGGTGGAGTTAAATAGAGCAGCACCTAACGACTTCACCACATCACCTGAGGAAGGAAACTCAGAAGCTGCAGTACCACTTTCCTCCACCAACGGAAGCTCACAGAGAGAATCAGCCGAAGTACCACTTGTGACCACAGGAGGGAGCTCTGCCACAGAATTCACAACAGTACCCCCCCTTGAGGAGGGGTCACCGAACCCTCACCAGAGCCCCCAGGACGACCAGGATGAGCCATATGAAAGGCACGAACAAGATCGGGAGCATGGACATCAGAGGCAAAGACCCAGGAATTATCTTCCTGAGCATAACCCTTCCACTTAACCAGATACTGGAGTTTCCGTCTTGAAACACGAGAATCCAAAATCTTCTCCACAATATACTCCAATTCCCCCTCCACCAAAACCGGGGCAGGAGGATCAACAGATGGAACCATAGGTGCCACGTATCTCCGCAACAATGACCTATGGAATACGTTATGTATGGAAAAAGAATCTGGAAGGGTCAGACGAAAAGACACAGGATTAAGAACCTCAGAAATCCTATACGGACCAATGAAACGTGGTTTAAACTTAGGAGAGGAAACCTTCATAGGAATATGACGAGAAGATAACCAAACCAAATCCCCAACACGAAGTCGGGGACCCACACAGCGTCTGCGATTAGCGAAACGTTGAGCCTTCTCCTGGGACAAGGTCAAATTGTCCACTACATGAGTCCAAATCTGCTGCAACCTGTCCACCACAGTATCCACACCAGGACAGTCCGAAGACTCAACCTGTCCTGAAGTGAAACGAGGATGGAACCCAGAGTTGCAGAAAAACGGCGAAACCAAGGTAGCCGAGCTGGCCCGATTATTAAGGGCGAACTCAGCCAAAGGCAAAAAGGACACCCAGTCATCCTGATCAGCAGAAACAAAGCATCTCAGATATGTTTCCAAGGTCTGATTGGTTCGTTCGGTCTGGCCATTAGTCTGAGGATGGAAAGCCGAGGAAAAAGACAAGTCAATGCCCATCCTACCACAAAAGGCTCGCCAAAACCTCGAAACAAACTGGGAACCTCTGTCAGAAACGATATTCTCTGGAATGCCATGTAAACGAACCACATGCTGGAAGAACAATGGCACCAAATCAGAGGAGGAAGGTAATTTAGACAAGGGTACCAAATGGACCATCTTAGAGAAGCGATCACAGACCACCCAAATGACTGACATCTTTTGAGAGACGGGAAGATCTAAAATAAAATCCATAGAGATATGTGTCCAAGGCCTCTTCGGGACCGGCAAGGGCAAAAGCAACCCACTGGCACGAGAACAGCAGGGCTTAGCCCGAGCACAAATCCCACAGGACTGCACAAAAGTACGCACATCCCGCGACAGAGATGGCCACCAAAAGGATCTAGCCACTAACTCTCTGGTACCAAAGATTCCAGGATGACCAGCCAACACCGAAAAATTAACCTCAGAGATAACTTTATTCGTCCACCTATCAGGGACAAACAGTTTCTCCGCTGGGCAACGATCAGGTTTATTAGCCTGAAATATTTGCAGCACCCGCCGCAAATCAGGGGAGATGGCAGACACAATTACTCCCTCTTTGAGGATACCCGCCGGCTCAGATAAACCCGGAGAGTCGGGCACAAAACTCCTAGACAGAGCATCCGCCTTCACATTTTTATAGCCCGGAAGGTACGAAATCACAAAGTCAAAACGGGCAAAAAACAACGACCAACGAGCCTGTCTAGGATTCAACCGCTTGGCGGACTCGAGATAAGTCAAGTTCTTATAATCAGTCAAGACCACCACGCGATGCTTAGCTCCTTCAAGCCAATGACGCCACTCCTCGAATGCCCACTTCATGGCCAGCATCTCTCGATTGCCCACATCATAATTTCGCTCAGCAGGCGAAAACTTCCTGGAAAAGAAGGCGCATGGTTTCATCACTGAGCAATCAGAACTTCTCTGCGACAAAACAGCCCCTGCTCCAATCTCAGAAGCATCAACCTCGACCTGGAACAGAAGCGAAACATCTGGTTGACACAACACAGGGGCAGAAGAAAAACGACGCTTCAACTCTTGAAAAGCTTCCATAGCAGCAGAAGACCAATTGACCACATCAGCACCCTTCTTAGTCAAATCGGTCAATGGTTTAGCAATACTAGAAAAATTGCAGATGAAGCGACGATAAATATTAGCAAAGCCCAGGAACTTTTGCAGACTTTTCAGAGATGTCGGCTGAGTCCAATCATGGATGGCTTGGACCTTAACAGGGTCCATCTCGATAGTAGAAGGGGAAAAGATGAACCCCAAAAATGAAACCTTCTGAACACCAAAGAGACACTTTGATCCCTTCACAAACAAAGAATTAGCACGCAGGACCTGAAACACCGTTCTGACCTGCTTCACATGAGACTCCCAATCATCCGAGAAGATCAAAATGTCATCCAAGTACACAATCAGGAATTTATCCAGGTACTCTCGGAAGATGTCATGCATAAAGGACTGAAACACTGATGGAGCATTGGCAAGTCCGAATGGCATTACTAGATACTCAAAATGGCCCTCGGGCGTATTAAATGCAGTTTTCCATTCATCGCCTCGCTTAATACGCACAAGATTATACGCACCACGAAGATCTATCTTGGTGAACCAACTAGCCCCCTTAATCCGAGCAAACAAATCAGATAACAACGGCAAGGGGTACTGAAATTCAACCGTGATCTAATTTAGAAGGCGGTAATCTATACAAGGTCTCAGTGAACCATCCTTCTTGGCTACAAAAAAGAACCCTGCTCCTAATGGCGACGATGATGGGCGAATATGCCCCTTCTCCAAGGACTCCTTCACATAACTCCGCATAGCGGCGTGCTCAGGCACAGATAAATTAAACAGTCGACCTTTTGGGAATTTACTACCAGGAATCAAATCGATAGCACAATCACAATCCCTATGCGGAGGTAGGGTATTGGACTTGGGCTCATCAAATACATCCCGGTAATCAGACAAGAACTCTGGAACCTCAGAAGGGGTGGATGACGAAATAGTCAGAAATGGGACATCACCATGTACCGCCTGACAACCCCAGCTGGACACAGACATGGATTTCCAATCTAATACTGGATTATGGACTTGTAGCCATGGCAACCCCAACACGACCACATCATGCAGATTATGCAACACCAGAAAGCGAATAACCTCCTGATGTGCAGGATCCATGCACATGGTCAGCTGGGTCCAGTACTGAGGCTTTTTCTTGGCCAAAGGCGTAGCATCAATTCCTCTTAATGGAATAGGACACTGCAAAGGCTCCAAAAAAAACCCACAACGCCTAGCATACTCCAAGTCCATCAAATTCAGGGCAGCGCCTGAATCCACAAATGCCATGACAGAATACGATGACAAAGAGCAGATCAAGGTAACGGACAGAAGAAATTTTGACTGTACGGTACCAATGGTGGCAGACCTAGCGAACCGCTTAGTGCGCTTAGGACAATCAGAGATAGCATGAGTGGAATCACCACAGTTGAAACACAGCCCATTCAGACGTCTGTGTTCTTGCCGTTCAACTCTGGTCAAAGTCCTATCGCACTGCATAGGCTCAGGTTTAAGCTCAGGTAATACCGCCAAATGGTGCACAGATTTACGCTCACGCAAGCGTCGACCGATCTGAATGGCCAAAGACATAGACTCATTCAGACCAGCAGGCATAGGAAATCCCACCATGGCATCCTTAAGGGCTTCAGAGAGACCTTTTCTGAAAATAGCTGCGAGCGCACCTTCATTCCACTGAGTGAGTACGGACCACTTTCTAAATTTCTGACAATATACCTCTATCTCATCCTGACCCTGACACAGAGCCAGCAAATTCTTCTCTGCCTGATCCACTGAGTTTGGCTCATCGTACAGCAATCCGAGCGCCAGGAAAAATGCATCGATATTACTTAATGCAGGATCTCCTGACGCAAGAGAAAATGCCCAGTCCTGAGGGTCGCCACGTAAAAAAGAAATAATGATCCTAACTTGTTGAACTGGGTCACCAGAGGAGCGAGGTTTCAAGGCCAGAAATAGTTTACAATTATTTTTGAAACTCAGAAATTTAGTTCTATCTCCAAAAAACAAATCAGGAATAGGAATTCTCGGTTCTAACATTGAATTCTGAACCACAAAGTCTTGAATATTTTGTACTCTTGCCGTGAGCTATGTTGTGAATTCTGTGGCAGAGCTCCCTCCTGTGGTCACAAGTGGTACTTCGGCTGATTCTCTCTGTGAGCTTCTGTTGGTGGAGGGAAGTGGTACTGCGGCTTCTGAGTTTCCTCCCTCAGGTGATCAGGTGAGGTCGTTAGGTGCTTCTCTACTTAACTCCACCTAATGCTTTGATCCTGGCTTCCTGTCAATGTTCCAGTGTTGGACTTGCTTTTCCCTGGATCATTCCTGTGGCCTGCTGCTCTGTATAGCTAAGTTCTTCTTTGCTATTTGTTTGCTATTTTTTAAGTCCAGCTTGTCTAATTTGTTGCTGGAAGCTCTGGGACGCAAAGGGTGTAACTCCGTGCCGTTAGTTCGGTACGGAGGGTCTTTTTGCCCCCTTTGCGTGGTTTTCTTTAGGGTTTTGTGTAGACCGCAAAGTTACCTTTTCTATCCTCGCTCTGTTAAGAAAGTCGGGCCTCACTTTGCTGAATCTTTTTCATCTCTACGTTTGTCTTTTCATCTTAACTCACAGTCATTATATGTGGGGGGCTGCCTTTTCCTTTGGGGTATTTCTCTGAGGCAAGGTAGGCTTATTTTCTATCTTCAGGCTAGTTAGTTTCTCAGGCTGTGCCGAGTTGCATAGGCAGTGTTAGGCGCAATCCACGGCTGCCTCTAGTGTTGTTTGGAGAGGATTAGGGATTGCGGTCTGCAGAGTTCCCACGTCTCAGAGCTCGTTCTATGATTTTGGGTTATTGTCAGATCATTGTATGTGCTCTGACCGCTATGTCCATTGTGGTACTGAATTGCCTTTCATAACAGTACAGGAAGCCAAAAGTACTAATGATTCTCAATAGAGGGAAAAAAGAAGTTCTGAGACCATTTTTTTTTCTTTTCACTGTGTTTTGCCTTTTTTTTTTCCTAGACATTTGGGTGGTTCAGTACACAGGTGTAGCGATGGACATTAAAGGTCTGTCTTCATGTGTGGATCAGCTCTCGGCAAGTGTACAAAAGATTCAAGACACTATTGATCAGAAATCTATGTTAGAACCAAGAATTCCTATTCCTGATTTGTTTTTTGGAGATAGAACTAAGTTTCTGAGTTTCAAAAATAATTGTAAATTATTTCTGGCCTTGAAACCTCGCTCCTCTGGTGATCCAGTTCAACAGGTTTTGATTGTTATTTCTTTTTTGCGCGGCGACCCTCAGGACTGGGCGTTTTCTCTTGCGCCAGGAGATCCTGCATTGAGTAATATCGATGCGTTTTTCCTGGCGCTCGGATTGCTGTACGATGAACCTAATTCAGTGGATCAGGCAGAGAAAAATTTGCTGGCTCTTTGTCAGGGTCAGGATAAGATAGAGGTATATTGTCAGAAATTTAGAAAGTGGTCCGTGCTCACTCAAAGGAATGAATCTGCGCTGGCAGCTATGTTCAGAAAGGGTCTCTCTGAAGCCCTTAAGGATGTCATGGTGGGATTTCCTATGCCTGCTGGTTTGAATGAGTCTATGTCTTTGGCCATTCAGATCGGTCGACGCTTGCGTGAGCGTAAATCTGTGCACCATTTGGCGGTATTACCTGAGCTTAAACCTGAGCCTATGCAGTGCGATAGGACTTTGACCAGAGTTGAACGGCAAGAACACAGACGTCTGAATGGGCTGTGTTTCTACTGTGGTGATTCCACTCATGCTATCTCTGATTGTCCTAAGCGCACTAAGCGGTTCGCTAGGTCTGCCACCATTGGTACAGTACAGTCAAAATTCCTTCTGTCCGTTACCTTGATCTGTTCTTTGTCATCGTATTCTGTCATGGCATTTGTGGATTCAGGCGCTGCCCTGAATTTGATGGACTTGGAGTATGCTAAGCGTTGTGGGTTTCTCTTAGAGCCCTTGCAGTGTCCTATTCCATTAAGAGGAATTGATGCCACGCCTTTGGCCAAGAATAAGCCTCAATACTGGACCCAGCTGACCATGTGCATGGCTCCTGCACATCAGGAGGTTATTCGCTTTCTGGTGTTGCATAATCTGCATGATGTGGTCGTGTTGGGGTTGCCATGGCTACAAGCCCATAATCCAGTATTAGATTGGAAATCCATGTCGGTGTCCAGCTGGGGTTGTCAGGGGGTACATGGTGATGTTCCATTTCTGTCAATTTCGTCATCCACCCCTTCTGAGGTTCCAGAGTTCTTGTCTGATTACTGGGATGTATTTGATGAGCCCAAGTCCGATGCCCTACCTCCGCATAGGGATTGTGATTGTGCTATCAATTTGATTCCTGGTAGTAAATTCCCAAAAGGTCAACTGTTTAATTTATCCGTGCCTGAGCACGCCGCTATGCGCAGTTATGTGAAGGAATCCCTGGAGAAGGGGCATATTCGCCCGTCATCGTCACCATTAGGAGCAGGGTTCTTTTTTGTAGCCAAGAAGGATGGTTCGCTGAGACCTTGTATAGATTACCGCCTTCTAAATAAGATCACGGTTAAATTTCAGTACCCCTTGCCATTGTTATCTGATTTGTTTGCTCGGATTAAGGGGGCTAGTTGGTTCACCAAGATAGATCTTCGTGGTGCGTATAATCTGGTGCGTATCAGGCGAGGAGATGAATGGAAAACTGCATTTAATACGCCAGAGGGTCATTTTGAGTATGTAGTGATGCCATTCGGACTTGTCAATGCTCCATCAGTGTTTCAGTCCTTTATGCATGACATCTTCCGAGAGTACCTGGATAAATTCCTGATTGTGTACTTGGATGACATTTTGATCTTCTCGGATGATTGGGAGTCTCATGTGAAGCAGGTCAGAACAGTTTTTCAGGTCCTGCGTGCTAATTATTTGTTTGTGAAGGGATCAAAGTGTCTCTTTGGTGTGCAGAAGGTTTCATTTTTGGGGTTCATCTTTTCCCCTTCTACTATCGAGATGGATCCTGTTAAGGTCCAAGCCATCCATGATTGGACTCAGCCGACATCTCTGAAAAGTCTGCAAAAGTTCCTGGGCTTTGGTAATTTTTATCGTCGCTTCATCTGCAATTTTTCTAGTATTGCCAAACCATTGACCGATTTGACCAAGAAGGGTGCTGATTTGGTCAATTGGTCTTCTGCTGCTGTGGAAGCTTTTCAAGAGTTGAAGCGTCGTTTTTCTTCTGCCCCTGTGTTGTGTCAACCAGATGTTTCTCTTCCGTTCCAGGTCGAGGTTGATGCTTCTGAGATTGGAGCAGGGGCTGTTTTGTCGCAGAGAAGTTCTGATTGCTCAGTGATGAAACCATGCGCTTTTTTTTCCAGGAAGTTTTCGCCTGCTGAGCGAAATTATGATGTGGGCAACCGAGAGTTGCTGGCCATGAAGTGGGCATTCGAGGAGTGGCGTCATTGGCTTGAAGGAGCTAAGCATCGCGTGGTGGTATTGACTGATCATAAGAACTTGACTTATCTTGAGTCTGCTAAGCAGGTGAATCCTAGACAGGCTCGTTGGTCGCTGTTTTTTGCCCGTTTTGACTTTGTGATTTCGTACCTTCCGGGCTCTAAGAATGTGAAGGCGGATGCTCTGTCTAGGAGTTTTGTGGCCGACTCTCCGGGTTTGTCTGAGCCGGCGGGTATCCTCAAGGAAGGAGTAATTGTGTCTGCCATCTCCCCTAATTTGCGGCGGGTGCTGCAAAAATTTCAGGCTAATAAACCTGATCGTTGTCCAGCGGAGAGACTGTTTGTCCCTGATAGGTGGACCAATAAAGTTATCTCTGAGGTTCATTGTTCGGTGTTGGCTGGTCATCCTGGAATCTTTGGTACCAGAGAGTTAGTGGCTAGATCCTTTTGGTGGCCGTCTCTGTCGCGGGATGTGCGTGCTTTTGTGCAGTCCTGTGGGATTTGTGCTCGGGCTAAGCCCTGCTGTTCTCGTGCCAGTGGGTTGCTTTTGCCCTTGCCGGTCCCGAAGAGGCCTTGGACACATATCTCTATGGATTTTATTTCTGATCTTCCCGTTTCTCAAAAGATGTCAGTCATTTGGGTGGTCTGTGATCGCTTTTCTAAGATGGTCCATCTGGTACCCTTGTCTAAATTGCCTTCCTCCTCTGATTTGGTGCCATTGTTCTTCCAGCATGTGGTTCGTTTACATGGCATTCCAGAGAATATCGTTTCTGACAGAGGTTCCCAGTTTGTTTCAAGGTTTTGGCGAGCCTTTTGTGGTAGGATGGGCATTGACTTGTCTTTTTCCTCGGCTTTCCATCCTCAGACTAATGGCCAGACCGAACGAACCAATCAGACCTTGAAAACATATCTGAGATGCTTTGTTTCTGCCGATCAGGATGACTGGGTGCCCTTTTTGCCTTTGGCTGAGTTCGCCCTTAATAATCGGGCCAGCTCGGCTACCTTGGTTTCGCCATTTTTCTGCAATTCTGGGTTCCATCCTCGTTTCTCTTCAGGACAGGTTGAGTCTTCGGACTGTCCTGGTGTGGATACTGTGGTGGACAGATTGCAGCAGATTTGGACTCATGTAGTGGACAATTTGACCTTGTCCCAGGATAAGGCTCAACGTTTCGCTAATCGCAGACGCCGTGTGGGTCCCCGACTTCGTGTTGGGGATCTGGTTTGGTTATCTTCTCGTCATATTCCTATGAAGGTTTCCTCTCCTAAGTTTAAACCTCGTTTCATTGGTCCGTATAGGATTTCTGAGGTTCTTAATCCTGTGTCTTTTCGTCTGACCCTTCCAGATTCTTTTTCCATACATAACGTATTCCATAGGTCATTGTTGCGGAGATACGTGGCACCTATGGTTCCATCTGTTGATCCTCCTGCCCCGGTTTTGGTGGAGGGGGAATTGGAGTATATTGTGGAGAAGATTTTGGATTCTCGTGTTTCTAGACGGAAACTCCAGTATCTGGTTAAATGGAAGGGTTATGCTCAGGAAGATAATTCCTGGGTTTTTGCCTCTGATGTCCATGCTCCCGATCTTGTTCCTGCCTTTCATGTGGCTCATCCTGGTCGGCCTGGGGGCTCTGGTGAGGGTTCGGTGACCCCTCCTCAAGGGGGGGGTACTGTTGTGAATTCTGTGGCAGAGCTCCCTCCTGTGGTCACAAGTGGTACTTCGGCTGATTCTCTCTGTGAGCTTCTGTTGGTGGAGGGAAGTGGTACTGCGGCTTCTGAGTTTCCTCCCTCAGGTGATCAGGTGAGGTCGTTAGGTGCTTCTCTACTTAACTCCACCTAATGCTTTGATCCTGGCTTCCTGTCAATGTTCCAGTGTTGGACTTGCTTTTCCCTGGATCATTCCTGTGGCCTGCTGCTCTGCATAGCTAAGTTCTTCTTTGCTATTTGTTTGCTATTTTTTCTGTCCAGCTTGTCTAATTTGTTGCTGGAAGCTCTGGGACGCAAAGGGTGTACCTCCATGCCATTAGTTCGGTACGGAGGGTCTTTTTGCCCCCTTTGCGTGGTTTTCTTTAGGGTTTTGTGTAGACCGCAAAGTTACCTTTTCTATCCTCGCTCTGTTAAGAAAGTCGGGCCTCATTTTGCTGAATCTATTTCATCTCTACGTTTGTCTTTTCATCTTAACTCACAGTCATTATATGTGGGGGGCTGCCTTTTCCTTTGGGGTATTTCTCTGAGGCAAGGTAGGCTTATTTTCTATCTTCAGGCTAGTTAGTTTCTCAGGCTGTGCCGAGTTGCATAGGCAGTGTTAGGCGCAATCCACGGCTGCCTCTAGTGTTGTTTGGAGAGGATTAGGGATTGCGGTCTGCAGAGTTCCTACATCTCAGAGCTCGTTCTATGATTTTGGGTTATTGTCAGATCACTGTATGTGCTCTGACCGCTATGTCCATTGTGGTACTGAATTGCCTTTCATAACAGAGCTGATCCACACATGAAGACAGACCTTTAATGTCCATCGCTACACCTGTGTCCTGAACCACCCAAATGTCTAGGGGAAAAAAAAGGCAAAACACAGTGCAGAGAAAAAAAAATGGTCTCAGAACTTCTTTTTTCCCTCTATTGAGAATCATTAGTACTTTGGGCCTCCAGTACTGTTATAATAAGGTAATTCAGTACCACAATGGACATAGAGGTCAGAGCACATACAGTGACCTGACAATAACCCAAAAACATAGAACGAGCTCTGAGACGTGGGAACTCTGCTGACCGCAATCCCTAATCCTCACCAACCACACTAGAGGCAGCCGTGGATTGCGCCTAACGCTCCCTATGCAACTCGGCACAGCCTGAGAAACTAGCTAGCCTGAAGATAGAAAATAAGCCTACCTTGCCTCAGAGAAATACCCCAAAGGAAAAGGCAGCCCCCACATATAATGACTGTGAGTCAAGATGAAAAGACAAACGTAGAGATGAAATAGATTTAGCAAAGTGAGGCCCGACTTTCTGAACAGAGCGAGGATAGGAAAGGTAACTTTGCGGTCAACACAAAACCCTACAAAAACCACGCAAAGGGGGCAAAAAGACCCTCCGTACCGAACTAACGGCACGGAGGTACACCCTCTGCGTCCCAGAGCTTCCAGCAAGCAGGAAAAAACAAATAGACAAGCTAGACAGAAAAAAACAGCAAACAAAATAGCAAAGCAGAACTTAGCTATGCAGAGCAGCAGGCCACAGAAACGATCCAGGATGAAACAGGTCCAATACTAGAACATTGACTGGAGGCCAGGATCAAAGCACTAGGTGGAGTTAAATAAAGCAGCACCTAACGACTTCACCACATCACCTGAGGAAGGAAACTCAGAAGCCGCAGTACCACTTTCCTCCACCAACGGAAGCTCACAGAGAGAATCAGCCGAAGTACCACTTGTGACCACAGGAGGGAGCTCTGCCACAGAATTCACAACAGTATACTCTATTGTTATTGTGACGGATCATACAAGGGGAAAGGGTGTGTCGACTTCACTCACCTCAGGGGAGGGGAGAGGATGACCCAGTAGGGATCGGCTCTCTGGCACCACCACTTACCCCAGGTCATTTAGGGAACTGCCTCGTGGGCAAATAGTCATCGGAGAGGCTTCCCGTATAGGTGCGAGTTACTGAGGTGCTCCCAGTGAGAGGGAATATCTATCACCAATCCAGGCTGGGGATATATATAAACCTCCCTGTCCGTCACTGTCAGAGTTCATTCCCAACACAGTACGGTATGCTGCCACCAGTTCCTCATTAGGTATAAGCCCTGTCCGACAACAGGCTTATAGCGGGTCAGAAACCAACCACGGGTAGCGTAGAATAACCGACAGAGCATGCGGATATGGGGATTCGTGAATCAAGAAAAAAAAGCGCCCCAGGTTAATTTTATACTTAATCCCCGAAAGGCACACTAGAAAGATACAGGTATATATACAAGAAAAATATATAAGTATAAAGTCAGGAGTGTAGTACAAGGGTAGGATGCAGACAGATTACAACTACTGTGTTATGTAGTATGTGACCACAGGGAGGTATTGATGAATCACAGGTCCAAATCTTTGTTATGTAATTGTCTGGCTGCATCAGCTAAGTCCAAAATGAGGAGATGCCTATTATCCCCTAGGCTGCTCCCTCCCACATGCTGCACCAACACCTGGGCTGTGCAACCTCTCTCCGCCCATATCTGAGAGCATGGTTTTCCATCCAGAACCGTGGATGCCCATAACTTTCCGACCAACGTTCTAAATGGGACGACGGTGGCGCCACTGCGTTCTGCTGGATTTTATCTGTGCAGGGAGCCCAAATATGGCTACCATATTTAATTCCTGGTAGCTATGCTTTACAACTCAATAACGCAGAGTTCTAGAGGTGGCTGCATGGTATGGGCTTGTGGGGAAGGAATGCAGATTTCGATTATGTGGTCGGCCTAGGTTCAGAGATATTGCATTCTTATATTATTGTTCATTTTCTAGATTCAATATCTCAGAGCCTTGTGCTGTTGAGCCTGGAATCTGCGGTGCCAATATGTCTGCGTGTCAGTCTCAGTCTGACAAAGGAAGCCAGTTGGCTGGTAACTGCACACCCCTGTGGTAATTGTTGGACTCGGTGCTGGGGAGCACAGGGTATATGCAGCCCCCCCCGGAGAGAGTTTCAAAGGCCTATTTGCTTGAGCTAATTAAAAAAAGCCATTGGGCCAAACTGCATCTAATAGGAACTCCATCAGATATCAAAATGATATCAATTAGATATCATTTTCCCATATCTCTCAGTTATGTTTAGCGCTATATGTAGGGGAAAAAAATTGGCATCTACAGATGTGCACTAGAGCACCTGTGTGTTCATCACGTGACCTGAAACATGACCTCCCAAAAATATCATTTGATATGTCACGTGATGCATCGGGTGAAGGGGGGCCCATGCACCCTAAACTATCTGGGGCCCTGGCTATGCTGAATCTGCCCCTGATCATAGACAATACATGCTATTAGCATCCCTTATATAAAATCCCTTATATATAAGTTTGCTTTTTAATACGAAAATCCCATACAGTATGATGCTAAAAAAACAAAGAAAACAAAACAATACAGGCAAACATTGGTAAATTAGCACTTTTGTACAGTTGCCACAATAAAATGCTATACAACACTGCTATATATATATAAAGTAATCCAGCGCTGTACAATAACTAATACTGTTACACAGGTAATACTGTAAGCATGAAAATTTCTGACCTGTCCATTCCAGCTCTATATCAATATAAACAGTAAATACTTGGTTTTCTTTGTGGTATCTTGCTCTATATGACTAATTAATTATTTGATGTTAGCAATCCAAAAATAAATGAAAAACTCCCATAGAAAAAGTAACATTATGACCTAATAGCCTCTCAATGCCAAAGTGTCTTTTGTTTACTTGCCAGTAGGTGGTGCTGCTATTAAGCTGCTTTTTGTACAACGAAAAAGTGCTAAAACTACTGGAATAAAAATATAATACTGCACTCCTTTCCATAGATGCATACCTACTGATATTTACACTGCTACATAGTACCACAACAACGGCAAATTGTTAGCCTGCTAGCTCTAAAATCCTCTGAATAATAACTAAGCCAATATATTTACTACTGGATCACTAAATGGAGCATGCTCCTGTTCTATAATTTAGACAAGGAAAATGGTGTGCACTCAGGTCAGGGACAAGGAGGTGCTGGTAAACTGACCGTGAGGTCAAGTCAATCATTCAAAAAAGATTATCGCACACTTAAGACTGGTAAGATGCAAAAGGTGTATGCCAATTTTATTGAAGAAAACAAAACAAAAAAGAAGTGGTTGCCACATTCATATTCATTTGAAATAGACAAAAACCCGACGTTTCGACCCTCCCGGGTTTTACTCATGGGGTTACTCAAGTCCTTTGACATAGATGCAAAGTCCGGGTCTCCCCCCAGGAGATCGCAGCAAGGCGCGGGATGCGCCGCTAATCCTGCCAGGGACCCTTTTCAGACCCACTAGGTGTCTAATGGCCCTCACCACCCAGATTCTGTGCTCCCGGGACACTTCTGCCCGGACTGGCTTTATTATAAGGTTGTGCCTTAACAAGGGATCGGTCGTACACCCCCTAACACTGCCACTATTATGCATCTAGGTCAAAGGACTTGAGTAACCCCATGAGTAAGACCCGGGAGGGTTGAAAAGTCGGGTTTTTGTCTATTTCAAATGAATATGAATGTGGTAACCACTTCTTTTTTGTTTTGTTTTCTTCAATAAAATTGGCATACACCTTTTGCATCTTACCAGTCTTGAGTGTGCGGTAATCTTTTTTGAATGCCTGTTCTATAATTGACAGTCATTCTTGGTTATATATTTGGAGGTATCAAAAATAGAACAAATGTAGAATAAAGAGTAAAAAAAATATATAATAATAGTAATAATAAAAGCAGCTGCTATGAATTATTAGAAGAAATACGCTTTATACTTTTGGCAGCTACTACCAGGTCTGTTTGTTTTTTTGCTTTAATTTTTTCATTTTGAAGTTTCAAGAGCAACAACTTTTTTTTCCTGTCGAAATTGGCCAAGTTATATTTTTTAATGGCAACAGTTAATTTAACATTCATTATTTGCATTTTTTAAGTCCTTTTTTCTTTTCTTGTTTTGTGGTAATCATTGACATTTTTTGCACCAAATTTTTAAATTTTTTTAGCATAATCAAGAATGCTTAATTCATTATTGCATTTCAACAGTTTTTTTTCTTCTTTAGTTTTTGTGCTTTTCACCCATTTTTAATCTCCTTCTTTTAATATATGCTTTTTTTTTTATAAAATCTATTATGTGTGTTGGCATGATTTTTTCTATGGTTGTCATTGTGGGCAGGGTTTTTGTATTCCAGAGGTTTAATGACAATTCATCAATTGAGACATAAAAAAATTGTATTGTTGTAGTAAAGTTGTAGCATTGCTTCTTCTAAGCCGTCTATATGGGCAAGTAGGTCACAGGAAGCTGAATAAAATGATACCTTGATATCTGTGATCTGATGTCTTATTCCAGAGAAATCCACATTTTTCTCAATATCTAAATGAGTTGTTAAGATCTATGGGCCGGACATAGATTTCCCTAAGAATCTGCCTCTAGAGTTTCTTGAAAATGAAAGGGGGCGTTACCAGTGTGAGCCATGTAATGACTGACAATCTGCTTCTCCTGATGTCTTTGAAGAGCTGTAAGTAAGGGATTACAACTAACACAGTACAGCAGAACTGAGCTTTGTCTCATTACAAACACATTTGCAGCAGCAGTTTGTCCCTCACAGGGAGATCAGCTAGGCTGTACTGTTCTTCCCCCACCCACACTGGCTACCTGTGAAATGGAAGCTGAAGCACTGTGAGCACTCTTGAAACAATACAAGTACACATATTTGGTATCGTCGTGTTTGAAATGACCTGAATTATAAATCAGTCACACTATTTAAACCCTTCAGTGAACACCATATAAAGAAAGTGGCAAAAAACTATACTTTTTCATCATACTGCCAAAATAAGTGGAATAAAACATGATCAAAAAGACAAAGATAAATAAACATGGCACCACTGAAAATGTCATCTTGTCTAGCAAAAAAACAAGTCGCCATACAGCTCTATCAGCGGAAAAAAAAAGTTATAGCTCTCAGAATACAGCAATGCAAAAACAATTCTTTTTTTCTATAAAATTTTATTGGGTAAAAGCGGGAAAACAAAAAAATACTATATAAATGTGGTATCGCTGTAATTGTATTGACCCAAAAAATAAAGCTGTCATATGAATTTTAGCACACGCGGAAGAGTATAAAAAAGAGTAAAAAAAACAACAAAACAATCCTTAATTGCTGGTTTTTGTTCATTCTGCCTCTAAAAATCGGAATAGAAAGCGATCAAAAAATGTTATTTGCCCAAAAACAGTACTGGTAAAAACTTCCCTTCTGATCCCCAGTGATACTAAACCACATTTATCGACCACATGTTTGGCATTTCTGGAGTGATGATAGCCCACCTAATTTACAGGTGCATGTCTCCAGAAGTACCAGCTGGACATAATGTACTGGTCACTACAACGTACAGGCACTACAATGTACTGGTCACTACAACGTACAGGCACTACAGTGTACTTGTCACTACAATGTACTGGTCACTGCAAAGTACAGGCACTACAATGTACTGGTCACTACAATGTACTGGGCAGAATTTAATCAAATATTTGTCTTTATTTTAAAATAGTGTGACGCCTAAGGGTCCTGGTTGTCACAGTGGCATTGCTTTCCTCACGGGGAGAGTGATGTCTTGCTTGGAAGCAATGAAGGATTCTTTTTGACAGGTAATCAGCACATACAACACCATTCTGACCCCAGGCCAGAAAGAGGAGCTCTACAACTGATTTCAGTGGAGAGCTGCTATCTCTATTCTGGAGGAGAAGTTAGTTGCTAGACAGTTGGAAAGAGTTGACAGTTGGTGCTAGAGAGCAGATGGGAGCAGTCTGAGGCAGAAGGACGAGTGAGGGGCCGAGTAGCCTGAAATGCTGTCGCTCCTAGAAAGCAAGATACAGAAGGAAGAACAGCTTGTAGCGAATTGTTATGATCTGGTGTTTTAGGAGAAACATGGAACGAGCTCTGAAGGACGTGGTAACTGTACTGACCGCAGTCCCTAAGCTCAACACAACACTAGAAGTAGCCGTGGAATGCTCCTAACTCTCCCTAGGCATCTCGTCACAGCCTAAGAGCTAACTGCCCCTAAAGATAGAAGCAGGAAAGCTATCTTGCCTCAGAGAAAATCCCCAATGGATAGATTAGCCCCCCACAAATAATGACTGTGAGTGGAGAGGGAAAAGACATACACAGAATGAAACAAGGATGAGCACAGGAGGCCAGTCTAGCTAAATAGATAGGACAGGATGGAATACTGTGCAGTCAGTATAAAACACTACAAAAAATCCACGCAGAGTTTACAAAAATCTCCACACCTGACTAAAGGTGTGGAGGGTAAATCTGCATCCCAGAGCTTCCAGCAAGACAGAATTAATTCATACTGATAAGCTGGACAAACAAAGAAAGCACAGAACGGATAAGTCCACAACTATGGACAGAAAAGAGCAAGCAAAAACTTAGCTTTGCTGAACTGGTCAGGATAACAGGGAAATCCAAAAAGATGTGAATCCAACCAGGAACCATTTACAAGTGGCACTGGCTGAAGGAAAGAGCCAGGCCTAAATAGCAGAGCAGAAGAGACGATAAGTGGAGGCAGCTGATGGCAGCTAACTCCAAGGAGCAGCCATACCACTTGAAACCACAAGAGGGAGCCCAAGAGCAGAACTCACAAAAGTGCCACTTACAACCACCGGAGGGAGCCCAAGAGCGGAATTCACAACAGCGAATGTGCCGGAGAGCACAGTAGAGTGACAACAAGGGAGAATAGCAGCGACTGGGCTACCTCCCTGACAGAGCAGGTAACTGGAAGACCGAGGTTGTGTCTTACTCTAGGAGGCACAGCAGAAAGCGGTAGGACAGCTAGACTACACGTAACCTGTCCGCCCTAATGCGCAGGAGACACAGTGACACATAGAGCCCAGGTCATGATAGAGACCCTATAAAAAGGCTCGAGTCACCTGTCATACGGGTTTTTGTCCCACTTCAGTAAAGGACAGAGATAGCAAGGTACCAGACCTGGTACCGAGTACCCCACGGCCCTGGCGGGCGTTTCATTTTGGCATCACGAACAGGATTGACTGACCCTTTGAAGTGGGTCTTGTGCACCTAAGAGACTGTGCTTAATTGAGAAACTAGAGAGACTTTATTGAATTGTGTACCAGAGACTTTAATGAGCTTTAGAAACATCGCCATCAAAACATCGCCATAACTGCGTCACACGGGCCACACGCTTTATTTTTCAAAATAACTGCCAAAAACAGCGGCCAGAAAGAGCGCCATGAGGAGCTCAGGAGAAAGAAAAAGTGTGCCATCGTGGGCGGGAACTAACTGTGTGGAGCAAAAAGTCATGAACTACCCTTCAAGTGTTATTATACAACGAGGACATGCTCATCAGCCAAGGAGGTCCGCCTCCTGATCTGTAATAGTGGGAAGCTGAGGAAGAAGAAATACCACCACTGGAAAACAGAGCAGGAGCAGAGCGTGTGTGCAGCTGAGGACCCGGAGGAAAAGATGGCGACTGGTGACCACTCGGAGGGTGGAGAGGCAGCCGAGTACTGTCCCAGACAAGGGGAGGAGGACCCAGACCTACTACTGCTTGAGGATCCAGACTTCCTGGGAGCGCAGGTGGAGGAGCTGAGCCGCCAGCTCCTGAGCATGGAGCTGACCACTGTGAAGAAATGGAAGGCGACCCTGCACAGGAAGACCGCCCAGGAGGAGCCGTGGCCTGTCATGCGACCAGCGACTGCAACTTCAGCAGCGGGGCAGACCGGCACCAGAGAGATCACATCAAAAGCAGGTATGGAGAACGACCCTGCTTCGGTGACCGAAACCGCTCCAGTGACAGCTACTGACCCCGCTGCAGCGACTGATCTTACCGTAGCCACCGACAGTACCGCTATGCAGGCCAAAGCCCAGACCCCAGATACTGAATTAAAATAATTTCAGTCACCTGTTGTGACATTTACAGAAATAATCTCCCAGTCAGGAAACAGTAGCCACCAGGAGCTACCCTGGCAAAGGAGATAAACAGTTTTTGATGCTGCAAGCTTGAATATGACTGTAAATAGTTAAAAGTTAACGTGGTTGGTTATGTTACTGTTGCTCAAATTTAACAGAACTATAAAGTCATGAACTAGGCATGATCAACACTTTCTTGTACATAGTTTGCACTTCTTAAGGTGCTTCCTGTTATGATACGGTGGTCTAGAAGCAACATGGAACGAGCTCTGAAGGAGGTGGTAACTGTACTGACCGCAGTCCCTAAGCTCAACACAACACTAGAAGTAGCCGTGGAATGCTCCTAACTCTCCCTAGGCATCTCGTCACAGCCTAAGAGCTAACTACCCCTAAAGAAAGAAGCAGGAAAGCTATCTTGCCTCAGAGAAAATCCCCAAAGGATAGATTAGCCCCCCACAAATAATGACTGTGAGTGGAGAGGGAAAAGACATACACAGAATGAAACCAGGATGAGCACAGGAGGCCAGTCTAGCTAAATAGATAGGACAGGATGGAATACTGTGCGGTCAGTATAAAACACTATAAAAATCCACGCAGAGTTTACAAAAAATCTCCACACCTGACTAAAGGTGTGGAGGGCAAATCTGCCTCCCAGAGCTTCCAGCAAGACAGAATTAATTCACACTGGTAAGCTGGACAAACATAGAAAGCACAGAAACTTAGCTTTGCTGAACTGGTCAGGATAACAGGGAACTCCAAAGAGATGTGAATCCAACCAGGAACCATTTACAAGTGGCACTGGCTGAAGAAAGAGCCACGCCTAAATAGCCGAGCAGAAGAGACGATAAGTGGAGGCAGCTGAAGACAGCTAACTCCAAGGAGCAGCCATACCACTAGAAACCACAAGAGGGAGCCCAAGAGCAGAACTCACAAAAGTGCCACTTATAACCACCGGAGGGAGCCCAAGAGCGGAATTCACAACAGTTTCCTACTGGTTTTGCAAAGAATCTTTAAAGAAACTGTTGTTAATGTTGCCTTGAAAGTTGATTTGTTTTGCAGAGACCTGAAGAAAAACCCATTTGGTGTGGCAGAAGACAGGGTCTGGATGCCATGCCTTGTAGCCCACTCAAGCCCTACGTTGGGGGTTCACGAGACGGGTCCCTCGCTTCGTTGCTGTTGTTTACATGTTATTGAGTTATTGACTTGAATATGTTTGCACTTTAATTAAAGGAAACCTTAAAGTAGTATACCCGTAAGAGTAGTTGCCATCCATGGTATATTATAGCAAAAGTTCTATTATTGAAAAGTTATTTATATATTTATGCAAATATTTTCTGGCAACGTTAAAGCCTTCTTCCCTCCCATAAAGTGAAGCTCAAGTTTACCAATTTAACCTGTTTGTCAGCATTTAAAAATTTTGTATGTCTTTTTAATAACCTGTAACTGTTGTTTTCTTTTCCCAGTCCGGTAGTACTGGACTTAATGGGGGGTAGTGTGACGCCCCAGGGTCCTGGTTGTCACAGTGGCATTGCTTTCCTCATGGGGAGAGTGATGTCACACTTGGAAGTGATGAAGGATTCCTTTTGACAGGTAATCAGCACATACAACACCATTCTGACCCCAGGCCAGAAGGGGGAGCTCTACACCCGACTTCAGAGGAGAGCTGCTCTCTGGTCGGGAGCAGGAGTCAGTTGCTAGGCACTTGGGAAGAGTTGACAGTTGGTGCCAGACAGACGGGAGCAGTCTGAGGCAGAAGAACGAGTGAGGGGCCGTGTAGCCTGAAATGCTGCCGCTCCTAAAAAGCAAGATACAAAAGGAAGAACAGCTTGTAGCGAACGTGCTGGAGAGCGAAGCACAGGAGAATAACAACATGGGAGAATAGCATCGACTGGGCTACCTTCCTGACAGAGCGCAGATACCGGTAACCGGAAGACCGAGGTTGTGTCATACTCTAGGAGGCACAGCAGAAACCGGTAGGACAGCTAGACTACACAGCTGCCTGCTACCATCAGTAAAACATTTTCCATCTATTCACCGGGAGCCCTGGGGACCTACTTCACCTGTGGGAAGTTATACCATCTGGCTGCCATAACATCACCCCAGAGGACCCCTTTAAGCAGCGTTGGTCATCCCTGACCGAATACTACAGATGGCGTCACAAACTTCTTTATTTAAAAAACCCCTTTAAAGACCTTTCCTTTAATATGGGCCCAGGGCCATGGACCGGGTCGCCGCCTCGGTGACACATCCCTTTAAGTACTGGACCCAGTACTGAGTACCCCATAGCCCTGGTGGGCGTTTCAATAGCCCTACTACTCTGGGCAATACTTCTTATTACATTGTGCAAAACCTGAGATCTACCAAGTGCATGATTTCACTATGGTGAGAAAAATAGAAGTGATACTTATTTTTATTGGTAATTATTCTTAAAAAAAAATGTAATCAGCATAAGGTGCAAGATAGAAATAGGGACTGGAGCTCAAAGTATAATGTTAGTGAATAGGTAAACACCAGAAATTTAGATGTCACCCTAAAATTAGCATACGCTAATGCAAATATGATGGACAGAGGGTCAAGGCATTAAATTTGGCTTGTATAGCTAGTATTTGATGTTACTAATTTAGTGATAGTTCATTAGCATAGTAATTAAAGTTCAGCGTGCAACTGTTTAACGCACATAAGCAAATTTTCAGTTGGACCCAAAGTCAGTATCTGACTCACTGTGATCAACTAGATAGCTGTCTAATGGCTTAATGGTCGGTATCCAATATGATATCCCATCACCAATTAACATAGTAACATAGTTAGTAAGGCCGAAAAAATACATTTGTCCATCCAGTTCAGCCTATATTCCATCATAATAAATCCCCAGATCTAAGTCCTTCTACAGAACCTAATAATTGTATGATACAATATTGTTCTGCTCCAGGAAGACATCCAGGCCTCTCTTGAACCCCTCGACTGAGTTCGCCATCACCACCTCCTTAGGCAAGCAATTCCAGAGTCTCACTGCCCTAACAGTAAAGAATCCTCTTCTATGTTGGTGGAAAAACCTTCTCTCCTCCAGACGCAAAGAATGCCCCCTTGTGCCCGTCACCTTCCTTGGTATAAACAGATCCTCAGCGAGATATTTGTATTGTCCCCTTATATACTTATACATGGTTATTAGATCGCCCCTCAGTCGCCTTTTTTCTAGACTAAATAATCCTAATTTTGCTAATCTATCTGGGTATTGTAGTTCTCCCATCCCCTTTATTAATTTTGTTGCCCTCCTTTGTACTCTCTCTAGTTCCATTATATCCTTACTGAGCACCGGTGCCCAAAACTGGACACAGTACTCCATGTGCGGTCTAACTAGGGATTTGTACAGAGGCAGTATAATGCTCTCATCATGTGTATCCAGACCTCTTTTAATGCACCCCATGATCCTGTTTGCCTTGGCAGCTGCTGCCTGGCACTGGCTGCTCCAGGCAAGTTTATCATTAACTAGGATCCCCAAGTCCTTCTCCCTGTCAGATTTACCCAGTGGTTTCCCGTTCAGTGTGTAATGGTGACATTGATTCCTTCTTCCCATGTGTATAACCTTACATTTATCATTGTTAAACCTCATCTGCCACGTTTCAGCCCAAGTTTCCAACTTATCCAGATCCATCTGTAGCAGAATACTATCTTCTCTTGTATTAACTGCTTTACATAGTTTTGTATCATCTGCAAATATCGATATTTTACTGTGTAAACCTTCTACCAGATCATTAATGAATATGTTGAAGAGAACAGGTCCCAATACCGACCCCTGCGGTACCCCACTGGTCACAGCGACCCAGTTAGAGACTATACCATTTATAACCACCCTCTGCTTTCTATCACTAAGCCAGTTACTAATCCATTTACACACATTTTCCCCCAGACCAAGCATTCTCATTTTGTGTACCAACCTCTTGTGCGGCACGGTATCAAACGCTTTGGAAAAATCGAGATATACTACGTCCAATGACTCACCGTGGTCCAGCCTATAGCTTACCTCTTCATAAAAACTGATTAGATTGGTTTGACAGGAGCGATTTCTCATAAACCCATGCTGATATGGAGTTAAACAGTTATTCTCATTGAGATAATCCAGAATAACATTCCTCAGAAACCCTTCAAATATTTTACCAACAATAGAGGTTAGACTTACTGGCCTATAATTTCCAGGTTCACTTTTAGAGCCCTTTTTGAATATTGGCACCACATTTGCTATGCGCCAGTCCTGCGGAACAGACCCCGTCGCTATAGAGTCCCTAAAAATAAGAAATAATGGTTTATCTATTACATTACTTAGTTCTCTTAGTACTCGTGGGTGTATGCCATCCGGACCCGGAGATTTATCTATTTTAATCTTATTTAGCCGGTTTTGCACCTCTTCTTGGGTTAGATTGGTGACCCTTAATATAGGGTTTTCATTGTTTCTTGGGATTTCACCTAGCATTTCATTTTCCACCGTGAATACTGTGGAGAAGAAGGTGTTTAATATGTTAGCTTTTTCCTCGTCATCTAAAACCATTCTTTCCTCACTATTTTTTAAGGGGCCTACATTTTCAGTTTTTATTCTTTTACTATTGATATAGTTGAAGAACAGTTTGGGATTAGTTTTACTCTCCTTAGCAATGTGCTTCTCTGTTTCCTTTTTGGCAGCTTTAATTAGTTTTTTAGATAAAGTATTTTTCTCCCTATAGTTTTTTAGAGCTTCAATGGTGCCATCCTGCTTTAGTAGTGCAAATGCTTTCTTTTTACTGTTAATTGCCTGTCTTACTTCTTTGTTTAGCCACATTGGGTTTTTCCTATTTCTAGTCCTTTTATTCCCACAAGGTATAAACCGCTTACAGTGCCTATTTAGGATGTTCTTAAACATTTTCCATTTATTATCTGTATTCTTATTTCTGAGGATATTGTCCCAGTCTACCAGATTAAGGGTATCTCTAAGCTGGTCAAACTTTGCCTTCCTAAAGTTCAGTGTTTTTGTGACTCCCTGACAAGTCCCCCTAGTGAAAGACAGGTGAAACTGTACAATATTGTGGTCGCTATTTCCTAGATGCCCGACCACCTGCAGATTTGTTATTCTGTCAGGTCTATTAGATAGTATTAGGTCTAAAAGTGCTGCTCCTCTGGTTGGATTCTGCACCAATTGTGAAAGATAATTTTTCTTGGTTATTAGCAGAAACCTGTTGCCTTTATGGGTTTCACAGGCTTCTGTTTCCCAGTTAATGTCCGGGTAGTTAAAGTCCCCCATAACTAGGACCTCATTATGGGTTGCAGCTTCATCTATCTGCTTTAGAAGTAGACTTTCCATGGTTTCTGTTATATTTGGGGGTTTGTAACAGACCCCAATGAGAATTTTGTTACCATTTTTCCCTCCATGAATTTCAACCCATATGGACTCGACATCCTCATTCCCTTCGCTAATATCCTCCCTTAAAGTGGACTTTAGACAAGACTTTACATAGAGACAAACCCCTCCTCCTCTCCGATTTTTACGATCCTTTCTAAACAGACTGTAACCCTGTAAGTTAACTGCCCAGTCATAGCTTTCATCTAACCATGTCTCGGTTATTCCCACTATGTCAAAGTTGATATTTCTGCTTCTAGTTCTTCTATCTTGTTTGTCAGGCTTCTGGCGTTTGCAAGCATGCAGTTTAGAGGATTTTGTTTTGTTCCAATCTCCTCGCTGTGGATTGTTTTAGAAATGTTCTTACCTCCCTTCTGAGTATGTTTTCCTGGGTCTTCTTTGTTCGAGTCTAATGTTTTTCTTCCCGTCCCCTCTTTTTCTAGTTTAACGCCCTCCTGATGAGTGTAGCGAGTCTTCTGGCGAATGTGTGTTTCCCAGGTTTGTTGAGGTGTAGTCCGTCTCTGGCGAGGAGTCCATCATACAAGTAATTCACACCGTGGTCCAGGAATCCGAATTCTTGTTGTCTGCACCATTGTCTTAGCCAGTTGTTCGCATCAAGGATCCTGTTCCATCTCCTGGTGCCATGCCCGTCTACTGGAAGGAACCGTGGTTAGGAACCATCACCTGCTGCACAGGGAGTCGTTAATGACTGCACTAATGGTATGTCTAACAAATCTAGGTCACTAATACAATAAAACGTATCTAAGTAACTGTAACCAAAACCAGCATTATTGGTGGCTTGAATGAGGCAATGAAATGCAGTAATGCTAAAGTATATTGGATAGGGTGACAGATTATCCAAGGTGTGATGGTGTGATATGCTATGTGGGTATCATTTTTGTGTATATTTCTATTTTACTTATTTTCATGGTGTTCTCTTGTAGAAGGAGTTATTTGCTAATTGATGAATAGTTGTTGCTGCCATCTTAGGCTACGTTCACATTTGCGGTGCGTCGGGCGTAACCGCGGCGACGCATGCGCCATGCGCCCCTATATTTAACATGGGGGGCGCATGGACATGCGTTTTGTTGCGTTTTGTGACGCATGCGTTTTTTGGGCGCAAGCGTCAGGGCGCAGAGGACGCTGCTTGTTGCATTTTTTTGCGCTATAAAAATGAATGCATGCGTCACAAAACGCAGCGTTTTGCTGCGTTTTGCATGCGTTTTTGTTTGCATTCTGCGTTGCGTCGCCGACGCAGCCCCGCACAACGCAAATGTGAACGTAGTCTTATATCAGCCCTCACAGTTCTGTATTGTTTGCTAATATGCTAATGACCTAGCTTGTTGAAACAATGAGCCCCTGAGACCTTCCCCCTCCTGACCTGTGAATGAGGAGGGAGACTTAAAATATCAGGGAGGTGAGACACAGATCAGTCCTGTGTGGATCCATGATGTGAAGATAACACATCAGAGAGAAAGAAGAGTATATGGACTATGCTATCCTCTGTCTGCTGGATTTTTGGACTTTTATCCTCTTACTGAACTGCATTCGGGTTCTGGACTATTTTATCCTTTGTGTGGTGAATCGTATATGGACCTTTCCTATTTTTGCCTAAATAAAGGTCTTGGAATTGTTTACTATACTCTAGCTCTGTTGATGCGTACAATAGGACAGATATTTTAATATAAGAAAACATCTAATATATAATTGCCTAGAATACTACTTCCTGCAATTTGTGCCAACTTCCTGTCCGGAGCTAATGTCCGGAGCTAATGTCCGGAGCTAATGTCCGGAGATAAGTGACGTCAACAGTGTCCAGTGTCTGATTGGTTGCCGCCTGCTGCAAGCGACCAATCAGAAACGTGCCGTACTGTGACACACTCCGCCCGCCATTTTGGTGTGATTTTTGAATTTTTACCTCACAGCAAGTTTCTACTGCGTGGAGGCGGGCCCAGTGACGTTGCTCTTCAAGCTCCTGCCGAATTTGGTCAAAAAAATGATAATACCATTTACCAAAACTATATATATTTAGTTGTGAAGTGGTTCAGTGACATTTTCACACCAATTTTGAACTTTTGTTTGGTGTTTTCTCCATATACTGCCTATTATTTTTGTTCTTTCTTACTATTATTTATTAATTGTATTATTCTTACATTTGAATAAATAAAGTATATATGGATTCTAGACTCCCGATTCTTTAGAATCGGGCTGCCATCTAGTATATCAATAATAACTGTATTCATAGATCAAGCATTATTAGTAGATTGACTAGAGCAATAAAGTGCAAAGTGCAGTAATGCCAATACGCGTATTAGATAGGGCGACACAATTACAATAACAATAGTCTTAGAAATTGTGGCTACAACGAGAAAAGTAAGAGAAGTAGCAAGGTGGTTAGAATGCAAGGTGTGGATGTATAGTTTTACCTGTATTGTGTAACATTATTAAGATTTGTGAAGAGCTCCTGCCATCAGCCACATTAACTAAAAATTTGCTTATGTGCATTAAACGGTTGGACTTTACTATGCTAGGGAACTATCTCTAAATTAGTGCCATCAAGTGCTGTCTATACCTACCAAATTTACTGTCTTAATCCTCTTTCTCTCATATTTGCATATGCCAATTTTAGTGTGACATCTGATTTTCCAGTGTTTACCTATTCGCTATACTGTGTATATAAAGTATACACATATTGTACTTTGAGCTCCAGTCCCTCTTTCTATCTTGCACCTTATGCTGATTTGACATTGTTTTGTTTAAGAATACTCACCAATAAAAATTCTGGTTTTAATTTATATAAGTATTATTTCTATTTTTCTCACCATAGAGAAACCATCCACTTGGTAGATCACAGGTTTTGCATAACGTACTGGTCACTACAATGGCAGTTTGCAATTTTCACTCGGCAACATCCACTGTTGCTTGTTTCTGGAAAACACCCATGGAGTCAAATCATCACTAAATCTGTAGATAAATTCCCAAAGGGGTATAATTTCCAAAATGGGGTCACTTGAGGGAGATATTCTGTTCTTCTGGCATTTAGGTGCTCTGTATATGGAGTCCGCAAACTCTTCTAGGAAAATCTGCGCTCCAGGAGGCAAATAGCGCTCTGTCCCTCCTGATTCTTGCCGTGATCACTGCACCCTTAGATGAATTCATTGAGAGGTGTGGTTTATAAAATGTGATCACTTATGGGGATTTTTGCGGTTCTTGCATCTCAGGGGCTCTGTCAGTGGGTCATAGCACCCGCAAACCATAATAGCGAAATCTGCACTATAGTTTGGCGCTCCTTCCCTTCTGAGCTTTGCGCTGCACCTGAAAAGTGTTTCCCGATTGCAAGCAGGGTAATTGGCGTAATCAGGAGAAATTGCACAACAAACTGTGAGGGTCATTTTTTCCAAATTTGGAGCTAAAATAACAGTTTAGAGGTACAAATTTAATTATTTTTTCTTCATCGCCAAATGATATAAAATTCTGTAAGGCACATGTGATGTCAACATTCTCACTACACGCCGGATGTAGTTTGTAAAATGGGGTCATTTATGGGGGATTCCCTGTTCTGGCACCTCATTTAAAAAGTGATGATGATGTAAAATAGATGTGTCGCCCCATGGTCCTGGTTGTCACAATGTCATTGCTTTCCTCACGGGGAGAGTGATGAAAGATCTCTTTTAGCAGGTAATCACATACACACAACATGTTCATACTCCAGGCCAGGAGGGGGAGCTCTGAACCCGGATTAAGGGGAACTTCCCTATATTCTGGTCTGGAGGGAAAGGAAGTGAGTCAGTCTGTCAGAGGACAGAGAAGAGAGCAATCAGACCTTGAGTGTCAGAAAGACTGAAGGGTCCATGTAGCCAGAGATGCTGCAGATCCTGGAGGAAGAGAACTAAGAAGGAAAGGACAGTTTGTACAAAGTGTGCAGGAGAGCAAAGCACAGGAGAGAGACACCAGGGGAGGAGAGCTGTGACTGGGTTACCACCCTGGAGAGCGCAGATACCGGTAGCCGGAAGACCGAGGTACTGGCAGGACAGCTGGATTATAAATCAACTGTCCGCCTTAATACCCCGGAGGCACAGTGGCGCATAGAGCCCGGGTCATGATAGAGACCCTATAAAAAGGCTCGAGCCACCTGTCATACGGGTTTGTGTCCCACCTTTATGGAGGACAGAGAGGAACTGTGAGGATCTTATCAGAAGCCATAGGCAATAAGTGACTACAACATCACCACGCTTTGAGGAAGGCTTTCATCTCCACCTCGTAAAGGGGACTCTGGATTCGCTTCCAAGCCTGCTGGATCCTGCCTGTATCTGTGATCTGGTACCCTGGACTGTGGCTGCCTGAAGCTACAGTAAACCAGGTAAAGAGAATGCAAACCTGTGTCCTCCATTCTCTACTGCACCATTCACCATCTCCATCTACATACGGGAGCCCTGGGGGCCTACTTCACCTGTGGGAAGTTATACCATCTAGCTGCCATAACATCACCCCAGAGGACCCCTTTAAGCAGCATCGGTCCCTACTGACCGAATACCACAGGTAGCATCATGAACACAACCTTTATTCTCAAAACCCCTTGAAAGACATTCCCTTTAACATGGGTGCCCAGGGCCATGGACCGGGTCGCCGCGACCGTGACATACCCCTGTGAGTACCGGACCTGGTACCCAGTACCCCTCGGCCCTGGAGGGCGACTCATAGACTTGTTGTAAATGTTAGTTATTATCTATTTTGTGTGATATAACACTCTGGGTTAAGGGTATAAAAACTAAGAGTTTGTGCATTGCAAACTTTTACATTTTCACCAAAATTCTGATATTTTCACAACTAAGTTAAAAAAAATACCAACCTAAATCTACCATTACTATAAAGTACAATGTGTCATGAAAAAACAGTCTCAGAATCAGTGGGATACGTTGAAGTGTTCCAGAGTTATTACCACATAAAGTGACAGTGGTCAGTATGGTAAAAATTCGCCTGATCAAGAAGGTGAAAACAAGCTCTGGAGTAAAGGGGTTAAAAAAATAAGAAAATTAATTAGTTTAATGCTGGATGTCAAGTGCAGGTGTAAGGCCGGGGTCACACGGCCGTCAATTCTCTCATGCAAGAGAATTGGGGTAATTATGCTAACATCACTCGGATCAAACTCGGTCATAGTGTTATCTTACTGTGAATCACAGCACAGTAACCCATCAAATGTATTTGTACTTGGTTTCATCATGACCCTTATTGATCTCCAAGAATTGTTATTGTTATATAATGATTATCATTGTCTTTTATATAAGTCAACATCTATCAGCAAAGAACGGACCCATAACTGTCACTGATACCCACACCTTCATAACTGCGTCTGGTACATTGTAACGCCAGAAGAACGGCTGATGTTTCCCTGGAGTGTCATTTACGTGTAATGGCTGATGCTTGTAACTCATCAGATGCCATCAAAACTGTCACAAAACCCAAAACCTGAAAGACATCATTGCTTCCCTCCTGATAATCAGGTCTGTCAGTTGTAGCCCTTACATGGAATTTTTTTACTATATATATCGATGGATTTTCCAAGAAGCTATGTCCAATAGTCCAACACTTTGGCAAGCATCTGATGATCTGGTAGTCCGAGAGCAAAGGAGAACTATCGTCCTTTAACCCCAAACACAGTAAGAATAGTAACAATTTTTTACTATATATCTTCTATATATATAATTGTCTAAGGGTTTTTCCGTCTGTCTGTCTTTCTGTCTGTCTGTCTGTCCTGGAAATCCCGCGTCTCTGATTGGTCGAGGCCGCCAGGCCTCGACCAATCAGAGACCGGCACAGCATCGACGTAGAAATCCCGCGTCTCTGATTGGTCGAGGCCGCAAGGCCTCGACCAATCAGCAACGGGCACAGCAACGATGATGTCATAAAGGACGTAGACATCCTGCGTCTCTGATTGGTCGAGGCCGCCAGGCCTCGACCAATCAACAATGGGCACAGCGACGATGATGTCATAATGGTTGCCATGGCGACGATGATGTCATAAAGGTTGCCTCGGCCAATCAGCGACGAACACAGTCTGCCGCGAATTCTGGAATCATCATTGTCCATATACTATGGGGACATGCATATTCTAGAATACCCGATGCGTTAGAATCGGGCCACAATCTAGTATATATTTTTTTACTATATATCGATGGATTTTCCAAGAAGCTATGTCCAATAGTTCAACACTTTGGCAAGCATCTGATGATCTGGTAGTCCGTGAGCAAAGGAGAACTATCGTCCTTCAACCCCAAACACAGTAAGAATAGTAACAAATTTACTACATCGTGAAGCAAACAAGGCATTTCCAGTTTCTCATTGAGGCATTTCCAGTTTCTCATTGAGGGAACGCGCTTGATGGTTACACAATCGAATTGACACAGTTTTGTTGGTTGCTCATCACTGTTGAGGAGCTGAGCTTGGCAGTTGCACAACGACAGTAAGTCTCTGCACTTAGTGGTTGCATTGCTAGGAGGAACAGAGCGTGGTGGTTATGCTACTTTGCAGTGACAAAGAGTTTTAAAGTTGCATTACTTAGAGAAACATTCTATTACTAACAATCAGTGGTTGCCACCGAGAAAGGACACAGCACATCAGCTCTGGGGTTAAGAGTTGTGAATACCGAACAATTTGTTGAATATCACATTCAGTCCGTCATTTCTACCTGTATCAGAAATAGTGATGAGCGAGTATACTCATTGCTCAGGTTTTCCTGAGCACGCTCGGGTGGTCTCCAAATATTTGTAAGTGCTCAGAGATTTAGTTTTCGTTGCCTTAGCTGCATGACTTACAGCTTATAGACAGCTTGATTACATGTGGGGATTCCCTAGCAACCAGGCAACCCCCACATGTACTCAGGCTGGCTAGCAGCCGTAAATCATGCAGCTGCGTCAACAAAAACTAAATCTCCGAGCAGTCACAAATACTCGGAGATCACTCGAGTGTGCTCTGGAAAACCCGAGCAACGAGTATACTCGCTCATCACTAATCAGAAACCTTTTTTCTATAAGGGCATTCCTTCCGAGAACACAGTTTGCTTGTTCTAGAGCAGGTGTCAAGGCATGGACTGGGGTCAGCAACCGCTTTAGTGGGTCTCACAGACATTTCTTACTATCATACCCAACAACAACTAAAGATGATCTCACGTCCTTTTACTATGAAATCACTAAACCATGAATGAAACACTGGTTATCTAGTCACACCAACAATATGTGATCTGTGACCTCATTCAGCATCCATATCCACCTACAACATTGGACCTTAGACCTCACCACTTGCAATATATACTAAAATAGAGCTTCTTCTTTATATACATTTACATATTACAATTTCTGTTATGGAAATATTAAGCAGAATATAAATCATGCAGGAAGATTTACCTGTAAAATATCTATAGTGGTCATAGTGAGAATCCTTTTGTTGTTGAAGGTACCTGTTTTCTGATATTAGGAGAACATTATGGCCCCAATTCATCAAGACTGGCATTATTCAAGGGAGGTGTTTTTGCCGGACACTTCTGTTTTATTAATGAGGCACATGCCTCTTATTGAATCGAACACGTCTGAAGAATGGCTTGCGTTTCCGTGCACCTTGCCAGAAATCTTACTCCAGTACATTTCTGGTGTAAGGTGCTCCACAGCTCATCATGAATTAGATAAGATGAGGACTCACGCCCCCATTGCACTCCAGTTTCACCCATTTTTTCAGAGCTGAGTGAAATTGGAATGAAAATGTAAATTTCATCAAAGTGCTTTCTGAGATTTCTGGTGAAACCACATGTAGCTTAACCAGAACTACCAACATTCCTAAATTTCCTGGGACAAAAGTAGATGTCCCAGGTTGGGCTTGTGCCATCCTAGGAGACTCGGAGCATTCCTTAGAAGCTTCAGTTGGGTGTGGAGCCTCATGCATAACCTGGGCAAAAGTGGATGTCCGAGGTTGGGCTAGTGCCATCCTTTGAAACATGGGGAATTCCTTAGAAGCTTGGGTGTGGGCCTCATACCTATCCTGGGACCAAAGTGAATGTCCCAGGTTGGGCTGGTGCCATCCTAGGAGACATGGAGCATTCCTAAGAAGCTCGCGGTAGGGTGTGGGGCCTCATACATAACCAGAATTTAGGCACTATACATAACTCATGTTGGCCATGTACTTCACTAGGTTAACTAATTTTATAGTTCAAACATATCTGTTCTGCTAGAGCTTCACCGATTTTGTTGGAGCTGGGTGAAAATGGCATGTAAACGCCAAAAGTCGATACATTTTTTATCAACCTCATAGCTTTCTGGTGAAAACTCTTTTATGAATCAGGGCCTATAAATCCTACATTGCTTAACCATAACTTCCAAATGTCCTGGATTTCCAAGGGCCTCTCTGACAAAAGTCTGTGTCTCGGGTTTGGCCAGTCCCTTCTTAGGAGAGGTAGGGTATTCCTGAGAAGCTTGGGTTGGGTGTGGGCCTCATACATCCCCAGAATTTAGGCAACTATACATAACTCAGGTTGGCCAGGTACTTTCCTGGGTTAAATGATATTATTGTTCAAGCATATCTGTCAAATTTACCAATACAATCCGGCGAAGTGTGCAGTGTCAGTGCATACTCCTAACAAAAAGTTAGCAACCCATCTAAGACATTTTTTTAAATAATTATTTTATACCAAATCTTATTCTCTCTGTTATCATTCCTGGAAACCGGTCAGTGGCACCAAGAGTTGATGTTTACTCTCTATTCTAACATATGGGTTAGATTTATAGACCTGGACTTAGTTAGCACCCATATATTCCGTCTAATTATTTATACCTTCTTTATTATGGTTTCATAAATCCAGGTCTATTAACATGACTCTTCCTTTGCTAAACCAGATTAATGTATTATTCTCAAGACACAGTTATAAATACTTGCTGGGTATTTTTTTTTCTATGCCACAAATCCTTTTTCCAGGATGAGCTGAATTAAAACAGTAATAAAAATCACAATAAATATGACTATTTGTTTTACAGCAGTCTTGGAGTTCAGGGGATTTACGGGTCTCGCGGTAGAGGAGAGTGCAGTAGATTAACCTCCAGGGTCAGTGATGTATTGACAGATGTCAAGAGGGAAGATCTAAGAAGATAAAACTCTACCAAATAGCGATAATATACATACAGTAAAAATTCTTTACTCTTCACTTGATGGTTTGTCAATCCTGCTTATCAAAGTCTTCACTAATGGCCTCACTAGACTACAACGATTGCACCAGGAATATCCTGGGGAACACTTGCTATTAAGAAAACTGCTAACAACAGTTGGGTTATCTATGGATATGCAAGAGGTCCAACTTCTGTGACTCTCCCCGATCTCTAGTACAAAGAGGTGATACAAAAGCGATTTGTCACTTAGGCTTCTGTGTGCCTCAATTTACCTGTCTAAGAGGCCATATGGTCAAGTAGCAACATTTAAAATGTCAACATGTCCTTCAAAAAGAGCTGAAAATTCACACAAGTGAAGATAAAGGTTCTCACAATTTTCCTAGCACCTCCTCTCGTACCATGGATTACAGCAGGCAAATTTCCACCAGTTAATTGCCTGACCAACTGATGATATGTGCTGATACATATATGCTAGCCACCTTAGGGAGAGACCCAAGTTGGGCTAAATGTAGCGGGACGAAAGAGACCGAAAAGCCCTCTACTTAAAGGAAATACATAGTGGATGCTTTCCTGAAACGGAAAGTACTTGCAAGCAGCATAATACAAAGAATAGCAGGTTTACCCAGAATCCTTTGCAGTAGGCGGAGCTATGCAAATCATCTCTTTCCACCCCAGTCTAATCCACAGCGCTTGGAACTGCCAAGCGTGCAATGCTGCGGATTAGTTTCTAAATTTACACAGCCAACCAATGCCTACCTGTGGACACGTGTTTCGGGCTTTAGGCCCTCATCAGCACAGGGCTGGAATTGGTTGGCTGTATGGAGTGGGGCTCGGTGAGCAAGCGATACATACATGCTAGCCACCTTAGGGAGAGACCCAAGTTGTGCTAAATGTAGCGGGACGAAAGAGACCGAAAAGCCCTCTACTTAAAGGAAATACATAGTGGATGCTTTCCTGAAAAGGAAAGTACTTGCAAGCAGCATAATACAAAGAATAGCAGGTTTACCCAGAATCCTTTGCAGTAGGTGGAGCTATGCAAATCATCTCTTTCCACCCCAGTCTAATCCACAGCGCTTGGAACCGCCAAGCGTGCAATGCTGCGGATTAGTTTCTAAATTTACACAGCCAACCAATGCCTACCTGTGGACATGTATTTCGGGCTTTAGGCCCTCATCAGCACAGGGCTGGAATTGGTTGGCTGTACGGAGTGGGGCTCGGTGAGCAAGCGATACATATATGCTAGCCACCTTAGGGAGAGACCCAAGTTGGGCTAAATGTAGCGGGACAAAAGAGACCGAAAAGCTGCAAGTGTTAAGTGGAACTGTAAGCGGGATATACATAAATCCCTGCAGTTCGTGGTATATAGAAAAACAGTGGGATACCTAAAATAAGCCCCTGCTGTAAACTATGTGCTGAATAATTACTTAACGGGAACCTGTAAAAAACTTTTACCCTTACACCTCAAAAAAGGCATTAAAAGACAAGTTGATGCCTTTATGACCCCAAATCGATGCTCCAGCAGCGAAAAATCGCGTTTTGAAGTTCAGTATATATGTTTCTGGAAGTGCTCTGGGTCGCGATGATGAACTTTCAACTTCACAATGTATTCCCTGCCATGTATTGGAGCCAAGGACCTGTCAATCAAGTAGGGAGATTAGCGCTAGCCAGGAATTAGAGCATGAAGCTAAGGAACTGGAAGTGCATAGTCATGCCCCAAGGGATGTTCAGACACATGTATACAGAAACTGAAAAATCTATTTCTTGCTGCTGGTTCTTGCTCACCAAAGTCACCCAGCTATGTCTTGTTGACTTTGTACACTGGGGCACAGTCATGGGGGAACCAAAAAGAGACCAAACTGAAGCCTTAAAGGGGTACTCCTATGTCCAAGACCCTATCCCAATATGTAGTAGGTGCAATAATATTAGCAAAGACCTACAATTAGAAATGTAGTATAGTTCTCCTGACTCGTTATGTCACTTACCCCATGTGCAGGACATTGCAGTAACTTAAGCATCCATGGTTACAACCAGTCATATAGTGAGTTACTTAGTTGTCATAACCATGGATACCTAATCTACTGCAATGTCCTGCACATGGGGTAAGAGACATAGTGAATCAGAAGAATTATACAACATTTCTAATTGGTGACATTTGCTAATATTATTATCACACCTACTACATATTGAGATATGATCTTGGAGACGGAAATGCCTCTTAAATATCTCCCTTCACTGGAACTAAGGGGCTTAAGTCAACTTCTGAAAGAGAACACTGTATTCATCGCTGCACAGAACACATTTCCTCCAGAGTCCAGTTGTGACGGCTTTACACCACTCCATCTGACGCTTGGCATTGTGCTTGGTGATGTGCAGCTACTCGGTCATGAAGCTCCTGGCGGGGGCACAGTGTTTGTGCTGGATTCTGCAGTTATAAAGTCAGCAGAGGGAAGTTGGTGACTTTTCTGCCCTCTGCTCCCCAGCACTCCGTGACCCCACTCTGTAATGCTACGGGGTCTCCACTTCGTGGCTGAGTGGCTGCGGTTACTTCCACTTCTAAATTATATCACATCACTCACAAGTGAAAAGGAAATAACTAGGAGGGAAGAAACATCATGAATGGAGTTGTTGCCCCAGTGGCTCCTATTACAGAACAAAGATTCATAAAGGCAGACTGCATGGCCATCAGTGGAGTAGCTTGAAGCTCAAGGGTCTCAATGCAACATCTCCAACAAGGCTCCCAAATAATATAGATTTTTCTAAGCACCAGTCTTTACATATGGGCCAAAGGCACCTTTGGGACCATGGTGCAATGACATTCCCTACAGCCAATATTGTTACGCCCCTGATGTTTAGGGGTTGGATGTTATACACTTGTGGCAATGGAACTGAATGGTATACCTGAAGTCAGTGATTACGAGGTATGTCCCGATACTTTTGTTTGCATAGTTTACGTTTGTATACACGACTCCAGGGCATCGTTTCACCGGTGTCGCAGAGCAATGCTAATTTGTTAATAATTTATATTGGATAAATATATTAGCTACATACAATTGCTTTACATGTTCATGTGGGGTTTATGTACTTACGCCTTCTCCGCAGCTGTCCCACCAGCTTTCTCCCCTTTATTTCTCTCCTCACATCTGGCCACTGCTGTTCTGTGTAATTATTAGATTCACAGGCTGGCGAAGTAATCTGCATACACCCCTCTTAATACAAGAACTGATGGCATTGCTGATGTAATTAAGGAGCATATTATGAGGTCCCAGTGTCAATGCAGATGGTGTCCGGCTGGCAATGATGGCTGGACAGCCCCTCACGGGCATTAAGGAGGCTGATGGGAGACCGGCATGATGTTTAACCCATATGATACTACATATTATCTTATAGAGTTGTTATGCTATAAAGGTTTTTCTCGTAGTGAGCACTGCCGTATTACAAGAGTATTCCATGCCATTGGAGCGCCCCCAGACACAGGGCCGCGGGGTACTCGGTCCTGGGGTTGTCACGGTGGCTAGACCTGGTCTGCGACCCTGCTAAGGGGCGTCCAATGAAAGGTGATGGTGCGTGGTGCAAGGTGCGAGGAATAACGAGGACACAGGGTTGCAGTCTCTTTACGTTTTTACTGAAGGCTTCGGGGCCCGCAATCCAGAACACTGCTAACAGGGCTGGCTGAGTCCGGCTGGTCCGAAGGCACATCCAGAGCTCCCTTTGCAGGTGGGAATCAGTGTCTACCTTCTAGCGCTTGTGTGTTGTAGTCCTTCCCTGCTACGCACCAAGGGATAGTCCTCACAACTGTCGTATCTGTTCTTTCTCTCTCCGTCCCCCAGATAATATGGCTAGGACGCACCCGTATGACAGGTAGGCCTGGAGCTATTCTCGGACCCTAGAGACGCCCCTCTCCCACGATTGCCTCCTATGTCCGTTTAGGTGATTTAAGTCAGACAGCCAACCTGTAATTAACTGTCCTGCGGTATCTGAAGTAATGCTTGAAGTCAGTTACTCCCTCGGTGTTCCGGTCACAGGCTACGCGCCTCAGTAGGATGTTGCCGTTCTTGGGGCACGACTCCTACTGGCTCTCTTTTGTGCTTTGATCTCGTTTCTCACTTTTCCACAATATCCTTCTCTTCGTGTCCTTTCTTGGGATACCGCCGCAAGGTAGTGCAGGCGCGGTTCCGTCACTTAATATCCTTTCTGCTAGGCCACTGTCAGGAACCCACCCCTGACAGGTCCTCCCTGGAGCTCTCCCAGGCTGCGTTCTGTTCTAACTTCCAATCCGACCCCCAGTTTTACCAGTGTGAGGAGTGGCCTAATACATAGTGCCTTTTGCTCCCACCGGGGGCCGGAGTGTGAAGTGTAATGTGTGCTTGTGATACCTGGTCAGGTGAACTCCTTTAGTGCAATCAGACATAACATCGCTCCCCTTAGTGGCAGAGTGACATTACTGCAACGACCAGGGCTCTGGGGCGCTGCACTGCCCCCCCCGGTTAAATCCAGTACTCCCGTACTGGGAAAAGAAGAACAACAATACATGTTAATAGAAAAAACACAAAATTTTTACATACTATGAACAAGTAAATATAAGAGTGCTTTCCGTTATGGAAGGTAAGGACGCTTGAACGTTGCAAAAGATTGGTCATGCACAGTCCATGACTCCCAGTTCAGTAGGTGCAACCATAGAACAGCAGAGACCCCGGGTAAACAAAGGGATCCCTGTGAAAGTTTTGGAGTGATTCACTGTCCATCACGTCATTGTCCATTTTTTTTAAACCTGTAACACAGATATTTACACAAGCATTTTTCAACCAAATAGCAACTATTGTTAATATCTCCAAGTTTTATAGCGAAGCGGAGTCTGATTCTTGGTGCTACGCGTAGACCTTCGCAGCGCAGGGGTTGCTATTGGCCTGACAGGGCCCGCTATGCTTGCTATCGCTGGTGTAGTGCACTGTCTTCTAGCTACACTTCTAGTGAGTCTGGGCAGCACTGGCATGCTGGAGTTCTCAGGGCTGCCACTACTAATGGTGGGCATGGCAGATTCACCGATGGCAGAGGGACGGCCCGCTGGTTCGACCGTTGGCATCGCATCTTCTGGTGGGGTCGGCTGCGCTTGCGGGTCCGGATGCCCTGGCACCACATTTAGTTCTGGCGGTCTCAGTTGATGAAACATTAAGACAGGTACCACAATGGCCTGATTTATTTGAGTCCAGGACTGGGGAAAATCGCCAAGAACAGTGTGTATCATCTTCTCCTCTTCCACGGGCGGAGAAGTCCTGGGATCTGTTTCCCCATCTCTCAGCTTATCAGGGCATATTTTCACGTGGTCTCTGGATATGGCCGTTGAGGTCTCCCCTCCCTCTTTGCAGATGAGACAGACCTTCGTATTGTCGAAAGCGGAGGGCAGAATGGTATACGGTTCCGCTTCCCATTGATCATCAAGCTTGTGTAGTCTCCTCTTTCGTTTGAGTACCTGCTCACCAGGTGACAATGGAGCCGCGGGAGCATACTGGTTGTAGTCCCTCTCTTGTTTTTGTCTGGCTTGGGCGAGACTTCTTTCTACACATTCCTGTACTTTGCGGTACCTTTGCTGCCTCTCGGTATCCCAATCCGCATCTGGCGATATATCTTCGGGGGTCAGGACCCCCATGTCCAGATCGACGGGTAACTTGCTAGACCTTCCTCACATCAGGTATGCTGGGGTGCAGTTGGTGGAATTAACCGGGATGTGGTTATACATATCTACCAAGTCTGGTAACTTTGTTGGCCACAAGTTCCGCTCCTCTACAGGTAAGGTCTTCAGTAAGTCAATCACCACTTGGTTCATCTTCTCACACATCTCGTTGGTTTGTGGATGGTACGGCGTGGTTCTGATCTTCTTACACCCGTACAAATTGCAGAACTCCTGGAACACCTCCGCTTCAAATGCTGATCCCTGATCGGTCAACACCTTCTCCGGGTACTCATGGGGTCTACAGAAGTACTGCTGGAAGGTTTTGGCAGCCGTCCTAGCCATTAGATCTTTGACCGTTACGACTACCAGGAATCTGGAATAGTGGTCCACAATGGTGAGAGTGTAGATATAACCTGACCGGCTAGGTGTTAGCTTTACGTGATCCAGCGCGACCAACTCGAGCGGCCGTGTGGTGATGATGGGCTGCAAGGGAGCCCGTTGGCTGTCACGATCCTTCCGGCGTAGGCTACAAGGGCCACACTCCCGACACCACTTCTCGATGGCTTTCTTCATGCCGATCCAGTAGAACCTCCCACGGAGTAGCCTCTCCAGCTTCCTCCATCTGAAGTGTCCTGCCCCATCATGGTACGCTCCCAGGACCATTGGCACATCTTGTCTTGGGACCACGATCTGCCATACCAATTCATAAGTGCGGGGGTCGATGCTCCTTCGGCACAGCTTGCCATCGTGAATAAACAGTTTGCCCCTCTCCTTCCACAACTGTAATGCCTCTGGTGGATCATCCGGGCCGGGATGCAAACCTGCCTGCGTCAGGAGCTCTTTCAACTGACGGACCGCAGGGTCACCATCCTGGTTCTATGTCCACCCGTGATGGGGCAGGGGATTCAACGGAGCGCCCTGTTTATTTCTGCGCCTGTTCTCCACCTGATGGGAACACTGGGTTGCCTTGGGGCGATGGAAAGCGGGCAGCTCTACTTCCTCAAATGCTTCTGGATCTTTCCCCGTTTTGGGCAAGTGTGGCATTCGGGACAACGCATCGGCATTCGCATTCTTGTGCCCCGCCCGGTACTTGATGGGGAAGTCGTAATTGGACAACCGGGCCATCCACCGCTGCTCCAAGGCACTGAGTTTTGCTGTGTCCAAGTGCGTTAGTGGATTATTATCTGTGAAGACGGTGAATTTTGCCGAGGCCAGGTAGTGCTTGAACCTCTCCGTCACGGCCCAAACGACGGCGAGGAACTCCAGCTTAAAGGAACTGTAGTTGTCTGGGTTCCTTTCAGTGGGGTGAAGTTTCCTGCTGGCGTAAGTGATTACTCTTTCCTTGCCCTTCTGGACCTGGGACAGCACAGCTCCCAGCCCCACGTTGCTGGCATCCGTATACAATACAAACGTTTGGTCATTCAGGGTAGGCTAGTACTTCGTGTCCCGTCAGTGCCGATTTTAAGCAGGTGAACGATCCTTCCAGTCCATCATTCCAATCAAATGGGGTATTCTTACCCTTGGGTTTCTTGGGTTGGCCCACCAACAGGTCTTGCAATGGCGTGGCCTTCTTGGTAAAGTCTTTGATAAACCTCCGGTAGTAGCCTACCAACCCGAGGAACTGCCAGACTTCATGGAGGTTACCGGGCTGCGGCCAGTCTTTGATCACCGTGACCTTGTCGGGGTCTGGGGCCACTCTTTCGGCACTCACCACATGGCCCAGGTACTGTACTTTGGGTTTTAGCAGATGGCATTTAGATGGTTTCACCTTTAAGCCAAAATTGGATAGCGCTTCAAACACCTCGGCCAGGTGCTTCAAATGGTCTTCATAGGTCTTAGAGAAGACAATGACATCGTCCAGATATAGCAGCATGGTCTCAAAGTTCTTGTGTCCCAAACAGCACTCCATCATCCTCTGCAATGTCCTCGGGGCGTTACACAATCCGAAGGGCATGTAGTTGAACTTGCAGAGACCCATCGGCGTCATGAAGGCTGTCTTTTCCTTGTCAACCTCTGCCACGGGAACCTGCCAGTACCCACTGGTGAGATCTAAGGTAGAGAAGTAATTAGCAGACTTTAACGCAGCCAAGGACTCCTCTATCCTAGACAGGGGGTATGCGTCCTTATGTGTAATGCGGTTTAATTGCCTATAATCCACACACATCCTCATGGTGCCATCTTTCTTCCTAACGAGGTCTAATGGAGCTGCCCAGGGGCTACAGCTGTCTATCACTACCCCAGCCTCCTTCATCTCTCGCAACATGTCCTTGGCACACTGATAATGAGCTGGGGGTACAGGACGGTATCTTTCTTTTACGGGTGGGTGATCTCCTGTGGGGATGTGATGTTGAATCCCTTTTACCCACCCGAAATCAAGGGGGTGCTTGCTGAATACCCGCTCATACTCGTGAACCACCCTGTAGGCCCCCTGTATCTGGTGAGATGGAGTAGAATCAGTGCCCACATGTAATTCTTGACACCAATCTTTCGATTGCTCTGCAGAGCCGTTGTCCTCCGCCGGTTTGGATGGAGCCAAGGCCCCGGGTGCCTGTATCACGCTATTATTAACAGTAAACAGCTTGGCAAGGGTGACATATTTGGTTAGGAGGACTTCTTCCTCCCCGCAGTTAAGAACACGTACCGGCACCCTCTTCTTGCGGACGTCAACCACCTCTCTGGCTGTCAGGAGGGTAGGCCTAATATCCGAATACACGGGTTCTACCAGGGCCTGATAGTCTTTACCCCCGAGGCCTATGGCTGCCTGACACCATATTAACATTTCACTCCTGGGGGGTATTGCAATGGGGTTCGAATCACTCACTGTGACCCGGCCAATTTCACCACCAGTCAGCTCCACCTGCTGTCTCCGCATTAGGGCTCTGATTTCTTTTTGCAAGGCACGTTGTTCACTGTAACCAGCTGTCTCTGCTACCTGCTGCAACAAGACAATAACTTCTGCAAGACAATTTTCTATGACATTAGTACCGATGGTCATCATGGGGTTACATTCACGTCGGTCAATATCAACAATGACAATTCCCTAGGCCTCCAGTTCTACCCGCCCCACCTTAATAGTGACCTCTTTATACCCCACTTGCGGCAGCGGCTGACCATTACTAGCTATTATGGTAAAATCATCATCGGGGGCATGGGTAATGTCGGTGTCCTCCCAATAACGTCTATAAAGAATGTAGGGCACCTGGGAACCGGTGTCCAGCAAAGCGTTCATGGGGATACCGTCGATCACGATGGGGAGAACTGGGTGCCCTCCGATGTATTTAGCTCTCCAATTTTGCGGGCCTGACCGTTCTACTCCTGGGGGTTGGCCCTCTGCCCCAGGGGTTGCTCGTTTAACTGACAGTACCTTGCAAGATGGCCCATCTGGTGGCAGCGGCGGCAGATAGGTCGTCCATCCCGATGAAAGCGATCGTCGTCTCTGCCTCTGGTCGGCAGAACTCTCCTTGGTCGCTGCCAGGGGACATCCTCCGGTCTGGAAGCCAACTGGATCTTCTCCTTGGGGGCTTCCTGTAGGGATTGGACGGTCTGGGCTAGGGCAGCAACGCTCCTGGTCAGCTCCTGTATCTGGAGGCGCAGTCCTGCAGGGGAGTCGTCTTCCAGGGTCTGGGCATCGGTGGAAACGGGTGCGTCCGGCGCCACCTCCTTGTGGTACGTGAGGGCTTGACGCCTGGGAAGTGTGGCACAGCTGGGCTGTCGCTCCGGTAATGCCTGGATGGCGCTCCTTGAATTGCGCAAAAGTCAGGTCTGGATTCTGCATGGCCAGGAAGTGTAGCTGGGCCCTTTGGTTACTGCACAGGAGCCCCTCGATGAACCGCTCCTTCAGGAGTTTATCCTCATCTTGCATGCTGTTTGGGTCACTTTGCTTGATGGCCCGCAGCGCCTCCTGAAGATTAAGGGCATAGTCCCGTAAGCTATCCTGCGGCCTCTGCTTGCACCCATAGAACGTCAATTTAATTTCCGTAGCGGTGCGGGTGTCAAAGGTGGTTTTAAGTTTTGCAAATACCTGTTGCGCAGTTTTCTTGTCCGCAATGGGCCAGGACTTCACTTCCCTCAATGCCACTCCAAAGAGTTGGCCGGTTATCATATGAACTTTCTGAGGCTCCGTCAAGGGATAAAACTCGAGCAGGCTACAAATCCCCTCTTTAAAGTCAGTTAACGTATGGGCTTCTCCGGAGTATCGCGGGAGCCAGGCGGCTCCTGGTAGGTACGGCATAGAGAAGGGCATTATGGCTGTTGTAGCAGCGGCAGTATCCGGCTGGTTGATGGGAGCGGCAAGCCCCGCGGCATCCGGCGGTGATACCAGACCCGTGGCTGCGTCTACCATGGAATCTGGAAGTGCTCCCGAGTCTGCAGCTGTGGCCGCCACCTCCGCTCCTCCGGGATCCGACATGGCCGTTCTTCCCCCCCTGCTAACCTGTCGGGGTCGGGGTTCTCCTTTCAGGATCGGCGCCGGAGTCGGGGCTCTTCTTCTGGGATTGGCACCTCACCGCGTCTTCCGTTCCGCGCTCTTTTCCAGCCGGCTCCACCCACGAAGCTATGGCTCCTCCCCTCACGCTCCACACGGCACGGTAATGGCGGATTTTTTTGCGGCAAATAGCGATACAAAGTCTTTGCAATAAGTCACAGTTCAATCACAGTTCCAAGGCACACATAACCTGATTCTTCAGGCTTAAGTACATCCTGTTCGTGACGCCAAGTTGGAGCGCCCCCAGACACAGGGCAGCGGGGTACTCGGTCCTGGGGTTGTCACGGTGGCTAGACCCGGTCTGCGACCCTGCTAAGGGGCGTCCAATGAAAGGTGATGGTGCGTGGTGCAAGGTGCGAGGAATTACGAGGACACAGGGTTGCAGTCTCTTTACCTTTTTACTGAAGGCTTCGGGGCCCGCAATCCAGAACACTGCTAACAGGGCTGGCTGAGTCCGGCCGGTCCGAAGGCACATCCAGAGCTCCCTTTGCAGGTGGGAATCAGTGTCTACCTTCTAGCGCTTGTGTGTTGTAGTCCTTCCCTGCTAAGCACCACGGGATAGTCCTCACAACTGTCGTATCTGTTCTTTCTCTCTCCGTCCCCCAGATAATATGGCTAGGACGCACCCGTATGACAGGTAGGCCTGGAGCTATTCTGGGACCCTAGAGACGCCCCTCTCCCACGATTGCCTCCTATGTCCGTTTAGGTGATTTAAGTCAGACAGCCAACCTGTAATTAACTGTCCTGTGGTATTTGAAGTAATGCTTGAAGTCAGTTACTCCCTCGGTGTTCCGGTCACAGGCTACGTGCCTCAGTAGGATGTTGCCGTTCTCGGGGCACAACTCCTACTGGCTCTCCTTTGTGCTTTGATCTCGTTTCTCACTTTTCCACAATATTCTTCTCTTCGTGTCCTTTCTTGGGATACCGCCGCAAGGTAGTGCAGGTGCGGTTCCGTCACTCTCTATCCTTTCTGCTAGGCCCCTGTCAGGAACCCACCCCTGACAGGTCCCCCCTGGAGCTCTCCCAGGCTGCGTTCTGTTCTAACTTCCTATCCGACCCCCAGTTTTACCAGTGTGAGGAGTGGCCTAATACATAGTGCCTTTTGCTCCCCTTGGTGGCCGGAGTGTGAAGTGTAATGTGTGCTTGTGATACCTGGTCAGGTGAACTCCTTTAGTGCAATCAGACATAACATCGCTCCCCTTAGTGGCAGAGCGACAGTACTGCAACGACCAGGACTCTGGGGCGCTGCACCATCTTCCTAGGCCTCTCCTATTCTAAGTATGAAGGCAGTGAGGTTCAAGAAACGTCACTGAAAAGGAGCTGCAGCGGGAGATCTGGAGCTCTGCATTAGAAATTGGTCTCCAAGGATGGTTGTTTTGCTAAAGGAATTAATTGCATCTTGCTGTTATAACGACATAAAGGTTCTATCAGTAGGCATGTAAGGGTGGAAGACCCCCGTGCATGGGCCCAAGTGCAACTTTCTCGGAACACTACAAAATTGGCATCAGTTCCTGGAAGCCAAATATAATAGTCATGATGGCCTCATGTATGTGGAAGCAGTAGTGGCCGCTGAGGAAGAAAGCCAGATGGAGGGTGTCGGATTTTCCCAGGAGGAAAGCTGTACTCAGCAGAGTGCTAAGGGAGGAGTGGACCACAGTGTGTGTTCAGCCCCCGTGGACACTACCCAGGAAGCTCCAACGCACCACGATGAGCAGGGAGTGGCCATGAATAAGTGCTGGATGGACCATCTTGTTCAGTTTGGGTGTGTGGCACATGCACCCTTCTGATGGGGAGTTGTTTAACAGAGAGATAGTACCAAGCAATGATTTCTTACAATGAAGTCACAGAGAAGCCTAATGGCACTGCTATGTCTCACCTGGTATGTTGGTTCCTGATGAATATTTATACAGTTTATGTAAAGGAGGGGAAGAGCTGGCGACAACCCTCCTGAAGATCTAATAGTAATATAATGCATTGGCCTGTGTCTTATGTAGCTTTATTTATTCTGTGGCCTGAAGCATTTAGTCAGTGGACAAGGTTTACTATGAGGGCAGAACATGTTGGAAGGAGTTACATGGGTATAGGGACATGGTTCATCTTTGTTAGCAAGTTGTTAGAAAGTACTGGAAACAGAAAAAACGATTGTTGGCAGACCAGCATTGACCAAGGGTGTTGTGTTTGAAGATGAGAGAAGACTATACTCAGCTAGCAAGTTCTGAAGTAGCCATGTATCAAGTGGCAGAAGTAGTCATATTAAAACAGGCAAGTGGGGCGCCTATGGGAAGTGCTGTTTATACAAGATAAGAAGTTTGAGTGTAGCCAGCTCCGAGGGTCATAGTGAAGACTGGCCATTCTGTTACACATTTTCTCCTAAGGGTGCTTTCACACTGCATTTTGGAACCTGTTTCTTGGTCCCGTTGGGACTTATGTTTGAACTCCCTGCAAAATGGGATGCAAAACCATTGACTTTAATGGTGCCGACAGAGTGAACATGTGCTCTGTTTTGGATCACTTTCGAGCATGTATGCCTGCGGGCTGTTTACACTCAGATGCAGTAGACTCGTAGACTCAGTTTTGCTGGACTGCTGAGTAAATTCTGTTTTTCTGCTAACACCTCTGCATTGAACTCTTATTGTTGAGCTACTGAACTGAGTAAAGCAAAAAACAGGGCTGAGCAGTGGTGTAGCAAGTTTGCCCAGTGGCAGAGCAGAGCCGGGTTTGTCCAGGTATACCTTAATAGCAGTATAGGAATGTTACTGAGTGATATAGCCGATATGGGTTTATCACAGAGTACAGGTACATATGGATATTGGTATATTAAAGTTACCCAGTGATCTAAAAGAGTTTGCCACAGAGTCCTGGCAGAACTACATGTCCTAGAGCTGTCTCAGCCAGCACAAGGACCCATAGAGTTTCACTGATCCTTACATACATCAGTTTTAAAAATGGGTCCTTGTCTCCTGTTCAGGGAACTCAGTGCACATCCTATTCTCATCTGCTTTGCAGATCAGACTTGGCCATTAAAGTCAATGGCAATCCTTGACACATGGATAAAACTAGGAAGACTTTGCATTTCAGAGTCCCATTCTAGTTTCATCTGTTTTTAACTGATACATTGCTAAGAGTGAATAGACAAAAAAAATGATAAAAGTTTACCTGCTTCAGTGAAAAAAAAGATGATGAAGAAAAAAAACTGACGCAACTAAGAAGATACACGAGAAACAAAAACTTGGTCCATTTCTCTCAAATAGTAACACTTCACAACCATGTGTGAATCTAGCCATACTCAGCAAAATAGCAAAGCTGGGTTTGTCACAGAGTCCAAGCAGAATTGGCCAACAGTGTTGTACAGCTTCCCAGTGAAACAGCAGTGATGAGATAGTCAGGAGGTTCATTCAGGGCACAATAGCGGCATAGATGCCAACTACCTGAATACTCAAGTGGTGTCCTGCCATCTGATCGACCCCATAATCATGATGTCAGAGGTGCTCTTCAAGTAGCCACAACATTGCAATGTGCCAGGAGGAGCAGAAAGCCAGAGGAAGAAGGAGGATGCAGTGTGTTGTGAATTCTGTTGTCGAACTCCCTCCTGTGGTCGTGAATGGTACTTCGGCGAGTTCTGTCTATGGGCTCCCTCTGGTGGCTGTGAGTGAAGCTGCTGCTTCTGAGGTTCCTTACACAGGTGACGTGGTTTATCCTTTGGTTGGCTGCTCTATTTAACTCCTCTCAGATCGTTACTCCATGCCAGCTGTCAATGTTTTTGCATTGGTTCAGTTCGCTCCTGGATCTCTCTGGTGACCTGCCTTCTCCTGCAGAAGCTAAGTTCCTGATAGTCATTATTTGTTCACTGTTTTCTTGTCCAGCTGGTTTTCATGATTTTGTCTTGCTAGCTGGAAGCTCTGGGATGCAGAGTGGCCCCTCCGCACCGTGAGTCGGTGCGGAGGTCTTTTTTGCACACTCTGCGTGCTCTTTTGTTGGTTTTTGTGCTGATCGCAAAGTTACCTTTCCTATCCTCTGTCTATTTAGTAAGTCTGGCCTCCCTTTGCTGAAACCTGTTTCATTTCTGCGTTTGTGACTTTCATCTTTACTCACAGTCAATATATGTGGGGGGCTTCCTTTACCTTTGGGGAATTTCTCTGAGGCAAGGTAGGCTTTATTTTCTATCTCTAGGGCTAGATAGTTCTTAGGCTGTGACGAGGCGCCTAGGTCTGGTCAGGAGCGCTCCACGGCTATTTCTAGTGTGTGTGATAGGATTAGGGCTTGCTGTCAGCAGAGCTCCCACATCCCAGAGCTCGTCCTGTATGAGGTTTAACTATCAGGTCATTCCGGGTGCTCCTAACCATCAGGTCATAACAGTACAGCTGGCCCAAAGTATTAATGCATCTCAATAGAGGGATAAGAGAACTTCTGAGACCATTTTTTTTTCTTTGCACTGTGTTTTGTCTTTCTTTTCCCCTAGACCTTTGGGTGGTTCAGGACACAGGTGAAGATATGGACATTCAAGGTCTGTCCTCTTGTATGGATCATCTCTCTGCAAGGGAACAAAACATTCAAGATTTTGTGGTTCAGAATCCTATGTTTGAGCCTAAAATTCCTCTTCCTGACTTGTTTTCTGGGGATAGATCTAGGTTCTTGAATTTCAAAAATAATAGTAAACTGTTTCTAGCTTTGAAACCCCGCTCCTCTGGTGACCCCGTTCAACAGGTAAAAATCATTATTTCTTTGTTGCGTGGTGACCCTCAAGACTGGGCATTTTCCCTTGCGCCAGGAGATCCGGCATTGCATGATGTTGATGCGTTTTTTCTGGCGCTTGGATTGCTTTATGATGAACCAAATTCAGTGGATCAGGCAGAGAAAATCTTGCTGGCTTTGCGTCAGGGTCAGGATGAAGCAGAGGTGTACTGTCAGAAGTTTAGAAAGTGGTCTGTGCTTACTCAGTGGAATGAATGTGCCCTGGCGGCAATTTTCAGAAAGGGTCTTTCTGAAGCCCTTAAGGATGTCATGGTGGGATTTCCCACGCCTGCTGGTCTGAATGAGTCTATGTCTTTGGCCATTCAGATCGATCGGCTCATGCATGAGCGCAAAGCTGTGCACCATCTGGCGGTATTCTCTGAGCATAGGCCTGAGCCTATGCAGTGTGATAGGACTTTGACCAGAGCTGAACGGCAAGAACACAGACATCGGAATGGGCTGTGTTTTTACTGTGGTGAATCCACTCATGCTATCTCCGATTGTCCTAAGCGCACTAAGCGGTTCGCTAGGTCTGCCACCATTGGTACGGTACAGTCTAAATTTCTTTTGTCCGTTACTCTGATTTGCTCTCTGTCGTCCTATTCTGTAATGGCATTTGTGGATTCAGGCGCTGCCCTGAATTTGATGGACTTGGAGTTTGCCAGGCGCTGTGGTTTTTTCTTGGAGCCCTTGCAGTATCCTATTCCATTGAGAGGAATTGATGCTACGCCTTTGGCCAAGAATAAGCCTCAGTACTGGACTCATTTGACCATGTGCATGGCTCCTGCACATCAGGAGGATATTCGCTTTTTGGTGTTGCATAATCTGCATGATGTGGTCGTTTTGGGGTTGCCATGGCTACAGGTCCATAATCCAGTGTTGGATTGTAAATCCATGTCTGTGTCCAGCTGGGGTTGTCAGGGGGTACATGGTGATGTTCCATTGCTCTCAATTTCACCTTCCACTCCTTCTGAAGTCCCTGAGTTTTTATCAGATTACCGGGATGTATTTGAAGAGCCAAATCTGGTGCCCTACCTCCTCATAGGGATTGCGACTGTGCTATTAATTTGATTCCTGGTAGTAAGTTTCCTAAGGGCCGTCTGTTTAATTTATCTGTGCCAGAGCACGCCGCTATGCGGAGTTATATAAAGGAATCCTTGGAGAAGGGTCATATTCGTCCGTCGTCGTCACCATTGGGAGCAGGGTTCTTTTTTGTGGCCAAGAAGGATGGTTCTTTGAGACCTTGTATTGATTACCGCCTTCTTAATAAGATCACAGTCAAATTTCAGTATCCTTTGCCGCTGCTGTCTGATTTATTTGCTCGGATTAAGGGGGCTAGTTGGTTCACCAAGATAGATCTTCGTGGTGCGTATAATCTTGTGCGAATTAAACAGGGTGATGAATGGAAGACGGCATTTAATACGCCCGAGGGCCATTTTGAGTACCTGGTTATGCCATTCGGGCTTTCTAATGCTCCATCTGTGTTTCAGTCCTTTATGCATGATATCTTCCGAGAGTACCTGGATAGATTCATGATTGTATATTTGGATGACATTTTGGTCTTTTCGGATGATTGGGAATCTCATGTGAAGCAAGTCAGAATGGTGTTCCAGGTCCTTCGTGCGAATTCCTTGTTTGTGAAGGGGTCAAAGTGTCTCTTTGGAGTTCAGAAGGTTTCATTTTTGGGTTTCATTTTTTCCCCTTCTACTATCGAGATGGACCCTGTTAAAGTTCAGGCCATTTACGATTGGACTCAGCCGACATCTGTGAAGAGCTTGCAGAAGTTCCTGGGCTTTGCTAATTTTTATCGTCGCTTCATCACTAATTTTTCCAGTGTTGCTAAGCCGTTGACTGATTTGACCAAGAAAGGTGCTGATGTGGTCAATTGGTCCTCTGCGGCTGTGGAGGCTTTTCAGGAGTTGAAGCGTTGTTTTGCTTCTGCCCCTGTGTTGTGCCAACCAGATGTTTCGCTCCCTTTTCAGGTGGAGGTTGATGCTTCTGAAATTGGAGCAGGGGCTGTTTTGTCACAAAGAAGTTCTGATGGCTCGGTGATGAAACCCTCTACCTTCTTTTCTAGAAAATTCTCGCCTGCTGAGCGCAATTATGATGTGGGCAATCGGGAGTTGTTGGCCATGAAGTGGGCATTCGAGGAGTGGCGACATTGGCTTGAAGGAGCTAAACATCGCGTGGTGGTCTTGACGGATCACAAGAATTTAACTTATCTCGAGTCTGCCAAACGGTTGAATCCTAGACAGGCTCGATGGTCGCTCATTTTCTCCCGTTTTGATTTTGTGGTTTCATACCTTCCGGGATCTAAGAATGTGAAGGCTGACGCCCTGTCAAGGAGTTTTGTGCCTGACTCTCCGGGTGTTCCGGAGCCGGCGGGTATTCTTAAAGAAGGGGTAATTTTGTCTGCCATTTCCCCTGATTTTCGGCGTGTGCTGCAAAAGTTTCAGGCTGATAGACCTGACCGTTGTCCTACGGAGAAACTGTTTGTCCCTGATAGATGGACTAGTAGAGTTATCTCGGAGATTCATTGTTCAGTATTGGCTGGTCATCCTGGAATCTTTGGTACCAGAGATTTGGTGGCTAGATCCTTTTGGTGGCCTTCTTTGTCACGGGATGTGCGTTCTTTTGTGCAGTCCTGTGGGATTTGTGCTCGGGCTAAGCCCTGCTGTTCTCGTGCCAGTGGGTTGCTTTTGCCCTTGCCGATCCCGAAGAGGCCCTGGACGCATATTTCCATGGATTTTATTTCTGATCTCCCTGTTTCTCAAAAGATGTCGGTCATTTGGGTGGTTTGTGATCGCTTCTCTAAGATGGTCCATTTGGTACCCTTATCTAAACTGCCTTCCTCCTCTGATTTGGTGCCATTGTTTTTCCAGCATGTGGTTCGTTTGCATGGCATTCCAGAGAACATCGTCTCGGACAGAGGTTCCCAGTTGGTTTCGAGGTTTTGGCGGTCCTTTTGCGCTAAGATGGGCATTGATTTGTCTTTTTCTTCGGCTTTCCATCCTCAGACTAATGGCCAAACCAAACGAACTAATCAGACTTTGGAGACATATCTGAGATGCTTTGTTTCTGCTGATCAGGATGATTGGGTGTCTTTCTTGCCTTTAGCTGAGTTCGCCCTTAATAATCGGGCCAGCTCGGCTACTTTAGTTTCTCCTTTTTTCTGTAATTCTGGTTTCCATCCTCGTTTCTCTTCAGGGCAGGTTGAGCCTTCGGACTGTCCTGGTGTGGATGCGGTGGTGGACAGGTTGCAGCAGATTTGGACTCATGTGGTGGACAATTTGACATTGTCCCAGGAGAAGGCTCAACGTTTCGCTAACCGCCGGCGTTGTGTTGGTCCCCGACTTCGTGTTGGGGATTTGGTTTTGTTGTCATCTCGTCACGTTCCTATGAAGGTTTCCAAACATATACTAAGAAAGAACAAGTAGGCCTTACAAATGGGAGTCACCACCAGACAAATATGAAAACACAGCTTTATTGGTAACAAAAATATATAACACAGAAGCAAAAACACACTAAAAACATTAAAAACAAGGGGGTGTACAATAGCCCCATATGTACTCAAGCCCAAAATAAGGCAGAAAGCCCACACAAACCTGAACCAGGTGAAAAGCACATGTAAAAAGGATAAATAAGCCTAATAGATGAATGACTAGATATAGAAAAGCAGCCTAAGCAAACCCCAAGTATGTACACCGTAAGTGCACGTAATGAAAACCTGGGGATGAGGTAACCTGTTCAGCTACATACCATATGAACAATGTAGCCCAATAGCCACTGTTGGAGATAGTGCTCAAGCGAACAAAGTACCAGTCATGATGAAGTATAAATGCTGGGACCGCAAATAAGCACAAGAAAATAGACAAACACCCTCCTACGATCAGAACATATTCCCATAATAAGCTCACCTACGATCAGAACATGCTCCCATGATAATAATAATAATCTTTATTTTTATATAGCGCTAACATATTCCGCAGCGCTTTACAGTTTGCTCACATTATCATCGCTGTCCCCGCTAGGGGCTCACAATCTAGATTCCCTATTAGTATGTCTTTGGAATGTGGGAGGAAACCGGAGAGCCCGGAGGAAACCCACGCAAACACAGAGAGAACATACAAACTCTTTGCAGATGTTGTCCTGGGTGGGATTAGAACCCAGGACGCCAGCGCTGCAAGGCTATGATAAGGCATGATAAGAAAAAAAGCAGCATAGAGTGCCAAAGTGACAACACTCAGGCAGCGCCGATCATAGGCAGGGCAAATAGAAGGTGCATACCCAGTGCAGAGTAAGTGTGGGCTGCAGGCACCCAACGCGTGTCGCCACGCCCTGGTGGCTTCGTCAGGGGTAATCCCCACACAGTTTGCCCTGTGTTTAAATATAGTCAGATAGATAGCTTACCAAGCTTCAGCTGTGCGGCAGTAAGACACGCTGCATGGGGGAATACCAATGGCGATCGCATCCGCCGGGCCCGGCGTGTAATCAGTGCGCATGCGCCGGCGTCCCAGAGCGGAAGTGAGGAAAACGCTCTCGGTCGTCAAGGTGACATGTACACAGGGACCAGTGTGCGTGCGCGGAGACAATCACAGGCAGACTATAGAGTAAGAAATAGCAGAGGCACTGGATAATGCAAAGGCATGATGCGCCATACCTAACAAACGACTAACTAGGACTACCAACAGATAGGTGACTGGACACTGGTCTGCGCTAAGATATAACAGGCAGAAAGGAGCTGGAGCTGGCCACTAAACTGAAGCAAACCCAAACAATAGAACCAACACAGTAAACAGAAAAATAATGAATGAAAAAAAATGAAAAAATATATACATAAAAGCCAAATCTAATGAAAACAAAATACATGTACAGATAAATAAATAGAAATAAATAAAAAATGAGTACAAAAACAGATACAATGAAGAAATAAAAAATGAAAATAAAAGGCACCATGACGAAACAAATGTGACGCCCAGGAGACCGGGATACCCAGCACCGGACCAATGGAGTCTGTCTCTTGAGGGGGATGTCACGGGTGGCTTGACCCGGTGCTGTGGCCTCAGGCAATGCACAGTGTAAGGGGTATCATGAGGGGACAGGCACTTACTTGATCAGCAGCAGGTTCTCCCAGCGGTGACGATCCCGATCCTGGATAGATGGCTATTGTCCAAATGAAAGACTGAGGCACTGAAACGTTTAACCAGTTTACTTTAACATAAAAGGATTTACAACCAGTCCTGTCACCGGAGTCTGTATGGGAACTCTGAGTTACTTTGACCCTGCCGGGGTCTTCGCCTCTTATTGTGCGCAATTTCTGTGTGGCCCTGCTGCTGTATGTGAACTGGCTGCCGGCCCAATCTGTCCCCTCCGGGTCCTGGTTCGACGGGCAACCCGAGTCCTTTTATCGGTTTACCCCCTCTGGGAGTACCGCTGAACTCTGTGTCTGTTGCTGCGTCCGGCCCTAGTGAAGCTGATATCACCTCACGTTTTTCCGGTTGCTGTATTATATATAATGAATACAGCCACGGATCCGGTATCCGTCTTTGCGCCTGTTCTGGGTAGTGATTAATGCTACCCGGTTCTCACAATGTCCTTTTTCTCTATCCCTCTTCTCCTCAGGCCGGTGATTTAGGCCTGGTAACAGTCACAGGGCTGTTAGAGATTCAACTGTATGACCTCTCACTATCAGCTCCTTGGCCCAACTGCCATTTCTTCTCTCAGACCAGAATGGATCAAGGGGAGTCTCTGGAGCTCCCCCTTCTGGCCGGAGGTGGTAGTGCAGTCTTGCTATTTTAGCATTTGTACTTACTGTCAGTAACTATTTTTGTGGCAAATACCCCTAGGGGTGCCACATTCCCCCTTAGTTAAGAACAGTACTCCGGGACTGTGGGACAATAACATTTTGAAATAACAATTAATATGTACAGAGTCTTAAAAATGAAAAGTTACAAAAACCACTCAAGGAAACAAAAATAGAGTTCTGTAAAAAAGTCACTTCAAATAGCGTCCATTAATACAGTTCTATCCTTGAAGGTATTAGGAAAGGCACTGTACTTAGTGTCCAGGAATTTAGTTCCATTTTTCCAACGGAGTTATCAATATAAAGTCTAAAGAAAGTTCAAAAAGAGCAAAAAGCAAAGTTCAAAAAGCAGTCTTTCCGGAGCTTTGATTTAGTGCCTCCGGGCTGATAAAAAGTTCAAGAATATGCAATAAGTTCATACAGACAAGTCTCTGTAGGCACTGGGCTTAAACGTTGCAGACTGATAACAATGACTATACTACATTTTCTGTTTAACTATATACGGCATAACATATATACAATTCACATTATGAGCTTTATAGTTGGTAATCTGCATACCTGGCCGGTAATTGACCCTGGGTACTACGCTGTGATCTACGTAATAGCGGTGTCTCTTCATGTGGTGTACTACTGTCTACTGCGGATGTAGTATCTGCCCGCTCTGCTAAAGATAATTCCACGACTATGGAGTTGGCAAGTCCACCGTGAATGGGATTACTCTGACCAGGAATCTGTTCTTCCTGGCCTGGAACCTCCTGTAGTACGGGGTCAGCCTCTTCCTGTCTTGGGACTTCTGGTATTGGGTTCGGTGTTGGGTAAAAGGCCACCATGGGAACCACTACTGCACCATGGTATGTTAGTAGGGTTTTGGGAAAGTCTCCTATACAGGTGTGATACACTTCCTCTTCTTTTTCCTTTACTGGTTGAACCTGTATGGGTTGAATAACTTCTGGTTCTGGCTGGACAACGTCTGGCTCTTTCAATGCTTCCGGACACAATTTAAGATTGTCTCTTGACACTAGTACAGATGTTAAGCCTCCGTTTTTGCTAATGAGACACATTTTAGGATTATCCACTCTTGTTGGTAAAACTGTGTAGGGTACGGCTTCCCACTGATTGTCCAGTTTATTGGTTCGACGATTTCTCTTGAGCACTTGGTCACCCGGTCTTAATGGGGTCGCTAGAGCATTCTGGTTGAAAGTTCGCTCTTGTCTTTCTCTAGTTTGCTGAAGGCTTCTTTCCACACTCTCTTGCACTTGGCGATACTGCTTTTGCCGTATGATATCCCAATTGGAGTCTTGAACTTCTGCGTCTGGTTTCAGAATTCCCATTTCTAGATCGATTGGTAATTGGCCGGGTCTTGCACGCATAAGGTAAGCTGGGGTGCAGTTGGTGGAGCTCACCGGGACATGATTATACAGATCCACCAAGTCAGGCAATTTCTCTGGCCATTGATTCCTTTCTGTCTCAGGTAAAGTCTTTAGTAGGTCTATTACAATATGGTTCATCTTCTCGCATAAGCCGTTTGTTTGTGGATGATAGGCCGTCGTCCGGATCTTTTTGCAACCATACATATTACAGAATTCTCTGAAGATCTCTGATTCAAAGGCTGTACCTTGGTCGGTGAGAACCTGTTCCGGATATCCATGGGGTCTACAAAATTACGTTTGGAACGCTTTGGCTGCTGTTTTTGCTGTCAGATCTTTTACGGGTACTACTACCAAGAAACGTGAATAATGGTCCACGATGGTCAAGGCATAGACATAGCCGGACCGGCTTGGTGTCAACTTCACGTGGTCCATGGCTACAAGTTCAAGTGGTTGTTTGGTGATTATGGGCTGCAGTGGTGCTCTTTGGTTCTTTTGATCGTTTCTTCTGAGGTTGCACGGGCCACAATTTCTGCACCACTGTTCGATTGATTTTCTCATCCCGACCCAATAAAATCTTTCTCTTAGAAGTACTTCTAACTTTTTCCAACCGAAGTGACCAGCACCATTATGGTAAGCTTCGAGGACCATCTTCACATCTTGTTTAGGCACAATAATCTGCCAAACCAATTCATGTGTTTTCGGATTGGTGTATCTTCTACAGAGCTTCCCTTGATACAGGAACATTTTGCCTCTCTCTTTCCAGAGTTGATGCGTCTCTTCTGGGGCATCCTCATCGGGATATGCACTTTGCTCAGTCAACAGTTCCTTCACCAACTTCACAGCCGGATTGCTGTCTTGGGTGTCAGCCCATCTATGGTGTGCTAACGGATTAAAATTCACCTCTTGTTGTTTCTGATAGGTACTTGACTGATGATGTTTTGCCTTGGGACGATGGAAGGCTGGTAGTTCAATTTCTTCAAGCTCCCCCGTTTCCTCTTCTACATCTCTCAAGTGTGGCATCCGGGATAGGGCATCGGCATTTCCATTCTTGCGACCTGCTCGATACTTGATTATGAAGTTGTAATTAGATAACCGGGCTATCCATCGCTGTTCTAACGCACCTAATTTGGCTGTGTCCAGGTGGGTCAACGGATTGATGTCAGTATAGACAATAAATTCTGCAGCGGCCAGATAGTGTTTGAAACGCTCCGTCACAGCCCAAACTACTGCCAGTAGTTCCAATTTGAAGGAGCTGTAATTTTCTGAATTTCTTTCAGTAGGCCGGAGCTTTCTACTTGCAAAGGCGATGACTTTCTCCCGACCTTCTTGCTTTTGTGACAGCACCGCTCCTAGTCCCACATTACTGGCATCGGTGTAGAGGATGAAAGGTTGATGGTAATCTGGGTATGCCAGAACCTCTTCTCCAGTTAGTGCCTTCTTTAGTTGTTCAAAGGAGTCTTCCCTTTCGTCGTTCCACTGAAAAGGAGGGTTTCGGTTTGAAGGTTTCTTCGTCTGCCCTAGCAAGGTGTCTTGCAAGGGTGCTGCCAACTTGGTAAATCCTTTTATAAATCTGCGATAGTAACCCACCAATCCCAGGAATTGTCTCACTTTTTTTGCGCTGGTAGGTCTTGGCCAATCCCTTATGGCGCTTATTTTCTCGGGATCTGGTGCTACTCCCTCCGAACTCACGATGTGTCCCAGGTACTGTACCTTTGGCTTGAGAAGGTGACATTTGGATGGCTTGACTTTCATGCCATACCTGGATAAGGCTTCGAACACTTCTGCCAGGTCTATTAAGTGTTGTTCGTAAGTCTTTGAGTAGACGATCACATCATCTAGGTACAGGAGGACGGTCTCGAAGTTCTTGTGTCCGAGGCAGCATTCCATCAGCCGCTGGAAGGTACCGGATGCGTTGCAGAGTCCGAACGGCATGCGATTAAATTCACATAGACCCATTGGTGTGGTGAATGCCGTCTTTTCCTTATCTCTCTCAGCCACAGGGACTTGCCAATACCCGCTTGTTAAGTCTAAGGTGGAAAAATAATTAGCAGATTTCAAAGCAGTTAAGGACTCTTCTATCCTAGGCAAGGGGTAGGCGTCTTTATGGGTGATGTTATTAATCTTCCGGTAGTCTACGCACATTCTCATGGTTCCGTCCTTTTTTTTGACAATCACTAGAGGGGCCGCCCAGGGGCTACAGCTGTCTCTTATTACCCCGGCCTGTTTCATTTCCCTCAGCATATCTTTTGCACATTGATAGTGAGCGGGCGGTATGGGTCTATATCTTTCTTTTATTGGGGGATGGTCACCTGTGGGGATTGTGTGTTCTACCCCTTCTATCCGTCCGAAGTCCAATGGGTGTTTACTGAAGACTTGTTCATATTCCGTCACTAGCCTATACACCCCTTGTTTTTGATGGGTAGGTGTTGAATTTATGCCCACGTGTAGCTGTTGGCACCAATCCTCCATTTCTCCATCTGAGCCATTGCCTTCCACCTGACAGGTTGGTTCTAAGGGCTCAATGGTTGTGATGGCATTGTTGTCAACAGTATATAGCTTTGCCATTGTAGCATACCTTGGCAAAGTGACCTCTTCCTCTCCACAGTTCAAAAGTCGTACCGGCACTCGTCCCCGGTGTACCTCGACTATCCCTCGTGCTGTGAGTATAGTGGGCCTGCTGTCGGTGTACACTGGTTCTATTAAGGCTTGATAATCTCGTCCCTTAGTACCAATGGCTGCTCTACACCATACCAGCATTTCTGTTTTTGGTGGGATTACAATAGACGTTGGATCACTTACCCTCACACTGCCGATTTCTCCACCTGCAACTTCTACCTGTTGCCTTAACATCAATACTTTTATTTCCCTCCGGAGAACTCTCTGCTGGCAGGATTGGGCAGTTTCAGCAATTTGCTGTAAGACAGAAATGACTTCGGAAAAGCAGTTCTCTAACACATTCATTCCTATCAATACAGTTGGTTCACAGTTCCGCCGGTCAACATCAACAACAATTATACCCTGTTTCTTCAGTTCTACTTTACCAATCTTTATGGTCATCTCCCTGAATCCTAGTTTCGGTACCAACTTACCATTACTGGCCCATATATCTAGTTCAACATCAGAGGGCCCTTTATCAATATCTGCATCAGCCCAGTACCTCTTATAAAGGATATACGGTATAGATGAAATCTGGGAACCTGTGTCCAGCAAAGCGTTGAGGGGAATTCCGTCCAGCACGATAGGGATAATGGGTCGTCCTCCGATGTACCTGTCGTGCCAGGGTGTTGGGCCTTGAAAGTTCATTCCTGCGAAGCGGCCCGCATTCCCAGGGGATTCCCGTTTAAATCACAATCTCGTGCAAAGTGGCCCGGCTGCTGGCAACGGCGGCAAATGGGCTGTCCATCCGGTTGGTAGCGGTCGCGGGGTCGTCCTCTCCATGTCGGGTATCTCCGGGGTCTCATCCATGGAACATCCTCTCTACAGTTTGCCAACTCCATCTTGTGTCCTCTCATCTCCTGCATGGTTTTAGCCATTGAAGCAACAACATCAGCTAAAGAGTCAAGCTTTTGTTGAAGAGCCTCATTAGTACTGGGCCCCAGGGGCTTAGCAATGGCCCCAGACATAGCTGATGTCACTGGCACTCCCTGTTGTTGAGGTGCCTCTGCCATGGGTTGCGCAGGATCCTGATCCCGAGGTGCCTCTGCCAGCTGGAGACGTATAGCGCTCTCCTTTAATTGGGCAAATGTCAATTCAGGGTTCTTAAAAACAAGCATGCTCACATGCCCCCGGTGAGAAGGGGTGTAGAGTCCCTCAATAAATTGATCTCTTAGCAGTTTATCCGCTCGGTGTTAAAAATGGGTTCAGCCAGTGTAAGTGATTTAAGGGCTTCCTGCAGGTTTAAGGCAAAGTCTCTCACACCCTCATTAGCTTTTTGTTTGCAATTAAAGAATCGTATTTTAGCTTTGCTGCTGGCCGTGGTTTCAAATGTAGCTTTTAATCCAGCAAATATGCGTTCAACAGTGCCTTTTACATCAGCTGCCCATGCTGTGACTTCTCACTTAGCATGGCCACTTAACTGCATCATCAGGAGACTAACACGCTGAACTTCACCCACAGGGAACATGTCAAAATGGGCCAGCATCTTTTCTCTGAAATCGTCAAGGGTATTAGGCTCACCTTCATACATTGGAAGCCATGGGCCACCCGGGGTATATGGCATCAGCACCGGCATGATGGGCGCCACTCCTTGCACCGCTGCGCTGCCGGACTCTCTATTGACACTCTGTCTTTTAGCTGCATTAGCGTTGCCGGGTGCTGCGGCGTCTCCGTGCTGCGACATACTGTGCCCCCTTAGTTAATCCGGACCCTTCCGGTCCTCCGCTTCCGTCGGGATAGTGTAGATTCGTTCCGCTGTGCAGCAGGATCGATTTTCCCCTTGCTCTGATGTCAGAGCGCTCAGCTCGGTGCCGCCCACAATGACACGCCCCCTGCTGCTCCCACCCACCGCGCTCTGTAATGGCGGATTCTGAAGTTTTTCAGTTAGACTGGGGCTCAGGTGATGGCGTAGCTCAATTAACAGTCTCGTGCCTAACGGTTATGAAGTGATTACCTCAGGGGATGGCGGCCATCTTTACTCCATTATAACCAATGGGGAAAAGTCACTTTCAATAGTTTTCAATGGGGAATGGATTTTTCTTTAATAAAGTCAATTTTCAAGATTTTTCATCCCAGTTTTCACAGTTTTGGGCTCCAATCACGGCACACAATACCCGGTATACGGGCTGGCTAGATCCTGTTCGTGACGCCAATTGTGACGCCCAGGAGACCGGGATACCCAGCACCGGACCAATGGAGTCTGTCTCTTGAGGGGGATGTCACGGGTGGCTTGACCCGGTGCTGTGGCCTCAGGCAATGCACAGTGTAAGGGGTATCATGAGGGGACAGGCACTTACTTGATCAGCAGCAGGTTCTCCCAGCGGTGACGATCCCGATCCTGGATAGATGGCTATTGTCCAAATGAAAGACTGAGGCACTGAAACGTTTAACCAGTTTACTTTAACATAAAAGGATTTACAACCAGTCCTGTCACCGGAGTCTGTATGGGAACTCTGAGTTACTTTGACCCTGCCGGGGTCTTCGCCTCTTATTGTGCGCAATTTCTGTGTGGCCCTGCTGCTGTATGTGAACTGGCTGCCGGCCCAATCTGTCCCCTCCGGGTCCTGGTTCGACGGGCAACCCGAGTCCTTTTATCGGTTTACCCCCTCTGGGAGTACCGCTGAACTCTGTGTCTGTTGCTGCGTCCGGCCCTAGTGAAGCTGATATCACCTCACGTTTTTCCGGTTGCTGTATTATATATAATGAATACAGCCACGGATCCGGTATCCGTCTTTGCGCCTGTTCTGGGTAGTGATTAATGCTACCCGGTTCTCACAATGTCCTTTTTCTCTATCCCTCTTCTCCTCAGGCCGGTGATTTAGGCCTGGTAACAGTCACAGGGCTGTTAGAGATTCAACTGTATGACCTCTCACTTTCAGCTCCTTAGCCCAACTGCCATTTCTTCTCTCAGACCAGAATGGATCAAGGGGAGTCTCTGGAGCTCCCCCTTCTGGCCGGAGGTGGTAGTGCAGTCTTGCTATTTTAGCATTTGTACTTACTGTCAGTAACTATTTTTGTGGCAAATACCCCTAGGGGTGCCACATTCCCCCTTAGTTAAGAACAGTACTCCGGGACTGTGGGACAATAACATTTTGAAATAACAATTAATATGTACAGAGTCTTAAAAATGAAAAGTTACAAAAACCACTCAAGGAAACAAAAATAGAGTTCTGTAAAAAAGTCACTTCAAATAGCGTCCATTAATACAGTTCTATCCTTGAAGGTATTAGGAAAGGCACTGTACTTAGTGTCCAGGAATTTAGTTCCATTTTTCCAACGGAGTTATCAATATAAAGTCTAAAGAAAGTTCAAAAAGAGCAAAAAGCAAAGTTCAAAAAGCAGTCTTTCCGGAGCTTTGATTTAGTGCCTCCGGGCTGATAAAAAGTTCAAGAATATGCAATAAGTTCATACAGACAAGTCTCTGTAGGCACTGGGCTTAAACGTTGCAGACTGATAACAATGACTATACTACATTTTCTGTTTAACTATATACGGCATAACATATATACAATTCACATTATGAGCTTTATAGTTGGTAATCTGCATACCTGGCCGGTAATTGACCCTGGGTACTACGCTGTGATCTACGTAATAGCGGTGTCTCTTCATGTGGTGTACTACTGTCTACTGCGGATGTAGTATCTGCCCGCTCTGCTAAAGATAATTCCACGACTATGGAGTTGGCAAGTCCACCGTGAATGGGATTACTCTGACCAGGAATCTGTTCTTCCTGGCCTGGAACCTCCTGTAGTACGGGGTCAGCCTCTTCCTGTCTTGGGACTTCTGGTATTGGGTTCGGTGTTGGGTAAAAGGCCACCATGGGAACCACTACTGCACCATGGTATGTTAGTAGGGTTTTGGGAAAGTCTCCTATACAGGTGTGATACACTTCCTCTTCTTTTTCCTTTACTGGTTGAACCTGTATGGGTTGAATAACTTCTGGTTCTGGCTGGACAACGTCTGGCTCTTTCAATGCTTCCGGACACAATTTAAGATTGTCTCTTGACACTAGTACAGATGTTAAGCCTCCGTTTTTGCTAATGAGACACATTTTAGGATTATCCACTCTTGTTGGTAAAACTGTGTAGGGTACGGCTTCCCACTGATTGTCCAGTTTATTGGTTCGACGATTTCTCTTGAGCACTTGGTCACCCGGTCTTAATGGGGTCGCTAGAGCATTCTGGTTGAAAGTTCGCTCTTGTCTTTCTCTAGTTTGCTGAAGGCTTCTTTCCACACTCTCTTGCACTTGGCGATACTGCTTTTGCCGTATGATATCCCAATTGGAGTCTTGAACTTCTGCGTCTGGTTTCAGAATTCCCATTTCTAGATCGATTGGTAATTGGCCGGGTCTTGCACGCATAAGGTAAGCTGGGGTGCAGTTGGTGGAGCTCACCGGGACATGATTATACAGATCCACCAAGTCAGGCAATTTCTCTGGCCATTGATTCCTTTCTGTCTCAGGTAAAGTCTTTAGTAGGTCTATTACAATATGGTTCATCTTCTCGCATAAGCCGTTTGTTTGTGGATGATAGGCCGTCGTCCGGATCTTTTTGCAACCATACATATTACAGAATTCTCTGAAGATCTCTGATTCAAAGGCTGTACCTTGGTCGGTGAGAACCTGTTCCGGATATCCATGGGGTCTACAAAATTACGTTTGGAACGCTTTGGCTGCTGTTTTTGCTGTCAGATCTTTTACGGGTACTACTACCAAGAAACGTGAATAATGGTCCACGATGGTCAAGGCATAGACATAGCCGGACCGGCTTGGTGTCAACTTCACGTCGTCCATGGCTACAAGTTCAAGTGGTTGTTTGGTGATTATGGGCTGCAGTGGTGCTCTTTGGTTCTTTTGATCGTTTCTTCTGAGGTTGCACGGGCCACAATTTCTGCACCACTGTTCGATTGATTTTCTCATCCCGACCCAATAAAATCTTTCTCTTAGAAGTACTTCTAACTTTTTCCAACCGAAGTGACCAGCACCATTATGGTAAGCTTCGAGGACCATCTTCACATCTTGTTTAGGCACAATAATCTGCCAAACCAATTCATGTGTTTTCGGATTGGTGTATCTTCTACAGAGCTTCCCTTGATACAGGAACATTTTGCCTCTCTCTTTCCAGAGTTGATGCGTCTCTTCTGGGGCATCCTCATCGGGATATGCACTTTGCTCAGTCAACAGTTCCTTCACCAACTTCACAGCCGGATTGCTGTCTTGGGTGTCAGCCCATCTATGGTGTGCTAACGGATTAAAATTCACCTCTTGTTGTTTCTGATAGGTACTTGACTGATGATGTTTTGCCTTGGGACGATGGAAGGCTGGTAGTTCAATTTCTTCAAGCTCCCCCGTTTCCTCTTCTACATCTCTCAAGTGTGGCATCCGGGATAGGGCATCGGCATTTCCATTCTTGCGACCTGCTCGATACTTGATTATGAAGTTGTAATTAGATAACCGGGCTATCCATCGCTGTTCTAACGCACCTAATTTGGCTGTGTCCAGGTGGGTCAACGGATTGTTGTCAGTATAGACAATAAATTCTGCAGCGGCCAGATAGTGTTTGAAACGCTCCGTCACAGCCCAAACTACTGCCAGTAGTTCCAATTTGAAGGAGCTGTAATTTTCTGAATTTCTTTCAGTAGGCCGGAGCTTTCTACTTGCAAAGGCGATGACTTTCTCCCGACCTTCTTGCTTTTGTGACAGCACCGCTCCTAGTCCCACATTACTGGCATCGGTGTAGAGGATGAAAGGTTGATGGTAATCTGGGTATGCCAGAACCTCTTCTCCAGTTAGTGCCTTCTTTAGTTGTTCAAAGGAGTCTTCCCTTTCGTCGTTCCACTGAAAAGGAGGGTTTCGGTTTGAAGGTTTCTTCGTCTGCCCTAGCAAGGTGTCTTGCAAGGGTGCTGCCAACTTGGTAAATCCTTTTATAAATCTGCGATAGTAACCCACCAATCCCAGGAATTGTCTCACTTCTTTTGCGCTGGTAGGTCTTGGCCAATCCCTTATGGCGCTTATTTTCTCGGGATCTGGTGCTACTCCCTCCGAACTCACGATGTGTCCCAGGTACTGTACCTTTGGCTTGAGAAGGTGACATTTGGATGGCTTGACTTTCATGCCATACCTGGATAAGGCTTCGAACACTTCTGCCAGGTCTATTAAGTGTTGTTCGTAAGTCTTTGAGTAGACGATCACATCATCTAGGTACAGGAGGACGGTCTCGAAGTTCTTGTGTCCGAGGCAGCATTCCATCAGCCGCTGGAAGGTACCGGATGCGTTGCAGAGTCCGAACGGCATGCGATTAAATTCACATAGACCCATTGGTGTGGTGAATGCCGTCTTTTCCTTATCTCTCTCAGCCACAGGGACTTGCCAATACCCGCTTGTTAAGTCTAAGGTGGAAAAATAATTAGCAGATTTCAAAGCAGTTAAGGACTCTTCTATCCTAGGCAAGGGGTAGGCGTCTTTATGGGTGATGTTATTAATCTTCCGGTAGTCTACGCACATTCTCATGGTTCCGTCCTTATTTTTGACAATCACTAGAGGGGCCGCCCAGGGGCTACAGCTGTCTCTTATTACCCCGGCCTGTTTCATTTCCCTCAGCATATCTTTTGCACATTGATAGTGAGCGGGCGGTATGGGTCTATATCTTTCTTTTATTGGGGGATGGTCACCTGTGGGGATTGTGTGTTCTACCCCTTCTATCCGTCCGAAGTCCAATGGGTGTTTACTGAAGACTTGTTCATATTCCGTCACTAGCCTATACACCCCTTGTTTTTGATGGGTAGGTGTTGAATTTATGCCCACGTGTAGCTGTTGGCACCAATCCTCCATTTCTCCATCTGAGCCATTGCCTTCCACCTGACAGGTTGGTTCTAAGGGCTCAATGGTTGTGATGGCATTGTTGTCAACAGTATATAGCTTTGCCATTGTAGCATACCTTGGCAAAGTGACCTCTTCCTCTCCACAGTTCAAAAGTCGTACCGGCACTCGTCCCCGGTGTACCTCGACTATCCCTCGTGCTGTGAGTATAGTGGGCCTGCTGTCGGTGTACACTGGTTCTATTAAGGCTTGATAATCTCGTCCCTTAGTACCAATGGCTGCTCTACACCATACCAGCATTTCTGTTTTTGGTGGGATTACAATAGACGTTGGATCACTTACCCTCACACTGCCGATTTCTCCACCTGCAACTTCTACCTGTTGCCTTAACATCAATACTTTTATTTCCCTACGGAGAACTCTCTGCTGGCAGGATTGGGCAGTTTCAGCAATTTGCTGTAAGACAGAAATGACTTCGGAAAAGCAGTTCTCTAACACATTCATTCCTATCAATACAGTTGGTTCACAGTTCCGCCGGTCAACATCAACAACAATTATACCCTGTTTCTTCAGTTCTACTTTACCAATCTTTATGGTCATCTCCCTGAATCCTAGTTTCGGTACCAACTTACCATTACTGGCCCATATATCTAGTTCAACATCAGAGGGCCCTTTATCAATATCTGCATCAGCCCAGTACCTCTTATAAAGGATATACGGTATAGATGAAATCTGGGAACCTGTGTCCAGCAAAGCGTTGAGGGGAATTCCGTCCAGCACGATAGGGATAATGGGTCGTCCTCCGATGTACCTGTCGTGCCAGGGTGTTGGGCCTTGAAAGTTCATTCCTGCGAAGCGGCCCGCATTCCCAGGGGATTCCCGTTTAAATCACAATCTCGTGCAAAGTGGCCCGGCTGCTGGCAACGGCGGCAAATGGGCTGTCCATCCGGTTGGTAGCGGTCGCGGGGTCGTCCTCTCCATGTCGGGTATCTCCGGGGTCTCATCCATGGAACATCCTCTCTACAGTTTGCCAACTCCATCTTGTGTCCTCTCATCTCCTGCATGGTTTTAGCCATTGAAGCAACAACATCAGCTAAAGAGTCAAGCTTTTGTTGAAGAACCTCATTAGTACTGGGCCCCAGGGGCTTAGCAATGGCCCCAGACATAGCTGATGTCACTGGCACTCCCTGTTGTTGAGGTGCCTCTGCCATGGGTTGCGCAGGATCCTGATCCCGAGGTGCCTCTGCCAGCTGGAGACGTATAGCGCTCTCCTTTAATTGGGCAAATGTCAATTCAGGGTTCTTAAAAACAAGCATGCTCACATGCCCCCGGTGAGAAGGGGTGTAGAGTCCCTCAATAAATTGATCTCTTAGCAGTTTATCCGCTCGGTGTTAAAAATGGGTTCAGCCAGTGTAAGTGATTTAAGGGCTTCCTGCAGGTTTAACCCTGCTGTTCTATTCGGTCTGGGGAGACCTATTTTGAACTTTGGTATTTTTTGGGGTGTTCAAGATGCGGTTCTGAAACTTGTGGTTGATTGACTTAAATGAGGATGGGTCGGTCGGCCACGGGTTTCAGAGCCGCATCTTGAATATTTTAAAGAATATTGAAGTTCAAAGTCGGTCATTTTTGACCAACAGAACAGCAGGGTTAGGGCAAAGTCTCTCACGCCCTCATTAGCTTTTTGTTTGCAATTAAAGAATCGTATTTTAGCTTTGCTGCTGGCCGTGGTTTCAAATGTAGCTTTTAATCCAGCAAATATGCGTTCAACAGTGCCTTTTACATCAGCTGCCCATGCTGTGACTTCTCACTTAGCATGGCCACTTAACTGCATCATCAGGAGACTAACACGCTGAACTTCACCCACAGGGAACATGTCAAAATGGGCCAGCATCTTTTCTCTGAAATCGTCAAGGGTATTAGGCTCACCTTCATACATTGGAAGCCATGGGCCACCCGGGGTATATGGCATCAGCACCGGCATGATGGGCGCCACTCCTTGCACCGCTGCGCTGCCGGACTCTCTATTGACACTCTGTCTTTTAGCTGCATTAGCGTTGCCGGGTGCTGCGGCGTCTCCGTGCTGCGACATACTGTGCCCCCTTAGTTAATCCGGACCCTTCCGGTCCTCCGCTTCCGTCGGGATAGTGTAGATTCGTTCCGCTGTGCAGCAGGATCGATTTTCCCCTTGCTCTGATGTCAGAGCGCTCAGCTTGGTGCCGCCCACAATGACACGCCCCCTGCTGCTCCCACCCACCGCGCTCTGTAATGGCGGATTCTGAAGTTTTTCAGTTAGACTGGGGCTCAGGTGATGGCGTAGCTCAATTAACAGTCTCGTGCCTAACGGTTATGAAGTGATTACCTCAGGGGATGGCGGCCATCTTTACTCCATTATAACCAATGGGGAAAAGTCACTTTCAATAGTTTTCAATGGGGAATGGATTTTTCTTTAATAAAGTCAATTTTCAAGATTTTTCATCCCAGTTTTCACAGTTTTGGGCTCCAATCACGGCACACAATACCCGGTATACGGGCTGGCTAGATCCTGTTCGTGACGCCAATTGTGACGCCCAGGAGACCGGGATACCCAGCACCGGACCAATGGAGTCTGTCTCTTGAGGGGGATGTCACGGGTGGCTTGACCCGGTGCTGTGGCCTCAGGCAATGCACAGTGTAAGGGGTATCATGAGGGGACAGGCACTTACTTGATCAGCAGCAGGTTCTCCCAGCGGTGACGATCCCGATCCTGGATAGATGGCTATTGTCCAAATGAAAGACTGAGGCACTGAAACGTTTAACCAGTTTACTTTAACATAAAAGGATTTACAACCAGTCCTGTCACCGGAGTCTGTATGGGAACTCTGAGTTACTTTGACCCTGCCGGGGTCTTCGCCTCTTATTGTGCGCAATTTCTGTGTGGCCCTGCTGCTGTATGTGAACTGGCTGCCGGCCCAATCTGTCCCCTCCGGGTCCTGGTTCGACGGGCAACCCGAGTCCTTTTATCGGTTTACCCCCTCTGGGAGTACCGCTGAACTCTGTGTCTGTTGCTGCGTCCGGCCCTAGTGAAGCTGATATCACCTCACGTTTTTCCGGTTGCTGTATTATATATAATGAATACAGCCACGGATCCGGTATCCGTCTTTGCGCCTGTTCTGGGTAGTGATTAATGCTACCCGGTTCTCACAATGTCCTTTTTCTCTATCCCTCTTCTCCTCAGGCCGGTGATTTAGGCCTGGTAACAGTCACAGGGCTGTTAGAGATTCAACTGTATGACCTCTCACTTTCAGCTCCTTAGCCCAACTGCCATTTCTTCTCTCAGACCAGAATGGATCAAGGGGAGTCTCTGGAGCTCCCCCTTCTGGCCGGAGGTGGTAGTGCAGTCTTGCTATTTTAGTATTTGTACTTACTGTCAGTAACTATTTTTGTGGCAAATACCCCTAGGGGTGCCACATTAATATATGCCAATGGCAGGTTAGCCCCACTAAGATCCATATGGGGTACAGCCTACCACAGCAGCCAATAATGAAACATGACTCTCATAAAGAAATACAAAAAAAAAAAAACAGCGAGGAAAAATGGCAGTAGTACAATGGCCAATTATTATCCCACACCTATAAATAGAAAAGTTTATTGTTTGTAGAAACCAGTAAACAGTAAATCTTCGTTCAAGCCTATAGGCACGACAGAATTCAGATCGAAGATCCACTTGGATTCACGTTTCAAAAGTTCCAAAGTAACATTTCCGCCCCTCATGTTCATTCGTACTGCTTCAAGTCCCAAAATCTTCGTGCCAGCCCATTGTGAGCCATGTACAGCCAGAAAATGTTCAGCCACTGATGTAAGAGTTTTGCCCTTTGTCTTGTCCCTCATAGCCGTTGAAATAGTGGAGAAGTGTTGCTGTATACGTCTCCTGAGTTCCTGTGTGGTTTGACCCACATACACTTTTGGGCATGGGCAAACCAACGCGTATACCAGATTCCGGGACCTGCAGTTGACATAGGCCTTGGTAGGGGTCTGTGGAAACAAAGAAGGCACCGTAATCTTCTCATCATGACTGGTGAACGGGCAAATGCTACAGTTTCCACAAGGGAAAGTCCCCATCAATTTAACCCCTCTCCGGAGTTTGGTAACCGGCCGTTGAAAATGGCTATGGCTTAAGCAATCTCTCAGGCTCCTAGCCCTCCTGGCCACCAGATTGGGATGTGGGGCAATATGAGGAAGAAGTTTGGGCTCACTCTGCAAAATGCCCCAATATTTAGAAAGAATGCCCCGTAGATTTCGCCACTGATTATTAAAAAGGTTTCCTCTCCTAAGTTTAAGCCTCGTTTCATTGGACCATATAAGATTTCTGAAGTTCTTAATCCTGCGTCATTTCGTTTGGACCTTCCAGCTTCTTTTGCCATCCATAATGTGTTCCATAGGTCGTTGTTGCGGAGATACGTGGCGCCTATGGTTCCCTCCGTTGATCCTCCTGCCCCGATGTTGGTCGAGGGGGAGTTGGAGTATGTGGTGGAGAAGATTTTGGATTCTCGTGTTTCGAGACGGAAACTCCAGTATCTGGTCAAGTGGAAGGGTTATGGTCAGGAAGATAATTCCTGGGTTTTTGCCTCTGATGTTCATGCTGCCGATCTTGTTTGTGCCTTTCATTTGGCTCATCCTGATCGGCCTGGGGGCTCTGGTGAGGGTTCGGTGACCCCTCCTCAAGGGGGGGTACTGTTGTGAATTCTGTTGTCGAACTCCCTCCTGTGGTCGTGAATGGTACTTCGGCGAGTTCTGTCTATGGGCTCCCTCTGGTGGCTGTGAGTGAAGCTGCTGCTTCTGAGGTTCCTTACACAGGTGACGTGGTTTATCCTTTGGTTGGCTGTTCTATTTAACTCTCCTTCTTCTCCACTAGATTTCTAAAACTTAACATGGACAAAACAGAATTCATCATCTTTCCCCCATCTCACGCGATCTCCCCAACGAACCTATCCATTACAGTAAACGGCTGCCCACTCTCCCCAGTCCCACAAGCCCGCTGTCTTGGGGTAATCCTTGACACTGATCTCTCCTTTAAACCACATATCCAAACCCTTTCCACTTCCTGCCGCCTCCAACTCAAAAATATTTCACGGATCCGCACATTCCTAAACCAAGAATCTGCAAAAACCCTAGTCCATGCCCTCATCATCTCCCGCCTTGACTACTGTAACCTCCTGCTCTGTGGCCTCCCCTCTAACACTCTTGCACCCCTCCAATCTATTCTAAACTCTGCTGCCCGACTAATCCACCTGTCCCCCCGCTATTCCCCGGCCTCTCCCCTCTGTCAATCCCTGCACTGGCTCCCCATCACCCAGAGACTCCAGTACAAAAGCCTAACCATGACATATAAAGCCATCCACAACCTGTCTCCTCCATACATCTGTGACCTCGTCTCCCGGTACTTTCCTGCACGCAACCTCCGATCCTCACAAGATCTCCTTCTCTACTCCCCTATTATCTCCTCTTCCCACAATCGCATACAAGATTTCTCTCGTGCATCCCCCCTACTCTGGAATGCTCTACCACAACATATCAGACTCTCGCCTACCATCGAAACCTTCAAAAAGAACCTGAAGACCCACCTCTTCCGACAAGCCTACAACCTGCAGTAACCACCGATTGACCAAACCGCTGCACGGCCAGCTCTACCCTCACCTACTGTATCCTCACCCATCCCTTGTAGATTGTGAGCCCTCGCGGGCAGGGTCCTCTCTCCTCCTGTACCAGTTGTGACTTGTATTTTTCAAGATTATTGTACTTGTTTTATTATGTATACCCCTCCTCACATGTAAAGCGCCATGGAATAAATGGCGCTATAATAATAAATAATAATAATAATAATAACTCCTCTCAGATCGTTACTCCATGCCAGCTGTCAATGTTTTTGCATTGGTTCAGTTCGCTCCTGGATCTCTCTGGTGACCTGCCTTCTCCTGCAGAAGCTAAGTTCCTGATAGTCTTTTATTTGTTCACTGTTTTCTTGTCCAGCTGGTTTTCATGATTTTGTCTTGTTAGCTGGAAGCTCTGGGATGCAGAGTGGCCCCTCCGCACCGTGAGTCGGTGCGGAGGTCTTTTTTGCACACTCTGCGTGGTCTTTTGTAGGTTTTTGTGCTGATCGCAAAGTCACCTTTCCTATCCTCTGTCTATTTAGTAAGTCTGGCCTCCCTTTGCTGAAACCTGTTTCATTTCTGCGTTTGTGACTTTCATCTTTACTCACAGTCAATATATGTGGGGGGCTTCCTTTACCTTTGGGGAATTTCTCTGAGGCAAGGTAGGCTTTATTTTCTATCTCTAGGGCTAGATAGTTCTTAGGCTGTGATGAGGCACCTAGGTCTGGTCAGGAGCGCTCCACGGCTATTTCTAGTGTGTGTGATAGGATTAGGGCTTGCGGTCAGCAGAGCTCCCACATCCCAGAGCTCGTCCTGTATGAGGTTTAACTATCAGGTCATTCCGGGTGCTCCTAACCATCAGGTCATAACAGCAGTGCCCAGCGCTGGATCCAGGAGAGGTGCCAGGCACCGCATACGCTCAGCAAAAATCATAAACCGCATTATGTCGGCTACAGGACCTGAGTTGGGCGGAGGATTACACATGGTAGCATTCAAAGCAAACATTTTCTTTGACAATGGTTAGAAAAACATGGCTACTGTCTTCCAAACACAGTGCCACACTAAAGTGAGTGAGGCCGAACTTCAATGCCAGACACCCAGAATGCACGGCTGATTTATGGAAGGAGGTGGCCATGCTTTCCTAGTCCTGTATATCCCCTTCAATGCCCTCATATTTGATATACCCTGACCTTATCATAAAATTCACAGGAGGCATCCTACTCCCACTCAGAACCATATCCTCATAGTCAGCCCTATGCCGGAGCACAGCAGTCCTGGATATATAAGCTTCTCAGTCACACGCGTTACGCCATGTAAATATTTTATTACTGTTTTAATCTTTACATGTAACAAGATCGGTGAGATCTACGAGACATTTCAGGGATTGTCACAGATAATGTTTCGATAGATTGATCTACTAAATTATGGATGACTGTGTATCTCATAAAATTACAATTCTGACAGTCAAATGCCCGAAAAAGTGAGACATCTGGGATAACTGACGTGCAATAAGCAGCAATGAGAATGAAAAGGTTGATTTTTCTGCAATTTACTAGTTATTGGCACTGTTGATATCTATCCAATCTTCTGTTACTGAAGCCCTATTGGACATCTAAGAGGGGCAAAGTTGCATTTAAAAAGACACATGGAAGGCCCTGTTCCTTTGTCACACTTGTGAAGACATCAGAACTGTTGTTATTAGCAAACACAAAGGGTATAAGACCATCTTCAGTTTCCAGTTATCCCAGTTTCAACAGTGCACACTGTTATTAAAAAGTTTGCCAAGCAGGGAAACGTCAAAAAAATCCCTGGACGTGGGGTAAAAAGGAGAATGGACAAGAGATGTCTTTGAAGGTTGGTGCGAATGGTGGAAAAAACACCATGTCAAACATCTAAAGACCTGAAGACCAACCTGGAACAGTCTAGGGTCATTGTTTCAACAAATACCAAACCAAGCAGAAATTTATGGGCGAAGGCCAAGGAAGAAACCATTGCTGACAAAAAGACATAAAAATGAACAACTGAGCTTTGCCAAAGAGTACCTTGACAAACCACAATCCTTCTGAGAAAATGTTCTGTGGACAGATGAAACAAAAATAGAGCTTTTTGGCAATGCAAGCAACAGTTTGTGTAACAACTCTGCTGGCATCACGGCATGGCCTCTCATCTCACACTATCTTACCCACTGCTCCAGGCCATGATGTGGTTTCTGTTTCTTGCCAGCTCCATATTCTGTTCCTCTGCTCTCTGCATGCTTCCTGGCTGTGTGCACAGGAGGTCGGCGCCTGAACTCTCTGGTTCTTATAGGAATCAGGTGCACCTGTCTAATCTGTTCCTGACCAATTACCAAAAGGCCTCCAGTATTTAGTGCAGCTCCACCCAGTGGACTGGGCATGTGCAATGTGTAAGCTCAGTTTGTATTTTGCTTCTGAGTTTGCCATGCCTTGCTCTGTGTTACTCCCTCTCTGGAGGCTTTTCTCAGTGTTCTTGCCTTGATCTTGTCTGCCCTCCAGGAGGCAGTATATCCTGGTCCCTGTGTCTTTGCTCTTGTTACTTGTCTGAACTTTGTCTTTTCTAGGTCTCCTTGTTTGTGGCTTCCTTCCCTGCTGTGTCTTTCCTGTGTTCTCAGGCTGCTTATGCTCCGCACCCTTGCGGCTCTGCCTGCTCTGTACCTTTGTGGCTTTACCTCTGCTCCGCACTCCTGCGGTTCTGCTCCGTTCTAATCTGCTCCACTCCTGTTGCTGCAGGAATCTCTGCTGCAGCTCCTCTCCGCATTCCTTGCGGTTCTGCTCTGTTTAGCTTTTGTTGCTACGCTATCTCTTGCTGCTCTTCCGCTCCTATCTGCAGCCTTGCACCCATTCCTTCATTCTCCTTTCCTTCTGGCTTTTTTCCGTACCTGCATCTCCTGTGTGAACAGGTCCCTACCTGTTCCTTCACACTCCATTCCTTCCTGCTTGTTTCCGTACCTGCATCTTCTGTGTAAACAGGTCCCTACCTGTTTCTTCATACACACACCTTCATACACCATTCCTGCCAGCCCTGTGTTCTCTGCCGTGCCTGCCAGCCCTGTGTTCTCTGCCGTGCCTGCCAGCCTGTGTTCTCTGCTGTGCCTGCCAGCCCTGTGTTCCCTGCCGTGCCTGCCAGCCCTGTGCTCTCTGCTTTGCCTGCCAGCCCTGTGGTCTCTGCCAGCTCTGTGTCTCATCCGTGCTCATCTGCTTATCCTGCCTGATGCCCGCACCAATCTGTTGTGAATTCTGCTTTTGGGTTCCCTCCAGTGGTTGTAAGTGGAAATACAGTTGTCTCTGAGTCGCAGTCCTGGCCAGGTGTATCTGCTGATTGCAGTTCTGACTGGGATATTTAGGTGTGCAGGATTCATTAGTCCTTTCCAGTTGTCAATGTTTCTTGTGAAGTGTTGGATCACTTTCTGGCTTCTCCTGCTTAGCTGCCAATTCAGCAAAGATAAGTGTCTGTTTCTTTTTCTGTGGCACACATGCAGTGTGCTTATATTCTGTGCTATTCATTTGTTTTTCTCTTGTCCAGCTTAGACTGTGTCAGTGTTTTCTCAGTCTTGTTGGATTCTCTGGAGTTGCAGATATACGCTCCACATCTTTAGTTAGATGGTGGAGTTTTTGTATTTTCTGTTGTGGATATTTTTGGAAGGATTTTTAATACTGACCGCTTAGTATCCTGTCCTATCCTTTCCTATTTAGCTAGTGTGACCTCATTTGCTAAATCCTGTTTCCTGCCTGCGTGTGTCTTTTCCTCTACTACTCACAGTCAATATTTGTGGGGGGCTGCCTATCCTTTGGGGTTCTGCTCTGAGGCAAGGTAGAATTCCTATTTCCATCTATAGGGGTATTTAGTCCTCCGGCTGTGTCGAGGTGTCTAGGTTTTGTTAGACACACCCCACGGCTACTTCTAGTTGCGGTGTTAAGATCAGGGTTTGCGGTCAGTATAGTTACCACCTAATCCAGTGAAAGTTTTCATGCTGCTCCAAGGTCACCTGATCATAACACCAATCCTGGTGTGCCTGTTTCCCAAGTGGGATCAGCAGCCACAGCCTGACATCACCCTGGAGTAGCACCTGGCAGCTGCCTTCAGCACAAGCCTGACCTCACCATCAGAGGCTCCAGTGAAGACCAATGCAGCTGTCATAGTCACGCCCCTTCCAGGGTAGTCTGGCTTGTGGCACAGTGGGGCCACAAACCCCCCATGCTCTCGCCCATCAGTCAGGGTGTGAGCGTGAGTTTGCACAGGCCATGGCCTCCGCTGTATTCCATGTCCTATCGCTCGCAGAGCATGATGAACTTTTTTCCTGCCCGTATGAGAAACCAGAAAAATTTGTTCCACCAAGGGTGGTCCAGATTGAAGAGACTTCTGACCCGATTATAGTCTCTAACGCTCTATTCAATCAACTTCAGGCCTATGAGGAGGAGCACAACCCAGCAGACCCACCTAGGTCCTATGGGAATCCAGAAGAATGCCAAAGCTTCCTGGAACAGTGCTTGCGCTACATCCTGCAGAATGCAGCTTGTTTCCCCTCTGACCGGTTTAAGGTGGGTTACATTATGTCCTACCTAGCAGCAGATGCTTTATTATGGATTTGCCCCCTCTGGGAAGCAGGGGATCCTATCATCATGAGTCTTGGGGCCTTCCTGGTGGCCTTCCGTAGAGTCTTTGACATACCTCGTCCTGCTACTCCTGTGAAGTCTTCCCCATCTAGATCTGAGAGGTGCTCCAGACGGGCGAAACCCGTGAAGAAACCCCCACGTCAAGCCATGACCGTCTGTGACCCTCCAGTTCCTCTTCCCGCTAAAGCAGCTACTCAAATAGAACCCAAAAAGACTGTCAAGAGTGAACTGGCAAAGCACCAGTCTAAGACCAGTCGTAAGAAGGGCTTACTGTATTGCTGCGGTTGTGAGGAACACCCAGACGGCCTCTGTCCAAAGGATCTAAAGCTACAGAACCTTGGGCCTGCAGGAGAGACTGCCCTCGGTGAGAATAACTCCCTTCCGTTAAAGTCTGTGTCTGTTCCGGTGCCTTGTGGGAGCTTCGAACCTGCCGATGTATTCAAGCTGCTAACCAGACGGAGTCTATGTATGGTTCCTGTTCCACAGCTCAAGAATCCTGTGAAGGTGTTTGGTGAATGCCAAGTCCTACTTATGAACAGTCCAGTGTCGAAGGGACAACTACAGCTCCAAATCGGAGCATTATATGCAAAGAAATTTATTTTCCACTTGTTGATCAGTCTGCCCGTCGGTCGTTCTGAACTGGATACTCTGCTGTCCATTCCGGTCCGAAGACCCAGCGTGGTTCTGCGTTTGGAACTATCAAGTCTCCAGAAGTTTCTTGTTCCTAAACTGCAAGGTCAATCTACAGTGTTGATATCTTCTCCACCTAATCAGCTGGCTATTGAGTCACGGTGTGCTGACCTCACTGAAGTAAAGGAAGCAGTGGCGTCCTCTCCGCACACCTCCAGTGACAATACCAGTGACCAGTTCCCAGGAACATCCCTGTCACTTAAAAGTTTTTCTCTGAACTATGGGCAGAAGATGCTTCCTGTAAAGATGCCTTCAGACTCCATGTGGCAGGTGGATGAAGAAGTTGAAGCAGAAGCTCTTGTATCTCTGTTCTTCACCAATCCGGAGAAAGAGATGGTCCAGTTTTGTCAGAGTAACAGACTGATGGGGCTTCCTGAATGTATGCCTTCTGCTTCCAAGTGGCTACTTGATACTAAGACAGAGACTTACTCATCCTCTAATCCGGAAGAGGAGGTCCAGTTTTTTCAGGGTTCCAGGCTGAAGATGTTTGGCTACGTTCACATTTGCATTGCGTCGGGTGCAACCGCGGCGACGCATGCGTCACACGCCCCTATATTTAACATGGGGGCGCATGGACATGCATTGTCTTGCGTTTTGTGATGCATGCGTCATTTTTGGCGCAAGCGTCAGGGCGCAGAGGACGCCGCATGTTGCATTTTTTTGTCGTCCAAAATCAAGCCAAAAATGGACGCATGCGTTACAAAACAATGCATTTTTGCATGCGTTTTGCATGCGTTGTGCGTTGCATCGCCAACGCAACACCCAACAACGCAAATGTGAATGTAGCCTTTCCTGTATGTATGCCTCCAGCTTCCATCTGGGTATAGGGTGAAGATCCCAAGACTGAAGTGTTCTCAACTCTGCTTTCCACCAGTCTAAAGGAGGAGGTTCAATTTTCTTGTGATGATGGGCTTAAGTTGGATCCAGTGAAGGTGTCTTCAGTTTCCAAAGAATCGTATTATGTTGAGGTCAAATCAGAAGCTTGTTGTTTTTAGTCAACCAGGTGAAAGACGTCCTGTCCCTTGTATCTTCTGTGTGGGAAGCTGATCTTACTGGACTCAAAGAGACTGGGCAACCTGAGATCTCTAATGTCTCATCTACCTCATTCTACCAGATGAATGTTGTGATGGTTCTGACTATGCGTGCTCCTATCCTTCTTCTACAAGTTATTCTGGCGGGCTTGAAGAAGAGGGGCCGTAAAGGGGGGTACTGTAACAACTCTGCTGGCATCACGGCATGGCCTCTCATCTCTCACACTATCTTACCCACTGCTCCAGGCCATGATGTGGTTTCTGTTTCTTGCCAGCTCCATATTCTGTTTGTCTGCCCTCTGCATGCTTCCTGGCTGTGTGCATAGGGGGGTGGCGCCTGAACTCTCTGGTTCTTATAGGAATCAGGTGCACCTATCTAATCTGTTCCTGACCAATTACCAAGAGGCCTCCAATATTTAGTACAGCTCCACCCAGTGGACTGGGCCTGTGCAATGTGTTAGCTCAGTTTGTGTTTTGCTTCTGAGTCTGCCAGGCCTTGCTCTGTGTTACTCCCTCTCTGGAGGCTTTTCTCAGTGTTCTTGCCTTGATCTTGTTGTCCGCCCTCCAGGAGGCAGTATATCCTGGTCCCTGTGTCTTTGTTCTTGTTCCTTGTCTGAACTTAGTCTTATCTCGGTCTCCTTGTCTGTGGCTTTCTTCCCTGCTGTCTATCCTTGTGTTCTCAGTCTGCATATGCTAGGCACTCTTGTGGCTCTGCCTGCTCTGTACCTTTGTGGCTTTACCTCTGCTCCGTTCTACTCTGCTCCACTCCTGTTGCTGCAGGAATCTCTTGCTGCAGCTCCTCTCCGCATTCCTTGCGGTTCTGCTCTGCTTTGCTGCTGCAGAAACCTCTTGCTGCAGTGATGCTCCACTTTCCTTGTGGCTCCGCTCTGCTTAGCTTCTGCTGCTGCAGTAATCTCTTGCTGCAGCTCCTCTCCACATTCCTTGCGGTTCTGCTCTGCTTAGCTTTTGTTGCTACGCTATCTCTTGCTGCTCTTCCGCTCGTATCTGCAGCCTTGCACTTTTCTTCCTGTGTGAACAGTTCCCAACCTGTTCCTTCATTCTCCTTTCCTTCTGGCTTGTTTCCATACCTGCACCTCCAATGTGAACAGGTCCTACTCCCTACCTGTTCCTTCATACTACATATCCGTACCTGCATCTCCTGTGTGAACAGGTCCCAACCTGTTCCTTCACACTCCATTCCTTCCTGCTTGTTTCCGTACCTGCATCTTCTGTGTGAACAGGTCCCTACCTGTTCCTTCATACACACACACCTTCATTCACCATTCCTGCCAGCCCTGTGTTCTCTGCCATGCCTGCCAGCCCTGTGTTCTCTGCTGTGCCTGCCAGCCCTGTGTTCTCTGCCGTGCCTGCCAGCCCTGTGTTCTCTGCCAGCTCTGTGTCTCATCTGTGCTCATCTGCTTGTCCTGCCTGATGCCCGCACCAATCCTGGTGTTCCTGATTCCCAAGTGGGATCAGCAGCCACAGCCAGACACCACCCTGGAGTAGCACCTGGCAGCTGCCTGCTGCACAAGCCTGACCTCACCATCAGAGGCTCCAGTGAAGACCAAGGCAGCTGTCATAGTCACGCCCCTTCCAGGGTAGTCTGGTTTGTGGCACAGTGGGGCCACAACCCCCCCCCCCCCCCAAGCTCTCGCCCACCAGTCAGGGCGTGAGCGTGACAGTTTGTTTACAAATGGCATAATGAAGCTTATAAGGAAAAGAACACCCCACCAACAGTTAAGCATGGTGGAGTATCCATAATGATCTGGGGTCATTTTGCTGCGTATGATACTGGAGGGCATGACCATATCAAAAAAATCATGCAATCAGAGAATGATCAAGATATTTTTGAGCAAAATGCCCTACCTGGTGTAAGAAAACTTGGATTGAGTCGAAGATCATGGGTCTGCCAACAAGACAATAGGGAAGAGAACCGTATGCACTACCCTGTGAGGGTGCCCGGGTAGGATCCCACACCATATATCAATATAAAAATATACAATAAACCCGGGTTTATTTTATATTGCCAACAAGACAATGACCCAAAGCACACATCCAAACGTATACAGGAATGGTTGAAAAATAAAAAAAATGACTGTTTTAAAATGACCATCAATGAGTCCTGACCTTAATCCCATTGAACATCTTTGGGGTGACCTATATTATGCCATTAGGAAAAAGAACCCTGCAAAGGAGCTTGAACAAACTGTAAAGGAAGAGTGGGAGAAAAAAACAGCTGAGAAGTGCCAGAAACGTATTGATGGCTGCAAAAAAAGTTTGGAGGCTGTCATCAATGCCAAAGTGTGTGCAACCAAGAATTAATTAGGAGAGCCTCTTTTGCTGTACATGCTGTATATTCTGTTTCTTCTTTGAAATTGTAACATATAAATTGAAAAACAATGTTTTATTGTTGTATTACTTTGGGCCACTAATTAAAAAATCCTGAAGATATAACTATATATATACACTTCCATTTAATTCTGAAGATATTGTACAGTCTATGAAAAAAATGAAGGGGTGCCAATAACGATGAGCACGACTGTACTGTAGTGCAATACCATAGAATCGGAGTGTATAGTAAAAATTATCGTTTCTTATGAATGCAAGCCATAGGCTGGTCTTCACAGGACAACAGTCATGGCAAGCACTGTAATCCATCAACACCCTGCAATTGTGTTGCAAAGTGGCCAATGGGCATGCGGAACGCCACGACCCCCAGACTGTGCGCTTTAAATTCTGCTGTTAGAGATTCCAAAGCCAGGCACATAGCAACAGATACAGGAAAGGCACATAAGAGGCATGATGAGCAACGAGTGCAGTCAAAGACTATCCTGCTGTCCAGGCTGACACAACATAGTTTTCTCTATCCCGTCTGGGTGGCGTTCCCCAGAGGACTCCACTATCCCTGTTCCCTCTAACCTTCAAGGTGTGTGATTTCTGCATTCTCATGTTCCATATGGGTGACTACCCTTCTGCATTCCGTACTCCTGTATCCACAGCGTACTGTTTTGTAAACTGGTTTCTGGCAGTATTCGCGTGAGTGGGCAGACCTCTCCACACCATACATTGTCCTTCTCCATTTTCCACACAATACTCCAGCTCCTTTACGAATGTTTGATTTGCACTTTGTTCCCAGCAACAGGTACCACAAGGGGCATGGGGAGCAGTTGGAATTACGTGCATTTACTTATGGGTGGGTCCATAAGGGTCCACGTGTGTCACTATAATCAGCACCAGGGGCCACTCATTGAGACAATGTTCCCTGTTTCAATACTCATAGCAGGATGCTGCCTTTTCCTTAGGTCCCTCTTTTCCACTGGACTGTACATTTCCCATACTTATAAGCTTTCTGTCATGAGTTTACCCCGACAGAGAGGGGCCAGAACACTGCAGCGTCTGATTTTCTGCACTCCTGTACTGATCAGAAGCACTTCTGTTAACAGAGCAGGGGTTAATCTGTTCAGCTTAGTCACTGAAGCGTTCCTGCTTAGATTATCTCAGCTGTTCAGTACTGGCCACTCCCCTTTCCTATATATACTCACCTCTGGCAATCTGGATTGCCAGAGTTAAATCTTGTACTGCCTGGTGAGGATCGGAGGAGTTGGTTGTTGGTAGAGACATTTTGGAGTGTTTATCTTTGACTGTTGCTAGGGGTTTTGGTTGTGTGCAAGTCCTCATCCTCTTTTATTTAGTTGCCCTACCTTTTCTCCCCAGTGTTCCCCTCTGTTATCTGTGAGAACATATTTGTATGATCGGTTTTATCTTTTATCCCTGTACATCCATCCTTGGTTGTCTGGTTTGTGTATATACATACACTATTCCTCCCCACTTCTCTGGGGAAAGGGACAGACATAGGGCTGGTGCAGAAGTTCAGCAAGGTATGTGGCCCCAGCATCTTCACCATAAGAAGTAATCTAGGAAGCAGGGATAGCTAGGGTGTCCCTAGAATTAGGGACAGGAAAGGAGCCCCGGGTAACCTGACAACAGAAATGTACAGTAATACTGGCCCACACTATTTTTTGATTCATCATGGATCCTATAACTGCTCTGGCTGGGCAACTGCAACAGCTTAGTCTATAGGTGGTAGATCTTCGCTCTGTTTTGCATTCTCCCAAACATGTCTGGTATGGGGACTGCAACTCCCATACAACCTTTAGTGGAGCCCAAGGTTGCTTTGCCTGACAGGTTATCCGGGGGACGTGACAAGTTTGTTGCTTCAAGGGAGGCTTGTAAACTTTACTTTAAGTTGCGTCCACACTCCCCTGGAACTGAGGAGCAACTGGTGGGGATCAGCAGTTTGCACCGCCAGGATGAACCTCAAGCCTGGGCATTTTTTCTTCCGGCCGACTCTCAGTTGCCACGGACGGTTGAGGAACATTTCTGGAGCTGGTCACATATACAATGACCCCAACCATGTCTCCCTGACTGAGTCTACACTACTTCAGCTGTAGCAGGGAGACCAGCTGGCGGTAGAGTATTGCTCTAAGTTTCGGGGGCGGTCTACTGATACTAAGTGGAATGACTGCACACTCCATAGCCAGTTCTATCAAGGGTTATTGGTAAGTTTAAATGATGCCTTTGCCCTGCATGAGACTCTGGTCTCTCCGTACGCAGCAGTGTCTCTGGCCATCCGTGTGGACTGCCATCTTCATCGGAGATATAAGGAGACACTACAGTTTGCGGAGGGCCCGGAGTCAAGGGAACCCGGGTCTGAGTCTACCATGGAACCCATGAATTGGGTGAGGTTGCAAAGGACCCTTTCGGCATAAAGGTGGAGTGTGTTTTTTCTGTGGTGAAGAGAATAATTTTGTGGGTGAGTGTCCATCCATATCCCAACACAAACAGCAGCTGGAAAACTAAGGAGCCCGAGTTGGGGGGAGGTTGGCAACTCGGGTGTACTTATTTCCTCCATTGGTAGATCTCAATTTTTTATACTGGCCAAAATCCATTTTAGTAAAAGATAAGGTGGGTTTTAACTTGATCGACGCTAGGTTTGTCCAGGCCCATGACCTCAAACCACAAGTATTGCCAAGATCAATGCCCATTATTGATATTGACTCTGCACCCGTGAGCCAGGGGTATTTCTCTCAGGTCGTTCATATGTTGCCTCTACAGGTAGGGGCCATGCACTCTGAATTTACAGACTGTTATATTCTAGGAGGCTTTCCCGCTCCAGTGGTTCTCAGATTACCTTGGCTTATGCTACACAACACTGTGGTAGGCTGGCAGACTCAGGAGGTGGTTAAATGAAGCAAATATTGCCAAGAACACTACAACAATACTTGGGCACAAGGCTAGTCAGGTTGGGGACCCAATCTCTGCCTGAATACCTGTCTGACTTAGGGGATGTGTTTTCAGAACAGAGGTGTCAGGAATTTCCTCCACATCGTCCTTATGATTGCACCCTTAATGTTATTCCTAGGGTCAAGCTGCCAAAGAGCAGGTTATGCAATATCTCTGCTCCAGAGAGGCAGGCCATGAAGGACTATATCACTAACAGTCTGGCAAAGTGTCATATCAAACCTTCTTCATCTCCCATTACTGCAGGTTTTTTCTTTGTTAAGAAAAAGATGGGGGGTTACACCCTAGCCTAGACTTTTGCAAACTCAATCGGCTCACGGTCCTGGATGGAGGAGATGCGGGCTGTGCTATATACTATGTGGGCTGTGCTATATACTGTGCGGGCTATGCTATATACTATGCGGGCTGTGCTATATATTATGCAGGCAGTGCTATAATACTACGTGGGCTGTGCTATATACTGTGCGGCAGTGCTATATACTACGCGGGCTGTGCTATATACTATGCGGGCTGTGCTATATACTATGTGGGCTGTGCTATATACTACTTGGTCTGTGTTATATACTATGGAGGTATATTATATCCTATGGGAGAGGCTGTGTTATATACTATGTGGCTGTGTTATATACTATGGGAGGTATAGTATATTCTATGGGGAGGCTATGTTATATACTATGGGGGGCAAATTATATTTTATGGGGGAGGCTGTGTTATATACTATGTGGCTGTGTTATATACTATGGGAGGTATAGTATATTCTATGGGGAGGCTATGTTATATACTATGGGGGGTATATTATATTCTATGGGGGAGGCTGTGTTATACTATGTGGCTGTGTTATATACTATGGGGGGTACATTATACATTATATTCTATGGGAAGGCTGTGTTATATACTATGGGGGTACATTATATTCTATGGGGGAGGCTGTGTTATATACTATGGGGGGTATATTATATTCTATGGGGAGGCTGTGCTATATACTATAGGGAGTACATTATACATTATATTCTATGGAGGAGGCTGTGTTATATACTATGGGGGGTATATTATATTCTATGGGGGAGGCTGTGTTATACTATGTGGCTGTGTTATATCCTACTAGATTGTGGCCTGATTCTAACGCATCGGGTATTCTAGAATATGCATGTCCCGTAGTATATGGACAATGATGATTCCAGAATTCGCGGCAGACTGTGCCCGTCGCTGATTGGTCGAGGCAACCTTTATGACATCATCGTCGCCATGGCAACCATTATGACATCTACGTCGATACTATGCCTGTTGCTGATTGGTCGAGGCCGCCAGGCAGGATGTCGATACTGTGCCCGTTGCTGATTGGTCGAGGCTGCCAGGCAGGATGTCAGACGCAGGATGTCTACGTCCTTTATGACATCATCGTCGCCATGGCAACCATTATGACATCTACGTCGATACTGTGCCCGTTGCTGATTGGTCGAGGCCGCCAGGCAGGATGTCGATACTGTGCCCGTTGCTGATTGGTCGAGGCCGCCAGGCAGGATGTCAGACGCAGGATGTCTACGTCCTTTATGACATCATCGTCGCCATGGCAACCATTATGACATCTACGTCGATACTGTGCCCGTCGCTGATTGGTCGAGGCAACCTTTATGACATCATCGTCGCCATGGCAACCATTATGACATCTACGTCGATACTGTGCCCGTTGCTGATTGGTCGAGGCCGCCAGGCAGGATGTCGATACTGTGCCCGTTGCTGATTGGTCGAGGCCGCCAGGCAGGATGTCAGACGCAGGATGTCTACGTCCTTTATGACATCATCATCGCCATGGCAACCATTATGACATCTACGTCGATACTGTGCCCGTTGCTGATTGGTCGAGGCCTGGCAGCCTCGACCAATCAGAGACGCGGGATTTCCAGGACAGACAGACAGACAGACAGAAAGACAGACAGAAAGACAGACAGACGGAAAAACCCTTAGACAATTATATATATAGATGGGGGGCTACATTATATTCTATTGGGGGCTGTATTAGATTTTATGAGGAAGGATTGCATCATACTCTTTGATGGGGGTACATTATGTTCTATGGGGAGGTGGGCTGTATTATATTCTATGGGGAGGTGGGCTGTATTCTATTTTATTTGGGGCTACATTATATTCTATGGGGACTGTATTATATTTATATTCTATGAGGGGTAATTGCATCATACTCTATGAGGGGGCTACATTATACTATATAAGGGGCTGAATTATATTCTATGGGGGGGTTACATTATACTCTGTGGGGTGGCTGCATTATGCTCTATAGGGTGGCTGCATTATACTCTGAGGGATAGCTGCATTATACTGCACTCTGGGGTGGCTGCATTATACTATACTAGATTGTGGCCCGATTCTAACGCATCGGGTATTCTAGAACATGCATGTCCCCGTAGTATATGGACAATGATGATTCCAGAATTCGCGGCAGACTGTGCCCGTCGCTGATTGGTCGAGGCAACCTTTATGACATCATCGTCGCCATGGCAACCATTATGGCATCTACGTCGATACTGTGCCCATTGCTGATTGGTCAAGGCCGCCAGGCAGAATGTCGATACTGTGCCCGTTGCTGATTGGTCGAGGCCGCCAGGCAGGATGTCAGACGCAGGATGTCTACGTCCTTTATGACATCATCGTCGCCATGGCAACCATTATGACATCTACGTCGATACTGTGCCCGTTGCTGATTGGTCGAGGCCTGGCGGCCTCGACCAATCAGACGCGGGATATCTACGTCCTTTATGACATCATCGTTGCTGTGCCCGTCTCTGATTGGTCGAGGCCTGGCGGCCTCGACCAATCAGAGACGCGGGATTTCCAGGACAGACAGACAGACAGACAGACAGAAAGACAGACAGACAGACAGACAGACGGACGGAAAAACCCTTAGACAATTATATATATAGACTAGATTGTGGCCCGATTCTAACGCATCGGGTATTCTAGAATATGCATGTCCCCGTAGTATATGGACAATGATTATTCCAGAATTCGCGGCAGACTGTGCCCGTCGCTGATTGGTCGAGGCAACCTTTATGACATCATCGTCGCCATGGCAACCATTATGACATCTACGTCAATACTGTGCCCGTCGCTGAATCAGAAATGTGGGATTTCTACGTCCTTTATGACATCATCGTCGCTGTGCTCATTGCTGATTGGTCGAGGCCTGGCAGCCTCGACCAATCAGAGACACGGGATGTCTACGTCCTTTATGACATCATCATCGCTGTGCCCGTCGCTGATTGGTCAAGGCCTGGCGGCCTCGACCAATCAGAGACGCAGGATGTCTACGTCCTTTATGACATCATCGTCGCTGTGCCCATCGCTGACAGGACAGACAGACAGACAGACAGACGGAAAAACCCTTAGACAATTATATAAATAGATGTGGGATGCATTATACTGTATTGAGGACTATGGGGAATACATTATATTATATGAAGAACTATGGGGTGCATTATACTATGGGAAGTGAATTGTATAATAATAATAATAATAATAATAATAATTTTTATTTATATAGCGCCAACATATTCCGCAGCGCTTTACAAATTATAGAGGGGACTTGTACAGACAATAGACATTACAGCATAACAGAAATACAGTTCAAAACAGATACCAGGAGGAATGAGGGCCCTGCTCGCAAGCTTACAAACTATGAGGAAAAGGGGAGACACGAGAGGTGGATGGTAACAATTGCTTTAGTTATTCGGACCGGCCATAGTGTAAGGCTCGGGTGTTCATGTAAAGCTGCATGAACCAGTTAATTGCCTAAGTATGTAGCAGTAACGACACAGAGGGCTATTAACTGCATAAAGTGAATGAGAACATAATGCGAGGAACCCGATTTTTTTTTTTTTTTTTAAATAGGCCACACAGGGATCGTTAGGTTAATGCATTGAGGCGGTAGGCAAGTCTGAACAAATGAGTTTTTAGGGTACGCTTAAAACTGTGGGGATTGGGGATTAATCGTATTAACCTAGGTAGTGCATTCCAAAGAATCGGCGCAGCACGTGTAAAGTCTTGGAGACGGGAGTGGGAGGTTCTGATTATTGAGGATGCTAACCTGAGGTCATTAGCGGAGCGGAGGGCACGGGTAGGGTGGTAGACTGAGACAAGAGAGGAGATGTAGGGTGGTGCTGAGCCATGGAGTGCTTTGTGGATGAGGGTAGTAGTTTTGTACTGGATTCTGGAGTGGATGGGTAGCCAGTGTAATGACTGGCACAAGGTAGAGGCATCGGTGTAACGGTTGGTGAGGAATATGATCCTGGCAGCAGCATTCAGGACAGATTGGAGCGGGGAAAGTTTGGTAAGAGGGAGGCCGATTAGAAGAGAGTTACAATAGTCCAGACGAGAATGAATAAGTGAAACAGTAAGAGTTTTTGCAGAGTCGAAAGTAAGAAAAGGGCGAATTCTAGAAATGTTTTTGAGATGCAGGTAAGAAGAGCGAGCCAGTGATCGGATGTGGGGGGTGAATGAAAGGTCAGAATCAAGGATGACCCCAAGGCAGCGGGGATGTTGCTTTGGAGTAATGGTGGAACCGCACACGGAGATGGCAATGTCAGGCAAAGGTAGGTTAGTAGAGGGAGAGAACACGAGGAGTTCAGTTTTTGACAGGTTTAGTTTCAGATAGAGGGAGGACATGATGTTAGAGACAGCGGTAAGACAATCACTGGTGTTTTCTAAAAAGGTCGGCGTGACAACAGGAGAAGAGGTGTATAATTGGGTGTCGTCATCATAGAGATGGTACTGGAAACCAAATCTACTGATTGTTTGTCCAATAGGGGCAGTATACAAAGAGAAGAGGAGGGGGCCTAGGACTGATCCTTGAGGAACTCCAACAGTAAGGGGAAGGTGAGAGGAGGAGGAACCAGCAAAACATACAGTGAAGGAGCGGTCAGAGAGATAGGAGGAGAACCAGGAGAGAACGGTGTCCTTGAGGCCGATGGAGCGGAGCATAGTGAGGAGGAGCTGATGATCCACAGTATCGAATGCTGCAGAGAGATCCAAGAGAATTAGCATGGAGTAGTGACCATTAGATTTAGCTGTTAGTAGGTCATTAGAGACTTTAGTGAGGGCAGTTTCAGTAGAGTGTAAAGAGCGGAAGCCAGATTGAAGAGGGTCGAGAAGAGAGTTATCTGAGAGATAGCGCGTAAGACGGGAGTGGACCAGGCGTTCGAGGAGTTTAGAGATGAAGGGAAAATTAGAGACAGGTCTATAATTAGCGGCACAGTTTTGATCGAGGTATGGTTTTTTAAGTAATGGATGTATGATGGCATGCTTAAATGAGGAGGGAAAAATACCGGAAGTGAGGGAAAGGTTGAATATTTTTGTTAGGTGAGAGGTGACAGCTGGGGAAAGGGACTGGAGGAGATGTGACGGAATGGGGTCACTGGTGCAAGTGGTCGGGCGAGAAGATACAAGGAGCCTGCTTACTTCTTCTTCTGTAACTGCTTCAAAGTCAGAGAGTGAACTAGATGCAGTGGGGGAGGGAGGACAGTGCATGGTATGAAGAGATTGGGAGATGATTTCCTGTCGAATGTGGTCAATTTTTTCTTTGAAGTAATTGGCCAGATCGTCAGCACGGAGATCCGTGGTTGGGGCCTGCTCTCTTGGGTTGAGTAGGGACTGGAACGTGTCAAAGAGACGTTTAGGGTTATTGGACAGGGAGGTGATGAGGGTGTTGAAGTAGGTTTGTTTGGAGAGGTGAAGGGCAGAATTGTATGTCTTTAGCATGAACTTATAATGGATAAAATCTTCGGGTAGATTAGATTTTCTCCACAGACGTTCTGCGCACCTGGAGCACCGCTGCAGGAAACGTGTTTGCAGCGTGTGCCACGGTTGTTGCAGTCTGTGCCGAGTTGTTTTATGTATAGGAGGTGCAGCTTCATCCAGGGCACTTTGCAGGGTTTCATTGTAATGCTTCAGAGCAGAATCAGGACATGAGATGGAGGAGATTGGGGCCAATGAGGACTGCAAGTTCTTCATAAGTTTCTGGGTGTTAATGGCCTGTATGTTTCTATAAGTGTGGAAAGTGGGGGTGACCTGAGCGGGATGGCAGTTCTTGATAGAGAATGAAAGAAGGTTGTGGTCAGAGAGTGGGAGAGGGGAGTTTGTGAAATCATCCACTGAGCAAAGCCGGGAGAAGACCAAGTCAAGGGAGTTTCCATCTTCATGTGATGGAGAGTTAGTATGCTGCGAGAGGCCGAAAGAGGAGGATAGAGATAAAAGGTGAGAAGCAGATGAGGAGAGGGGAGAGGCAATGGGGATGTTGAAATCACCCATGATAAGGGTGAGGGTGTCACAGGAGAGAAAGTGTGGAAGCCAGGTGGCAAAGTGATCCAGGAACTGATGAGAGGGGCCGGGAGGACGATACACCACCGCCACTCGCATGGAGAAGGGGACGTAGAGTCTGACCACATGGACCTCAAAGGAAGGGAAGACAAGTGAGGGTACTTGGGGGATAACTTGGAAAGTACATTTAGGTGAAAGGAGCAGACCAACGCCTCCACCTGCTCTGTTGTCCGATCTTGGGGTATGAGAAAAATGTAGTCCACCATATGAAAGAGCAGCAGCAGCGGTGGTGTCTGACTGCTGGATCCAGGTTTCAGTAAGAGCCAGGAGATTAAGAGAATTAGAAAGGAAGAAGTCATGAATGAAGGAAAGTTTATTACACAGCGAGAATTCCAAAGGGCACAATTCAAAGAGACAGAAGGCATGCAGGGAATATTAATAAGGTTAGAGGGGTTTCTGGGTGTAGCAATTGGGAGGTTTGACTGGCTATAACATGGGGGGCCGGGGTTTGAAGAGATGTCTCCAGCGACTAGGAGAAGGAGGATCGAAAGAGTGAGTAGATGGTTAAGTGATTTGTGAGAGTGTCTCTTGTGTTGGATGGTGGGACTGAATGGATCTGTGCTGTTAAGCAATGTGAACAGAGCATGAGTGCTATACATAGGAGAGGCAAGGATAGAGGGGCCGATATGGATGGAGTGTAGAGAGTTAATGCAAGGGCGGTGAATGTGAGTGAATGCAGCAGCCAGGATATAAATTATACAAATAAATATGGTGAGTATTTGTTCTGTTTCAAGGGAATAGTGAATATATTTAGTTTTTCTTACCTGTCTCCTGCCCTGTCTAACTGCCATGTTATAACTGCTGAGTACTTAGAAAAAAAAGTACTTTGAATAAAAATACACGAACACTAGTGCACGAATGCACCCCTGCACGAATGCATCCCCAAGCTAAATCTACATTTATAGAAGGCTAGCCCTTAGATCACCCTTTTTTTTTTTTTTTGTGTTAAAGCTCGTTAGCAATCAATCTAACTCAGTTGAGACACCAGGACACAATAAATGTAGTGATCAGATAAACAAATGTCCAGGTCTACATGGATCATAAACCGCTTTGAAACAGTTATGTGATCTCTCTGAGTAAGGACATGCAAAAGTGAGATAAATATCTATAAACACAAACAAATGCATAATAGGATGAATAACATATATAGATATATGCAGGATTCAATGGCGAAAATAGAATGACTCAGATACCATCCAAGCTGCTTGCTGTCAGGGACTGGAACAATAGACATGCAAGATATTTCAGCTCAGAGACTGAATGATATGTTTACCATCCAAGCTGCTTGCTGTCAGGGACTGGAACAATAGACATGCAGGATATTTCAGCTCAGAGAATGAATGATATGTTTACCTGTATGAAGAGAGACATGGACATGGATGATGATGGCGGTGCGTTATACTATATGGAGTATTATGAGGAGTGTATTATACTATATGGAGGACTGAGCAGTGTATTTTAATATATGGAGGACTATGAGGCGTGTATAATACTATATGGAGCACTATGAGTGAGCAGTGTATTATACTATATGGAGGACTGAGGAGTGTATTATTCTATATGGAGGACTATGAGGAGTGTATTACACTATATGGAGTGACACTGCCCCCTGACGAAGCTGACGCGAAACGCGCGTTGGGGCCACTGTGTGGTGTATCCTGGTCGCCATTATCTGGGTAAGGATCAACATAGGTTTAATTACGGTGCTTTCCCCTCTTTTGGCTTTTGATTACTGATCTGAATTGTGACCATTTAGCCTGTGCGCAGGGCTAGATTCACTTATATATAGCCAGCCTTATAGATATGTAGGGGAGCATTACACTACCTGGTCCGTGACCCTTTGATTTTGCTGTACTACGCACTTTAGAAGTATAAAACTTGGCATCAGGATTATCCACACTGTGTCTGTTTCCACCTTTTGCTACCTTCTTATATTTATATTTTTACTTAAATGTTTATTTGAATTATGATTTTTGTATGTTTTTGGCTATGGTTGTCATTTTTGTAATTAATAAATACTTATTTATGGACTTCAACTCCATTTTCTCCTTTTTGCTGCTATATTGAGGACTGAGGAGTGCATAATACTATATGGAGGAGTATGGGGAGTGTATAATACCATATAGAGGACTATGGGGAGTGTATTATATTATACGGAGGGCTATGGACTGTGCAGTATATTATATAGAGGGCTATGCGGGTGCATTATATTATAAAGAGGACTATGAGGGGTGCATTATACTTCTTATATGGATCCCCATGGCTTCTATGTAAGCCCCTGATGAGTATAATGGTTTATTTTCTTTTATACATTACACTAGATGGTGGCCCGATTCTAACGCATCGGGTATTCTAGAATATGCATGTCCACGTAGTATATTGCCCAGCCACGTAGTATATTGCCCAGGCACGTAGTATATTGCCCAGTCACATAGTATATTGCCCAGTCACGCAGTATATAGCAGAGCCACGTAGTATATTGCCCAGCCACGTAGTATATTGCCAAGGCACGTAGTATATAGCAGAGCCACGTAGTATATTGCTCAGGCACGTAGTATATTGCCCAGTCACATAGTATATTGCCCAGGCACGTAGTATATTGCCCAGTCACATAGTATATTGCCCAGCCACGTAGTATATTGCCCAGCCACGTAGTATATTGCCCAGCCACGTAGTATATTGCCCAGCTACGTAGTATATTGCCCAGCCACGTAGTATATTGCCCAGTCACGTAGTATATAGCAGAGCCACGTAGTATATTGCCCAGCCACATAGTATATTGCCCAGTCACGTAGTATATAACAGAGCCACGTAGTATATTGCCCAGCCACATAGTATATTGCCCAGTCACGTAGTATATAGCAGAGCCACATAGTATATTGCCCAGCCACGTAGTATATTGCCCAGGCACGTAGTATATTGCCCAGGTACGTAGTATATTGCCCAGTCACATAGTATATTGCCCAGGCACGTAGTATATTGCCCAGTCACATAGTATATTGCCCAGGCACGTAGTATATTGCCCAGTCACATAGTATATTGCCCAGGCACGTAGTATATTGCCTAGCCACATAGTATATTGCACAGCGATGGAGTATACAGCACAGAGCCACGTAGTATAGAGACTTAAAAAAATAATAATAAACATATACTCACCTTCCGAAGGGCCGTTGAAGTCCTGCTATACTTACCATCCGCCGCCTTTCCCGCTCCTCGCCACGCTCCCGGGACCGCTCCATTGCAAGCGGCAGCTTGCGGTCCCAGGGCTGGTGTGAGTAGGACCTATGATGACGTCGCGGTCACATGACCGTGACGTCACGGCAGGTCCTTGTCGCACACCAGCCCTGGGACGGGACCGGAAGCAGGTTTTTTGTTTTTTTTTAAATTATTTTTAACATGACATATTTTTACTATTGATGCTGCATAGGCATTTACACCGCGGGCCGTTACCACTGCCATTAACCCTGTGTGAGCGGTGAGTGGAGGGGATTACGGAGCGGCCACCGGGAAGTGAGTGAGTGGGGAGTAGGGGAGGGAGTAATCGGACTGTGGCCGTCACTGATTGGTCGCAGCAGCCATGACAGGCAGCTGCCGAGACCAATCAGCGAATGAATAACCGTGACAGAAGGACAGACAGACAGACGGAAGTACCCCTTAGACAATTATATAGTAGATAACAATGGCAGTACGGGGTACAAATATATACCAGGATGGGGCACTGGATTGTTACGCCACTGAGGTCACACTATACAACTTTGCAAAGCTATATTGTGCGAAATGAATAGGGAAAATGTGAATTTGGGTGGAAAATATTTTGGCATGGTGGGGAGCCCCATTTGAAAGTTCGCACCGGGGCCCATAACTTTGTAGTTACGCCACTGGTTACATGTTATACCCCCTTTACAACTAACCCCTAAGCCATTCATTAGTCTTGATGACCTGGTTTTATGCTAAGGAACATTACATTTTGATGTTACATTTACTGCTGAGCTTTGGAGCAGTGATGAAAACTATCTTCAGGAAGGAAGCCCCGAGCTCCTGGTTTTCATTATTTATCAGTCTGCCACTTCTGTGATTAACTCCACACAGAACATACAACCGTATCTGAGATAGGAGATGCACAATATATTCCATTAAGACAGTGGAAAATTATTAATGGCCATGAATATTCTTTGAGCCTGAGGACTGGGATTTTCAATAAAGTGCATTACATTTTAATGAAAACACAATTAACTGATGGCTGAAAAGCAATCTCTTGTATTATGTATCCTATTTACACTCAGACTGTATTAAATATCATGGATCAGCTATGATTAGTGGTGGCAGATGTCATTACTAGCCATGTATTATTGATAGCTCATTTTTATTTATTTCAATTTCATAAATGTCTGTATAAATCTCTGTTATAAATCATTTCTGAGGAAATTAAGGACCAGGGGTAGGCTTTCCTCAAATGTTATTTTCATATAACATGGTATAACTCAGCCAATCAGAAGGGACTATCATAGCCTGTATAAAAGTAGAGGAAGGGAATGCAGCAGCCATGTAGCAGAAAATCATCTGGATAGTGAGAGGATGTAACAGCTCAAAGCTTAGCCATAGATATAGGGACAGAAAAGTCAGAAACACTGAAAAGACTCCACGACAGTGGAGAAAATTAGTTTGAGGAAAATAGAATAGTGACACATTTTTCGAAACAATTGAAAACTTTGGAGTACTTTCAATTCATGTTGATTCTATTTGCTACAGATTAAATTTCCTTAGAAAATTGGGTGAATCTGGCGAATTTGATCTTCATTAGATTCACTCATTCCTAAAACTATCATCTAAAAGAATTAAAAAAGACTAATGAGAGGTTAATCATAAGGTGCATCCCTGATAAGATGCCCTGCCATCAGCTGTGATCTTCAGTAGACCTTGCAGCAAGTGTTCAATTTCCCTGCAGTGCCACGTAGGGCAGGCGAAGCATTGCACCGCTCCCATAGAAGTCATGTAAATTGTTTCTTCAGAGTGGAAGACAACTAGAACTTTGCTTATTTCACACAGGAGCACTGCAAGGCTTAAAAGTCTCCCCACCTTGGCATGGCATGCTTGACATGTCAGTCTCCACAAGGAGAAACGTTACCCCTTGGATCACCATAGAAATCATATGACACATGGAAGTTCTGGATCCTCCAGAGAGAATGTTTCCCTTGTATGTGCCCTCTAGTCAGACTGGCATATAAGGGTTCTGAACAGGCTCATTAATTTAGAATTCCTTTATGGGGTAGATAAAAATGGTTTTTCTAAATTAGACAAATACTTTATAGGGGCTGTCCACTACTCAGACTACCCCTTCGCAATCACCATAGTTTCCCAATGTAAAATAATAGCAGCTGTAACCACATTCGGTGCTTGTGCGGTTCCAAGATGTCTATGTGATGGAGCGCCAGGGCTGTAGTTATGGCTGAGAATATCTGTTTACACGTGCCCTGGCCTCCCACCACATGAAAACAATGTCCCCTTTTCAGCGTACCTTCAGCAACATCATCTGCACCGTCAGGGTCCAATCTGAGCGGCTGAAGTTCTGCTGCTGGTGTTGTTGCACAAATAGAGACAGAGTCCATGTTCAACCTGTCCAGCTTCACCACTCTTTGGAGTTCCCCTGTCTGCTTTGCACCAGACAAAAGGGCATCTTTCCACGTAGTAAGCTGTCACATGATAGAGCCATCTGCATTCCTGTGCTGCTGCAATTCCTGATCTCCTGGCCTTGGATGTCTGGGCTCCTAGCTTCAAATGTTACGGGGCCCATTGTGTTGCCCTAGGACCCTCCGGGACTGCCTGGGCGCTCTGGCCCTCCTGAGCTGTCTCAGCTCCCTGGCTCCACTAAACTGCAACAAGGACATACTCCTATCTTATCCACAGCTGGCCCCTTCTACTTTAAGTAGTAACACTATCATGCCCCATCTAGTGTCATAACTGAGGTACTGCACTTTCCCTAACATCAATGTCCAAATAGCAGCATTAGATACAGAATATTACATATAACCATAAATAATGATTTAACAACATTACAAGGCAGCAATATGCATACAATTAACCGGGACATGTTTGACGCACACGACCACTACTATCCTGGGGCTCGCTTGGGCAGAGTGCTGCTGCTTTCTAAATACCTTTGGATGTAACTGACACTGGCTACAGGACTCGCATGACAAAATGTCACCGGAGAACATGCGTCGACATCAATGGATCGACACTTGCACTTGAGGTGAGTAGAGCTGTTATTATTAACTTATTAATTTACATGGAGTAACTATGGTGATTAAGAAGGGGTGGTCCGAGTAGTGGACAACCCCTTTAACCCTGCTGTTCTGTTCGGGTCATAGTGACCCGAACAGACTTTTTGCGGCCCTGTAGATTTTTTTCTGTAAGTCTATAAAACTTGAGACTCCTTGACTTTTCCTCATTTGGGGGGACCTACCTATGAGTATTTTTTTTTTTTTTCGTTTACTTTTTGCTACACGCAAAAAGTTACACTTGTTGTGTTCGGGTCATAGTGACCCGACATCGTTTTTTACAGCTGTGAGGCCATATTTTCAGTGAAATAAAGGAGTTATAACCTCAGTTGGGTCTATTTATTGCATCTACTATTGTATATCAATTAATTTATTTCCTAAATTATTTCAATGGGGTCGTACACGCGCTCTGCCGGGGGTATGCATTGAGATCTGCTCACCATAAAAATGGCTTTATATTGATTATTTTTGGTGCGCAGTCTATTCTAAAATGTAGAGTGCATCCGGAGAGATCACTAGGTGTGCACTACACGTGTATATTATGCGCAGAACGGACTGCTCAGAACGCGCTGTCTAAGACTTTTTTTTTTGTAAAGCTGAGCTGTAAAGTCTTGCAAATAATTTTTTTTTGCTAAGTAAGTCTGTCTTCCTGGCTTATCTGCTTGTTTTCAGAAGGGTTCTTATCTTCTCTGCTCTTATCAGTACACATATGCTAGCCCAGACATGTTACCTTTCAGTTTCTTTGGAGAGCAGCTGTGTGCTTCTACCCCCATGGCCTCTTCCGGCATCAAAAGAAAAAGATGCAGCTATTGCCCTTCTACTTGTGACAACAAGACAAGTATAACATGTTCTGGCTGTAAAACATTTCTATGCAAAAATCATGTGTATTGTTTTTCATGCAAGAATCCGTAAATTTATATGATCATGTAAATATATTCACATTGTAATGTTTATTATCTTTAATTTTTTATCACAAAATGTTTGATTTGATTGTTTTGTTTTTGTTTGTTTTTTTTACAAAATATGTGTAGTTTTCTATTTTCGTTTTGCTCACTGGATGGATCTGTTTTTTCAGAATAAAAACAAAAAAAAAAGATTTCTAGTTCATTTTTCTTTTTTTTTTTTACTACCAAACATGTTCACAAACAGTCTAGTAAGCAAAAAGTATAAAAAAAAATGGAGTTAGAGTGTCTAAAATCAAGGTTTAATAAGCCGGGTCATAGTGACCCGGAACACTACAAGTGTATAGTAAATGCAAACAAAACAGCAGGGTTAAATAGAAACCATCTTCATAAAATAGCCTATTATTTAAATACTAGATGGTAGCCCGATTCTAACGCATCGGGTATTCTAGAACATGTATGTAGTTTATTTATGAAGATTTTAGAATACATTGAATACACAGGATTCGCCGCACTGCGCCTGTCGCTGATTGTTCGCGGCCGGCCACGTAGTATATAGCACAGCCACGTAGTATATAACAGCCCACGTAGTATATTGCACAGCCACATAGTATATTGCACAGCCCACGTAGTATATTGCACAGCCCACGTAGTATATTGCACAGCCACGTAGTATATTGCACAGCCCACGTAGTATATTGCCCAGCCACGTAGTATATTGCCCAGCCCACGTAGTATATTGCACAGCCACGTAGTATATTCCACAGCCCACATAGTATATTGCCCAGCCCATGTAGTATATTGCACAGCCCACGTAGTATATTGCCCAGCCCACGTAGTATATTGCACAGCCACATAGTATATTGCACAGCCACGTAGTATATAGCACAGCCCACAGAGTATATAGCACAGACATGTAGTATATAGCACAGCCCACAGAGTGTATAACAGCCAACGCACTAAGTGTATAACACAGGCCACGTAGTGTATAACACAGCCCTCGTAGTGTATAACACAGCCCACGTAGTGTATAGCACAGCCACATAGTATATTGCACAGCCCACGACACTTCTGCCCGGACTGGCTTTATTATAAGGTTGTGCCTTAACAAGGGATCGGTCGTACACCCCCTACCACTGCCACTATTATGCATCTATGTCAAAGGACTTGAGTAACCCCATGAGTAAGACCCGTCGGGTTTTTTGTCTATTTCAAATGAATATGAATGTGGCAACCACTTCTTTTTTGTTTTGTTTTCTTCAATAAAATTGGCATACACCTTTTGCATCTTACCAGTCTTGAGTGTGCGGTAATCTTTTTTGAATGATTGACTTGACCTCACGGTCAGTTTACCAGCACCTCCTTGTCCCTGACCTGAGTGCACACCATTTTCCTTGTCCACGTAGTATATTGCACAGCCCACGTAGTATATAGTATATTGCACAGCCCACGTAGTATATTGCCCAGCCCACGTAGTATATTGCACAGCCACGTAGTATATTGCACAACCCACATAGTATATTGCCCAGCCCACGTAGTATATTGCACAGCCACGTAGTATATTGACCAGCCCACGTAGTATATTGCACAGCCCACATAGTATATTGCCCAGCCCACGTAGTATATTGCACAGCCACGTAGTATATTGCACAGCCCATGTAGTATATTGCACAGCCCACGTAGTATATTGCCCAGCCCACGTAGTATATTGCACAGCCCACGTAATATACAGTATTGCCCAGCCCACGTAGTATATTGCACAGCCCCGTAGTATATTGCACAGACCACGTAGTATATAGCAGCCCACGTAGTATATTGCCCAGCCCACGTAGTATATTGCACAGCCCTGTTGTGAATTCTGCTCTTGGGCTCCCTCTGATGGTTATGAGTGGTAGTGCTGCTGTCTTTGGATCGCAGCATTTATCAGGTGTGTCCACTTTTGGCAATTTGGACTGGGCTATTTAGTCTTGCTCTATCCTTTAGTCAGTGCCAGTTGTCCATTGTTTTTGGAGGATTCACATCCATACCTGGTCTCTCCTGTTTGCTGTTCTTTTCTACAAAGATAAGTTCTGGCTTTGTTTTTGCTGTCCACTGCCTGTGGACCTTATAGTTCTGTGCATTTTCATGTTTTGTCTTGTCCAGCTTTGTCTGTGAAGGATTTTTGCAGCCAAGCTGTGTCTCTGGAGATGCAGATTTACCCTCCATGTCTTTAGTCAGATGTGGAGATATGTATTTTCTGCGGTGGATATTTTCTAGTGTTTTAATACTGACCGCATAATACTCTGTCCTGTTCTTTCTTTTTAGCTAGAATGGCCTCCTTTGCTAAATCCTGATTTCAGTCTGTGTATGTCTTTTCCCTCTCCTCTCACAGTCAATATTTGTGGGGGGCTGACTATTCTTTGGGGATTTTCTCTGAGGCAAGATAGTTTTCCCTTTTCTATCTCTAGGGTTAATTAGTCCTCCGGCTGTGTCGAGATGTCTAGGGAGTGTTAGGTACATTCCACGGCTACTTCTAGTTGCGGTGTTAAGTTCAGGGTCTGCGGTCAGTACAGGTACCACCTTCTCCAGTGTACGTCTCATGCTGCTCCTAGGCCACCAGATCATAACACAGCCCCCGTAGTATATTGCACAGACCACGTAGTATATAGCAGCCCACATAGTATATTGCCCAGCCCACGCAGTATATTGCACAGCCCACGTAGTATATTGCACAGCCATCTAGTATATTGCACAGCCCATGTAGTATATTGCACAGACCACGTAGTATATAGCAGCCCACGTAGTATATTGCCCAGCCCACGTAGTATCTTGCACAGCCCACATAGTATATTGCACAGCCACATAATATATTGCACAGCCCACGTAGTATATAGCAATGTGGGCATCATATCCCTGTTAAAAAAAATAATTAAAATAAAAAATAGTTATATACTCATCGAAGCGGTTACTGACGCTCCTCGTCCGCTCCGGTCTGAAGAGTGCATTGCGGTCTCACGAGATGATGACGTAGCGGTCTCGCGAGACCGCTACGTCATCATCTCACGAGATCGCAATGCATGGAGTAGTCACCGGGTCGTCGTGAGGAGCAGAAAAGGCCTGTTCTGGATCCGAGGGGCCGACGGACGGTGAGTATATAACGATTTTTTATTTTTTTATTATTTTTAACATTAGATGTTTTTACTATTAATGCTGCATAGGCAGCATCAATAGTAAAAAGTTGGTCATACAGGGTTAATAGCAGCGTTAATGGAGTGCGTTACACCGGGGCATAACGTGGTCTACTAGCGCTGCCATTAACCCTGTGTGAGCACTGACTGGAGGGGAGGACGGAGCGGCCATTTTGCCGCCGGACTGTGCCCGTCGCTGATTGGTCGTGGCTGTTTTGCCACGACCAATCAGCGACTTGGATTTCCATAACAGACAGAGGCCGTGACCAATGAATATCCGTGACAGACAGACAGAAAGAGAGACAGACAGATGGAAGTGACCCTTAGACAATTATATAGTAGAAGTTTTTTTTGTGTTTTTTTGGGGGGAATGTTTCTTTTCCACATTACAATCAGCATTAAAAGTATAAAAATAGAAATTTTGCATTATTTACACTTGCGACTGGCGCTTTCTTAGGCTATGTGCACATGTTGCGGATTTTGCTGTGGATCCGCAGCGGATTTGACGCTGCGGATTTGCAGCAGTTTTCCATGCAGTTTACAGTACCATGTAAATCTATGGAAAACCAAATCCGCAGTGCACATGCTGATGAAATTCTTTGTGCGGATTACGCAGCATTTTACACCTATTCCTTTATAGGAATCCACAGGTGTAAAAACGCAGGCAAATTCCGCACAAAATCCACAGTAAATCTGCGGTAAATCCGTGAAAAATCTGCGTGGAAAAATCAGCAAACGAACCCGCAACGTGTGCACATACCCTTAGATTCTAACTTTCTCTGTTTCAGGAAACAACACATGTACATTAACCACAATAAATAGACACTGACCCTATATTTCGTATTGAAGTATCTAATGAGTGTGTACAAAGATTATTGTGAATGACTCTAGATCCTCAGAAAGCAAGCTACCATAACCTTCTTGTACATTAATAGAGTTGATTCTGGTGGAGACTACTGGTTCTTGTAGAAATGTGCCAATGAGCCTCTTTTCCTTAGGGTATTTAGATACAGAGATGAAGGCAGATAAATAACAGGTGAAGGAAAGCATACTATTTTTAGTAAAATCATTGCTTTGATGAAAAATGAAGAAAGTTTGTAAATTTTGCTAATAAACCTATTTTACAATGGGGGCTGAAAAAAAATTGATTGCAACTGTAAATAGTGATATGCATAGTCGTAATGATTGCTGTCGCAGGGGGTGCGACCACGTCCAGACCTGTGGAACCAGCTCTCTTATCAGCGGGGTGTGTGTTCTTGATGCATGTTTAGCTGAAATGCATTGCGATGCAGAGTTCCACCGCCTCCCTGCACCAATCTGTGGCCGGCAGGTGACATCAGCGTGCCAGTCATGGGCGGCACATGACGTCACTGCCATGTGCTGCCCGCCCCTATGCACCGGCCATGGAGGATGAAGAAGACGCTGCATGCCATGGGAGCAAGGTGGTGAGATGTATCCTTTATTTTTTAAATGTGTTGGAGAAGAGGATGGGGGTCATTTTTACTGAATGGACCCCAGGATAGAGGATATTTTACTGGATGGGGGCATATTACTGGACTTGGGCCGTTATTAGATAAGGGCCATTATTACTAGTATGGGGTGTAACGCCGGTGTGTTTATACCTTGATACTTCGGCGTTACTCTGCATGTCTCTGCTTTAACCCTTTCTCCTCTTCCCCTAATGTGCAGGGATACTCTTGTCTGTTACCTGTATGGATGCGGCTCAGTTCCCTGCTCCGCTGCGTAGCTGCACATATGCTGTTATGTCTTTGCTTTTATTGCATGACCACCCGCATGTGCGGTCCCTGGCTGCCGCTTTGGAAGCTATCCGCAGGTTGAGAGGTCCTCTGCAGCTGGTGCATGTCTTTCCACATGTGTTCAGGCTAGCAGTCACTGCCAGGTGCCCTAAGTCACAGTTCCTGTGCTGTCTGTGCTGTAATGGTTTCTGTTTGTGCTTAGGGTGCGTGCGGCCACACCTACCCTGCTTTTATTAGGGTTTGAGTGTGCACCTGTGTTGCTCCTTCAGCTTATTGCTGAGGGGCAGCTCCTATATAAACTCCCTCTTTCCTGTTGGGCGTCGCCAGAGCATTGCATTGTGTTTCTGAGTCTAGCCTTGTGTGCATGGTATCCAGCTCCTATTCTGTCTGCAGTATGTTCTGGGAGAGCTGATACCTGTCGTCCGCCTGTTCTGGGGGCAGAGTGCCCAGATCCGCTTATCCTGGAGGCTGCATATCCAGATCTGTTTGTGTTTTGTTTTTCCATCTAATCTGGGGGTAGAGTACCCAGGCCCACCTATCCTGGAGGCTGCATATCCAGATCCGTTTGTGTTTTGTTTTTCTGCCTATTCTGGGGGCAGATTACCCAGACCCACCTATCCTGGAGGCTGTATATCCAGATCCGTTTGTGTGTTGTTTTTCCGCCTATTCTGGGGGCAGAGTACCCAGACCCACCTATCCTCGAGGCTGCATATCCAATACCTGACCCTGTCTGATCTGTGTCCTCTGTGTTATGTTTCTGAAGTCCTTTTGTGTCTGACACCCGGTACCCAGTGTCTGAACTTCCTGGGCTCATCTTTTAAAGATGGAGTCCGGTGTTCTTGCTGAGCTCTTACTATGCTGTGCTCAGCCTGCTATGTGTTGCTAACACCGTCCGGCCCAGGTCCAGTCCGGCGGTCCTTGCACCATCATGCTTGAGTTCCTTTCTAGGTCCGATGCTCGAAGCCCGACGGCCGTAGCTAGGAACCTGGTGACCACCGCTGGCTGGTCCTGTGCCATCTGTGTCCCAGCCAATGACCTGGGCTGCCTTGCCAGTGTCCCAGATGTCTATCTGGTATTCCTGATGCCCTGCCTGTGTCCTGATGTCCTTCCTGTGGTAGATTTCCTGATGTAACTGATGCCCTGGGCTGCCTCGCCAGTGTCCCAGCCGATGATCTGGGCTGCCACGCCAGTGTCCCAGATGTCTATCCGGTATTCCTGATGTTCCAATGTCCTGCCTGTGTCCTGATGTCCTGATATCCAGCCTGTGTCCTGATGTCCAGCCTGTGTCCTGATGTCCAGTCCATATCTTGATGTCCTGATGTTCAGTCTGTGTCCTGATGTCTAGCCTGTGACCCGATGTTCTTCCGGTTCCCCGTGGTCCACCCTGTGATGACGTCCTTCCGGGATCGGTGTCTGATGTTCTCCTGCTGAGCCTGTGCTAGCCTGAGGCCTGAGAGAGGCCGTCCTAGTAAGCCCGCGCCAGATGACCCTGGACTGCATCAACCCATGATGATCCCTGCCATTATCTGAAGTCCATCCGAGGTCGGTGTCTGATGTTCTCCTGCTGAGCCTGTGCTGCGCCTGATGCCTGAGAGTGAGGCCGTCCTAGTATGCCCGTGCCAGATAACCCTGGACTTCATCAACCCGTGATGTCCTCCTGCCTTCGTCTGTTATCCTGAGACGTATACCCTACTCTGATGTGTGGAATCGGGATCCTGACATGATTATGTTTTTGTTATGTACTGTGTTTTCATTTAAGTAAACTTTGTTTCTTCATACCTGAAGTTGTGCAGTGTAATCTAGTTCTGCATATCGCCATCTTGTCCACATGCTCAGCTGCCACAGACCCTGCTCGCTGCCCTTCCCTAGTCTGGGTAGGTCCAGGTAACTCTATGTGGTCCAGTGTGTCCACATTCGTTCCCACTAGGGACGCTCACCCCACGTTGTTATATCTAGCGATGTGGCGGCGTCGGCTCGGCCGCGTCTGCGGTCGCAGCCGTAACATGGGGCCATTATCGCTGGACGTTGGCCTGGATGGGCAACATTATTACTGGATGAGGGTCTGGATAAGGGACATTATTTTTGGATTGGGGACCTGGACGGTGGTCATTATTGCTAGATGGGTTGTTGGACAGGGGTCATTATTACTATATGAGGGCCTGGATGTGGGTCATTATTATTGGATTGGGACCTGGACAGGGGACATTATTACTGGATGGAGCATAGACAGGGAACATTATTATTGGAGGTGGGCATTGGACAGGGGTCATTATTACTGGATAGAGGCCCTGGATAGGGTCATTATTAGTAGATGGAGGCCTTGACTTGGGTCATTATTACTGCATGTGGGACATTATTAGTGTATGGGGGCCCTGGACATAGGTCATTATTAATGAATGGGGCCCTAGATAAGGGTTATTATTACTGGATGGGGGCCTTAACCGGGGACATTATTACTGGATGGAGGCCCTGGACAGGGGTCATTATTACTAGATGGGGGCCTGGACGGGGATCATTATTGCTGCATGGGGGCCCTGGATGGGGGTTATTATTATAGGAGGGGGGCCCGGACGGGGATCATTATTACTGGATAGGGGCCTGGACAGGTGACGTTATTATTGGATGGGGTCCTGGATGGGGTTATTATTACTGGAGGGGGGCCCAGATGGGGATCATTATGAATGGATGGGGACATTGGACAGGGGTCATTATTACAGGATGGGGGCCCTTGTCGTGGCTCATTATTACTGCATGGGGGCCCTGGATGGGGGTTTGCAGCGCCCCAGAGATCTGGTCGTTGCAGTATGAGACTCTGCCACTAAGGGGAGTGATGGTACGTCTGATGGCACTGAAGGAATTCTACTGACCAGGTATCACCAGCACACATTACACTTCACACTCTGGCCACTAGGGGGAGAAAAAGTCTTTATTTATTGGGCCACTCCTCACACTGGTAAAACTAGGGGTTGGATAGGAAGTTAGTCAGAAGCTGACTGGGTTGGATTCAGGCAACATCCCGTGGCAGGGGGTGTTACAGGGAGAAGACACAGGGGGGTCCCTGTCAGGCGTGGGAACCTGGCAGGTGCCTAGCAAACAGAGCAGAACGTAACGGAACCGCGCCTGCACACCCCGCGGCGGTATCCCAAGAGAGAGACACGAAGGGAAGGATATTGTGGAACAGTGAGAAACGAGATCAAGCATGTCATGATCCCAATGGCAGGGGATCACTAAAGGACAAGCACAGATACAAACAAGCTCTAGGGCGATGGAACCTGAGCTGACCGCGACCCTGAACCTATCACACAAATAAAAGTAGCCGGGGAACGTGCCTACGATGATCCTAGACGTCTCGCTCCACCCGAAGATCTAACTTCCCCTATTAGAAGAAACACAGACCTCTCTTGCCTCCAGAGAAATACCCCACAGAAATAGCAGCCTCCCACATATAATGACGGTGAAATGAGAGGAAAGCACATACGCAGTATGAAAACAGTTTCAGCAAAATGAGGCCCGCTAAAGCTAGATAGCAGAGGATACAAAAGTGAACTGCGCGGTCAGCGAAAAACCCTTCAAAAAACCATCCTGAATTTACTTGAACTCATGTGCCAACTCATGGTACATGAGGAGCAATTTCAGCCCACTAGAGCAACCAGCAGCAAAGAATCACATATCTGCAGGCTGGACTAAAAACCAAATAAAGCAAAACACCAAAACAGGAAAATCCAAACTTAGCTTGACCAGAAGGTTCTAGGAGCAGGGAGCAGAGGTAACAAGACACACTGGATACATTGATAACCGGCGAGGAAATGCCAGCAAAGCCAGGTTAAATAGGAAACTCCCATATCCTGATGGAACAGGTGGAACCCAGAGACCCAGGAAAGACAAGTCACCCAGTACCATCAGTAACCACCAGAGGGAGCCCAAAAACAGAACTCACAACAGTACCCCCCCCTTGAGGAGGGGTCACCGAACCCTCACGAGAACCACCAGGGCGACCAGGATGAGCCCTATGAAAAGCGCGAACCAAATCATCAGCATGAACATCCGAGGCAACCACCCAAGAATTATCCTCCTGACCATAACCCTTCCACTTGACCAAATACTGGAGTTTCCGTCTGGAAACACGAGAATCCAAGATCTTCTCCACAACATACTCCAATTCTCCCTCCACCAGCACTGGAGCAGGAGGCTCAAGCGAAGGAACAACAGGTACCTCATACTTCCGCAACAACGACCGATGGAACACATTATGAATAGCAAACGATGCCGGGAGATCCAAACGAAACGACACAGGGTTAAGAATTTCCAAAATCCTATAGGGACCGATGAACCGAGGCTTGAACTTAGGAGAAGAGACCTTCATAGGAACAAAACGAGAAGACAACCACACCAAGTCCCCAACAAGAAGTCGAGGACCCACGCGGCGACGGCGATTAGCAAACTGCTGAGGCTTCTATTGGGACAACTTCAAATTGTCCACCACATGACTCCAAATCCGATGCAACCTATCCACCACCATGTCCACTCCAGGACAATCAGAAGGTTCCACCTGACCAGAGGAAAAACGAGGATGAAACCCCGAATTACAAAAGAAAGGAGAAACCAAGGTAGCAGAACTAGCCCGATTATTAAGGGCAAACTCGGCCAGCGGCAAAAAGGTAACCCAGTCATCCTGATCAGCAGAAACAAAACACCTTAAATAAGTTTCCAAGGTCTGATTAGTTCGTTCAGTCTGGCCATTCGTCTGAGGATGGAATGCAGACGAAAAGGACAAATCAATGCCCATCTTAGCACAGAACGTCCGCCAAAATCTAGACACAAACTGGGATCCCCTGTCAGAAACGATGTTCTAAGGAATCCCATGCAAACGAACCACATTCTGAAAAAACAGAGGGACCAACTCAGAGGAGGAAGGTAACTTAGGCAAGGGTACCAGATGAACCATTTTAGAAAAGCGATCACACACATCCCAGATGACGGACATTTTTTGAGAGACAGGGAGATCCGAAATAAAGTCCATGGAAATGTGCGTCCAAGGCCTCTTCGGGATAGGCAAAGGTGACAACAATCCACTGGCCCGAGAACAGCAAGGTTTAGCCCGAGCACAAACCTCACAAGACTGCACAAAAGAACGCACATCCCTCGACAAGGAAGGCCACCAAAAAGACCTGGCCACCAAGTCTCTAGTACCAAATATTCCAGGATGACCTGCCAACGCAGAAGAATGGACCTCGGAGATGACTCTACTGGTCCAATTATCCGGAACAAACAGTCTCTCAGGCGGACAACGATCAGGTTTACCCGCCTGAAACTCCTGCAAAGCACGTCGCAAGTCTGGGGAGACAGCAGACAAAATCACCCCATCCCTAAGGATACCAGAGGGCTCAGAATTTCCAAGGGAGTCAGGCACAAAACTCCTAGAAAGAGCATCCGCCTTCACATTCTTTGAACCTGGCAGGTATGAAACCACAAAATTGAAACGAGAGAAAAACAGTGACCAACGAGCCTGTCTAGGATTCAGACGCCTGGCAGACTCAAAGTAAATCAAATTTTTGTGATCAGTCAAGACCACCACACGATGTCTAGCACCCTCTAGCCAATGACGCCACTCCTCAAATGCCCACTTCATGGCCAAAAGTTCCCGATTACCAACATCATAATTCCGCTCAGCCGGCGAAAACTTTCTAGAAAAAAACGCGCATGGCTTCATCACTGAGCCATCGGAGCTTCTCTGTGACAAAACCGCCCCCGCTCCAATCTCGGAAGCATCAACCTCAACCTGAAAAGGGAGCGAAACATCTGGCTGACGCAACACAGGAGCAGAAGAAAACCGGCGCTTAAGTTCCTGAAAGGCCTCCACAGCCGCAGGAGACCAATTAGCAACATCAGCACCCTTCCTAGTCAAATCCGTCAACGGCTTAACAACACTAGAAAAATTAGTTATAAAACGACGATAGAAATTAGCAAAGCCCAAGAACTTCTGTAGACTCTTAAGAGATGTAGGCTGCGTCCAGTCACAAATAGCCTGAACCTTGACGGGATCCATCTCAATAGTAGAAGGGGAAAAAATATACCCCAAGAAAGAAATCTTCTGGACTCCAAAGAGACACTTTGAGCCTTTTACAAACAAGGAATTGGCCCGCAGGACCTGAAACACCTTCCTGACCTGCTGAACATGAGACTCCCAGTCATCAGAAAAAACCAAAATATCATCCAAATACACAATCATAAATTTATCCAGATATTCACGGAAAATATCGTGCATAAAGGACTGGAAGACTGAAGGAGCATTAGAAAGTCCAAAAGGCATTACCAAATACTCAAAATGGCCCTCAGGCGTATTAAATGCGGTTTTCCACTCATCACCTTGCTTTATTCGTATAAGATTATACGCACCCCGAAGATCAATCTTAGTGAACCATTTAGCCCCCTTAATGCGAGCAAACAAATCAGTCAACAATGGCAAAGGATACTGATATTTTACGGTAATCTTATTCAAAAGACGATAATCTATACAAGGCCTCAAGGAACCATCTTTTTTGGCCACGAAAAAAAAACCTGCTCCCAAAGGGGACAAAGATAGACGGATATGTCCCTTTTCTAAGGACTCCTTAACATAATCCCGCATAGCAGTATGCTCTGGCACTGACAGATTGAACAAACGACCTTTAGGAAATTTACTGCCTGGAATTAAATTTATAGCACAATCGCAATCCCTGTGAGGAGGAAGCGAACTGAGCTTAGGCTCCTCAAAACATCCCGATAGTCAGACAAAAACACAGGAATCTCAGAAGGAGTAGATGAAGCGATAGAAATCGGAGGTGCATCATCATGAACCCCCTGACAACCCCAGCTTAACACAGACATTGATTTCCAGTCAAGGACTGGATTATGAGTTTGTAACCATGGCAGACCAAGCACTAGGACATCATGCAAATTATACAGTACCAGGAAGCGAATCACCTCCTGATGAACAGGAGTCATACGCATGGTCACTTGTGTCCAGTACTGAGGTTTATTCATAGCCAAAGGTGTAGAGTCAATTCCCTTCAAAGGAATAGGGACTTCCAGAGGCTCCAGACTAAACCCACAGTGATTGGCAAATGACCAATCCATAAGACTCAGGGCAGCGCCTGAATCCACATAGGCATCGACGGAAATGGATGATAATGAACAAATCAGAGTCACAGACAGAATGAACTTAGACTGTAAAGTACTAATGGCAACAGACTTATCAACCTTTTTTGTGCGTTTAGAGCATGCTGATATAACATGAGCTGAATCGCCACAATAAAAGCACAACCTTTTTTTCCGCCTATAATTTTGCCGTTCACTTCTGGACTGAATTCTATCACATTGCATTATCTCAGGTGACGGTTCAGACGACACCGCCAAATGGTGCACAGGTTTGCGCTCCCGTAAACGCCGATCAATCTGAATAGCCATAGTCATAGACTTATTCAGACCAGTAGGCGCAGGGAACCCCACCATAACATCTTTAATGGCCTCAGAAAGGCCATCTCTGAACTTTGCAGCCAGGGCGCACTCATTCCACTGAGTAAGCACCGACCACTTCCGAAATTTTTGACAATAAATTTCTGCTTCATCTTGCCCCTGAGAGAGGGCCAACAAAGCTTTTTCAGCCTGAATCTCTTGGTTAGGTTCCTCATAGAGCAAACCCAATGCCAGAAAAAACGCATCCGCATTAAGCAACGCAGGGTCCACTGGTGCCAATGCAAATGCCCAATCCTGAGGGTCACCCCGCAGGAAAGATATAATAATCTTGACTTGCTGAGCAGGGTCTCCAGAGGAGCGAGATATCAAAGAAAGAAACAACTTGCAATTGTTCCTAAAATTCAGAAAACGAGATCTATCTCCAGAAAAAAACTCTGGGACAGGAATTCTAGGTTCAGACATAGGAGCATGTACAACAAAATCCTGTATATTTTGAACCTTAGCGGCAAGATTATTCAGGCTGGAAGCCAAACTCTGGACGTCCATGATAAACAGCTGGGATCAGAGCCATTCAAAGATTAAGAGGAGGAGGAAGTAGCCAGGCTGCAATAAGGCTAGGCAGCAAACTCTGAGGGAAAGAGAAAAAAAAAAAAAAAAACTTCCTCAGACTACTTATTCTCCTACTTCAGCCAATACAATTAACACTTTGTGGGCCGGTTATACTGTCATGATCCCAATGGCAGGGGATCACTAAAGGACAAGCACAGAGGTTTAACAATGATAAATGTAAGGTTATACACATGGGAAGAGGGAATCAATATCACCATTACACACTGAACGGGAAACCACTGGGTAAATCTGACAGGGAGAAGGACTTGGGGATCCTAGTTAATGATAAACTTACCTGGAGCAGCCAGTGCCAGGCAGCAGCTGCCAAGGCAAACAGGATCATGGGGTGCATTAAAAGAGGTCTGGATACACATGATGAGAGCATTATACTGCCTCTGTACAAATCCCTAGTTAGACCGCACATGGAGTACTGTGTCCAGTTTTGGGCACCGGTGCTCAGGAAGGATATAATGGAACTAGAGAGAGTACAAAGGAGGGCAACAAAATTAATAAAGGGGATGGGAGAACTACAATACCCAGATAGATTAGCGAAATTAGGATTATTTAGTCTAGAAAAAAGACGACTGAGGGGCGATCTAATAACCATGTATAAGTATATAAGGGGACAATACAAATATCTCGCTGAGGATCTGTTTATACCAAGGAAGGTGACGGGCACAAGGGGGCATTCTTTGCGTCTGGAGGAGAGAAGGTTTTTCCACCAACATAGAAGAGGATTCTTTACTGTTAGGGCAGTGAGAATCTGGAATTGCTTGCCTGAGGAGGTGGTGATGGCGAACTCAGTCGAGGGGTTCAAGAGAGGCCTGGATGTCTTCCTGGAGCAGAACAATATTGTATCATACAATTATTAGGTTCTGTAGAAGGACGTAGATCTGGGTATTTATTATGATGGAATATAGGCTGAACTGGATGGACAAATGTCTTTTTTCGGCCTTACTAACTATGTTACTATGTTACTATGTTACTAGATACAAACAAGCTCTAGGGCGATGGAACCTGAGCTGACCGCGACCCTGAACCTATCACACAAATAAAAGTAGCCGGGGAACGTGCCTACGATGATCCTAGACGTCTCGCTCCACCCGAAGATCTAACTTCCCCTATTAGAAGAAACACAGACCTCTCTTGCCTCCAGAGAAATACCCCACAGAAATAGCAGCCCCCCACATATAATGACGGTGAAATGAGAGGAAAGCACATACGCAGTATGAAAACAGTTTCAGCAAAATGAGGCCCGCTAAAGCTAGATAGCAGAGGATACAAAAGTGAACTGCGCGGTCAGCGAAAAACCCTTCAAAAAACCATCCTGAAATTACTTGAACTCATGTGCCAACTCATGGTACATGAGGAGCAATTTCAGCCCACTAGAGCAACCAGCAGCAAAGAATCACATATCTGCAGGCTGGACTAAAAACCAAATAAAGCAAAACACCAAAACAGGAAAATCCAAACTTAGCTTGACCAGAAGGTTCTAGGAGCAGGGAGCAGAGGTAACAAGACACACTGGATACATTGATAACCGGCGAGGAAATGCCAGCAAAGCCAGGTTAAATAGGAAACTCCCATATCCTGATGGAACAGGTGGAACCCAGAGACCCAGGAAAGACAAGTCACCCAGTACCATCAGTAACCACCAGAGGGAGCCCAAAAACAGAACTCACAACACAAGCACAAAGGAGAGCCAGTAGGAGTCATGCCGTGAGACCGAGGCAACATCCTACTGAGGCGCGTAGCCGGTGGCCGGAACACCGCGGGAGTAACTGACTCTAGGCCTTACTTCGAACTCCGCAGGACAGTTAATTATAGGTTGGCTGTCTACCTTAAATTTCCTACGAAGACATAGGGGGCAACGCGTGGAGAGGGGCGTCTCTAGGGTCCCGGAAGCGCTCCAAGCCTTCCCGTCATACGGGTGCGTCCTAGCCATAACATACTGGGGGACGAGAAACTAGTAATATCTGGAACAAGCGAGAAAGAATTAGAAAGAACGAACGAACGAGAACAGCAGTTGTGAGGACTATTCCGAATGCTCAGCAGGGTAGCACTAGTGGTAACACAGGCGCTAGTGGTAGGCACTGATTTCCACCTGCAAGGGGAACTCTGGAAGTGCCCATCGGACCGGCCGGTCTCAGATAGCCCTGTTAAGCGTGCTCTGGATTGAGGATCCTGAAGTCTTCAGTAAAGAGGTAAAGAGACTGCAACCTTGTGTCCTCGTTATTGACTGCACCTCACACCATTACCATCCACCTTACTGGGAAGCCCTGGGGACATGCAACCTTGTGTCCTCGTTTTTGACTGCACCTCACACCATTACCATCCACCTTACTGGGAAGCCCTGGGGACATACTTCACCTGTGGGAAGGTATACCATCCAGCTGCCATTCCATCACCCCAGCGGACCCCACAGCAGCGTTGGTCACCCTGACCGAACACAACAGGTGGCATCACGAAACTGGATGGCCCGCGCTCGGGTGAGTTCCCGGTTGGGCCACCCGACGGAGATCCGTCTCTCCCCCGTGTCCCCTCCTCTACCCACTCCGGCTGTGTCAGATCCCCGCACCCGACTAGGGAATTGCGCTCCGCAGGAGCCGGACCTGAGGATCCTGCCGGTGACGGAACACCAGCGACGCCTAGTGGCGGCATGGAGGAAACAGCCTCGACCTGTGACCATGATCGACCTCACAGAAGAGGAGAAGGTCCCACCTTCACAGTGGGGGGGGGGTGGTCTTCTATAACCCCAAGGAGGAGAGGGGGGTCATCCAGGAGATTGGAGAGCCCTTGCAGGTCCGTGTCAACCGGAGCGAGGTGGAGCCCTGTTATGGAACGGTCGATGAGGATCGTGACCTGAGACCTGGGGATGCTGTGACTTACACCCGATGGCAGAGGGAGACCGGCTGGGTGGCCAGGGGTGTCCAGAGATGCACAGTCCTTCAGGTTGCAGCTGAGGTTCCAGAGGGTGAAGCCCCTGCTGCGGACCACCAGACAGATCAGGCCCCGCGTGTCATTGGGGGTCCCACCCGTTCTCGGCCGAGAGGGGTGGTCTGCGAGGTAAGACCGCAACCGTTGCAGCAATAAACCTCGAAACCCCGACAAATGTAAATAGTTAACTGTTTCCTGCTTTTGCTGCCTTAAACCCGTCCAGGGTTATTCCTTGGGTTCACTTTCAATCTTTCCTGTCCTCAATCTCTATCAACATTATCAAACTGTTCTAAATTTCAACATTTCAACCTTTCCTAAGGCAACATGTAAACATTCCCTTTAAGAGGGAGCCGAGTCTCTAGGAGGTAGTTCAGATTCTCTCTGTCTGCAAGTCCAATGAAAGCAAGACCTTCTGCGTCATGTCCAAAAGCATTATCTTCGCAAAGTCTTCTTTCTTTTGTAAAACCAGTAGGGAGCACCTTTAAGAAGGTGCAAACTATGTACAAGACAGTTTTGGAATCATTCACTGTTCATGATCCAGCAGTCTTTGGAAAACAATGATAACTTGTGCAAGAATAGAAAAGAAATGTAAAACAATAGGGATCCCGGGTTAACAAAGGGATCCCGTAGGGGTTAGAGAGAGAGTCCTCCTGAGAACCGTAGAACAACAGTTGGTTGTTGGAAGAAAAACAATGACAGTAGGCCCAGCCCAGGAGCTAGGCGGTCCTGCATTGGTGAAGCTAGAAAGGAAAGAAAAGTTGAGTTATTTTATAGTATTTTATGGTAGGCCTTTAGTGGGTTCAGCTTATACGCCCTTAAAGGAAAAGTTAACTTATTGTTCAGAATTTGCACTTAGTAGAATACCCGGCTGGGTGAAAAGAGTTATTTATAGTCATAATGTTATTTAAAAATATTTAATCCTGTTTTTGTTTGTAACGTTCAAGTGTACTCCCCTCCCATAAAGGGAAACATTGTTCTATTTACTTGTTTTAAGCATTTCAAAAATTTTGTATGTCTTTTGCTGAAATGTATTGTTGTTCTTCTTCCCAGTCCAGGAGTACTGGATTTAACCAGGGGGGAGTGCAGCGCCCCAGAGATCTGGTCATTGCAGTATGACACTCTGCCACTAAGGGGAGTGCTGGTACGTCTGATGGCACTGAAGGAATTCTACTGACCAGGTATCACCAGCACACATTACACTTCACACTCCGGCCACTAGGGGGAGAAAAAAGCTTTATTTATTGGGCCACTCCTCACACTGGTAAAACTAGGGGTTGGATAGGAAGTTAGTCAGAAGCTGACTGGGTTGGATTCAGGCAACATCCCGTGGCAGAGGGTGTTGCAGGGAGAAGACACAGGGGGGTCCCTGTCAGGCATGGGAACCTGGCAGGTGCCTAGCGAACAGAGCAGAACGTAACGGAACCGCACCTGCACACCCCACGGCGGTATCCCAAGAGAGAGACACGAAGGGAAGGATATTGTGGAACAGTGAGAAACGAGATCAAGCACAAAGGAGAGCCAGTAGGAGTCATGCCGTGAGACCAAGGCAACATCCTACTGAGGCGCGTAGCCGGTGGCCGGAACACCGCGGGAGTAACTGACCTTACTTCGAACTCCGCAGGACAGTTAATTATAGGTTGGCTGTCTACCTTAAAGACATAGGGGGCAACGCGTGGAGAGGGGCGTCTCTAGGGTCCCGGAAGAGCTCCGAGCCTTCCCGTCATACGGGTGCGTCCTAGCCATAACATACTGGGGGACGAGAAACTAGTAACATCTGGAACAAGCGAGAGAGAATTAGAAAGAACGAACGAACGAACGAGAACAGCAGTTGTGAGGACTATTCCGAATGCTCAGCAGGGTAGCACTACAACACACAGGCGCTAGTGGTAGGCACTGATTTCCACCTGCAAAGGGAACTCTGGAAGTGCCCATCGGTCTCAGATAGCCCTGTTAAGCGTGCTCTGGATTGAGGATCCTGAAGTCTTCAGTAAAGAGGTAAAGAGACTGCAACCTTGTGTCCTTGTTATTGACTGCACCTCACACCATCACCATCCACCTTACTGGGAAGCCCTGGGGACATACTTCACCTGTGGGAAGGTATACCATCCAGCCGCCATTCCATCACCCCAGCGGACCCCACAGCAGCATCGGTCACCCTGACCGAACACCACAGGTGGCGTCACGAAACATAGTAACATAGTAACATAGTAACATAGTTAGTAAGGCCGAAAAAAGACATTTGTCCATCCAGTTCAGCCTATATTCCATCATAATAAATCCCCAGATCTACGTCCTTCTACAGAACCTAATAATTGTATGATACAATATTGTTCTGCTCCAGGAAGACATCCAGGCCTCTCTTGAACCCCTCGACTGAGTTCGCCATCACCACCTCCTCAGGCAAGCAATTCCAGATTCTCACTGCCCTAACAGTAAAGAATCCTCTTCTATGTTGGTGGAAAAACCTTCTCTCCTCCAGACGCAAAGAATGCCCCCTTGTGCCCGTCACCTTCCTTGGTATAAACAGATCCTCAGCGAGATATTTGTATTGTCCCCTTATATACTTATACATGGTTATTAGATCGCCCCTCAGTCGTCTTTTTTCTAGACTAAATAATCCTAATTTCGCTAATCTATCTGGGTATTGTAGTTCTCCCATCCCCTTTATTAATTTTGTTGCCCTCCTTTGTACTCTCTCTAGTTCCATTATATCCTTCCTGAGCACCGGTGCCCAAAACTGGACACAGTACTCCATGTGCGGTCTAACTAGGGATTTGTACAGAGGCAGTATAATGCTCTCATCATGTGTATCCAGACCTCTTTTAATGCACCCCATGATCCTGTTTGCCTTGGCAGCTGCTGCCTGGCACTGGCTGCTCCAGGTAAGTTTATCATTAACTAGGATCCCCAAGTCCTTCTCCCTGTCAGATTTACCCAGTGGTTTCCCGTTCAGTGTGTAATGGTGATATTGATTCCCTCTTCCCATGTGTATAACCTTACATTTATCATTGTTAAACCTCATCTGCCACCTTTCAGCCCAAGTTTCCAACTTATCCAGATCCATCTGTAGCAGAATACTATCTTCTCTTGTATTAACTGCTTTACATAGTTTTGTATCATCTGCAAATATCGATATTTTACTGTGTAAACCTTCTACCAGATCATTAATGAATATGTTGAAGAGAACAGGTCCCAATACTGACCCCTGCGGTACCCCACTGGTCACAGCGACCCAGTTAGAGACTATACCATTTATAACCACCCTCTGCTTTCTATCACTAAGCCAGTTACTAACCCATTTACACACATTTTCCCCCAGACCAAGCATTCTCATTTTGTGTACCAACCTCTTGTGCGGCACGGTATCAAACGCTTTGGAAAAATCGAGATATACCACGTCCAATGACTCACCGTGGTCCAGTCTATAGCTTACCTCTTCATAAAAACTGATTAGATTGGTTTGACAGGAGCGATTTCTCATAAACCCATGCTGATATGGAGTTAAACAGTTATTCTCATTGAGATAATCCAGAATAACATCCCTCAGAAACCCTTCAAATATTTTACCAACAATAGAGGTTAGACTTACTGGCCTATAATTTCCAGGTTCACTTTTAGAGCCCTTTTTGAATATTGGCACCACATTTGCTATGCGCCAATCCTGCGGAACAGACCCTGTCTCTATAGAGTCCCTAAAAATAAGAAATAATGGTTTATCTATTACATTACTTAGTTCTCTTAGTACTCGTGGGTGTATGCCATCCGGACCCGGAGATTTATCTATTTTGATCTTATTTAGCCGGTTTCTCACCTCTTCTTGGGTTAGATTGGTGACCCTTAATATAGGGTTTTCATTGTTTCTTGGGATTTCACCTAGCATTTCATTTTCCACCGTGAATACCGTGGAGAAGAAGGTGTTTAATATGTTAGCTTTTTCCTCGTCATCTACAACCATTCTTTCCTCACTATTTTTTAAGGGGCCTACATTTTCAGTTTTTATTCTTTTACTATTGATATAGTTGAAGAACAGTTTGGGATTAGTTTTACTCTCCTTAGCAATGTGCTTCTCTGTTTCCTTTTTGGCAGCTTTAATTAGTTTTTTAGATAAAGTATTTTTCTCCCTATAGTTTTTTAGAGCTTCAATGGTGCCATCCTGCTTTAGTAGTGCAAATGCTTTCTTTTTACTGTTAATTGCCTGTCTTACTTCTTTGTTTAGCCACATTGGGTTTTTCCTATTTCTAGTCCTTTTATTCCCACAAGGTATAAACCGCTTACACTGCCTATTTAGGATGTTCTTAAACATTTCCCATTTATTATCTGTATTCTCATTTCTGAGGATATTGTCCCAGTCTACCAGATTAAGGGCATCTCTAAGCTGTTCAAACTTTGCCTTCCTAAAGTTCAATGTGAAACCTTGACAGACTCCTATCACCTTTTACTGGACGCCCCTTAGCAGGGTCACTGTGACAGCCTCAGAACCGAACCAGAGAGGCCCGGTACCGAGATCTCGTGGCCCTGTGTCTGGGGCGGTCCAGGTTATTATTACTGAAGGGTGGGGCCTGGAAGGGGATCATTGTTACTGGATGGGGGCTTGGACAGTGGACCTTATTACTAGATGGGGGCCTGGACGGGGGACATTATTAGTGTATGGGGGCCCTTGACGGAGGTCATTATTACTGAATGGGGGCCTGGATAAGGGCTATTACTACTGAAGGGGGCCCGGACAGGGATCATGTTACTGGATGGGGGCCAGCACAGGGAACATTATTACTGGATGAGAACTTGGACAAAGGACATTATTACTGGGCGGGGTCCTGGATATGGGTTATAATTACTTAAAGGGGGTCCTGGACGGATATCATTATTACTGGAAGGGAGCCTAGACAATGGACATTATTACTGGATGGGGTCCTTTACAAGGAACATTATTACTGGATGGGGGTGTTGGATGGGGTTTATTATTACTGGATGGGGGTCTGGACGGGGGACATTATTACTCAAATGGGGCATAAACGGGGGAAATTATTACTCGAATGGGGCATAGATGGGGGACATTATTACTTGATGTGGGCATAAACAGGGGTCATTGATATTAGATGGTATCACTGGATGGGAGACATTATTACAGGAGCCTGGACACCTGACCAACAAGCATGTGCGGACCTAGATCCAATTCTGCACCAAGGCCCATAGGACTCGAGTTATGCCAAAGTGTAATATTGAAAAAGAAAAATCAATTAAAAAATAAAATGTATAATAGATTTTCCTGTTGAAATTCCTGACTTGTCAGTATTTTAATACATTTTTTTTTTTTACATATTTTGTTTATACTCTTTTTAGTGTATATAGCATGGAAAGCTGATTCTCTGTCCTTTGTGCATAAAAGGGGGACAAAGCGACACTGTACTGAAAGCAAACAACAAAGCAGACATCCCTTATTTGCATGATGCTTTATCTGAGACAGTTTTGCTTATTTAAGGAAGACATTGAGAACCATGTAAATGAGACGCCTCATTACTATACACTCATTTGTATTCAGTGCACTGAGTTTGTGTCAGCTGCTGAACCGAGTGGAGCAAAGAAAAACCCTAAACTACATATGTTCTTTATTATTTTTCTGTAGAGATATTTGTGAGAAGTTATCCAAACTTTACTTATGTATTTGGGTACATGACCTTTGGAGAAACTTTGCAGGAACGATTGGGGAACAATCATGTGAGCTGATTGGTGATCGTGTAAAACCAAAAGCTATTGATATCGTGTTTGATATCTCTCCATACATGGATTGTTTCTTCATCAGATCGTGCGAAAGTGATTAACCGACCATGTGTGGTCAATAAAAGTCTAAGGGAAAATTTATTACAGTGCCTTTCTATGAATGGGACCATTCATCATATCCCATGTTGTCCCCTACTAGGCTGCAGCTGAAGCCTGATCCCATCACGACAATGAAGCAGCGTTATGGTCATGAGTCTTTTGGGAATAATCATGGGAAATCCTACAACTGTCCAGAGCTGCAATGATAATTAACGTGGCGTCATTGTGCGGCGCTGTCATGATTTGTATAGCTGATATTTTAGCCACACTGGTGGAGATCACAGATGGTGGGTCTTTTTTAGTGATCAAGGCAATACAGAGCTACATATATGGTTTTCTATCCAGTCTCGGATTGTTTATGTGAATAGATCTTCGTAAGTGATGCAAGTAATCTGTAGGTCTAGAGTCTGGTCTGGGCTTCATTCATGCCCTGCAGATTTTGCAACTCGCAATACTAGGAAAGTCGCACTTCATGAGAACTTACTATAAGTTCAGAGATATATGGCCACATGAGGATTGCAATGCCTCAATGCGACATCACCATCTAAGGATTGCCAAGAGTTTTGTGATACTGCCAAATTGCAGATCCCAAATGTTTTCTGCATCGACAAGTCTCACAGATGTTTTTAGTTTTGTCTGAAACTTGCTGTTGCGCAACCAATGTCACCATCTGTTCTCATATCTCACACGATTGCACTGGTCAGACAACATGTATATTGATTTTAAAAGGTTATTCCCACCAAATAATGCCAGGACAAATCACTGAGAGTTGCCATAACAGCTTGATTCAAATACTGGGACCCTCTGCAACGTAACTGGCAACTTCACTCTAGGGAAGTGTTTGGGATTTTGAACCTGAACACTAAATATCCACATGGTATGAACTTCAAAAATGATCTCTTTTTCATACATTGAATTAATGTTTGCTAATAATTATGAATAAAGGAGGAAAAAAGGAGGAGAAAAAGGGAGGAGAAGAGAAGGTATGACAAAAAGGGAGGAGAAAAAAGCACCGGAAAAGGGAGGAGACAGGGAAAGAGAAAAAGGGTGGAGAAAAAGGGAGGACAAAAAAGGAGGACAAAAAAGGAGGAGAAAAAAGCACGGGGAAAAGGGAGGAGACAGGGAAAGAGAAAAAGGGTGGAGTAAAAGGGAGGACAAAAAATAAAACAGGAAAAAGGGAGAAAAATAGCAGAAGAGAAAAAGGGAGGACAAAAAAGTGAGAAGAAAATGGGAAAAGAAAAAGCACGAGAAAAGGAATGAGAAAAAGGAGGACAAAAAAGTGAAGAGAAAAAGGGAGAAGAAAAAGCACGAGAAAAGGAATGAGAAAAAGGGAGGAGAAAAAGGAAGGATAAAAAAGAACAAAAAGGAGGAGAAAAAGTAGAGGAGAAAAAAGGCGTAGAAAAGGAAGAGAAAATGGAAGAGAAAAAGGGAGGAGAAAAAGGAAGGAGAAAAAATATTTTTTTTCCTGTCAGGTGCATATTGTCATTTTCTGTGTTGTTGTCTTGCTTTTGGTTCTATTATGCACCCACATATTGTCCATCATTATTGGTGCTCCCATATGATTGGTCTTCTGTCTTTTATGAGTCTTTTCCATGATTCTAAAGAGTAACTTAGAGCCAGAAACACATGAGTTTTTTCTACTGTATGGGAATACTTTTTTAATGAATCCAAAATAAAGATTTATTCATTTACAAGTGGAAGAGATGATTTTTCTAAGTTTTCTTCAACACTGCTGATCTTCACCAGTGGCAAATGCTGGGGTCCTTTATTGCGGTCCATCTGGCTTACTCCTGCACAGTGGTGCTATAGCCACCATGTACAATGGAGATCCAACATAAATCTTAGCCCCATGCGTCGTATCATGAGCAGTCCGAATACAGTTTTCCCACACCAGTCCCACAAAATGCAGATAGCAGGTCTTATAAAATGTCAAAATTGGATTGTGAACCGTAGGACGAGGATCAATGGGATTGCAGTCTAGGTCAGGGGAATATGGTAGTGAAGGAAGCCTGGGTCAACAGCAACTTTTCCCACCAGCTCCATATACAAGTGACATGGGGAATAGAAAACTTTAAAAAACAACCAATTTTAACAAAGTCTATCAATTCAATAATTAAAACTTGGTGTGATAACTATGTTTTAGGGAGACTGAAGGTTATTTAGGGATTATGAAGATATGCTGAGGGTCTTTGGTTAGAGGCAACAAGCTCTGTTGTGATGCTAGAGTCATTGCTGACTTGGAACAATGGAGGATTGAGCCTCAGGGTGCGTAGTCTGTGGCATGAATAGCATCTCTCACACAAGCCCCAGCCCCCACAGATGGCCCTATAATAGCTGAGAGAGATTTCCTGCTGTTCGGCCTACAAGATTGGACACCATTAACTACTTCTCATCCAGAGAGACCGCATTACATCTCCCCGGTGACCTTGGGCTTTCTCACCAAATCATAATGCGAACCTATATAAAAACTATTGATGGCTTTGCTTTAGTTCTTTCCTACTTGGACATTAGACAGGACCGTTATGGGTGAAAGCTTGACACCGTCTGTCTTTACATGCTTGGCACGGATCACATTAGCCCAGTGAATGATATCATAGAGACGGTGACATCACATAGGCCATTACTGACAATGACTGTGGGTCTATAAATGAGCAGGGAGTGGGGCAGTGCAGTCAGTGCAGAAGAGACCGGGACATAGGAGACACAAGGTATTGTAATTGTGCATATCGTTTACCATGGGGATCTCACTGACTCCAAAACACACAAAGACTCCTGAAACTCTCCGAGAGCTGATATGTTCTACAGCCCTCGGAGAAACTCAACTACTTCATAGGTCACGTAGGATAATGTGGGGAAAGTGCATACAGAGAACTCACACACACTAGGTAGGCAGGAAAAAAAACCAAATGTAAGTATGTTTATAAACTATGTCTAATATTTGATAGGTCCTTGTATCATCATAGTCATTTCAACACTTTTCTGTAGTAATTTTGTGCCTCTTTAGTTTGTTTAGTCACTTTTTAAAGTTGTCTCCCTCCCCTCTAAAACTTTGCTTATCCCGATGTTTTTAGACAGATTTACAAAATGCAACTTTCATCAAGTGTCACATTTTTTTTCGGTGCATCTCGCTCTTGTCCCTCCGCCTGGAGTAAGACTGATGAGCTTTCAATTTGGTGCATTTATGCAACTTTTTAATGAATTGGTGACTTTTGGTGTTGAAAAGTTGCAGAAACCGATTAAAGACAAGGATTTAGAGCATTTTTTATTTTAAAAGGAAAGGCCAGCTCATCTAAAGGATAAGGACACCATTCCTAGTGGTATCTTGAGATAAGACAAGTACGATAAGCAGCCTCGTAGAGAATGAATGGAGATACAGTTGGGTATTCGACCAGCCACTCCATTTTGTAATGTGTATAAAGATTCCTGTTCCCCCCACAGATCAATGTTATCACCTAACCAGTGAAATAAGTCTACGCTCAGCAAAGGTAAAAGTGTTGTAATGTAGAGATTGAGTTGGTACCAGTTTAATTTGTAGAGATGCATCATCGGCCAACATAATGACTGCCATGCTACGTTAACACCATGGTACGCCATTGTACTTTATGCCATAGTGTGGCCATTTCGATTTACTTTGACTACACAAACAGCCTAAGCGTACCCTGCTATGGACGTAGCCTACCGCAGCCATCATGTTGACTGTGGCTACGTCTGTAGAAAATGTGCAGGAGTGGACGCTAATAACATAGCAATAAAAACCACAAGAATACTATGTACTGCCCCAAAAAAGATTCCAGTGGAAGATCTTTAACCGAGGGCCGGATTTCTAATCACCTCGAATTTTCAAAGTAAAAATTGAAATCACAGACGGATCAAATTTGTGTGAATTTCATCACATAACTTATAATGTGACTCAGTATTTTCCCCCTATTTCACCGTGTGCACTCCTGACACCATATGGACTTGTCCCTGATGACATGGTGACATGGATCAGGGAATCAGTGACAGTCTGTGGTGCTGCCTGGTATCGTTGGATGTATTGATTCATAATGTCTCAGAGGGTCTCATTTGGATTCAGATCTGGAAAATGTGAGGACCAGTTAATGGCATCAATGTCTTCATCACTGAGGAACTGAGTAGACGCTATGGCCACATGAGGCCGGACATTGTTCTGCATGAGGAAGAACCTAGGGAGAACTGCACCAGCGTAATGTCCGACAATGACTATGAGGACTTCATCCTGGTACCTAACAGTGGTCAGGGTACCGATGGAATTCATATGGATTTTTGTGCAACCTACCAAGGATATATCTTCTGTAGTGCAGTGGTAGCATCTGTGCAGTTGTGAGCAGGTTGCGGGATGCAGTAATGGACTGGAGGCAGAGCAAGGGTTAAAGTTAACTTTACTGAAACAGGGGTATATTCCACGCAGGGAGGGGGGAAAATTGAGGCAGGTGATATTAGCACAATCGGTGTGCTGAGAGAGGTAATGAGGGCAAAAGGTATAACAACTGTTCATTAAGAGTAAACTTATCAATCCGAAGGCTTCCTGAGTGCAGAGTCTTAGATTTTCACGGTTGTGCCAACACGGTCAGCACATGATGAATCCGGTATCAACCTGCAGGCATTGATGATCCGAATCCTGGTGGTGACAATGAGTCCTCGACGTCTTGCATGGGGTCCTGAGTTGCAGAGCGAAGTGCAGTCTCCAACACTGTCAGGGCTTGACAGAGCTCGGCAGAAATCTTGAGCAGTGAGGGCCAACGGGCGGAATATGGTTCTCCGGTCACAGTCTTTGTAAGTGGCAGCAGGGACAATGTAGCGCGGACCTGCGCTGTCACGGTGCTCAGAGCTCCAAACTTCTCCTGCTGTGTGCTGCGTGTTCCCGCCAAGTCTCTCTGTCATTTCACGCACTCTGCCCTTTTTATCTTAGCTACACCCCCTGCTGTCGAGTGCAGAGGTCGTCCGGGTCTCTAAGCTTTCACCCAGACAATAAAGGTGACCGTCCCAGCAATTCTGGCCCTGGCGCAAAAAAGGTACCCCCGGTCTGGTCCCTCTTCTTACACAGTAATTAGGTATTGACCCAGCAAAGTTCAAAGCAAAATGTCTATTTACTGTTCAACTCAAAAAACACAGCACACGATATCCACCTCCAGGTGGCAGCCAGGAACAAAATAATCCACCTCCGGTTCACAGGCGGGCACATATCCTCTGGATTATAGTCAATAAATCTGCCAGCCCACTTCTGACTGTTGCTGTGGGTGACTGCACCACCGTGTTAATGTCTATTTACTCACAGCAATACGCAGTACACAATATCCTCCGGATCGCAGCCGGGAACCATATCCTCCAGTTTACAGTCACTAAACACGCCAGTCCACCTTCCGAGACCTCTTGCCGTGGGCGACTGCCGTGGGCGACTGCACCGCTGTGGGTGCCAGGCATTTCAGCTGTATAGGCTGTTTGGCTCCACTTGCCTGTGTTGCCTCACACAGCTGGAGCCTCCTGCTCTGTACTTCTGCCAACAACAGACTGACACTGACTCTGAACCTGACACACCCAAACCCTATACTGCCTGTTTTTAATGAGCAACCTTTGGCCTTCAGCCACATAAAAAACCCATCCAGGAAGGAAACAGACTGCACCACTACCGTCCTGTAGTACGTTTCAAAACACAAAAAGCCTAGAGCATATTTTCCCTAAATCTGCCTTGGACAACCAGCATGCCCAAGACCTATTCTCACTTTAGTCTGTATTGCAACCACAGCTACTCCTGTGACTGCAATGCACTCTCATGGCCTCAATATGCCTCCGTGCACATCCTGGGGTGAACATACAGTGACCCTCACATGTAACTCCCTCTGTTTAAACCTGTGGGGTTGAAAACTTGTCACCCTACATGGGCATGTGACAGGGCATCCGCATGACCCTGTGACACCCCAACCCGACACTGTACTGAGAAACCAAAGTAGGGACCGGAACCATCGATTGACGCATGCATCCCTCCCCTTTATGTTTCTCTTCCATACTTTGCTATGTGACCACCCACCTCCCCGTTCTCTGTTGCAGAAGAAACGCTCACTTTCCTGACTAACAGTAGATTTGGGACGGTTTTGGGTGGTCTCGACTTTGTTTATTTGGGGTTCACTAACCCTGCTGCTCACCCTGTGATCCAAGTACCTGCCTTTGGGTCATGGGTACTGTTTCCTTCGTACCCTTACCTGTGCCTTGGTGTTTATGTCATGCTGAAACGCCGAGGTCCTCCTGTCAATAACTCTAGAGGGAGCCCATGGGGGTTACACTCTATCCCTAGGTTGGCGACCTCTATGGCAGGTATACCTGACTTGGGATCTTCGGTTCTATGCATGGAACAACATTTACCTTGGAAGGGTTGACCCTGGTCTCCCACAGGAACCTGAACAAGGGCAAGTCTCTTCCCAACACAGTCCCACATGGAAGGGTCTTCACCACTCCCACCACATGTTTAATGTCCCCACACAGTGTGGAAAAATTAACTTCCGTGGTCAGGTACTCCCGGATTTTCCCATTGATACCCATCACCTCCACTTCCCGTCCTTTGGGGTTGTCCCCGTTAACAAGGAACCCATGTACCAAAGTCACTATGCTCCCTGAGTCCAGGAGAGCCTCTGTTTGGCACCCGTTCACAAACACCTGCCACAGCCGCTGTTCGCTGCCGGCAGTGCCTGTAGTGGCGGTACAAACTGGCTGGGCATACACAGACACACGGCGACTATACCCACAGTCCTGCCCCTGAGCTGGCGAGGCCCAACGTGACAGCCGAAGTGGAGCAGTGTCCAGTACAAAGTCCTGAGTGGCTGTATACCTCTGAATCCAGCTTGTCGGCTGGTTCAGAGTGCCCAGGTCCCCATGCCCCACCCAATGCTGCAGGGCAGCCATCAGAGCCCTCACCAGCCAGTCGACCACCACCCTCTCTACCATCTGGGCCAAGGTCAAAGTTTCAGGCTGGAGCCATTCCTCCACCAACTGTAATAAGTCATACACCTGAGACCTGGCAGGACGAGTCTCTGGAAAGAACCACTTGTACACCTTCTGATCACCCCTCACCTTAGGAGTCACCTCTTTACACCACTGATGCTCCGGGTGCTGCCACTGCAACTGCAGCACCTCTTGCAGCTGCCTTTGAAACTGCAGCACCTCTTGCTGATATTCCTGCTGGAACTGAAGAGCTTCTTGCTACATGAGGACCACTTGCTTCAAAAGCTCTTCTATTTCTCCAGCAGACTTGCTCACCGACATGCAGCATGCTTTGGGTATGCCTCAGTTCACGCTGCTCCGCATTCTCCAGCCATATGTAGTGCAGCAGTAGCACTCTGTGCAGTGATAAGGCATTGACCCAGCAAAGTTCAAAGCAAAACATCTCTTTAATGTTCAACTCAAAAAACACAGCACACGATATCCTCCGGATCGCAGCCGGGAAACAGGACAGTCCACCTCCGGATCGCAAACGGGAACAAGACAGTCCACCTCCGGTTCGCAGTCGGGCACATATCCTCTCGATTACAGTCAGTAAATATGCCAGCCAACCTCTGACCTGTTATTGTGGGCGACTGCACCGCCTTGTTAATGTCTATTTACTCACAGCAATAATACACAGTACACAATATCCTCCAGATCGCAGCTGGGAATGATATCCTCCAGTTTACAGTCACTAAACATGCCAGTCCACCTTCTGAGACCACTTGCTGTGGGCGACTGCACCGATGTGTACGCTGTGGGTGCCAGGCTGTTCAGCTGCATTGGCTGTTTGGCTCCGCTTGCCTGTACTGCCTCACACAGCTGGAGCTCTGCAGAGCCTCCTGCTCTGTACTCCTGCCAACAACAGACTGACACTGACTCTGAACCTGACACATCCAAACTCTATACTGCAGGGTTTTTAACTAGAAACCTGTGGCCTTCAGCCACATGGAAAACCTGGCCAGGAATGAAACGAACTGCACAACTACTGTCCTGTAGTCCATTTCAAAACACAAAAAGCCCAGAGCAGGTTTTCTCTAAATCTGCCTTGGACAACCAGCATGTTCAAGACATATGCTCACTTTAGTATTACAACCACAGCTACTCCTGTGACTGCAATGCACTCTCATGGCCTCAATACGCCTCCGTGCGCATCCTGTGGTGAACATACAGTGACCCTTGCATGTAACACCAGCCACTCCCACACACTTCCTAGACCATCACTGACCCACTACCAAACTAGTGATGCTGGATGTTATTACAACCATCATAATCCACATATGCAAAAAAGAAAAGTATAACGGAGGATCTCATCTTGGTACCTAATGGCAGTCAGGCTACCTCTGGCAAGCACATGGAGGCATGTGCGGCCCTGCAAAGAAATGCCACCCACACCATTACTGACCCACTACCAAACCGGTCATGCTGAAGGATGTTGCAGGCAGCAGAATTTTCTTCACGGCGTCTCCAGACTCTGTCACGTCTGTCACATGTGCTCAGTGTGAACCTGCTTTCATCTGTGCAGAGCACAGAGGGCGCCAGTGGCGAATTTGCCAATCCTGGTGTTTTGTGGCAAATGCCAAGCGTCCTGTAAGGTGTTGGGCTGTGAGCACAATCCCTATCCTTGGACGATGGGCACTCAGACCATCCTCATGGAGTCGGTTTCTAACCATTTATGAAGAAACATGCACATTTGTGGCCTGCTGGAGGTCATTTTGCAGGGCTCTGGTAGTGCTCCTCCTGTTCATCCTTGCACAAAGGGTGAGGTAGCGGTCCTGTCTTCTGGTGTACTGGCCTGTCTCCTGGTAGTGCCTCCAGCCTCTGGATACTACGCTGACAGACACAGCAAACCTTCTTGCCACAGCTCGCATTGATGTGACATCCTGGATGAGCTGCACTACCTGAGCCACGAGTGTGAAGGCACAACCAACATTCAAAAGTGACCAAAACATCAGCCAGAAAGCATTGGTACTGAGATGTGGTCTGTGGTCCCCACCTGCAGAACCACTCCTTTATAGGGGGTGTCTTGATAATTGCCAATAATTTCCATCTGTTGTCTATTCCTTATCCACATCAGCATGTGAAATTGATTGTCAATCAGTGTTGCTTCCTAAGTGGACAGTTTGATTTCACAGAAGTTTGATTTACTTGGAGTTATATTCTGTTGCTTAAGTGTTCCCTTTATTTTTTTGAGCAGTGTGTGTATAACAGTAGCGATCAGATGATCACAGCCTCAAGTCCCCTAAGAAAAATAATACTGCAAAAAGTGGAAAAAAAAATAAAAATCTGAAAATAATAGAAAAACAAATGTTCAAATCAGTCCCCTTTTGTCCCATTAAACATAAAAAAAACATATTTGCTATTGCTGCGTTCACAAATGTCCGAACTATCAAAACATAAAGTAAATTAATATGATCAGTAAATGGCGTAATGAAAAAAGAAATCAAAACGCCAAAAGTTTTTTGTCAGCCATAACATTACAATAAAATGCAATAAGAGGCGATCAAAATATCGTATCTACTTCAAAATGGTATCAATAAAAACATCAATTCAGGGTGCAAAAAATAAGCCCTCATCCAGCACCAGATACCAAAATTTGAAAATGTTACGGGTCTCGGAAAATGGCAAAACAAGCCAAATTTGATTTTTCCTATACATTTCCCAATTTTTTTTTTCACCACTTAAATAAAAAAAAACTATTAATTTGGTTTCTGCATAATCAAACTGACCAGAAAAACGGAAAAGTAAAAAAAAATATGGCTATTGGAAGAAGGGGAGGAAAAACTAAAACGAAAAAAAGGAAAATTGCTCCTAAAAGGGGATAAAGAGGACCTGTCAACATGTCAAAATTGGCCAATTTTTGATCTTACTTTATTCCCGATGCTCCCCGGAATATATATTTTTTGCATTTTTAAAATCCGCTATGCTTCCAGAGATATGGGCCGTTTTATTTAGTGCTCATTTTTATGGTCATTACAAAGGGGGCATAGATCACAGAGTAATAATGCAGATCAGATAACAGACACGCCCCAGAGGATCATTACGCCTTAGTAAAGACCATAAAAAAGTTGTGGTGAATAAAAAGGCCCATATTTCTGGAACCATATGGCTGATTTATAAAAATAAAATAATAAAGAGCAGTCAACCGAGCAGCTGGAATATAATTAGAGCACAAACTGCCCACTTTTGACCCGGTGACAGGAAGCTATCATCAAAAATAACATTGTTTAAATCAGGGTTTTGTTTAAAATGTTTTTTTCTTCATTGCTGGTAATTTTTTATTTATTTTTACCCATCACAATCTGTATTAAAAATAAAAATGAGAAATCTTGCTATTTTCACACTGGCCACTGAGGCTCTTTTAAGACTCTTAAAGGGATTCTGTCAGTAGGATCGTCCCTCCTAAACCCTCTATATGGGCATGCAGGTCGTAGGAAGCTTAATAAAATTATATCTTGATAGCTGCGATCTGGTGAATGGTTCCTGAGTAATCCAGATTTTTCTTAATATGTAAATGAGCTATTAAGATCTATTCGTCGGACATAGCTCTTTCTGAAAATCTGCCTCCAGAAATTGCTGCAAATAATCAGGTGCATCACCAGTGTGAGACATGAAGACCAGGAGAGCGGACTGTCAGTCATTACAGGTCTCACACTGCTAACGCCCCTATCATTAACAATAAGCTCTGGAGGCAGATTCTCAGGGAGATCTATGTCCGGCCCATAGATCTTAACGGATCATTTACATATTAAGAAAAACGCAGATTTGTCTGGAATAAGACATTGGATCGCAGATATCAAGGTATCATTTTATTCAGTTCCCTATGACCTACATGCCCATATAGATGGCTTAGGAAGGTTGATCCTACTGACAGATTCCATTTAATTTCCTGTTGTTTCAGGAAACAACACATGTATATTAGCAACAATGAACAGACCCTATCTTTTGCATTGACCATCTAAGGAGCGTGTGCAAAGGTCATTGTGAAGGTCAGGGAGCAGGGTCATCAACTATTGTGACTGGTGGATCCTGTGTCATCTCTGTGTATAGTGGTGTTACCTGTCATTGTAATACTGTCTCTGCTGAAACTTCTTCCTGTAAGGACAGGAACTATGAGGCTAAAAAAGCCCTAGTGACCAGTGTAAAACCCATTTGTGAAAAAAAATAAAATAAATATAAATATATATACTATATATATATATATATACATATATATATATATATATATATATGTATATATATATATATTTTAGCCTTAGGCTATGGTCACATGTTGAGTGTTTGCTGTGTTTTTTTTCTGCAGGCAAAACCTGCTCTCTTGGCAGTAAAGAAGCTGCTTACAAAAAACAGGTTTTGCTGCGTTTTTTTTATTGTGTATTTGCTCCACTTTTGCTGCATTCTTGCTGTTTCTTGTGCATGCTGATAAAGTTTAGTGCCCCCCCCAAAAAAAATCATGATGCAACTTCCTTAAGGTTTTTGCACCAAAAAACACAGCAAAACCTGATACCTCTGTTTCTTGTTGCTTTTAAAAAAAGCAGCAGCAAAAAAGCAACGTGTGAACATAATCTTAGGCTGCGTTCAGATTTGGGGGTCTTTTCCCCCCCAATGTGTGAATGGATAAGTGGGCTCAAATTCTTGTTGATACTCCATCAATTGTCTTCAGGACTGATAAAGACATCTGAGCTCTGTGCTCCGCTATCTGCATTAGTCCCGGAGACAATGAGCTGAGCAGCGACGCACAAGCGTGACCGCCAGCCTATTTAAAGGGAACCTGTCACCTGAATTTGGTGGGACCAGTTTTGGGTCATATGGGCGGAGTTTTCAGGTGTTTTAGTCACCCTTTCCTTACCCGCTGGCTGCATGCTGGCCGAAATATTGGATTGAAGTTCATTCTCTGTCCTCCGTAGTACACGCCTGCGCAAAGCAAGATTACCTTGCGCAGGCGTGTACTACGGAGGACAGAGAATGAACTTCAATCCAATATTGCGGCCAGCATGCAGCCAGCGGGTAAGGAAAGGGTGAATCAAACACCTGAAAACTCCGCCCATATGACCCAAAACTGGTCCCACCAAATTAAGGTGACAGGTTCCCTTTAACCGAGGGGGCACTGACGCCTTTTTCTCATGATAAGTCGGAGTCCCGGCATTTGGGCCACAAACAATTAGACTCTTCATCATCAATGGAACTTAATATGTGCCAGATTATCAAACATTCTGGATTGTCAGGCAGTAACAGTAAAGTAAAAAAGTAGAAATGAAATATTATTCTTTTGCCCCAAGGTGATGAGTGCCAGGGCCGGAGCCAACAAGCTACTGTGTTTTTGGCAGAATTTATAGAATATAGATGGAGTGTTTGGATACAATCTGAATATTTTTGCCCCCGGGTGAAGGAAAGTTCCGCCAGGTGTTTGGGTGCAGCAGTTTTGGACTCTCTACAATTAGCAGAAGATAACTCTCTAAGATCACGTTTTATACATAAAAAACTCTAAAATAAAGTTAAAAAAAATATCCAAAAGAAACATGAAACTATTCTAATGATCCCCTAATGAAGCCCACATTCTAATGATTTTTTTTGCCAGGTGTAACAAGGATGGCGGTGTACAGATATATGATAAACATATACAAGTCATAGGGTATGTGCACACGGCAGTCAAAAAAGTCAATTTTTCAAGCAAAAAGCGCTGCAGGAATCACTTTTTTTCTCTAGAACTTTGTAAACCTTAAGTGGTTTGGACAGACAGTGCAGGTGTTCGTTCTTTTCCGTATTTTTTAGCCGCTTTTTTAGGCAGATTTCGGAGCGGACAACGATGTGTGTACATACCCTAACAATTATTTTTAAGCGTTTTTTTTTTTTTACTGTGCCTTGTTTGATGCGGATTCCATCAGGAACCGCTTCAGAGAAGGGACATAATGCACTTGTTTTTTCCACTAGGTGATTTTCAAAATCTGCAGGATAAAAAATGCTGTCAAAAAACCCCCTCATATTAACAGATTTATTTTATGGGGTAAGAACTGCCTGGCGATGATCAGCTCCTGCCAGCGATTTTGCTGCTTCATTTGACCTCATGTTATCAGAGAATCTCTTCCTCTTCTAGTCTGCTGACATCATGCTGATTGACAGCTGGCTCCCCGCAGTTAGGAAGCAGGGAGCTAGCTGTCAATTAGTATGATACCAGTAGTGATGCCCCATTGACAACCCAGGGCAGACGAGAAGAAGCTGCTCTGTCGAAGTGTCATCCCCAGAAGGTGAAGAATTGCCGACTGGAGCGGTCTGTAACCAATCTGAGTTGGCAGAGATCGGTGCCGGGCAGAATAGGCAGGAAGTTGGCAAATATCCGCTTGTAAATTTTTGCCCCTATAATATAATACAAAAGTCTCAGATAATCTCTTTAAAGATATTCTATATGAACATAGCCTGAAAAATCCCTTTAATTAAAGGGGTTGTGCAGTGAAAACATATATATCACTTATCTTCCTGACTGCTGGGACGGGACCCGCACTAATTGGCAGAACGGGGGGCACTTTTACCTTTGTTTCAAAATGAAGTGGTAGGTTGGCCATTTGATATGCGTCAGTCGCTCCATTTTACGGGCTCTGATTTTTTTTCCGCCTGAGTTAGTCATTTTGTTCATGGATATCATTCGTACCCATGACATTTCTATGGGGTTGTGCACATGTCCGATTTTTTTTTTTACTTGGACCTAGCCGTCTGTGGAAAATATCGGAAACATTTCTGATCAGGGAGTCGGGTCAAAATCGCCAATGCAGGTCTATGAGTCCGTGGAAAAAATCAGAGCGATTTTCGGAAACGGTTAGAATGGAGAACGCGGGGAAACTTTGTCCTTTTTCTCTCCATGGATGAGAAAAACTGATCAAAGTCTCATCAAAATATTTGCTCCGTTCTTTCCGTACGTGGGAGGGATAAAAGTGTCCGATCCCACCGGTCGGACCCCCACAGTGGGTAAGGGCACCCTATTCTCACTGGACATCCCCTTTAAGTCCCTAGGCTCTTGCAGGGACACACTCTTCCCCTTCTTCTCCCCACTGTTATGTGCACGATGTATAACTTGTGTTTCTTTTTCAGATGCCATGTTAGTAAACAGCAACATCCCTATTAGTAATCATCCCACCCCTGCACCTGCGCCTCTCGTCCGCCAGGGGCAGCAGTCTTCCTTCCGCCTGCACAGCCGCACATGTCCCCTCCACTTTGTCAGTGCTGCTGCTGCTGGGGGTGGAAAGTTTAAATGGCCGGGAGGTGACTGCTGTGCTCTCACAGGCGGACCTGCAGCTCGGACAGGGGTGGGCAGCGGCGGGGGGCATCTGATCCGGGCCTGTCACACTGGGTAAGGCTTCCCCTCCTCTATGCACTGTGTATGATATGTGTCTCCTCTTCTCCCTCAGCCTCTCCCCTCCTCCCAGACCTCCCTCTGCTCCTTCCCTCCTCGCCTGGCGATGAACAGCTGCCTTTGCATGAAAAGAAGGGACGATTTTCCACGCATAACAGTTAAGTGAAGCCCCCCTGGGTGGCAGCCATCAGCCTGCAGGCTTTGTTGTGCCTGCTCGGTGTTTGCAGGGATGCAGCCAGGCCCGAGAGCTGATTGGATGCCTCTGTTAACCCCTTCATGGCCCCAGCTGGGCTCTGGACTCAGTGGTTGTTATAATGTGGGGGGGCAGAATGACAGAATTTCCTCCTGTGCCTTATTTCTGTCCTGTATTCTCCCTCCCTTTCCTTCCTTCCTTTCCATGGCAGCCATGCAGGTTTATTGCACTGAATGCTGTCATGATGGAATATTTTTTTATTATTATTATTTTGGGTAGCCGTGAACTGTTATCTGCAGACGGTGATGTTACTGAGGCAGGGGGAGGCCTTGCAGCTGCTGGAAGCCTGACTGGTGGTACTGTGTGTACCAGTGTATCAGAGGAGGTGATGGTCTGTGCATTAGGCTGGAGCTAGAAGACCACTTTGTGCTGATGACCTCGATTTATCCTGTAGATGCGGAAGTTTTATATAATGAAGGCAAGGATTATGGCACAATGTTGGAGCGGATAGCCTGCAACGTTTGAGAGGCTAGTCTGCAGTGTTTGAGAGGCTAGTCTGCAGTGTTTGAGAGGCTGGTCTGCAGTGTTTGAGAGGCTAGTCTGCAATGTTTGAGAGGCTAGTCTGCAGTGTTTGAGAGGCTAGTCTGCAATGTTGGAGAGGCTGGTCTGCAGTGTTTGAGAGGCTGGGCTTCAATGTTTGAGAGGCTGGGCTGCAATGTTGGAGAGGCTGGGCTGCAATGTTGGAGAGGCTGGGCTGCAATGTTGGAGAGGCTGGTCTGCAGTGTTTGAGAGGCTGGTCTGCAATGTTGGAGAGGCTGGCCTGCAATGTTGGAGAGGCTGGCCTGCAATGTTGGAGAGGCTGGTCTGCAATGTTGGAGAGGCTGGTCTGCAGTGTTGGAGAGGCTGGTCTGCAATGTTGGAGAGGCTGGTCTGCAATGTTGGAGAGGCTGGTCTGCAATGTTGGAGAGGCTGGTCTGCAATGTTGGAGAGGCTGGTCTGCAATGTTGGAGAGGCTGGTCTGCAATGTTGGAGAGGCTGGTCTGCAATGTTGGAGAGGCTGGGCTGCAATGTTGGAGAGGCTGGGCTGCAATGTTGGGGCGCCTGGGCTGCAATGTTGGAGAGGCTGGGCTGCAATGTTGGGGCGCCTGGGCTGCAATGTTGGGGTGCCTAGCCTGCAATGTTGGGGCGCCTAGCCTGCAATGCTGGATACACGTGACTCAAGATGTCATGTAGCATAAGTCAAACATAGAGAACACAGGAAACGTTTCCAATAGACCAGATTTTTTTTTTTGCAGGACTTTGTTCCAGCATCCACATTAGTAGTCCCTGGCCACCAGACTACAGCTCTGCAAATCAGTTCCTACCTGCCGGGATCTTCTGCGCCCCTTTTGATTGGTAGGCTCGGTGCGACGTCATTCCACATCAGTGACGTCATGCCAGGTCTGTAAATCGGATGAGACTCCCGGCAGGTAGGAAGCAGTTTGCAGGGCTACTGTCTCCCCGCCATGGGCTACGGACAAGTGTCTGCACATTTATTCGCTCATCTCTAATATTATGCAAAGACCACTAGTCAATGCAATTTTGGATTAACTGTCCAGAAGGTGACTGGTTGCTTGCGGTTTTGCTATAATTGTCCTTGTATATTATATTTTCACTCTTTGGGCTCCTGTACCCAACATTTTTGCTGTTTGTGAAAAAAAACCAAAAACGGAGCTTGGATCAAATGTTATTCAATGGGGCAGTGCAGATGAGCGACTTTATTTATTTTTACAGATACTTGGTTGTTCTGTAACATAAGAAACTGTAAATTGTCCTGTAAATTATTTAATAGCTGCTGCTGTAAAAAAAAAAAAGCTTGTATATGGTTGAAAAGTGAGGAAAAGAAAAGTCTGAGTTTTCTGGATGAAGCTCTGGATTATTATTTATTTTTTATACACTCATTAATTTACCCTTATGATAAGCTACAGGAAAGGTCTCAGTTGGGCTGAAGTTGGCAGATGATTGTCACAGTATAGTGACCACTTTAGGCTAAATAATGATTCTCTTTTTTTTTTAACTGCACATCCACATTTCTCATATTGTTAGGAAAACGCCATCATTTAAAATGGATCTATCTCCAGGTTTTTAACACATTATTAAATCGCTCTGGGACCCGATGAGGCTGGTGTACTTACTTTGAAAATAAATACTTATAATCCTGATATTAATTTGAGCATTTTTTTTTTTTTAAGTTCAGCTACAGATGTGTTCATTAAAATGTAAACTTTTATATTAGGCAGGAAAACGTTCGAAAAGGGTTATACAGCCATTGTGACTTTTGATTTTCAAAGTAATTGCACCAGTCACAACAGGTCTAAGAGATCTATTTAATAACGTATAAAGTTCATATGCACGTCAGCACCTAATGCCCACCACTGCAATGTGATCGCACAGGGGGTACGAGGCAGGGGATCGCCATGGAAGATGGGTTCCTACTCAAGGCAATAATAACGCTCATATAGAACAAGCGATCAAACTATTGCAAGTTGAATCTGCGAAGAGGAACTAAAAATTAAAGGAAAAAAGTTTATAAAAATGTAAGTTTGATTCGCAATCCCCACTCTCCCACAACGTAATTTTTATTGCACAGTGGGTGTCATATAAACAATGGCAGAATTGTGTTTTTATTTTTCATCACCCTTGGACTTTTTTTTTTTTCCCTGTTTTTTTTTTTTTTTTTTTCATTTTTTCATTACAATATATGGTGAATTGAATAACACCTTTCAAAAATAATTCATTTCATAAAATAAAAAAAAAACCCGAGGGGGAAAAAATAAATGCTGGTCTATGTGCCAATGTTGTCAGGCTTGGCTTGATATACAGAATAATAAGAAAAATAAGCTTCTCATGATCCTAAAAGTGAAGGAACCACTTTATAACTTTTCCCCAAATAGTGTTTCTTCTGGTCATTAAAGGTAATAAATTAATACGAAAATGACCTATTGTTAAAATCTAAATTTAAAGCAGATGTCCTGTCCAAATCAATAAGTCTGCAGTTCACCAGGCGCATGCACTGTGCGGTGCGCGGTTTCGCCGGTTTCTTGCATGGAGCAAGGCTTCGTCTTATAGTCGGCCATGCCCTGTCTAGTGCATGCGCAACACAAGACACCGGCTCAGAAACTGGCGAATCTCCGCAGTGCACAGTGGGAGCCATAAGTCTGTAGTCACACAGACTGACAGCAGACATATCAATTTGGACCAGAGAACCCCTTTAATGTAAAAGGAGTTATCCCCTTCTCAAGCCCTATGTTTTTTTTTTTTTGTTTTGTTTTTTTTACCTCTTTTAAACCTCACTCCCTGCGCCATTCCAGCAGTGTCTGCACTGTCACTCCCTGCGCCATTCCAGCAGTGTCTGCACTGTCACTCCCTGCGCCATTCCAGCAGTGTCTGCACTGTCACTCCCAGCGATCTCATATCAGTGTGATGTCACATGAACCCTGCGGCCAATCGGCAGCCGCTTCACTCTCTCCACCATAGGCCGTGTCGCATAAATCCAGAAGAAGAGGGCAGCAGAAATGCTCACTTTCCGGATGTAAGAGATTTGTCCTGAGGCAGAGAGAGTGAAGCTGCCGCTGATTGGCTGCAGGGTTCATGTGACATCACACTTATACGCGATCGTCAAGACTAACTGTCTAAAAGACCCAGCTTGTTAAGGCTACTTTCACACTTCCGTCTTCTGGGCTCCGTCGCAATCTGTCGTTATGGGCAAAAAACGCATCCTGCAAATGTGCTTGCAGGATGCGTTTTTTGCCCATAGACTTGTATTAGCAACGGATGTGCACATGTCGCATCCGTCGTGTTTTGGCGGATGCGATGCACAAAAAAAAGTTTATTGTAACATATTTTTTTTTTTGTGCGACGTGTCTGCCATTTCTGACCGAGCATGCGCAGCTGGAACTCCGCCCCCTCCTCCCCGCTCCCTCCTCCCCGCTCATTACAATGGGCAGCGGATGCATTGTAAAACTGTCTCCGCTGCCCACGTTGTGCTAAATGACGGTTTGCGACGGCCCCGTACCGACGGAAATGTTAAAGTAGCCTAACACAGTCAGACCCCGCTTCAGATGTGCACCGAGCGATCTGTAATAGGCTGCCGTTGTTGTTGAAACAGGAACACATGGGCTACTTGCACAGTGAACAAGTCTGTATGATCATGTTCACACACCACCAAGAAACCTGAAGACACAAAAGAGAATAGTAAAACCAAAAACACTCAGTTTGAAAAAATGTTGCAGTAATCCGCAAGTGCTAGTAAAAGATGTAAAAAACAGGGTATTTGGTTGATACGTTTTTTGCAAAAAATGTATACTAAGCTGCTCTACCAATCTTCACGGTATACCCTTATCAGAGCAGTCCTAACTAATGTATGCTATCCCTATCTGATGTATTTAAAAACCTGATCATCTGTATATAACCTGTGTGAACAGGGTTCAGAGAGAAAAAATCCATGTGTGCATACAGGATAGAACAGCTTTTGTGCAGATAGCCCAAGAGGAGTGGTGGAACTCCCCAGTCTTGTAGACACAAGAGAACAATTATGGAAACAGGAACACATGGGCTACTTGCACAGTGAACAAGTCTGTATGATCATGTTCACACACCTAGCACTTGCGGATTACTGCAACATTTTTTCAAACTGAGTGTTTTTGGTTTTACTATTCTCTTTTGTGTCTGCCGTTGTTGTTGGCAGCACAGGTTTTGCAATAGGACGATGTGCTGCCGAGAACGATGATCTTTCGGTTGCTCAAAAGATCCCTTGATCCAACAAATAAGCATTTTGCTCAGTTGTTAGCTGATCATCATCCTATATATACTGTACAATTATCGTGTAACGAGCGTCCCTAGGAATAATGATCAATAATTTTTTTGACTTATAAATATATTTATATCAGAAGATTAATGGTGGGTGTCCATCACCTGTTGTTTCTATTGATTTCCATCACATAACTATAAGGGCCACCATAGACATTAGATGGCTGTTGGCCGAAGCATTGTTTGGTCATCATCTTGTCCAAGTTATACGGCCGACATGCCCTTCCTTTTAGACTGTCTGCCGAACTGGTCAATATCAACAAGTGTGGCCAACCTTAACCCAATGTACACAGGGACCTTAACAAACCCGTATCAGGATGTGGACTCTTTCATCTGTTTGACTCTTGGTGTACTAGATTATAGAGTCTAAAGCATTTTCCGATCCTCAATCTTAATCGCCGCAAATTGGTGTTGACAAGACGAATCCCAAGTTGCTGCCCCATTATCATCAACTAGTAGTGTTGTTGTCCGTGGTCCTGAAAGGAGCCTTGGGTCGTCACCAGAATTCCTGTTGGGATGTGACAGGTTTAATGGGTTAAGCCAAGAATGAAGTGTGGATTTCGAGCAAGCAGGAGGACAAGACCATGAGTAGCACCACAGCCACCAAGTGTAGTATAAAAAAAAAAAAAAAAGAATATAGACAGGGCCAAAACCAGGGAGTGGTCTTACGAGTAACCAGACATGGTCTCCATGTCTAGGACAAGGTTGAAGGTGTAGTCTGGAAATAAGGTCACATTATACGACAGAAACAGACAGCTATCCACACGTACTAAGAGGAACCATGATCATTAGGCAATGTGTCGGGTAGATGACTTTAAGCCGGGCAGTCTATCCTTAGAGGCATTTTCTGGTGCCAATAAAACAGGGCGAGGCGAGGACATTAAGGAATCAGAACTTCTTAATTTAGAGATTTTCTCCCTGTGGAATGTCAGACATGTGGTTGCCTAGTAGAACCATTGATGTTGCTGACTTCATCTCTACTAATAAAGGCTTTGATTTCCATTCACAAATTTCTTTTCCTGAGGCCGATTGTTACCCAAGTTCCCATTAAGCTGATTATAAAGTCTTGTGTTTAAGTAGTAGTCTAGTAACGACCATAATTTACTCGCTGGATAAAGTTCTCACAGGTTTTAGGTTGTTTAATTCCGAGATCCCACATTATTTTTATGTGTATGAATCCGTTCTGACGGGGGCTCATTAACAGGGTCAGTCAACCAGAATTACATCCAAACAAATAATTTTTTGCATTGTTTGTTTTTTTTTTTTCTTCTTCCCCCTCCTAATCTCCACTGAGAACTCACAGCAGCAAATTATTTATGCTTTCAGTAAGTTGAAGCATGGTGGGCGACATCAAATGGCTTCTGTAGACACCGTTCCCAAAATGAGTGACCAAGTGTTACCAAAACTTTAGAAACAGTCTCTGACTCATTTCCTTCCTCTGTGTAAAGTTGGTCCAACATGGTGTCTTATTTGATTGATCAATAAGTAAAATGGTGCTCTGCTATTTTTGGATTTCCCATAGAAGTGAATGAAGAGAGCTCAACGATTTCAAGATGGCGCCCATTGTCGAAACGTGCCATAAATATCTGAGACAGGAAATGCTCATTTAATTTTCATGGTTTACCAACCATATCTTCTTGTATTTTTTTTTTTCTTTTAAATGATAAAGGCTTCCTATTTATGTTGTGCCTATATATTATTTTGCAGCGCTGTATGACTGCAGTAAGGTTTATGGTCTAATTTTTCCACATCTGATACTAATACACTAATCTACCGGTATGTGGTGTTTTTTGTTTTTTTTAGTTTGGAGGTTTAAAAAAAAAGGGTAACCTAAATAAACTCAGGAAAAACACGAGAAGAACCTAAAAAATCCATGCAGATGCTTCCCTTCGTTCGTTTTGAGCTTGGTACACCAGTGCAGGAAATAAACTGTTCTAAGCACTCAGCCGCCGTACTGCACCTTCTACATGGTGGCAGTGGCATCAGGAAAATGAGTTTTAATGGCTCAGTGCTTAGCTCCACTGACTTGCCACCATGGAGGTCCTAAAATTCCAAAAATTAAAGTGGGTTTCCTCCAACACTCCCAAAACCACTTGTTGATTAGCTACCTGTGAAATTGTTCCTAGTGTGTGTCTGACATCCAGAAATTAGGCATTGTTTGGTAGGGCGCATACACAGGAGGTCAGTGACCAGTGACCATGGTCATGATGGATACAGATTACTGATGAGCGAGTGTACTCGTTGCTCGGGTGACGTCCGGGTATTTATGACTGCTCGGAGATTTAGTTTTCATCACGGCAGCTGAATGATTTACAGCTATTAGCCAGGTTGATTACATGTGGGGATTCCCTAGCAACCAGGCAACCCCCACATGTACTCAGCCTGGCTAGTAGCTGTAAATCATTCAGCTGCCGCCATGAAAACGACATCTCCGAGCAGTCATAAATACTCGGTCACCCGAGCGTGCTTGGGAAAACGTGAGCAATGAGTACACTCGATCATCACTAATACAGATGCATCCATTCACCATAGGGACCCATTTAAAAAAAAAAAAAAAAAAATAGGAAAGTGAAGTCTGCTTCACAGTAAAACAAGTGGTTTATAAGCCTATACCTGCCAGACAGAGGTTGAAGGAACGCAATTTGGTCTCTGTCTGGTGAATGGGAGCCTATGGAAAAGCTACAGTATGGGTATGTGCACACGCTGCGGATTTTACTGCGGATCCTCAGCGGTTTCCCATGAGTTTACAGTACCATGTTAACCTATGGGAAACGAAATCCGCAGTGCACATGCTGCGGAAAAAAAACACGCGGTTTACATTCCGCTGCATGTCAATTCTTTGTGCGGATTCCGCTGTGGTTTTACACCTGCTCCAATAGAAAACTGCAGGTGTAAAGCCGCAGCGGAATCCACAGTAGAAACCACGATAAATCCGCATGAAAAACCGCAGCGGTTTTGCACTGCGGTTTTTCCAAATCCGCTGCGGAAAAATCTGCAGTCCTCCAGAATACGTGTGCACATACCCTATATGTTGGATTAAGCTCCTTTTGCATAGTATAGGACAAGTGCACAGATGACGCCTTAGATTGTGACCCCCAATGGGGACAGGGAGTGACATGTATGGTGAGAACTCTGTACAATGCCGCTAAATATGTTGGTGCTACAGTTGTAACCATAAGTTTACATACACTTTATAAAAAGAATCATCTGCATGTTTTTCTCAATATCTGACAGGAAATCAGAAAAAACCTTTCCCGTTTTAGGTTAATTAGGATTACCATAATTATTATTTGCCAAATGCCAGAATAGTGAGAGAGAATGTTTTAAGGCATTTTTATTACTTACGTCAAACGTTTACATACATTTCATTAGTATTTGGTACCATTGCCCTTACACTGAATGACTTGGGTCAAACATTTGGGATATCCTTCCACAAGCTTCTCACAATAGTTGGTGGGAATTTGGGCCCATTCCTCCTGACGAAACTGGTGTAACTGATACAGGTTTGTAGGTCGCCTTACTCGCACCAGACTTTTCAGCTTTGCCCATAAATTTTCAATAGGATTGAGATCAGGGCTTTGTGATGGTCTCTCCAAAACATTGACTTTGTTACCATTTTGGCAGTATGCTTTGGGTCATTGTCTATTTGGAGGACCCATTTCCGCCCAAGCCTTAACTTCCTGGCTGATATCTTCAGATGTTGCTTCAGTAATCCTTTTTTTTTTTTTTTTTTCCTGATGATGCAATCTATTTTGTAAAGTTCACCAGTCCTCCTGCAGCAAAATAACCCCACAACATGAATCTGCCACCCTCATGTTTCACAGTTGGGATGGTGTTTTTAGGCTTCCAAGCTTCTCCCTTTCTCCTCCAAACGTAACGATGGTCACTATACCCAAAAAGTTCAATTTTAGCTTCATCAGACTAAAGGACAGGTCTCCAAAAATTAAGGTCTTTCTTCCTGTGTGCATTTGCCAACATTAATCTGGCTTTTTTTGTTTCTTTTGGAGTAATGGCTTCTTCCTGGCAGAGTGGCCTCTCAGCCCATGTTGATACAGTACTCGTTTCACTGTGAATATTGACACAATCTTACCAGCTTCCGCCCTCATCACAAGGTCTTTTGCATTTGTCCTTTGGTTGATATGCACATGTCAGACCAAAGCACGTCCATCTCTGGGACACAGAACCCGTCTCCTTCCTGAGCAGTATGATGGCTGGACATTAACATCTTGTTTGTACTTGCATATAATATTTGTGCTGATGAACAAGGCACCTTCAGGTATCTTGAAATTGTACCCAAGGATGAACCAGACTTGTGCAAGTCCACAATTCTCTTCCTGATATCTTGGCTGATTTCTAGAGACTTTCCCATGATGCTACACAGAGAAGCAGTGTGTTTCATGTGTGCATTAAAAAAAATCCACAGGTGTGTCTCTAAGTGAGATGTTGCCAAAAAAACAGAAGCTTCCAAACACATGACATTATCATATGGGCAGTGCAGAATTGTTTAATCCTTTTCCGACATTGGGCGTAATAGTATGCCGATGTCAGACACCCTGCCTTTGATGTGGGCTCCAGCGGTGAGCCCACATCTTTCACGGCACATGGCAGCTGTTTTGAACAGCTGACATGTGCATGGAACAGCCGCGAGTGGAATCGCTATCCACCCACGGCTATTAACCTGTTAAATGCCGCTGTCAAACTGACAGCGGCATTTAACATGTGCTTCCAGCAATCGCGGATAATACGCCCATCGGTGACCCCGTCACGTCATCATGGGTCACTGGTGTGTTGGCTTGACAACCAGAGATCTCCTGGAGACTTCTATGGTTGTCACTGCCGGCTTGCTGTGAGCGCCGTCCAGTGGTCGGCGCTCATAGCAGGTGAGTAATTTAGCTACATATAGGTGTACTGATCATCGCCTGTATGTAGCTGAGCCAATCTAGTTATGGTAGCTTCTAGTCCCCCCATAGAGACTATTGAACCATGCAAAAAAAAAAAAAAAAATTAGAAATTAAAAATATAAGTTAAATTCGCCCGATTCAAATTAAAACAATAAAAAAATCAAACCTACACATATTTGTATCGCCGCATTCAGAATCGCCTGATCTATCAATAGAAAAAGGATTAAACTGATCGCTAAACGGCGTAGCGAGGGGAAAAAAAGTAAAAATGCCAGAATTGTGTTTTTTTTTTTTTTTTTTTTTTTTCACCACTTACCGTAGATAAAAAAATAACCTGGACATGTTTGGTGTCTATGAACTCGTAATGATCTGGAGAATCACAATGGCAGGTTGGTTTTAGCATATAATGAGCCTAGTTAAAAAGCCAAACAAAAAAAACAAGTGTGGGATTGCACTTTTTTTTTTGCAATTTCACCAAATTTTTTCCCCGTTTTCTAGTACACGACATGGTAAAACTAATGATGTCGTTCAAAAGTACAACTCGTCCCGCAAAACACAAGCCCTCACATGGCTCTGGGAAAGAGGGGAGCGAAAAGCAAAAACGAAAATACCTCCATAGGTTAAAGGCATAGTAATCTTAGTTTATGTACAGTTTTGACTTTGCAGTATGTTATAAAAATGCCTTAAAACATATTCATTCTCTCTCTTTCTCTTTTCTAGCATTTAACAGGTATTAATAATTATGGTAGTCCTAATTGACCTAAAACGGGAAAGGTTTATTCTGATTTCATGTCAGATATTGAGAAAAGCATGCATATGTGTCTTTTTATAATATAGTGTATGTAAAGTTCTGGTTTCCTCTGTACGTAGTGTAACTCTTCATAACCCCGACGAGTTACAATAGACGTAAGTAAATATGGCTGCTTTCATAAGAGTGTAATAAAAGGGCATTAAAAAAACAATCAAAGATCCCGGAGTCCCTGTTGGGTGAGGTTCTAATTACACTTGAATGAAACCAGTCAATAACTAGGGTTTATGTCACATTTGGGAGATATTTCCTTAGGGTACCGTCACACAGTGGCATTTTGATCGCTACGACGGCACGATTTGTGACGTTCCAGCGATCTCGCAGTCTGACACGCTCCTGCGATCAGGGACCCCGCTGAGAATCGTACGTCGTAGCAGATCGTTTGAAACTTTCTTTCGTCGTCTAGTGTCCCGCTGTGGCGGCATGATCGCATGGTGTAACAAAGGTGTGCACGATATTGTATACGATGTGCGCATAGTAACCAACGGCTTCTACATCGCAAACACGTCGTGAAATTATCGCTCCAGCGTCGTACATTGCAAAGTGTGACAGCAGTCTACGACGCTGGAGCGATGTTGTTACGATGCTGGAGCATCACGGATCGTGCCGTCGTAGCGATCAAAATGCCACTGTGTGACGGTACCCTTAGGGTATGATTTCGCTCATCTGAGCCATGATCTAATCTTTATTATAAAAAGAGTTAAAGGAGAACGGATCTCCCAAATGTCCTTATACTCAATCATTGTTTGTGGGTTTTACAAAAATAAAGCCCTATTGCTTCTGGCTTGACTGATCATGGTTTGATTCTCTCTGCTGGGGTTCCTTATCTTCCCACTGGTCATCCACATGTTTGGCAGGCTGCTATCTCGCTATCCCTCCATACAACTGTACCTTCGAGTTGACCAATTGTGCATGCAGTCTCGGTAAAGAGTTGAGTCGAGGGTTCGGTTCGTTTACACAAACTGATCGGCGGCGTTAGATCACTGCTGATCGGCGGTCAATTAGTAGTTGGAATACACAGCCCAACCGCGTTTCAGGTGCCTACAATAGACTTTCAGGATGCATGTGCTGCCGAGAACAATGGTAGCTCATGCATACTGAAAATCTATTAGGCCTAATTCAATGCTATTTTGAGATCAATTCACCTGACGATCAAAAAGCATTTTGCTCATTCATCGGATGATCTATAGCCTGTTTAGGTTGGAAGATTCTCATGAGATGCCTAATCTTGCATTGTACATGGACCCTAAGCACTGCCAGACTCCTTTCTGTCTGCGGATTGTCCTTCTAAGAACAGAGAAACAAAATCGGCAGTTGCAGTAGAGCTTGCCCGCTCCTTATCTCCCCACAAATTTGCCATCCTGAAACCTGGGGTGACATGTGGCGCTCAAAGGCTTTCTTTGCATGTGAGACACAAGGAGTGGCTAATTGTATGCTAACATGGGACCCCCTATGTATTTACAGAATGAGGGTCTCCAGGAGTAGTAGTTGGGGAAGGGAGGTATGGCTATCTCCATCATAGTTTTATTCACAAAGATTGCTTACTCCTCAAAACTCCTATGGAGAAGCAGATACATGCAACGTTGCTTTAGATTGGGAGCGAGGAAGAAGAGGAGCTCCATTCTTATTATAGGTAATAGTTTCACTGCCACTTGCCACAAAAGTCTCCCAATGATATTTTTACGTTTTTATTGGCCTTGGAATTTCTTTAGTCTGACAGCGTATTCCTAGGACCACTGGTGGGCACAGACAGAAGGGCGTCTCTGTTCAAGAACAATATATATGGGCCAATTGCAGTCCAATTAGTGATCAAAATGTACAATTCCATCTGCTTTGGAGGTGTATGTGGCCTCCTTACCTCTCGGGCCCCTGGGCGGGTGCATACTTTGCACCAATGATATGTTAGCCCCGATCAGGCAAGGTTGTACAGCCTTGGACTTTATGGATGACCAGTCCAGGAAAAAAAAATGGCACGTGTGGCTAATTTTTTATTTTTGTTCCTGTCGTTCAGCTTAAGCATTCCTTGTAAGGTTGTGACTAGACTCTGGATTCCTTCTTTTGACTAGTTCATGGTTTTGTTTCGTGTGTGGTGTTTTTTTTGTCCCTTCCCCCCCCCCCCCCCAAAAAAAAAAAAAAGTCTTTTAGAGATGCTGATCACATAGTGACCTACATTTTCTGGCATGGCTACTCAACATCTAAATCAGCAATCAATGTTCGGGAGGTAAAACTTCTCCCCTAGAAATCTTATTATTCTGTATTAAGAGCAGCCTTTCCATCAATCTTTGTATCACTTGGCCACAAAAATTAAAGGAATTCTCCACCGATGCAGATACAACTTCATCATGTTTTTCATAGCTGTCATACATGTTTGTGACCCAAAGGAATCAATGAAGGGAAAGTGGATGAAAATAAAAAATACTTTTGCTGTAGAGGAGTTAATACTGCCATGTATTATCTGGCTGCGTTTTAGTTGAGTAGTCACCACAGTACACCACCTCTCTCCTGCAGTATAAGCTAATCATCCGAACGGAAGACAGAGAACACTGATTATAGCCCAATTCATCAAGGGTTTTTTTTAATGTTCCGAAAATTTTCAAAACTTGATATTGCTAAAAAAAAGTGTTTTTTTGTCATTGTCGCCACCACTGTTCTAGCAGTGGTGAATGGCATGACGAGGCCCATCCAACAAATTCGTAATAATTTATGCCACAGATGTATACCATCTTTGGTGGTGGTGGTGGTGGTGGTGGTGGTGGTATCATAATAATAATAATATTTTTTTTTTTTCTTTCTTTCTGCCGCCAAGCGCCGTTTAGATATTTATAGCAGACTTCGGGGGGCCGTACAAGTTGCGCGCTAACTCCACTCACAAAGTATGTCCTGACACTCGCACTAGTGTCAGGATGTAATTTTTGTTGCACGCGCCTCAGAGCTTAGTGGTGAACACTGCGTGCTTGTGCTCGCAGGGCATGAAGAAATTAATGGGCCACCAGTAATCAAAATACAGCTGCTGGCACAAGTACTGTGGCAACCAGTGACCTGCCCAGGGGCCGGATAGAAGCTCATCGAGGCCCTAAATACCCCTGCCTTAAGGAACAGCATATTGCTAAGATATGTCATCATTTAAAGGAGTTGTGCCATGAATGAAAGTATCTCTTAATCCATAGATCTTGGAATAAAATTAAGTTTCCCATTTTGGATGTTTAAAAATAAAATGTTCCTGCGCTGAGACAATCTCATAAATGTGCCCTGCTGTGCATTGTGTAATGGTCATGTCTGGCCGTGCTCAGACATGGTGTAATCATTCCACATCTCCTGGACAGGGGAGCAAGCAAAAGAGTATAAAGACGTTACAGCCGGGGATCACAGCTGATTCTTTGTGTGAAGTAAAACATTGCACGGCCTGTTATAAATATTTTACCTCAAAGAATCAGCTATGACCCCATGCTGTAATGTTAATATACTCTTTTGCTTCCTCACCTGTCCAGAAGATGTGGTATAATCAGACCATGTTCCTGTACGGTCAGACACAGCCATTACACAGTCTTAAAAATGTGCCCGTACTGGGTAATGGCTGTGTCTGACAGTACAGGGACATGGTCTGATCATACCACATCTCCTGGGCAGGGGAGGAAGCAAAAGAGTATACAGACAGGACAGTCGGGGATCACCGCTGATTCTTTCTTTGAGGTAAAACCTTGCTTAAAACCAGGCAGTGAAATGCTTTACCTCACAAAAAGAATCGGCTGCGATCCCGTGCTGTAATAACTATATTCTTTTGCTTCCTCCCCTGCCCAGGAGATGTGGTATGATCAGACCATGTTCCTGTACGGTCAGACATGACCATTACACAGCAGGGGCACCTATATAAGATTATCTCGGCGCAGGAACATTTTGTTTTAAAACACATCCAATTGTGGAAATTATTAATAATATTATTCCAAGATCTGGTGATTTAAAATGTATTTTTGTTCGTGGGGAAAACCCTTTAATGATTGCTGGTGGTGCCACTTCTAAGTCTCATTCACACGTTCATATGTGAATATGTACGTGAAAAAATGGTGCTGGTCATCAGTGTTTTGCATCCGTGTACTCGCTTTTTACCATCCCTGTGTCATCAGTTTTTTTTTTTTTGTTGGTTTTTTTTCCCTCATGGATGGGTAAAGAAATTAAAAAAAAAAAAAAAATTGCAAAGCTTTATTCAATTTTTTTTTTTTTTTGCAATGTTCATTACGGACAGAACACAGAAGGCACACCAATGTCATCTGTGTGCTGTACGTGTTTTTCATGGACCAATAGAGTAACATTGGACCTTCTCATCCATGCTGGCGGAAAAAAACGGACATGTGAATAGCACTATAGATTATAATAAGTACTTCTGGCATCCATGAAAAAAAATTATATATTACACGTACGATAAACATGGATGTCTTAAACCGAGTTCCTCCTCCAATAATCACGGCTCCACTGATTGCCCATCGTCAACAGAGGAAAAGCAAACTTCCCCCAGAGATGTTCTGTGATATACGCCATATACGCTGGTAGAAGGGAAAATTTATTACCAGGTGGCACAACTTTGGAAGGGAGGGGCACCGAAGAACCACAACTGTTCCAGGATCAGTGGAGCAGCAGAAATTGAAGGAGGTACTCCGTTTGAAAAAAAAAAAAAAAAAAAAAATTAAAATCCCACTGAAAGGATCTTGATTTGCTATGTGATGTAAAGTTTTCTTGATGGAATGACTTTCTGGAGCAATAGACTATTCTTCATTGAATTAGAATCAGTCCAAAAAAAAATAAAGGCTTGTACAGGAATGATATTTGCCTATGAAAGAGCATTGCATGCTATTTATTCTATTACTCCCAGTACGTTAACCAAACTTAATCGTCTTCCTCTCCCCGGGCCATGCACAACTGTTGCTATTCATTTCTTAACCAGTCAGCTATTCAGAATGTCCATAAAACTAGCAAAAAAAATTGACTTCACCTTTGGGTTGACAAATTAAAATTCCCCGGTGCCTATTTAAGGACATTATAAAAAATTAACGTTTAAGCTGTACCTTCTGTTTGGCTCCTCGTTACTGTGGGACTTGTGGAACTTGTGTTTGCTGTTAGGATATGACTTATTCTACGAGTTCCTGTAAAGTTTGGTTGATGTGAAGATATTTCTGGGATTTGTTTACTTTTTGTGCCAGAGAAGGAAAAGTGCGTTCTATCGGGGTGGTAGGAATGTTCTCGTGCTTTCCGTGTTGGAATTTCATTAATGGACCTTGAGTGGGTTGTAAATCAAGAGCTTACTAATAAATGTTACTACTCTCTGCAGGATCGTACTATAATGCCTGAGGTTCGGGACCTTTCAGATGCTTTGACCGACCTGTCTATGGATCCCATCACTGGTGTTGGGGTAGTAGCATCAAGGAATCGGGCCCCTACAGGCTATGATGTGGTAAGTATTGGTTCAGCTTCGAGACTACTTAGAAGCCTGTTTGTTATATCTATATTTGTTGATTGTCCTTTTTTGTATTTGTCAACTCAATCATTGGGAAATAAATCTTATGGTAAATGATTGACAACTGTTCCGTTGCTCATGCATTAAGCCAAGTCTGTATCTGGACGCCATGGGCTCTAGAGGAGTCTCATTACCCCCTTTGTGATTTGTTGTAGACTCACTGGAGGAATCGTGTTCTTACTATTTTGGAGTTTTATTTTGTTTGTTGTACAAAATGTTTTAGTGCTTGATAACTTGTCTCACCTAATGACTAAGGAGCTCTAGGAACATGTGGGCCACGTGGTGTTAGTCATCAGTTGATTCAAATAGGCATTCACGGACAGACTTGTCGCTAACCACATCACTTATCCAGGTCTCAATGGTTCCCTAGTATTTCCTCCTTAGAAAAAAAACACCCTTACTGCTTCCGTAGGAATAAAGTGGGTGACTAGTAGCTAGGTGCGGTTAATAAATTGCCCATGATTGTTCACCAGCAAGCATGACCAACTCTATAAAAGCAGAAGTTTAGGCATTTTGCTGGTCTGGAGCATGTGGGCCTATGTTACTGAATTGGCTAAGAGGACAGGCATCAGCAATGATCTTACAGGAGCAATTGTTGCTGCCCTTCAATCTGAGAAGAGTTATTAGGCCTTTTCCAAACAATTTAGTGGAAAACATTCCAGGCAGTTGGCAATCTTTACATGAGTGGACAACTAGGCAAATTCACCCCAAGTTAAAACCACGCAATACTCAACTACATGACCGTACAAATAAATATAGACTAAATATGTATGCCTTGTTTGGAAGGGTTTCCAGGAGAAAGACTTTTGTATTAAAAAAAAAAAATACATGGTGTGATGGCTAAAGTTCGCAAAATTCCTTTCTACACAAACAAGACTTCTGGAAAAAAGTCCTCTTGTCAGATGGGACCAAAGTGCAGATGTTTAGCCATAACCCCCTGCGCCATCTTCTGTGAAAAATCAAACACCACTGAATGTTAAGCACATTGGTGGAGTGGTGATGATCTGGGCAAGTTTTACAGCCACAGCACCTCGGCCACCTTGGAGTCAACCAAAAACTCCTCTCTAAACCAAAGTGTTTTCCTGGAGTAATTGTGAGGCCATCAATTCTAAAGCTAAAACTGTGTTATGCAATGGGACAATGCTACCCAGGAACTCTTCATCAGACTGGCCAAAACAAGAAAAGACTCAAGGTGGTTGCAATGGTCCAGTCACAGTCCAGACAGCAACATAAGCAAAACGCCATGGCAGGGATTTTGAGATTTGTGTGCTTAAACAAATACCCATAAATCTCAATGATGATAGAAGGGGTAGTCCGAAAAGAAGTTTAATCTGGAATGTCTATTTATTGTAATAATTCTAATGGCTTTTCCAATATACTTCAGTTAAAAAGTTCCTATCGTTCTTCACTTTGCTATTTAACTGTTTTTGTTGTTTTTTTTTTATAACTTCCGGTTTGACGATAAGTTTGTGAATCCAGAGTGTGTGCTATAATACTCAAACGAGACCTCATCAGGGGGCCGGGGCTGCCATCACTGTCCCAAACCTCTGCCGCCTCCCTGAAGCAAAGTGTCATCAGTGAAGTCCAGTTCAGGGGCTGGGCTAGTTCCTGCTCTACTGAGCATGCGTCGGTTGTCAGTTCTGATGAATGCTCATTACAAGCTACCTTGTCAGTATGCAATTTACTTTTCAATGCAGTGACAGTTCGCTCCCTCGCCGACTCTGATGAGAAGTGATGAAACGACAAGAGAGCGCACTGTCAGTGCGCATTGTAAGAAGACAACCCGGCGAGCAGGAAAAGCAAAGACCAGTCCCGCCTTCGAACATATGATGTCCCTTTTATGGAGCAGGTGTTCTCTGCTTTTTCTGCTCACCGGCTTCTCTCCTTAAGTGACATATGCTTAATTTCAGGGTGGGGACAGAGGCTACCCCTGATGACATCTCGTTTGTGTATCCTAGCATGCACTGGGGATACAAAACGTCTTTAGAAAAAAAAAAATGTCTTCAAACCCAAAGTAGGTAAAATAAAAATAGTTTTTGAAATAGAAAGGGAGCAGTAGGGACTTTGTCATATAAAGTATATTTGAAAACTTATTAGCTTATTACATTAAATGGAGACACCTTCAGGAATACATCCATGTTAGTTTTGGACCAACCTTTTAAGCAATGTCTTAAAGAAGATTGGGGCAGCACTCCTAGATCGATGCGTCATGCAGAAAACCCTTACTTCACGTTATTGCTGCTAAGTAGTTCAATATCATTATTTTGTACTTAATTTTTCATACCCTGCATCTACATTTTGTCCTAGTTTTTGTTAACTTATACTGTCATTATTTATCATTTGTTGTTGTATTTTCCAAATTTGTAGACTAAGGATTCAATGTGGTGGTGTGTAGGGATGGACGAACAGGTGGAAGTTCGGGTTCTGATACCTGACCTGAACTCTTTAGAAAGTTCGGGTACTCGAACAGTACCCGAATTTTCACCAGAACCTGAGCCCCTTTAAAAAATATGGTTACCCAAACTGTTAAAGGAGAAAACACTTATTTATCTCTTGCTTTTTGTCTCTGCTCTGGACTTACCCAAACGTCACTGGACTTCAACAGAAGGTCCGTGTTCGTCTTTCAAGCCCGAACAATCACTGTCCGGTATGAACGCCGAACATTTCTTCTGTTCGGGTTCACCCATCTCTGGTCGTTCATGTGTTCTTTTTTTTTTTTTTTACTGTAACTTATTTTATTACCCTTTTTAAATTCCTAACATTCCCCTTACAGTAATCCCCTCTTGAAGCCACGTGCACATGTTGAGTATTTGGTCAGAATTTTTTATCAATATTTGTAAGCCAAAACCAGGAGAGGGTGATAAAAACAGAAGTGGTGCATATGTTTCTATTATGCTTTTCCTCTGATTGTTCCTCTCCTGGTTTTGGCTTACAAATACTGATAAAAAAAATTCTGACCAATCAGAGGAAAAGTATAATAGAAACATATGCACCACTTCTGTATTTATCACCCTCTCCTGGTTTTGGCTTACAAATACTGATGTAAAATACTGAACATGTGAACACGGCCTAAAAGACACTTCTGCCAATCCTTTGTGCATGTAGATTCATCGACTCGCATGTACTGCAGGCTTTGGAAAAAAATAATAAAATATATATCTATAAAAAAAAATTTTTTTTTTTTTTTTTTTTTTTTTTCATTCTACATAGTCTCCAAAGTACAAATTTTCGTCATTACTTGTATTCTTGTATCCTGTGTATTGGTTACTTAGAATATACAGAGGAATCTGATCTCTGACGAGTGTGTAGCTGTCCAGAACGACTGTGATACTCTGGTGGATTTTACAACATTGCCCTGTAACTAATCCTCCTCTTTAGATCTCGCTTGTCTTTATATAGACTTGCCTTTACTGCTGCGCTATTTTTATGTCCTCCTAATAAAGTTGACTACCCGATATACACATGTGCGCGCTCCGTGAGGCAAATTTCTCCACTGATTCATTAGACCTCGAAAAATAAATAAATAAATGAATAGGAATTTGTCTTGACTGCAAAATATTAACAGATGTTCATGGTCCTGACATTTGCCAAGTTGTGTAAAAGTTGCTTGTTTGTGAATTGAACTTGAAATGTCAGCGTTTCCAAATTAAAACGGGGGAGGAGGGGATCTTACAACTTGGTGGAATCAGATTTCCGAAGAGAAATATTGAAGGACTGACACAAATGTAAAGGAACTGTACTGGGAAGCCTTATGTCGTGTGTGTTGTGGATCTGTTGAGTCTCCAATACAGAACAAATGAAGATCCAAAACTCAGGGATATTTAGTTTTGATTGTATGTGTGTGTTTGTGTGTGAGCTCAAAAAAATAAAGGGAACACTGAAACAGAATCTAATTCCAAGTAAATCGACCTTCTGTGAAATCAAACTGTCCACTTAGGAAGCAACACTGTTTGACAATCAATTTCACATGCTGTTGTGCAAATGGAATAGACAATAGATGGAAATTATTGCCAAATATCAAGACACCCTCAATAAAGGAGTGGTTTTGCAGGTGGGGACCACAGACCACATCTCAGTACCAATGCTTTCTGGCTGATGATTTGTTCACTTTTGAATGTTGGTTGTGCTTTCACACTCGTGGTAGCACGAGACGGACACTACAACCCACACAAGTGGCTCAGGTAGTGCAGCTCATCCAGAATGGCACATCAATGCAAGCTGTGGCAAGAAGGTTTGCTGTGTTTGTCAACATAGTGTCCAGAGGCTGGAGGTGCTACCAGGAGACATGCCAGTACACCAGGAGACGTGGAGGGGGCCATAGGAGGGCAACAACCCAGCAGCAGGACCGCTACCTCCGGATTTGTGCAAGGAGGAACAGGAGGAGCACTGCCAGAGCCCTGCAAAATGACCTCCAGCAGGCCACAAATGTGCATGTGTCTGCATAGAAACCGACTCCATGAGGATGGTCTGAGTGCCCGACGTCCACAGATGGGGGGTTGTGCTCACAGCCCAACACCGTGCAGGACGCTTGGCATTTGTCACAGAAAACCTGGATTGGCAAATTCACCACTGGCACCCTGTGCTCTTCAAATGGAAGCAGGTTTGCACTGAGCACATGTGACAGATGTCTGGAGACTCCATGAATCTGTTGCCTGCAACATCCTTGAGCATGGGATGGCATTTCTTTGGAGGGCCACATCCCTGAATGTGATCCTCAGACCCCTTTTGAGACCATATGCTGGTGCGGTTGGCCCTGGCTTCCTCCTGATGTGGCTGGAGTGTGTCAGCAGTTCCTGCAAGATAATGGCATTGAAGCTATGGACTGGCCCGCCCATTTTCCAGACCTGAATCCGATTGAATACATCTGGGACATCATGTCTTGCACCATCCACCAATGTCACGTTGCACCACAGACTGTCCAGGAGTTGGCGGATGCTTTATTCCTGGTCTGGGAGGAGATCCCTCAGGAGACCATCCGCCGCCTCATCAGGAGCATGCTCAGGCGTTGTAGGGAGGTCATAGAGGCATGTGGAGGCCACACACACACGCACATGCACACACAACTGAGCATCATTTCCTTGTCTTGATTCAAGTCCACTGAAGTTGGATCAGCCTGTAACTTCATTTTCCACTTTGATAAAAAAACAGAGGAAAACACTAAAATCCCACATCCTAGATATCACTGAATGAAATATTCATGTTGTAAATATTTATTTATTACATAGTGGAATGTGTTGAGAACAATCAAACCTAAAAAGGAGGAACTCATCTCGGTACCTAATGCAAGTCAGGCTACCTCTGGCCAGCACATGGAGGGTTGTGCGGCCCTCCAAAGAAATGCCACCCCACACCATTACTGACCCACTGCCAAACCGGTCATGCTGAAGGATGTTGCAGTCAACAAATCGCTCTCCATGGCGTCTCCAGACTGTCACATCTGTCACATGTGCTCAGTGTGAACCTGCTTTCGTCTGTGAAGAGCACAGGGTGCCAGTGGCGAATTTGCCAATCCTAGGGTTCTGTGGCAGATGCCAAGCATCCTGCACGGTGTTGGGCTGTGAGCACATTCCCCATCTGTGGACGTCGGGCACTCAGACCATCTTCATGGAGTCGGTTTCTAAACGTTTATGCACACACATGCACATTTGTGGCCTGCTGGAGGTTATTATGCAGGGCTCTGGCAGTGCTCCTCCTGTTTCTCCTTGCACAAAGACTAAGGTAGCGGTCCTGCTGCTGGGTTGTTGTCCTCCTACGGCCCCCTCCACGCCTCCTGGAGTACTGGCCTGTCTCCTTGTAGCGCCTCTGGACACTACGCTGACTCACGGCCAACCTTCTTACCACAGCTCACATTGATGTGCCATCCTGGATGAGTTGCACTACCTGAGCCACTTGTGTGGGTTGTAGAGTACGTCTCATGCTACCATGAGAGTGAAAGCACAACCAACATTCAAAAGTGCCCAAAACATCAGCCAGAAAGCATTGGTACTGAGATGTGGTCTGTGGTCACCAACTGCAGAACAAATCCTTTGAGGGTCTTGATAATTGCCAATAATTTCCATCTGTTGTCTATTCCATTTGCACAACAGCATGTGAAATTGATTGTCAATCAGTGTTGCTTCCTAAGTGCACAGTTTGATTTTACATTTCACAGAAGTTTGATTTACTTGAAGTTATATTCTGTTGTTTAAGTGTTCCCTTTATTTTTTTGAGCAGTGTATATCTCCTCAGCCCACTGGTATCTATATTGTATTTTTTTTAGATGTTCTAACTATATAAAGAGAGAATATTTAAGTGTTGTTGTTTTTTTTGTTTGCTTGTTTTATTATTTACATGTAGTAAGGGAGTCCATAGGTTGCTTGCTTTTGGTTATTGATTGAGGCTTATGTAGTGGGTCATACTGTATATAGGGGGATGTCAGGATGCTTAATTCTGCTCAATATTAATTCATAGAATAATGTCTTATTAAAATGGTGCAGAATTAATTTCAGGCTATTGGTTCGGCCTCCACAATAGTCAGGGTCTGTCATGTGGCCCCTTAGGAAAATTAATCTCCCACCCCTGCTCTATTTTGTATAGCGCTGTAATTAAGGGAAAACTATACGTGGCGCAATTGCTATGTCTGTCGTTTTCCGTGTACGGATGTGCCCCAGAGCACCTGAGTTACTCACATGACCTAATACATAGAAATAAGCGGGCACCACCTCATATTATTTCGGGATCACCTACTGCATATAGACCAGAACCAAAAATAATCAGGGATCACCAGACAAACTAATACATGAACAAATCTTTATTGTTGAACAAATCTTTATTGTTGGACAACATACAATTTAAAAACACTTAAAATAGTGTTTAGAATAGGTGACATACTTACCTTGAAGACACATTCAGTGTCGATACGCGTGGGTCTATGGACCCGTTCAGCCTGACTGTCTGCACAGGGGGGCGACTAGGAGATTTGGATTAGGATTGAGTATCTTGCTATTCATCCCTATGCTGTTTTTTTCTTAATCCGTGCCATGACACATGATGATCAATTTGGTAAATATACTATTAGGAGATTATTATTATTAAGGGTTTCTGTGGCATGATATGGCTATTGTGCTGACAGCATATAGGTGTAGCAAGTAGGCTATATCTCTTTCCATATCAAGTTGTATACTCATATGCTATTCACTTTAGGGATATTGCTGGATGCTCTGACCGTCTTATATCATCAGGCTAATGGGCCAGATAGTATTATACTTTCTTTTTTGGATCGTGTTGTTTTTGGTCTATGTAATGAACTATTTTAAGTGTTTTTAACCCCTTAGTGACGGAGCCAAATTTTTGAAATCTGACCAGTGTCACTTTATGTGGTAATAACTCTGCAATGCTTCAACAAATCCCAGTGATTTTGCGACTGTTTTTTCGTGACACATTATTGTGACGCCCAAGAGACTGGGATACCCAGCACCGGACCAATGGGGTCTGTCTCTTGAGGGGGATGTCACGGGTGGCTTGACCCGGTGCTGTGGCCTCAGGCAATGCACAGTGTAAGGGGTATCGTAAGGGGACAGGCGCTTACTTGATCAGCAGCAGGTTCTCCCAGCGGTGACGATCCCGATCCTGGATAGATGGCTATTGTCCAAATGAAAGACTGAGGCACTGAAACGTTTAACCAGTTTACTTTAACATAAAAGGATTTACAACCAGTCCTGTCACCGGAGTCTGTATGGGAACTCTGAGTTACTTTGACCCTGCCGGGGTCTTCGCCTCTTATTGTGCGCAGTTTCTGTGTGGCCCTGCTGCTGTATGTGAACTGGCTGCCGGCCCAATCTGTCCCCTCCGGGTCCTGGTTCGACGGGCAACCCGAGTCCTTTTATCGGCTTACCCCCTCCAGGAGTACCGCTGAACTCTGTGTTTGTTGCTGCGTCAGGCCCTAGTGAAGCTGATATCACCTCACGTTTTTCCGGTTGCTGTATTATATATAATGAATACAGCCACGGATCCGGTATCCGTCTTTGCGCCTGTTCTGGGTAGTGATTAATGCTATCCGGTTCTCACAATGTCCTTTTTCTCTGTCCCTTTTCTCCTCAGGCCGGTGATTTGGGCCTGGAAACCGTCATAGAAATTCAGCTGTATGACCTCTCACTAACAGCCCTATCAGCTCCTTAGCCCAACTGCCATTTCTTCTCTCAGACCAGAATGGATCAAGGGGAGTCTCTGGAGCTCCCCCTTCTGGCCGGAGGTGGTAGTGCACTCTTGCTATTTTAGTATTTGTATTTACTGTCAGTAACTATTTTTGTGGCAAATACCCCTAGGGGTGCCACATTCCCCCTTAGTTAAGAACAGTACTCCGGGACTGTGGGACGATAACATTTTGAAATAACAATTAATATGTACAGAGTCTTAAAAATGAAAAGTTACAAAAACCACTCAAGGAAACAAAAATAGAGTTCTGTAAAAAGTCACTTCAAATAGCGTCCATTAATACAGTTCTACCCTTGAAGGTACTCAATATAAAGTCTAAAGAAAGTTCAAAAAGAGCAAAAAGCAAAGTTCAAAAAGCAGTCTTTCCGGAGCTTTGATTTAGTGCCTCCGGGCTGATAACAAGTTCAAGAATATGCAAGAAGTTCATACAGACAAGTCTCTGTAGGTACTGGGCTTAAACGTTGCAGACTGATAACAATGACTATACTACATTTTCTGTTTAACTATATACGGCATAACATATATACAATTCACATTATGAGCTTTATAGTTGGTAATCTGCATACCTGGCCGGTAATTGACCCTGGGTACTACGCTGTGATCTACGTAATAGTGGTATCTCTTCATGTGGAGTACTACTGTCTACTGCGGATGTAGTATCTGCCCGCTCTGCTAAAGATAATTCCATAACTATGGAGTTGGCAAGTCCACCGTGAATGGGATTACTCTTTTCAGGAATCTGTTCTTCCTGGCCTGGAACCTCCTGTAGTACGGGGTCAGCCTCTTCCTGTCTTGGGACTTCTGGTATTGGGTTCGGTGTTGGATAAAAGGCCACCATGGGAACCACTACTGCACCATGGTATGTTAGTAGGGTTTTGGGAAAGTCTCCTATACAGGTGTGATACACTTCCTCTTCTTTTTCCTTTACTGGTTGAACCTGTATGGGTTGAATAACTTCTGGTTCTGGCTGGACAACGTCTGGCTCTTTCAATGCTTCCGGACATAATTTAAGATTGTCTCTTGACACTACTACAGATGTTAAGCCTCCGTTTTTGCTAATGAGACACATTTTAGGATTATCCACTCTTGTTGGTAAAACTGTGTAGGGTACGGCTTCCCACTGATTGTCCAGTTTATTGGTTCGACGATTTCTCTTGAGCACTTGGTCACCCGGTCTTAATGGGGTCGCTAGAGCATTCTGGTTGAAAGTTCGCTCTTGTCTTTCTCTAGTTTGCTGAAGGCTTCTTTCCACACTCTCTTGCACTTGGCGATACTGCTTTTGCCGTATGATATCCCAATTGGAGTCTTGAACTTCTGCGTCTGGTTTCAGAATTCCCATTTCTAGATCGATTGGTAATTGGCCGGGTCTTGCACGCATAAGATAAGCTGGGGTGCAGTTGGTGGAGCTCACCGGGACATGATTATACAGATCCACCAAGTCAGGCAATTTCTCTGGCCATTGATTCCTTTCTGTCTCAGGTAAAGTCTTTAGTAGGTCTATTACAATATGGTTCATCTTCTCGCATAAGCCGTTTGTTTGTGGATGATAGGCCGTCGTCCTGATCTTTTTGCAACCATACATATTACAGAATTCTCTGAAGATCTCTGATTCAAAGGCTGTACCTTGGTCGGTGAGAACCTGTTCCGGATATCCATGGGGTCTACAAAAGTACGTTTGGAACGCTTTGGCTGCTGTTTTTGCTGTCAGATCTTTTACGGGTACTACTACCAAGAAGCGTGAATAATGGTCCACGATGGTCAAGGCATAGACATAGCCGGACCGGCTTGGTGTCAACTTCACGTGGTCTATGGCTACAAGTTCAAGTGGTTGTTTGGTGATTATGGGCTGCAGTGGTGCTCTTTGGTTCTTTTGATCGTTTCTTCTGAGGTTGCACGGGCCACAATTTCTGCACCACTGTTCGATTGATTTTCTCATCCCGACCCAATAAAATCTTTCTCTTAGAAGTACTTCTAACTTTTTCCAACCGAAGTGACCAGCACCATTATGGTAAGCTTCGAGGACCATCTTGACATCTTGTTTAGGCACGATAATCTGCCAAACCAATTCATGTGTTTTCGGATTGGTGTACCTTCTACAGAGCTTCCCTTGATACAGGAACATTTTGCCTCTCTCTTTCCAGAGTTGATGCGTCTCTTCTGGGGCATCCTCATCGGGATATGCACTTTGCTCAGTTAACAGTTGCTTCACCAACTTCACAGCCGGATTGCTGTCTTGGGTGTCAGCCCATCTATGGTGTGCTAACGGATTAAAATTCACCTCTTGTTGTTTCTGATAGGTACTTGACTGATGATGTTTTGCCTTGGGATGATGGAAGGCTGGTAGTTCAATTTCTTCAAGCTCCCCCGTTTCTTCTTCTACATCTCTCAAGTGTGGCATCCGGGATAGGGCATCGGCATTTCCATTCTTGCGACCTGCTCGATACTTGATCTTGAAGTTGTAATTAGATAACCGGGCTATCCATCGCTGTTCTAACGCACCTAATTTGGCTGTGTCCAGGTGGGTCAACGGATTGTTGTCAGTATAGACAATAAATTCTGCAGCGGCCAGATAGTGTTTGAAACGTTCCGTCACAGCCCAAGCTACTGCCAGTAGTTCCAATTTGAAGGAGCTATAATTTTCTGGATTTCTTTCAGTAGGCCGGAGCTTTCTACTTGCAAAGGCGATGACTTTCTCCCGACCTTCTTGCTTTTGTGACAGCACCGCTCCTAGTCCCACATTACTGGCATCGGTGTAGAGGATGAAAGGTTGATGGTAATCTGGGTATGCCAGAACCTCTTCTCCGGTTAGTGCCTTCTTTAGTTGTTCAAAGGAGTCTTCCCTTTCGTCGTTCCACTGGAAAGGAGGGTTTCGGTTTGAAGGTTTCTTCGTCTGCCCTACCAAGGCGTCTTACAAGGGTGCTGCCAACTTGGTAAATCCTTTTATAAATCTACGATAGTAACCCACCAATCCCAGGAATTGCCTCACTTCTTTTGCGCTGGTAGGTCTCGGCCAATCCCTTATGGCGGTTATTTTCTCGGGATCCGGTGCTACTCCCTCCGAACTCACGATGTGTCCCAGGTACTGTACCTTTTGGCTTGAGAAGGTGACATTTGGATGGCTTGATTTTCATGCCATACCTGGATAAGGCTTCGAACACTTCTGCCAAGTCTTTTAAGTGTTGTTCGTAAGTCTTTGAGTAGACGATCACATCATCTAGGTACAGGAGGACGGTCTCGAAGTTCTTGTGTCCGAGGCAGCATTCCATCAGGCGCTGGAAGGTACCGGATGCGTTGCAGAGTCCGAACGGCATGCGATTAAATTCACTTAGACCCATTGGTGTGGTGAATGCCGTCTTTTCCTTATCTCTCTCAGCCACAGGGACTTGCCAATACCCGCTTGTTAAGTCTAAGGTGGAAAAATAATTAGCAGATTTCAAAGCAGTCAAGGACTCTTCTATCCTAGGCAAGGGGTAGGCATCTTTATGGGTGATGTTATTAATCTGCCGGTAGTCTACGCACATTCTCATAGTTCCATCTTTTTTTTTTGACAATCGCTAGAGGGGCCGCCCAGGGGCTACAGCTGTCTCTTATTACCCCGGCCTGTTTCATCTCCCTCAGCATATCTTTTGCACATTGATAGTGAGCGGGCGGTATGGGTCTATATCTTTCTTTTATTGGGGGATGGTCACCTGTGGGGATTGTGTGTTCTACCCCTTCTATCCGTCCGAAGTCCAATGGGTGTTTACTGAAGACTTGTTCATATTCCGTCACTAGCCTATACACCCCTTGTTTTTGATGGGTAGGTGTTGAATTTATGCCCACGTGTAGCTGTTGGCACCAATCCTCCATTTCTCCATCTGAGCCATTGCCTTCCACCTGACAGGTTGGTTCTAAGGGCTCAATGGTTGTGATGGCATTGTTGTCAACAGTATATAGCTTTGCCATTGTAGCATACCTTGGCAAAGTGACCTCTTCCTCTCCACAGTTCAAAAGTCGTACCGGCACTCGTCCCCGGTGTACCTCGACTATCCCTCGTGCTGTGAGTATAGTGGGCCTGCTGTCGGTGTACACTGGTTCTATTAAGGCTTGATAATCTCGTCCCTTAGTACCAATGGCTGCTCTACACCATACCAGCATTTCTGTTTTTGGTGGGATTACAATAGACGTTGGATCACTTACCCTCACACTGCCGATTTCTCCACCTGCAACTTCTACCTGTTGCCTTAACATCAATACTTTTATTTCCCTCCGGAGAACTCTCTGCTGGCAGGATTGGGCAGTTTCAGCAATTTGCTGTAAGACAGAAATGACTTCGGAAAAGCAGTTCTCTAACACATTCATTCCTATCAATACAGTTGGTTCACAGTTCCGCCGGTCAACATCAACAACAATTATACCCTGTTTCTTCAATTCTACTTTACCAATCTTTATGGTCATCTCCCTGAATCCTAGTTTCGGTACCAACTTACCATTACTGGCCCATATATCTAGTTCAACATCAGAGGGCCCTTTATCAATATCTGCATCAGCCCAGTAGCTCTTATAAAGGATATACGGTATAGATGAAATCTGGGAACCTGTGTCCAGCAAAGCGTTGAGGGGCATTCCGTCCAGCACGATAGGGATAATGGGTCGTCTTCCGATGTACCTGTCGTGCCAGGGTGTTGGGCCTTGAAAGTTCATTCCTGCGAAGCGGCCCGCATTCCCAGGGGATTCCCGTTTAAATCACAATCTCGTGCAAAGTGGCCTGGCTGCTGGCAACGGCGGCAAATGGGCTGTCCATCCGGTTGGTAGCGGTCGCGGGGTCGTCCTCTCCATGTCGGGTATCTCCGGGGTCTCATCCATGGAACACCTTCTCTACGGTTTGACAACTCCATCTTGTGTCCTCTCATCTCCTGCATGGTTTTAGCCATTGAAGCAACAACATCAGTTAAAGAGTCAAGCTTTTGTTGAAGAGCCTCATTAGTACTGGGCCCCAGGGGCTTAGCAATGGCCCCGGACATAGCTGATGTCACTGGTACTCCATGTTGTTGAGGAGCCTCTGCCATGAGTTGCGCAGGCTCCTGATCCCGAGGTGCCTCTGCCAGCTGGAGACGTATAACGCTCTCCTTTAATTGGGCAAATGTCAATTCAGGGTTCTTAAAAACATGCATGCTCACATGCCCCCGGTGAGAAGGGGTGTAGAGTCCCTCAATAAATTGATCTCTTAGCAGTTTATCCGCTCCGGTGTTAAAAATGGGTTCAGCCAGTGTAAGTGATTTAAGGGCTTCCTGCAGGTTTAAGGCAAAGTCTCTCACGCCCTCATTAACTTTTTGTTTGCAATTAAAGAATCGTATTTTAGCTTTGCTGCTGGCAGTGGTTTCAAATGTAGCTTTTAATCCAGCAAATATGCGTTCAACAGTGCCTTTCAGATCAGCTGCCCATGTTGTGACTTCTCGCTTAGCATGGCCACTTAACTGCATCATCAGGAGACTAACACGCTGAACTTCACCCACAGGGAACATGTCAAAATGGGCCAGCATCTTTTCTCTGAAATCGTCAAGGGTATTAGGCTCACCTTCATACATTGGAAGCCATGGGCCACCCGGGGTATATGGCATCAGCACCGGCATGATGGGCGCCACTCCTTGCACCGCTGCGCTACCGGACTCTCTATCGACACTCTCTTTCAGCTGCATTAGCGTCGCCGGGTGCTGCGGCGTCTTCGTGCTGCGACATACTGTGCCCCCTTAGTTAATCCGGACCCTTCCGGTCCTCCGCTTCCGTCGGGATAGTGTAGATTCGTTCCGCTGTGCAGCAGGATCGATTTTCCCCTTGCTCTGATGTCAGAGCGCTCAGCTTGGTGCCGCCCACAATGACACGCCCCCTGCTGCTCTCACCCACCGTGCTCTGTAATGGCGGATTCTGAAGTTTTTCAGTTAGACTGGGGCTCAGGTGATGGCATAGCTCAATTAACAGTCTCGTGCCTAACGGTTATGAAGTGATTACCTCAGGGGATGGCGGCCATCTTTACTCCATTATAACCAATGGGGAAAAGTCAATTTCAATAGTTTTCAATGGAGAATGGATTTTTCTTTAATAAAGTCAATTTTCAAGATTTTTCATCCCAGTTTTCACAGTTTTGGGCTCCAATCACGGCACACAATACCCGGTATACGGGCTGGCTAGATCCTGTTCGTGACGCCAATTGTGACGCCCAAGAGACCGGGATACCCAGCACCGGACCAATGGGGTCTGTCTCTTGAGGGGGATGTCACGGGTGGCTTGACCCGGTGCTGTGGCCTCAGGCAATGCACAGTGTAAGGGGTATCGTGAGGGGACAGGCGCTTACTTGATCAGCAGCAGGTTCTCCCAGCGGTGACGATCCCGATCCTGGATAGATGGCTATTGTCCAAATGAAAGACTGAGGCACTGAAACGTTTAACCAGTTTACTTTAACATAAAAGGATTTACAACCAGTCCTGTCACCGGAGTCTGTATGGGAACTCTGAGTTACTTTGACCCTGCCGGGGTCTTCGCCTCTTATTGTGCGCAGTTTCTGTGTGGCCCTGCTGCTGTATGTGAACTGGCTGCCGGCCCAATCTGTCCCCTCCGGGTCCTGGTTCGACGGGCAACCCGAGTCCTTTTATCGGCTTACCCCCTCCAGGAGTACCGCTGAACTCTGTGTTTGTTGCTGCGTCAGGCCCTAGTGAAGCTGATATCACCTCACATTTTTCCGGTTGCTGTATTATATATAATGAATACAGCCACGGATCCGGTATCCGTCTTTGCGCCTGTTCTGGGTAGTGATTAATGCTACCCGGTTCTCACAATGTCCTTTTTCTCTGTCCCTTTTCTCCTCAGGCCGGTGATTTGGGCCTGGAAACCGTCATAGGGCTGTTAGAAATTCAGCTGTATGACCTCTCACTATCAGCTCCTTAGCCCAACTGCCATTTCTTCTCTCAGACCAGAATGGATCAAGGGGAGTCTCTGGAGCTCCCCCTTCTGGCCGGAGGTGGTAGTGCAGTCTTGCTATTTTAGTATTTGTATTTACTGTCAGTAACTATTTTTGTGTCAAATACCCCTAGGGGTGCCACATTATACTTTATGATAATGGTAAATTTAGGTCAATATGTTTTGTTTATAAAAAAAATATCAAAAATTTGAGAAAAATGTTAAAAAAATAGCAATTTTTAAACTTTGGATGATTATCCCTTTAATCCAGATGGTCATACCACAGCAAACCATTAATAAATAACATTTCCCACATGTCTGCTTTACATCAGCATAATTTGTAAAATGTTACTTTATTTTGTTAGCATTTTAGGAGGCTTAAAAATGTAGCAGCAATTTTTCATTTTTTTTCAAGGAAATTTACTAAATTTATTTTTTTTGTGCACTTATCCATGTTTGAAGTGACTTTTGGGGTCTCATATATTGGGAAACCCACAAACGTAATACCATTTTAAAAACAGCACCCCCCTGACATATTGAAAACTGCTGTGAGGTAGTTTATTAACCCTTCAGGAGCTTTGCAGGAATTAATGCAAAGTGGTATGACAGAAATGAAAATGTGTATTTTTACAACCTAAATGCCTCTAACTTCTGAACAGAATACTACAGCCATCAGACTCTCTAAGGCCGCTATTTGGTCATGAATTGCCATCGCAAACATCAGGACCACAAAATCATGATCTGAGGGCACCAATTTATGTAAAGAGGAAGCCCCCACACTCTGTTAACCATTTATAATGATGGAGTCACTACAGCAGCTTCTAAGGGGTTAAACAGATTTGGACGGTGCAAACACTGATCGTGGCTGATGCAGAAAGTTTTCAGCTTAGGGCACAGCCGGTAGCTGCTGGATTGTTACCTGTATGGGGAGGCTATTCTCTTATATCTCAGGTCAGTTAAAAGACGTGTTGGCTGTCATTAAGGGGTTAAATTGCATGTTGTTCAACAATAAAGATTTGTTGATGTAATTTTTCTGGTGATCCCTGATTTTTGCATATACTTTTTTCCAGGACGTCCCTCTTGACAGCACCACCAGGAGGTTGTCCTTCGTATCCTTGATAGGGACAGGAACACAGAAGAGGTTAAATAGCCCCTCCCCACCTCCATCCTTCAGTGTTTTTCCTGTCCTTATCAGGGACAGACACAGAGGAGTTAGGTGTGGCTTACTGTGCCGAAGATTTCCAACAGCCGGTCAAGCAGGGCTCCCGGGGCGGCTTCATCCCTCTCCAGAGGGCTCTGAGCAGCGGAGGCTTGCTTCTACAGCAGACTCCGCAGAACGCGCTCAAACTGAGGGAGGTCCCTCAGCACGGGTTGAGCTGTGTGCTCCCATCTACAGCGCATCCTTCTCCAGAGGGCTCTGTGCCGACAGCTGTATACCCGGCCACACCCCGGCGGTGATCCGACTCCAGGCGCCGCCTCATCGGGAACGCCGGCGACTACTTCCGGGGGCGAGGTTCCAGCCGGGCCTCGTTGCTGCCGGTGGGGACGCCGAAGAGCGAGGCCTTGTGGGGCTGCTGTAGTGGGCCCTGGGGGGGGGATTTTCATCCACGAATCAGCGTGAGTTCCACCAGGGACATGCGCAGGCCCGCCGGAGGTCATCAGGAGGATCTCCAGCAGCTGAGCTAAAAAGGAGGCTGGGTCAGATGGTTTGAAGCCAGGTGAGGCAGACTATTTTAACACGAACATCTGACAGCACGCTTGACCTAGGAAACATGGATGGTGCTAATCGTCCAGACGTCCAGTCCTCAGAGCTCGCCCCAGAACATGTGTGTTATACATAGTGGGGTTTTCATAGCGCTTGTCACACACAAGCTATAGGGCCTTCTTATATCTCTATTGCAGGATAAAGAAGCGCCCAAGTGTCCACCAGCAGTTACTAGACGCAAGACAAATAGATGTCCACTATGCTCTAACAGACTGCCAGAAGGACACTAAGAAATTGTGAGACGGCTGTATGTCGGGACTGCTTAAAGGGAACCTGTCACCTGAATTTGGCGGGACCGGTTTTCGGTCATATGGGCGGAGTTTTCAGGTGTTTGATTCACCCTTTCCTTACCCGCTGGCTGCATGCTGGCCGCAATATTGGATTGAAGTTCATTCTCTGTCCTCCGTAGTACACGCCTGTGCAAAAAAACAGACCTCCATAAGGAAGGCCATGCAGGTGCTGGAGTTAATGACATTGTGCCTTTCCAACATTCAATGGAGTCAGTATTACTCAAGACCCTTGCAGCAGGAAGTCCTTTCACTATGGGACGGCAGAGACACATCCCTGGACAACAAAGTGCGCCTATCCAGAGACGCAAAAAGATCACTGTCATGGTGGACCATAACAACAAACCTCGAGAAAGGAACACCTTGGAGAACATCTCTGTGCATGAACATCACTACCGATGCAAGCCTCAGGGGCTGGCGAGCCCACATGGGGGAAGACTACTCCCAAGGAACTTGGCCCGAGTCAATACGAAGCAAATCTTCAAATTACAGAGAGCTCAGAGCAGTCTGGGAAGCCTTAAAGACCTATCCGGAAGAGTTAAAGGACCAACACGCCCGTATCTTCGCAGACAATTCAGCAGTAGCCTTCCTACTTCACCAAGGAGGTCCAAAGCATCGCCATTTACAGGACCTGTCAGACACAATATTCTCCTGGGCAGAACTCAGTAAAATCAAGAACAGCAGTTCACCTAAAAGGCACCGAAAACCAGGTAGCTGACTTTCTGAGCAGACAAAAGTTATGCCCCACAAAATGGTCCTTTAAATCAGGAAATTTTTCTCTAGTTAACCCAACGTTGGGGTTTCCCGGAAGTGGATCTATTCGCTTCAAAGAAAAATACAAAAACAGAAAGGTTCTTTTCTCTAAATCCAGGGGACAGGCCGTCAGGAATAGACACCCTGGCTCAGAAGTGGGATATGAATCTGTCGTATGCTTTTCCACCATTGGCTCTAATCCCGAGAGTCTTGAGAAAGATCCAGGAGAGCCAGGCATCGGTAATCCTAAGGCTGCCGTCACGCTAGCAGTATTTGGTCAGTATTTTACATCAGTATTTGTAAGCTAAAACCAGGAGTGGGTGATAAATGCAGAAGTGGTGCATATGTTTCTATTATACTTTTTCTCTATTTGTTCCACTCCTGGTTTTGGCTTACAAATACTGATGTAACATACTGACCAAATACTGCTAGTGTGACGGCAGACTGATAGTTCCATACTGGCCCAAAAGAAGCTGGTTTCCTCTACTGAAATGGATGTCCTTGGAAGAGCCAATCTACCAGCAAGACCGGACCTTTTATTCCAAGGCCCTCTAGTTCATCAAAACCTAGGTCTGTTACAGTTAACAGCGTGGATCCTGAAAAAGATCCTAAAGTCAAAAGGCCTCTCGGAACCGGTCATTGCCACTATCTAGAGCAGTAGGAAGCCTGTGACCTCTGCAATGTACGGGAAAATATGGAAGAAGTTTTGTTCACAAATTACAACTCCTGTGTTGGTCTCCCAGGGCCCAGATATTCCTAAAATCCTAGATTTTCTCCAGTCAGGCTTTGATAAAGGACTAAGTCCTAGTACGTTAAAAGTACAAATTTCAGCCCTCAGTTCCTTCTATGACTTTCAGTTAGCTTGTCATCCCTGGGTAATTAGATTTGTTAAGGCCACCCAAAGGCTTAGGCCTACGATACGCAGTACAGTACCTCCCTGGGATCTAAACCTGGTTTTGAATGAACTCTAAAGAACCATACGAACCACTAAATCAAGCAGACTTAAGAGCGGTAACCCTTAAAGCCCTCTTCTTAGTAGCAATAACTTCAGCAAGATGTATCGGCGAGATTCAATCCTTATCCATTAAAGATCATACCTGAAAATCCAGGATGATTGCATCATCCTTAAACTAGATCCCGGGTTTCTCGCTAAGGTGGTTTCCGACATCCATAGAAGTCAAGAGATTGTTCTACCTACCTTTTGCCAGAATTATAGTAATGAGAAGGAGCGTTCTCTTCACACCTTAGATGTTAAAAGGACAATTCTCCACTACCTAGAGATCACAAACAATTGGAGAGTGGACTCTAACCTATTCATCCAGATGGCTGGAAGAAACAGGGAAGAAGGCATCCAAAGCTACTCTAGCTAAATGGATTAAGTCATCTATCAGGGCAGCCTATATCTCGGCAGGGAGACCCCCACCAGAAAGTCTCAAAGCGCACTCGCTGAGAGCAGTCTAGGCCTCATGGACAGAAAGCGCTGGGGCTTCAATGGACCAAATATGCAGAGCTGCAACTTGGTCTAGATCAAATACTTTCTGTAGTCATTATAAATTGGATGCTACAGCAAACCAACAAACTACATTTGGGAGGAAAGTCCTCCAAGCTGTAATCCCACCCTAAAAAAGGAGTTATTTGGTATTTCTCCTGGTGGTGCTGTCAGGAGGGACATCCTGGAAAGTAGGAATTAGTCCTACCGGTAATAGTGTTTCCAGGAGTCCATCATGACAGCACCCCTTATATACCCTCCCTTGAGTTCCTGTCTGATATGTGATGTAAACATGTGTAGAAAGAAATTTCAATAAAATAGAGTTGCTTCCATCCTGATGTGGTACTTGGGAAAATCACTGAAGGGTGGAGGTGGGGAGGGGCTATTTAACCTCTTCTGTGTTTTTGTCCCTATCAAGGATACGAAGGACCACCTCCTGGTGGTGCTGTCATGATGGACTCCTGGAAACACTATTACCGGTAGGACTAATTCCTACTTTCTTCATGTATTTATTTTACTTACATGATCTATCACATGATTTAACAGTGGGGATTGTGTGACATGTCACGTGATGCATCGGGTACCGGGGGGGAGGGCTTCTAAGCTGCCATAGGCAGAAAACTGCCTACACCATTAATTGGCAGCTTTCTGCCTATGCACAGTGTACAATCAGCATTGGAGACGGGGTTATACAGAGTAGGAGTACTAAATGACAGTAGATTTACTCTACCTTTAGTGCTCTCTCGCTGATTAAACCAGCGAATTTTCTCAAAACTACAGCGAGCAGACCAGTAAGTGACACATCGCTGATTCCAGATTAGGTGGTGACAGATTCCTGTTAATGAGTTTATGCCATATTATTCCAGCGCACAATAGATGAAGACTGGCTTACAAAAACCCAGTCTTAATCAGCCCATTATGTCCTAGGAATCAGAAGTGCAGATAAAGCTCATATATTGGATTATTCCTACCTGGACTTCATCCACCCTTTGCAGTTCTTATTGGTCAAATTCCATTTTTCTACAAGGCATGTTAGAATCTTCTAAAATCTACTGTATCTCTACATAGGCCATTTAGAGGAATAGTGCCCCTCCGATGGCACCTCTGAGCCTGGTGGGAGCAATTCTCATGGGCCGCCTCCCAGGATGTCAGGTGGGTGGTCTGACGAGGACATTCCCTGTACAGTAATGACTGCTCATGAGTGAGTAATTATATAAAATGCACAAGACTTTTTTTTTTTTTTCTCTATGAAAAATATTCCTTAAAGCCTAATGCAAATAAACAAGAAAAACAAGAAAAATTTCCCCCACCGTCTCGGAGACATCTGGAAGTTGTACAGCAGCACGTTTACCCCGGGATAACATTCTGATAGTCGCCTTTCTTCTTTCTTGTCTTTTGTTCCTCCTCTCTCCGCCCTTGTATAGAATATAACCCTTGTGTCAGCATGTTTTACAATGCCCGTCCCAAAACCTGTAACACAAATTTTCGGGACTTATTGTGATTTTTGTTATGTCTTTTAATTGCTTGTTAAAACTTTGTGCATGCAATGACTTAAGTGCTTGCCTATTACATGATCTATAAATCCATCCTGCTGGGCTGTTAGGAGCCCATTAAGTTTCTGTGCTCCTATGATCAGTTAGATAACATGACACCAGTAATCTATGGAAGTTGCTGTAGTTTCTGGATTTTTGCCATTTGCTGTATGTGACTTATAGCAATGGAATTGAAGGGAATGTTTGTTTGGTCTGCAGATGGATAATTTTAAAGGGGTTTTTCCAGTTTTAAGAAACTCTTTTTTCCCCTGCTGCAGTTTGAAAGAAACAATCTTGCATTGCTCACCCTCCCCAGGTCCAGGGCTGACTCTCTGCCGCCGTTCCTGGTGGCCGTCACTGTGTTCATCCAGCAGCTGAGCTCAGCCCTAGTTGACTTGATGTGCTGCTCAGAGCAGAGCAAGCTCCTTGTTTGGCTGTCAACGTTACCTAAGCGTTGCAGACGATAACGGATACCGGGAGCAGCGATGGAGTCTCGGCAATAGACCCGGGAAAGGTGAGCAAAGGTTAACATACTGCATCCGGGAGGCTGAGGTGTGTTGTGTGTATTTTTTTTACTTAACCGGAAGACCTCATTAAGAATCCATAGCATAGGGATGTATAAAGGATTTGTGCAAATTTGGAGCTTCTTACCGATCACATGAGTTCTGAACACTTGGACCTTCGCTTAATCCAAGCGCAGTACTCTACCTTTGGTTTAGAAAATTTGTGTTTTCAGGATTAGTGGGGGTGTGTGTGTGGGCTTCTTATCAATCTCAAAAGATCCGACCACACCTAATCTAAGCACAGTACTCCATCTCCAGCATTGAAAATGAATATTTTCAGGAGGGGTCTCAGAAGACGGACAGAGATGAACAATTCGATTTGTGTGTCTATTCCGGTCCTTCATGGAATCTAGACTTCATTTCTGCTCCTGCTATTACCATTCTGGCATTCTGAATGCCTTTGCTGCTTATTAGTCCCCGAGGTGACATTGACCTGTGAGGACTAGTGCCTAAATCTCAAGAGAATTCTTGAAGTTTGCTCCACCTTATGAGCAGTAAAGTTGCCCAAGATGCCAGGCACAAAAGTGAAGATCAGACTTGCTGTCATGGAAGGTCAGACTGAATGCCAGATCAGGATAGTACAAATTGCTGATTTCTAGTTGGACCCCCAGTATAGAAAGGGGTGTAACTTCAATGGCCTTCATCTTGATCTCAAGCCATGGCGATATGATAGATGAACACTCAGTAGGAAGATTGATCTTGTGCAAGCCTAGATGGGTCCACCAGTGTGTTCTCTACCGTTATCTTGAATGTATCTGGCCATCGGGTTGCTGGTCTTCCTCTTCACCTTTTTTTTTTTTTTTTCCTTCTGTTCTTCCGACTATGATGTCTATCTCCACTGATTTGCTCTTCGCATGATGTGTCCAAAGTAGCCCAGTCGTAGCTTCATCATTGCGTTTAGTGACATGTCTGGCTTGGTTTATTCCAAGATTGGTTTGCTTGTTCTTCTTGCCATCCATGGTATTGATAACGTACACACCTTTTGATTCATGCCTCCAATCCTGCCTGGGAACACCACATTTGGTCCACTGTATTCCCATATTCAATAGAGGGGTTTACGTAAGCTGTGCCCCTTTTCTGTTGCGGCAACGAAACTGAATTTGCCAAAATTTATATCTGAAAAATCAGAACCGTCACAGCTAATTTTATTTGAATGTGTAGTCATCAATGCAATGCATGGATGAGTTAATCTGCTATGATAGGCTGGGTTATAACTGGAGGTACCAAATTACCGTATGTCCTTATGCCCCAATAGGGAATTTAGACAATGGATGTCTTCTTGAGACAACACCTTTCTCCTAATCAGTACGTCATTAAACTTTACTACCAGAACTATATGTGAGGCTTCTTACCCAAAACTGCCTGTTCTTCGATAATGCTCTGGGACTGCTTATTTTTCACATAGGAATACTGCATAGTCTCGGGTATATCGATAAGCATTTCCCACAAATTAGTTATGTGGCTCCTGAATTTGCATGCTACTTAAAGGGGTCATCTAGTGTTAGCTTATGGATCAGTGAACATCTGACTGATGGGACCTGCATCATCCTCAGAACTTGGAATTTTATCCTCAAAAGGGGAACTTTTTTTATTCCTGTTGCCAAACGAAGCCACAGATTGGACGCCCTACTGTCGCTCCATTCATTCTCTAAGAGGCTACCAGGAAAAGCTAAGTGGAGCGCTCCGTAGTCCCATGTGGAATTAACCCTGCTGTTCTGTTCGGTCTGGGGAGACCTATTTTGAACTTTGGTATTTTTTGGGGTGTTCAAGATGCGGTTCTGAAACTTGTGGTTGATTGACTTAAATGAGGATGGGTCGGTCGGCCACGGGTTTCAGAGCTGCATCTTGAATATTTTAAAGAATATTGAAGTTCAAAGTCGGTCATTTTTGACCAACAGAACAGCAGGGTTAATGGATCGGCGGTAGAGTATCTGCACTGCCTCTCAATTCTAATAAGTAGGGTTGAGCGACCTTGACTTTTTTAGGGTCGAGCCGGGTTTCGTGAAACCCGACTATCTCAAAAGTCGAGTCGAGTGAAATCGGCCGATTATGGCGAAAAGTCGAGGATCGACCAAAACACGAAACCTAATGCAAAGCCAATGGGGATTTTTTTTTTCTCTCTCTCTCTCCCTCTCCCTCTCTCTCTCCCTCTCTCTCCCCCTCTCTCTCTCCCTCTCTCTCTCCCTCCCTCTCTCTCCCTCTCCCTCTCCCTCTCTCCCTCCCGTCCCTGAACTGAAAAGCTGGTGTTACACAGTGCAAATCGCTACAGCGCACAAGCGACAACGTGGCGATAGGCGTCCACGCCCCTAAGACCTATGTCATCACTCTGCCCACGCCCCTTCATTGGCTGAAAAAAAATGGCGCCAAGCGCGTCATACGAAACGCGACTTTGGCGCGAAAGTCGCGTACCGCATGGCCGACCCCACACAGGGATCGGGTCGGGTTTCATGAAACCCGACTTTGCCAAAAGTCGGCGACTTTTGAAAATGAACGATCCGTTTCGCTCAACCCTACTAATAAGGATAAAACTTCCCTATTCTGCCTTTCTGTGCAGGTCTGAGCGTTGAGACCCCCACCAATCAACAAGTTATTATGTGGAGAGATAGACACCATGCTGTCTCCTGTGCTGTCTATATCCTGCAATAATGGTCTCAAACAACAGAAAACAACCAGTGGACAAAATCCATTCCCCTGGGCTAATTTGAAGATGCCACGTTGATGGATAGGCAGCCGTTGGTCTTGAAATCTTAAAAACGTGTACTTGTTACTAACAACCTGAAAAGTAAAATTTTGACAATTTTACACCAATCTGGAAACGCCTGTGTGGAGTCACGGGGGTCGGCGGGCACTCCAGTCCGGTAGCCGGAACTGCGTGGACCAGGGATTGTTTTGCCGAACACCCGCTCTCCCCTTAACGTGGGCATAACGCTACTCGGACAACGCAGGGTGAGGGTAAAACAGTGTGGCAATGCTCTATTGAACCACAAAACGGGCAGATAACACAGAACAGTCCCAGGAAAATACCCAAAGATGGTGCACATTAGAGTCTCATGCTTCCACTGACTCGCCGGGATAATAGTTATAGTTGCATAGTTAATAAGGTTGAAGGAAGACTTTAGGTCCATCTAGTTCAACCCATAGCCTAACCTAACATGCCCTAACATCTTGATCCAGAGGAAGGCAAAAAAAACCCATGTGGCAAAGAGTAAGCTCCACATTGGGGAAAAAGATTCCTTCCCGACTCCACATACGGCAATCAGACTAGTTCCCTGGATCAACAAGGAATCTAGTGTATATATCCTGTAACATTATACTTTTCCAGAAAGGTATCCAGTCCCCTCTTAAATTTAAGTAACGAATCACTCATTATAACATCATACAGCAGAGAGTTCCATAGTCTCACTTCTCTTACAGAAAAGAATCCGCATCTGTTATTATGCTGAAACCTTCTTTCCTCCAGACGTAGAGGATGCCCCCTTGTCCCTGTCTCAGGTCTATGATTAAAAAGATCATCAGAAAGGTCTTTGTACTGTCCCCTCATATATTTATACATTAAAATAAGATCACCCATTAGTCTTCGTTTTTCCAAACTAAATAGCCCCAAGTGTAATAACCTATCTTGGTATTGCAGACCCCCCAGTCCTCTAATAACCTTGGTCGCTCTTCTCTGCACCCACTCTAGTTCAGCTGTGTCTTTCTTATACACCGGAGACCAGAACTGTGCACAGTATTCTAAGTGTGGTCGAACTAGTGACTTGTATAGAGGTAAAATTATATTCTCCTCATGAGCATCTATGCCTCTTTTAATGCATCCCATTATTTTATTTGCTTTTAGTAGCAGCTGCCTGACACTGGCCACTGAATGAGTTTGTTATCCACCCATACACCCAGGTCTCTTTCATTGATGGTTTTGCCCAGAGTTTTAGAATTAAGCACATAGTTATACATCTTATTACTTCTACCCAAGTGCATGACCTTACATTTATCCCCATTAAAGCTCATTTGCCATTTATCAGCCGAAGCTTCTAGTTTGCACAAATCATCCTTTATTATAAAATTGTCCTCCCCTGTATTGATTACCCTGCATAGTTTAGTGTCAGCTGCAAATATTGAAATTCTACTCTGAATGCCCCCTACAAGGTCATTAATAAATATGTTAAAAAGTAGAGAGCCCAATACTGACCCCTGTGGTACCCCATTGCTAACCGCGACCCAGTCCAAGTGTGTTCCATTAATAACCACCCTTTGTTTCCTATCCCTGAGCCAGCTCTCAACCCACTTACACATATTTTCCCCTATCCCCATTATTCTCATTTTATGTATCAACCTTTTGTGTGGCACCGTATCAAAAGCTTTTGAAAAGTCCATATACACTACATCTACTGGGTTCCCTTGGTCCAGTCCGGAACTTACCTCTTCATAGAAGCTGATCAAATTAGTCTGACATGAACGGTCCCTAGTAAACCCGCGCTGATACTGGGTCATGAGGTTATTCCTCTTCAGATACTCCAGTATAGCATCCCTTAGAATGCCCTCCAGGATTTTACCCACAGTAGAGGTTAAGCTTACTGGCCTATAATTACAGAGTTTAGTTTTTGTCCCCTTTTTGAATATTGGCACCACATTTGCTATACGCCAGTCCTGTGGTACAGACCCTGTTATTATGGACTCTTTAAAAGTAAAAATAATGGTCTATCAATCACTGTACTTAATTCCTGCAGTACTCGGGGGTGTATCCCATCCGGGCCCGGAGATTTGTCAGTTTTAGTGATTTTTCGACGACTCAGTACTTTCTACTGGGTTAAGCAGGTGACACTTAATGTGGAATTTTTGTTATCACTGATCATATTGTCTTCCATGGGATTTTCTTTTGTAAATACTGATGAAAAAAGTCATTTAGCATATTGGCTTTTTCCTCATCCACCATTTCACCCAGACTATTTTTAAGGGGGCCAACACTATCCTTTTTTAGTTTCTTACTATTTACGTAGTTAAAGAATATTTTGGGATTATTTTTACTCTCTCTGGCAATGAGTATCTCCGTCTCAATTTTTGCTGCCTTGATTTGCTTTTTACAGACTTAATTTAATTTTCTGTATTTATTTAATGCCTCCTCACTACCTACTTCCTTTAATTCTCTAAATGCTTTCTTTTTGTCACTTATTGCGCCCCTTACAGCTCTATTTAGCCATATTGGTTTCTTTCTATTTCTAGTATGTTTATTCCCATACGGTATATACTGTGCACAGGTTCTATCCAGGATGCTAATAAACATCTCCCATTTTCTTTGTGTATTTTTATGTCTCAGGATATCGTCCCAGTTAATTGCACCAAGATCATCTCTCATCCGTTGGAAATTTGCCCTCCTGAAGTTTAGTGTCCGTGTAACCCCTCTACTACACATCTTATTAACCCCTTTCTGACATCGGACATACTATCCCGTCGAGGTGGGGTGGGCCCGTATGACCACCGACGGGATAGTACGTCATACGCGATCGGCCGCGCTCCCCCCCCTATCGCAGCTGACATCCGGCACTATGTGCCAGGAGCGGTCACGGACCGCTCCCGGCACATTAACCCCCGGCACACCGCGATCAAACATGATCGCGATCTGCTGGCGGTACAGGGAAGCATAGCGCAGGGAGGGGGCTCCCTGCGGGCTTCCCTGAGCCCCCTGCAGCAACGTGATGTGATCGCGTTGCTGCGAGGGTCTCTCTACCTCCCTCCCTGCTCCAGGCCCGGATCCAAGATGGCCGCGGCATCCGGGTCCTGCAGGGAGGGAGGTAGCTTCACAGAGCCTGCTCAGAGCAGGCACTGTGAAGCCTGCAGTGCTGTAAGTCAGATCGGTGATCTGACAGAGTGCTGTGCAAACTGTCAGATCACCGATCTGTGATGTCCCCCCCGGGACAAAGTAAAAAAAAATTTTTCCAAAAAAAAAAAAAAAAATTCCCATAAATATTTCTTTATCTAAATAAAAAAGACAAACAATAATTCTTTATCTAAATAAAAAAAACAAACAATAAAAGTTCACATATTTAGTATCGCCGCGTCCGTAACTGCCCGACCTATAAAACTGGCCCACTAGTTAACCCCTTCAGTAAACACCGTAAGAAAAAAAAAAAAGGCAAAAAACAACGCTTTATTATCATACCGCCGAACAAAAAGTGGAATAACACGCGATCAAAAAGACAGATATAAATAATCATGGTACCTCTGAAAACGTCATCTTGTCCCGCAAAAAACGAGCCGCGATACAGCATCATCAGCAAAAAAAAAAAAAAAAAAAGTTATAGTCCTGAGAATAAAGTGATGCAAAAATAATTATTTAAAAAAAATGATATAAATGAGGTGTCGCTGTAATCGTACTGACCCGAAGAATAAAACTGCTTTATTCATTTTACCAAACGCGGAACGGTATAAACGCCTCCCCCAAAAGAAATTAATGAATAGCTGGTTTTTGGTCATTCTGCCTCACAAAAATCGGAATAAAAAGCGATTAAAAAGTCACGTGCCCGAAAATGTTACCAATAAAAACGTCAACTCGTCCCACAAAAAACAAGACCTCACATGACTCTGTGGACCAAAATATGGAAAAATTATAGCTCTTAAAATGTGGTAACGCAAAAAATATTTTTTGCAATAAGAAGCGTCTTTCAGTGTGTGACGGCTGCCAGTCATAAAAATCCACTAAAAAACCCGCTATAAAAGTAAATCAAACCCCCCTTCATCACCCCCTTAGGGAAAAATTAAAAAAATGTATTTATTTCCATTTTCCCATTAGGGCTAGGGTTAGGGTTTGGGTTGGGGTTAGGGCTAGGGTTAGGGCTACAGTTAGGGTTGGGGCTAAAGTTAGGGTTAGGGTTGGGGCTAAAGTGACGGTTAGGGTTTAGATTACATTTACAGTTGGGAATAGGGTTGGGATTAGGGTTAGGGGTGTGTCAGGGTTAGAGGTGTGGTTAGGGTTACTGTTGGGATTAGGGTTAGGGGTGTGTTTGGATTAGGGTTTCAGTTATAATTAGGGGGTTTCAATGTTTAGGCACATCAGGGGCTCTCCAAACGCGACATCGAGTCCGATCTCAATTCCAGCCAATTCTGCGTTGAAAAAGTAAAACAGTGCTTCTTCCCTTCCGAGCTCTCCCGTGTGCCCAAACAGGGGTTTACCCCAACATATGCAGTATCAGCGTACTCAGGACAAATAGAACAAAAACTTTTGGGGTCCAAATTCTCCTGTTACCCTTGGGAAAATACAAAACTGGGGGCTAAAAAATAATTTTTGTGGGGGAAAAAAAAGATTTTTTATTTTCACGGCTCTGCGTTACAAACTGTAGTGAAACACTTGGGGGTTCAAAGCTCTCACAACACATCTAGATGAGTTCCTTAGGGGGTCTAGTTTCCAAAATAGTGTCACTTGTGGGGGGTTTCTACTGTTTAGGTACATTAGGGGCTCTGCAAATGCAACATGATGCCTGCAGACCAATCCATCTAAGTCTGCATTCCAAATGGCGCTCCTTCCCTTCCGAGCCCTCCCATGCGCCCAAACAGTGGTTCCCCCCACATATGGTGTATCATCGCACTCAGGAGAAATTGGACCCCAAAATTTGTTGCCCAATTTGTCTTGTTACCCTCGGGAAAATACAAAACTGGGGGCTAAAAAAATTTTGTGGGAAAAAATTTTTGTTTTATTTTTACGGTTCTGCATTATAAACTTCTGTGAAGCCCTTTGGTGGGTCAAAGCGCTCAAAACACCTCTAGATAAGTTCCTTAGGGGGTCTACTTTCCAAAATGGTGTCACTTGTGGGGGGTTTCAATGTTTAGGCACATCAGGGGCTCTCCAAACGCAACATGGTGTCTCATCTCGATTCCAGTCAATTTTGCATTGAAAAGTCAAATGGCGCTCCTTCGCTTCCGAGCTCTGTCATGCGCCCAGTGGTTTACCCCCACATATGGGGTATCCGTGTACTCTGGACAAATTGTACAACAACTTTTGGGGTCCATTTTCTCCTGTTACCCTTGGTAAAAAAATAAAACAAATTGGAGCTGAAGTAAATTTTTTGTGAAAAAAAAGTTAAATGTTCATTTTTATTTAAACATTCCAAAAATTCCTGTGTGAGCACCAGAAGGGTTAATAAACTTCTTGAATGTGGTTTTGAGCACCTTGAGGGGTGAAGTTTTTAGAATGGTGTCACACTTGGGTATTTTCTATCATATAGACACCTCAAAATCACTTCAAATGAGATGTGGTCCCTAAAATAAAAAATGGTGTTGTAAAAATGAGAAATTGCTGGTCAACTTTTAACCCTTATAACTCCCTAATAAAAAAAAATGTTGGTTCCAAAATTGTGCTGATGTAAAGTAGACATGTGGGAAATGTTACTTATTAAGTATTTTATGTGACATATCTCTGTGATTTAATTGCATAAAAATTCAAAGTTGGAAAATTGCGAAATTTTCATAATTTTCACCAAATTTCCGTTTTTTTTCACAAATAAACGCAGGTACTATCAAATAATTTTTACCACTATCATGAAGTACAATATGTCACGAGAAAAAAATGTCAGAATCACTGGGATCCGTTGAAGCGTTCCAGAGTTATAACCTCATAAAGGGACAGTGGTCAGAATTGTAAAAATTGGCCCGGTCATTAACGTGCAAACCACCCTTGGGGGTAAAGGGGTTAAAGGATACATGAAAACTTATTATTTTGTGATCACTATTCCCCAAGTGACCCCCAACCCTTATATTTGCTATGCCATCTGGCCTGTTGGTTAATATTAGGTCTAGCAGTGCCCCCCTTCTTGTTGGGTCCTGAATTAGTTGTAAAAGGTTATTGTCGCTCATAGTTGTCAAAAACCGATTACCTTTGCTGGAACTGCAGGTTTCTGTTCCCCAATCTATTTCAGGGTAGTTGACGTCCCCCATAATAATGACTTCCCCTTGAGTCGCAACTTCATCTATTTGCTTTATGAGGATATTCTCCATTGCTTCCATTATTTTTGGAGATTTATAACAAACCCCTATAAGTAATTTATCATTTTTTCCCCCTCCCCTTATCTCCACCCACAGGGACTCTACATTTTCATTAAATTCACCTATATTATCACGCCGGATGGGTTTTAAGGACAATTTTACATACAGACACACCCCTCCCCCTCGCTTAGCTGAACAGACTATAGCCCTGCAAGTTAACAGCCCAGTCATGGCTCTCATCCAGCCATGTTTCAGATATCCCCACCATGTCATAATTATGCTCCAACAACATGAATTCTAATTCGTCCACTTTGTTGGCGAGGCTTCTGGCATTAGTATACATGCACTTGATGTTCCTCTCTGTACCTCTATTCTTTCTTAAATTATTAACTGTTCTAACCCCACCCCCCCATGCCTCCGCCACCCCCAACTTCCTTATTTGTGCCCAGGTCTCTATCTGCACTATCTTTCCCTCCTATAAAATGAATACCCTCCCCCCCAATTCCTAGTTTAAACACTCCTCAAACCTTCTAGCCATTTTCTCCCCCAGCACAGCTGCACCTTCCCCAATTGAGATGCAGCCCGTGCCTAGTGTAGCGCCTGTAGCCAACTGAGAAGTCGGCCCAGTTCTGAAGGAACCCAAACCCCTCCTTCCTACACCAATTCTTGAGCCACTTATTAACCTCCCTAATCTCCCGTTGCCTCTCTGGCGTGGCACGTGGTACAGGCAGTATTTCAGAAAATATCACGTTGGAGGTCCTTGCTTTCAGCTTGCAGCCTAATTCCCTGAAATCCTCTTTAAGGACCTTGCACTTACCTCTAACTTTGTCATTTGTGCCAGTGTGCACCCTGACCGCTGGGTCCTCACCAGCCCTTCCCAGTAATCTGTCCACCTGATCAGCAATGTGTCGGACTCGAGCGCCAGGTAGGCAGCACACCGTTCGACGATCTCTGTCTTTGTGACAGATTGCCCTATCTGTTCCCCTAATAATTGAGTCGCCCTCTACCAGCACCTGTCTGGCCTGCCCTGACAGCTGTTATGTCAGAGCTCCCAGAGTCGATCACCCCACCTGTGACGTGCACACACAGAGAGGAGGTAATGACAAGCTTAGGAAGATGACAGTCTATTCAGGTACAAGGCCAGTTGACCCGAGTGTCACAATCTGGCTTTTTCAAACCTCTCCATGGAGCCAGGTGACCGGCGGGTCCCAATCCTGGCTTTCTGATTTTTAGAAGATGCATTTCTGGAATAAATTGCAATGTTCAGAATGTTTTTAGAAATGCTTCTTTTTTTAAAACTTTTCTTATTTTTTGCAATACAAAGAACACACAATAATTGTAATTAGAAACCCGGAACCCAACCTAAAGTCTAGATTGTGTCCTCGAACCCTTACAGGAGCGTTCCTGACGTTCCTTAGACACAAAGTACCGGGGTTATTGCCAGTTATATGTCCTACAGACATGAGCCGGAAGATCTTTACACATGTGCTGTGCAGATGCTACATTGACTATAAAATGGAAAATTAGAAACTTTTCTAATTGTGTTGGGAATCCTTGATTCTCCTCCTTGAGTACTGGATAATCTAGAAAGAGTTGTTTTCTTTATGGGTCTCTTTCTTGTAATATAATGTTATGTCAGAACTAATTGACGTTCTTGTGAATGCTATGATCAGTTCCAGATTTACGAGGGTCCAATTATTGCCCTTCAAAATGCATTTACTATTATGTGATACCTTATAGCTTTCCTATTTCACAATTGGCGGCAAATCTCTGTGGTGGTTGACATGCCCTGCCCTTGTATTACATGGTTGGCCATTCATTTGAAAGTTTGGCATATAATACTACATTTTCTCTGCAGCTACATATTCAATGATGAGTTGATCGCCCAGCTGGTTTAGAAATGTAAAGAATATCCTAGTAATAGACAATCAAATTTTGAACATGAGTGATATGAGGTTATGTTTAGCTTTGAGTTTCTTTGTACCACTTAACCCATTGGGCCAAATTAGTCTCCATTCCAGACCTAATCTCATGCAATGTTGCTTATTTTTTCCTTGCATATATGAACCTTTAAAGTGTAAAAAAATTTTTTTAAAACCTGCAGTATGTCAATTTTTGCAGCGTTTTTCAACCAGCCAATTGAATGGGACAAAGTCACCTCAAAATACGCTCGTATTTTATGCAGCGTTTTTCCTGCAAACACTCTGGTTTTTCCAGCAGAAATATCTGCTGCTAATGCTCAACATCTGCAGATACCCTTAGGCTGACAGTGCACGCCTATCCAGGATTGCCAAGTTGAAGCTTTATTATTATTTTTTTTTCTAGATAACTTATCCAAAAAATCCCGGAAAGACATTTTCTTTTATGAACACATTAGAAAACGATTATGAACCAGAATTATTCTAAGTAATGTTAGGAGCTTAGAATACTGATGTGAATACGCTAGCAGTCACACCATTTACTATGAACTAGTCACTGCAATCGTAATACTCTTTACAATCTTCAGTTTAAAAAAAAATAAATAAATCACACGCACATCATATTGCTTTTTTCTAATGGATTGTGGAATTTCTGGACATTTAGCAATTGTGAGTCTATCCTGTTTCAGCCACATGATGCATAGATCACTAGAAACCTCCATCCTCCATGGCCTGCCTCCCTAGATCTTCATATTTACAGGTGGCCACCGTATTTGGCTTTTGGTGCTGCTCCAGTAGGCGCTGCATGTGGCCTATTTACCCTCCACCATATTGGCCTATAGCCTCTCCCTTTATCTTCTCCTAACTTCTCCTCCCAACAGTTCTCAGGTACAAAGTGGTAGCGCAGTTCATTAGTGTCCTCCCGAACGCCTCCCATCTTTAGCAAACTTATTCCTTCATTGTCCTTTTGCAATGATGGGTAGAATTAGTGGAATAGGCCAAAGACTCATTCCAGCTCCAGCATTTTTATCCGGAGGTGCAGAAGAGTATCGTAATCCCTTATTGTGCACCTGTAAACAAAAGTGCATTATGTAGACCGCATAGAATAAACAGTGTATAATATGTTCTAAAGAAAAAGGTAGGTACAAAGGATTAATCCATTGATTGTTGAGGTTTGATATAAAGGTCACGATCCTTACATGTCCCACGGGTTGGCTAAGTGTCATCCTTGGCTTTCCATTTCTGCTTCCAGGAGGCCTTGCAGCCTGCATGATCTTATGAGCAAGATCCTCATGATCTCTTCCATAGTGGACAACATGATCTGTTCTCACTCTCAGTATTCTGTTTTCTGCTTTTGTCGATGCCACCCCTGTTGGCCAATAACATGTCTTAACATTACTTTATCTGTTGTCACCTTTTCAGACTCCTTGCAAAGGTGTCTTTCCCAGTGAAATGGTTGCTCCTCAGGTGCAAACTCCAACTTGTCTTCCTGTTCTGAACTGTTCCCCACTAGAGTTCCCCAGTAGAGTTTGTCATCCTATCACCTTTCTTCTTACAGAAGCAGGAGGTCCACCTCTGTTCCCTTAGTCAAAACTACTTGAGTATCTAAGCACTCCACCTTGCTTGAAGGCTCTGTTAACAGTCTTCTTCGTGGAGAGGAAGCAATGCCAAACCATCTTATTGTTACTTTTATGCCACGGTCTGGCTCAGAATTTCCAGATTCGTCGCCTCGCTTGGCTTTCCCTTGGATGCTGCCTTCTACTAGCTAGATCTTTGTGGTTATCTCTAAGCTTTCTTTTTGGATCCCGGTTGTTGAGTGATTTCTTGGACAACTCCATAGTAAATTTAAAGAAACTCCAGTACGTTGTCTGCATATATATCTTGGGTTGAGGCGTTCTGTTTTCTCATCGAAACCGTCATGTTCAGCTCTGGCGACTGTGGGTTACAAATCCACCACAGAGATCAACAGTTCTTCCAGATTTTGTCTTCCAGCCAGTTTACTCATGTTGTGGTTTTCTCATACAGCTCTAGAGGTTTGTAAATTATAGTGGTGCCATACAACTCTGCTATGAAGGGGTCTATTTAAAGATATCCTAAAACTAGATGGGAATGAGAAGGGTAAACTGAAAAAATCTGACCCACAGTGTCTGTCAGTCACCATATCCTGATACTGTCTTGTAGAGAACACTTTTGTTAATTACCATCTGATATCTAACACTTTGTTAGCTGATTGGTGTGGTTTCTCTCTTTATGGAGGGTCTTTATGAAGGGTAAGTCTCAGGCTCTGTTCACTTCCCTTGGAAGGATTCTACCTAAAATAGCCAGACACCATGCTTAAAAGCAAACTGACCTCTTTACAATCAATCCCTTAAATACCACTGCTACTTGGCTTTTTGAGTGTTCATCTCCGACTGGGGTTTAAACCCCTTTCTGTAACTTTGTGGTTCCATTGTGGCAAAAATAACTGCGTATGCTTACCCTTCACCTTTTTTGATCCCTCACTGCTCCTTCTGGCCACCTTTTCTTCTCTTCTGGCACGTGAGCATTTGACCACTGCAGCCAACTAGTTTCTTGTGGCAGGTGCCTGCAACTGTGACGTGCCAAAAGCTTTCGTGTGAAGCTTTCTCTACTTTAGACCTGGATGTCCACAGCATGAGAAACTTCTCCAGATGGCACTAATATATTCGTTTTGTCCTTACATCTTTGTGCCGTCAGCCTTCTCCTGGCATCTGTCAAACCAAAATACTATTCCTACCATCCTTTATCATATCATTGGGGACCCTTCCCAGTGCCCCATAGTTTACTGCCTTCGGTAGTGTCTAATCTTCCATAATAACAAAAGACCAGGCAAGTTAAAACCCAGTCTTCTGGATTCCGACAGACTGGAGGTCCTCAGTAAATTAGACCACTAGCCGATTCCAGAAATCAATGGATTTACTGAACATTTATCTAATAAACTTGAGCAGCTTATATCAATTTTTTTTCTTTTACTTCCACATTATCATTCTGTATGTGTTCTATTTAGGGGTATCACTATATGACAGCAGAACAGCAGAGCCCTCATAGACATTAGATAGCTCTTTGCCAAACCTCTCCCCGGACTAGCCCATACCCAGGAATGCCTGTTCTCTATGAGCCAGACTTCTCTCCAGAGAGAACTGAAGGATCGGTGGTAGAAATTCAGCAGGCTGGACCCTTGGCTCCTCTTTGAAACGTGGACAAAGGGGAATTACTGGCACCAAGTCCCTGGATGGATGCAGCTGTGTCAAACTTTATCTGCCTGCCCGCAAGCCTCGGCCAAATTTTGGATTACAGGTGCATACTCTGGAAATTGCAATCACGTATGCCTTTTCTAAGTAGAAAAATAGGTTGCACTCACCCTCCCGTTAAGTTTCCTTCATTTAATCCTAGAACAACCATTTCGGCGGGAGGATAGTGGAGGACTTCTGGAAACGACGGCCATTTTGCGCTAACTGCAAACAGCCGATATCAAACTTTACTCGCTGCATTGTCACATTGCATGCTAAATATGCAAAATATGCAAATATTATGAATCTGTCGCCAGTTCTTTGAAATCAAGTTTGAGGGCAGCATGATGTAGAGGCAGAGACCCGGATTCCAGTGATGTGTCAATTGCTGGGCTACTTGTTGTAGATTTTATAAAATCACTGTTTTATCATTAGAAGACTATTAAATTTACTGCCTTGTTGTGCAGCCATGCCCCCAAGGCTAATTGGCAACTTTCTGTGAACTCACTGCAAAGGCAGAAAGCTTCCACCCAATGGCATGGGCAGAGTTACACAGATCTTAGCATTCATAAAACTAGTAGATCTGCTCAGAATAAACTACAGCAAGCAGCCCAGTAATATAAACATTGCTAGAAAAAGGGGTATCTGCCTCTTTATCGGGCTGTTCTCAGATAACATGGCAATAACCTGATGACAGATTCCCTTAAATTCACAATAAGAACTTCTTGATAAAATCTCTCCAAACTGATTCTTGCTCCTTGTTTTCACTAGAATTTTACCACCCAAAACTCTAGACAATATATTTACAGGATAAGGTTTAGTGGTCACTTAAAGGGAATCTGTCAACATGGACATTGTGGCAATGCTACCTACTTGGATGCATTGTGAGGTAACACAGAAACTGTTTTCATTTAAATGTCCAGGCTGGTTTATTGGGGCTTCATAGACCAGCCACAAGTAAAGGAAAATAAACAGCCTTTCAGTGCAACAAAACAAAGTAAACTGTTCTAATAAAGTTACTTTAGAGACAGTCCAGGACACACAGGCTGGATTGCATCCAGTATATTGGCTCGGTCTGGAGATATCACACAGAATGTCCTCTTACCTCAATATACTCAGACCATGTGTGAAACAAATAGACTCGATTTTACCTTGTGAACCACATGCATTGTAACATAGTAACATAGTAACATAGTTAGTAAGGCCGAAAAAAGACATTTGTCCATCCAGTTCAGCCTATATTCCATCATAATAAATACCCAGATCTACGTCCTTCTACAGAACCTAATAATTGTATGATACAATATTGTTCTGCTCCAGGAAGACATCCAGGCCTCTCTTGAACCCCTCGACTGAGTTCGCCATCACCACCTCCTCAGGCAAGCAATTCCAGATTCTCACTGCCCTAACAGTAAAGAATCCTCTTCTATGTTGGTGGAAAAACCTTCTCTCCTCCAGACGCAAAGAATGCCCCCTTGTGCCCGTCACCTTCCTTGGTATAAACAGATCCTCAGCGAGATATTTGTATTGTCCCCTTATATACTTATACATGGTTATTAGATCGCCCCTCAGTCGTCTTTTTTCTAGACTAAATAATCCTAATTTCGCTAATCTATCTGGGTATTGTAGTTCTCCCATCCCCTTTATTAATTTTGTTGCCCTCCTTTGTACTCTCTCTAGTTCCATTATATCCTTCCTGAGCACCGGTGCCCAAAACTGGACACAGTACTCCATGTGCGGTCTAACTAGGGATTTGTACAGAGGCAGTATAATGCTCTCATCATGTGTATCCAGACCTCTTTTAATGCACCCCATGATCCTGTTTGCCTTGGCAGCTGCTGCCTGGCACTGGCTGCTCCAGGTAAGTTTATCATTAACTAGGATCCCCAAGTCCTTCTCCCTGTCAGATTTACCCAGTGGTTTCCCGTTCAGTGTGTAATGGTGATATTGATTCCCTCTTCCCATGTGTATAACCTTACATTTATCATTGTTAAACCTCATCTGCCACCTTTCAGCCCAAGTTTCCAACTTATCCAGATCCATCTGTAGCAGAATACTATCTTCTCTTGTATTAACTGCTTTACATAGTTTTGTATCATCTGCAAATATCGATATTTTACTGTGTAAACCTTCTACCAGATCATTAATGAATATGTTGAAGAGAACAGGTCCCAATACTGACCCCTGCGGTACCCCACTGGTCACAGCGACCCAGTTAGAGACTATACCATTTATAACCACCCTCTGCTTTCTATCACTAAGCCAGTTACTAACCCATTTACACACATTTTCCCCCAGACCAAGCATTCTCATTTTGTGTACCAACCTCTTGTGCGGCACGGTATCAAACGCTTTGGAAAAATCGAGATATACCACGTCCAATGACTCACCGTGGTCCAGTCTATAGCTTACCTCTTCATAAAAACTGATTAGATTGGTTTGACAGGAGCGATTTCTCATAAACCCATGCTGATATGGAGTTAAACAGTTATTCTCATTGAGATAATCCAGAATAACATCCCTCAGAAACCCTTCAAATATTTTACCAACAATAGAGGTTAGACTTACTGGCCTATAATTTCCAGGTTCACTTTTAGAGCCCTTTTTGAATATTGGCACCACATTTGCTATGCGCCAGTCCTGCGGAACAGACCCTGTCGCTATAGAGTCACTAAAAATAAGAAATAATGGTTTATCTATTACATTACTTAGTTCTCTTAGTACTCGTGGGTGTATGCCATCCGGACCCGGAGATTTATCTATTTTAATCTTATTTAGCCGGTTTCGCACCTCTTCTTGGGTTAGATTGGTGACCCTTAATATAGGGTTTTCATTGTTTCTTGGGATTTCACCTAGCATTTCATTTTCCACCGTGAATACCGTGGAGAAGAAGGTGTTTAATATGTTAGCTTTTTCCTCGTCATCTACAACCATTCTTTCCTCACTATTTTTTAAGGGGCCTACATTTTCAGTTTTTATTCTTTTACTATTGATATAGTTGAAGAACAGTTTGGGATTAGTTTTACTCTCCTTAGCAATGTGCTTCTCTGTTTCCTTTTTGGCAGCTTTAATTAGTTTTTTAGATAAAGTATTTTTCTCCCTATAGTTTTTTAGAGCTTCAATGGTGCCATCCTGCTTTAGTAGTGCAAATGCTTTCTTTTTACTGTTAATTGCCTGTCTTACTTCTTTGTTTAGCCACATTGGGTTTTTCCTATTTCTAGTCCTTTTATTCCCACAAGGTATAAACCGCTTACACTGCCTATTTAGGATGTTCTTAAACATTTCCCATTTATTATCTGTATTCTCATTTCTGAGGATATTGTCCCAGTCTACCAGATTAAGGGCATCTCTAAGCTGTTCAAACTTTGCCTTCCTAAAGTTCAATGTTTTTGTGACTCCCTGACAAGTCCCCCTAGTGAAAGACAGGTGAAACTGCACAATATTGTGGTCGCTATTTCCTAAATGCCCAACCACCTGCAGATTTGTTATTCTGTCAGGTCTATTAGATAGTATTAGGTCTAAAAGTGCTGCTCCTCTGGTTGGATTCTGCACCAATTGTGAAAGATAATTTTTCTTGGTTATTAGCAGAAACCTGTTGCCTTTATGGGTTTCACAGGTTTCTGTTTCCCAGTTAATATCCGGGTAGTTAAAGTCCCCCATAACCAGGACCTCATTATGGGTTGCAGCTTCATCTATCTGCTTTAGAAGTAGACTTTCCATGCTTTCTGTTATATTTGGGGGTTTGTAACAGACCCCAATGAGAATTTTGTTACCATTTTTCCCTCCATGAATTTCAACCCATATGGACTCGACATCCTCATTCCCTTCGCTAATATCCTCCCTTAAAGTGGACTTTAGACAAGACTTTACATAGAGACAAACCCCTCCTCCTCTCCGATTTTTACGATCCTTTCTAAACAGACTGTAACCCTGTAAGTTAACTGCCCAGTCATAGCTTTCATCTAACCATGTCTCGGTTATTCCCACTATGTCAAAGTTACCTGTAGATATTTCTGCTTCTAGTTCTTCCATCTTGTTTGTCAGGCTTCTGGCGTTTGCGAGCATGCAGTTTAGAGGATTTTGTTTTGTTCCAATCTCCTCACTGTGGATTGTTTTAGAAATGTTCTTACCTCCCTTCTGAGTATGTTTTCCTGGGTCGTCTTTGTTCGAGTCTGATGTTTTTCTTCCCGTCCCCTCTTCTTCTAGTTTAACGCCCTCCTGATGAGTGTAGCGAGTCTTCTGGCGAATGTGTGTTTCCCAGGTTTGTTGAGGTGTAGTCCGTCTCTGGCGAGGAGTCCATCATACCAGTAATTCACACCGTGGTCCAGGAATCCAAATCCTTGTTGTCTGCACCATCGTCTTAGCCAGTTGTTTGCATCAAGGATCCTGTTCCATCTCCTGGTGCCATGCCCGTCTACTGGAAGGATAGAAGAAAAAACTACCTGTGCATCCAGTTCCTTTACTTTCTTCCCCAACTCTTCAAAGTCCTTGCAGATTGTCGGTAGGTCCTTCCTTGCCGTGTCATTGGTGCCAACATGTATCAGAAGAAATGGGTGGACGTCCTTGGAGCTGAAGAGCTTTGGTATCCTATCGGTCACATCCTTGATCATCGCACCTGGAAGGCAGCATACTTCTCTTGCAGTTATGTCCGGTCTGCAGATGGCTGCTTCGGTGCCTCTCAGTAGTGAGTCTCCCACCACCACCACCACTCTTCGTTGCTTCTTGGCTGTACTTTTTGCTGTCACTTGTTGCTGTGTGCCCTTTTCTTTTTTGCTTGCTGGTATTGCTTCATTCTTAGGTGTGCCATCTTCATCCTCTACAAAGATTTGATATCGGTTCTTCAGTTGTGTGGTTGGTGATTTCTCCATGGTCTTCTTGCTTCTTTTGGTCACATGCTTCCACTCATCTGCTTTTGGAGGTTCTCTGACACTTTTTTCACCTTCTGTGACCAGTAGAGATGCTTCTGTTCTGTCTAGAAAGTCTTCATTCTCTTTGATGAGTTTCAAAGTTGCTATTCTTTCTTCCAGACCCCGCACCTTTTCTTCTAAAAGGGCCACTAGTCTACACTTCTGACAGGTGAAATTGGATTCTTCTTCTGGTCGATCTGTGAACATGTAGCACATGCTGCAGCTCACCATGTAGGTTGTCACATCTGCCATGTTGCTCCTAGATCCTGCTGACTTGCTGTGTGTTTTCCTTCTTGTGTAATCTACTCAGCCAAGCTCTCTTGCAATAATGTCCTACAGGCAAAAATTGGTGATGCTTTCGAAGCAGCTGGTCCCGGCTGTACCCAACGATCTTCTAGCTTAGGGAGACTTCGCTTCTCCCAGAAGGCACCTGGAATATGCAAATTAGCCTCCTGAAGCTTGAATCCCTGGTTTGGTGATGCTTTCGAAGCAGCTGGTCCCGGCTGTACCCAACGATCTTCTAGCTTAGGGAGACTTCGCTTCTCCCAGAAGGCACCTGGAATATGCAAATTAGCCTCCTGAAGCTTGAATCCCTGGTTTGAAGCTTGAATCCCTGGTTGGTGTGTGGGTACGGTATTTGGGCAGCCAGACCGCCGCCCATCTCTTACGCTGCCCGTAAACCTGGCCCAGATGCACAAAACCAGCCTCTTGGTACTATGATGTAAACTTGAAGTATTGGTTTAGTGCACAAAGAGGACAACCACCTCCGTGATGCATACCTCCCATCAACTATGTGTCCGGAAGCCACCTTACAACATGTAGGTTATAGAAAATTGAATAAAATTATACATTGATCTCTGTGATCCGATGTTTTATTTTAGAAAAATCCACTTTTTTTAATATGTTAATGAGCTGTTATAATCTATGGGTGGGACACAGATGTCCGTGATATTTAAAATAAAGGGGGCATTAGTGTGAGAAATTTAATGACTGACAGTCTAACACTTCTGATCTGCATACCTCACACTGGTAAAGACCCCTTTCATATAAAATAAGCCCTGGAGGCAGATTCCCAGGGAGATCGATGTCCAGCCCATAGATGTTAAAAGCTAATTTACATATTAAGAAAAATGTGGATTTCTCCGGAATAAGAGATCGGATTGCAGATATCAAGGGATCGTTTTGTTACTATGACTGACAAGCCCATGCAGACGACTTAAAAGGATTATTCCTACTCACATATTCCTTTTAAATGGGCGGCTGCAGGTAGAATCCAACTTTAATTTTCACCCTGTAGCTGCTGCTCTAGTAAGTCACCATTTTACCCTAAGAATAACCCTATATCTGTAGGTAAATAGAGTTTTGGAACACTGACCTGTTCACTTTCATATTAAAACAATCACTTATTGTTGGCCTTCATCAATCGTGTCAAGAATTCACCAAACACAAAATTAGATACATCGGTTAGGAAGTCATCCCAAATTTGCTGCCAATCAGATTTTCTTGATCTGTTTTTGTTGTTTAACTATATTTTTTTTATTCTTTATTTTATTTTGGGAAAGGTAAGCTATATTTGATTTTGCAGTAAAAATAAAAAGCGATTATATAGCCAGCTCAGAACTAATTATCTGCTTGTCCATGTCTCGCATCACAGGTTTCACAGACGACAGACGGACTGGATGCAGACCTTTGGAAGGATGGTTTATTTAAGTCCAAGGTGACAAGATATCTCTGCTTCACCAGAGCTTTCTCAAGAGAAAACGTAAGTCGGAACATCTATCAGTGGCTTGGTTTGCTGTCATTTGTTGTCATCTCCTCACCTTGTTCTTGTTCTTCTTCAGAGCCATTTAGGGAATGTCTTGGTAGATATGAAACTGATCGATATAAAGGACACATTACCTGTGGGCTTCATACCCATCCAAGAGACGGTTGATACACGTAAGTACTTGTCAATGTATGAAGCTTTATTCTCCTCTTATCTTTTCTAAAATGTGCCATCACTTAATGACTGGTAGGGGTTGCTCTTCCGAGACCCTTATTACAACTTCCGAGACCCCTGTTGGCTCTGCAGGGAACCACTGAATGAGGCTATGATGCAGTTTACTTTCAGAGTGACGGTGAAGGAGGACGGAGTTCTAAATCAACTCTATGAACTCTTCATTCTTGGGATTGCAAAGGGTTTTGGAGATCAGACCATCGCCAATGATAACTGCATGATTTTTCAATGCTGTGACATGGAAATACCCCTTTTATTAGATTGTGATGTCCATTGAAGACCAACTAGAACATCTTCTGATGCATTTTCAGATTTTGAATGAATGTGAATATGTCATGCTTTTAACCCAGGTTTTCCTAGGAAAAGGCCATAAAAATCTGATTGGAGATCCAACTTTTGGCAATCCCTGCTGAGCTGTGGTTCTCGATTTACGTCTTATCCTGTATAAAGGTCATCAATATGAGATTAGTGGGGGGGTCTGACAGCCAGCAGCACCACCAATAGCTGAAAACTGCTCAGGCTGCAGCCAAAACTAAGCTGAACATAACAGCCCCTACATTGCTTGGGTGTAAATGACAAGAACTTCACTTTATCTGGTTGGGGTTGGCCGTGACCTAAAAATGAATGGCCAGAAAGTAGGATTGGTCATCAATATGACGATATCGGTGCAGTAGTGTGGGCGATTACCCTGCAGTGGCCATTAAGAAATGCACAGCGCTGCTGACTTGGCAGTCTTCAGCTCATCAATAGTGGTGTTCAGTGCCGGACCCTGCCAGATCTCACATTAATGATGTACCCTTAAGATAGCAATTCAAAGGCAAACACCCTCTCAACGTAGTAGCTTGTCTTTTCCTCTATGTAACTTGAGCCCAGGATGCAGCATAAACCTGCTGTGTCGAAGTCCAGCAAAGGAGTAGTATTCCGGCTCACGGCATTATTTAGATTAAAACTCAAGAAACTATTATTCCATATTGGTAAAAAAATTTTACAATCATCAACGACCCGACAGATCAACCACATGTCGTTGATTATAAGAAATGTTGTCAATACGTAATAATAAAAGTTTCTCGGATTTTCATCTGAACTATGCTGTGAACCAGATTTCCACTACTTTATTGCCTATCTTTAGGATAATCAGTTGTTAGGTCCTGAACAACCCCTTTGACATAGACTGAAAAGCCAATCTTAATGTGTTCATTCAGTGTCCTTAATTTGGGTCTAGTCTTGTATAAAGCGTTTTCCAAGTCCTTTAAAGTCCATCATATACAACTAATGAAGAACCTGTGGAAGCTTCAGTTTTGATGTTATCAAACTTAGCTGTTGATGACTTTTTTTCCACTACAGAGGAGGTTGCCTTTCGGAAAAAACGACTGTGTATCAAGTTTATCCCAAGAGACTCGACGGAAGCTGCAATCTGTGACATCCGCATCCTGAGCCGCTCGAAACAGGCCCCACCTCAGTATACGTTCATAGGGTGAGTGTGACCGGCACTTCTGCTCATCGCCCTGTACCCTACTAACAAAAAATTAATTTCCAGGTCACTCGGTGAAGGAGCTGTATAACTACAACAACGGCATCCATGGATGTCAAAGAGGAGGCTGCTAGGGAATGACTCGGGAAGTTTTTACATTGGCCAATTATCGTGAACCGGATAATATCTCGGAAACTGGGCAGTGTAAAAAGGCTGCTGATTTTGCAGTGAATTAGCAAAATGCTCGTTCATTGTGTGAAATGAATTGTAATCATCGTTTTCAACAGCACATTGTACTGTCTAAGCATTAGATGTGCTGCCGAGAGCAATGACAGTCTATGAGCACAGGATGATCTATTAAAGGAAACCTGCAGGTTTTTAGACCCCAAACTAACGTCATCTACAGTACAGTGGCATGTATGAGCTTAAGCACCCCTGGTCAAAATCAGTTATTGTGAAGAGTTAAGCAAGTTGAAGATTAAGTGATCTCTAAAAGGCCTAAAGTTAAAGATGACACATTTTCTTATGATTTTAATTAATTTTTTTATTTTTTTTTATCTTTAAAAAAACTACATAAAGAAAAATGGAACCATACCATCACGTGACAATTAAGCCACATGTAGTGCTAAACACTTGTAAAGTAAAATGCCTGTATAATGCTAATTAATCAGAGACTAAAATTATTTATTTTCTACATATGTAAGGGATATGTTTCCAATAACAAGACAGAGTGTAGATAACTTTCTATGATGTATCATTGCTGTAGCTGTTCTCCCCAAGTGTGTTTTATGGTTTGAGGACTCCCCTTTTTTATACTAGTCTTTTTTATGTCTGAAATCTATATTTGTTCAAATAAAATATTTTGACCTTTATTTACAAGTGTTTAGCAGTCTTGATCTACATGTGGCTTAATTGTTATGTGAGCTGTATGGTTCTATATTATATGGAGTATTGCCTGTTTCTCGTTTGAGAAAAATGGGCTTGGATAGTATGTTTACCATAAAGGAAAATGGGCCAGTGCAAAAGTTTGGGCTCTTTCCATGTGTAGTACTTAGTAGTGCCCCCTTTTTGCAAGTATCCCAGCTTCTAAACACTTTTTGTAGTCAACTAAGAGTCTTTCAAATCTTTGAGGGATTTTCATCCGTTCTATCTTGGAGAATTCCTCCAATTCTGTGAGATTCCTGGGTCGTCTTGCATCCTCTGCTATTTTGAGGTCTAGCCACAGATTTTCAATGATGTTCATTCAGATCAAGGGACTGTGAGGGCCATTGTAAAACCTTCATCTTGCACCCAAAGCCTGATTGATCCACCCCCATGCTTAATGGTTTGCAAGATGTTCTATTCATGAAATTCTGTGCCCTTTTTCCTCCACTCATACCTTTTGATCATTGTGGACAGCGTTCTATTTTTAACCCCTTAAATACCAGGGGTATTTCTGGGTCTTTTTTGTGCTCTCCTTCTTCCCAGAGCCATAACTTTATTCTTCCAGCAAAATGGCCATGTGAGGGTTTGTTTTATGCATGACGAGTTTTACTTTTGAACGACACCATTGCTTTTACCATATCGGGTCCTGGAAAAAGTGAGAAAAATTTAAGTGCTGTGAAATTGAAAAAATGCTATTCCACATTTTTATTTTTTGTACTATATGTACTAAATGCGAAAACTGACCTGCCATTGTGATTCTCCAGGTTAAAGGGACTCTGTCACCTGAATTTGGAGGGAACAATTTTCAGCCATAGAGGCGGGGTTTTCGGGTGTTTGATTCACCCTTTCCTTACCCGCTGGCTGCAATATTGGATTGAAGTTCATTCTCTGTCCTCCGTAGTACATGCCTGCACAAGGCAAGATTGCTGATGTTTTTCTTGATACCATTTTGGGATAAATACAATGTTTTGATCCTGTTTCCAAAATGCATCAGTCTTGTTAAGATATTCTTTTGCATACTTATGATGCTGAGTTTTATGATGAGGATGCAGGAGAGGTTTTCTACTGATGACTCTTCCATGAAGGCTCTTCCATTTGTGCAAGTGTCTCGGAACAGTAGAACAATGTATTACAACTCCATAGTCTGCTAAATCTTTCTGAAGGTCTTTTGCACTCAAGCGGGGGTTCTGATTTGCTTCTCTAGTAATCCTACGAGCAGCTCACTGAAATTTTGCTTGGACCTCCACTGTTCCTGTTAATTGCCGTTTCATAATTACATTTCGAACTGAGGAAAGGGCAACTTGAAAACGCTTTGCTATCTTCCCATTGCCTTCTCCTGGTTTGTGGGCCTCCACCAATTTCATTTTCAGAGTGCTAGGCAGCTGCTTAGAAGAACGCATGGCTGCTGTTTTTTTTTTTTTTTTTTTGGTAAAGGAGGCCGGATTTTTATAAAGTTGGGAAACTAGCATCACGTGGCCTTCCCAAACGATGATGGTGAACAAGCCATAACCCTAACAGGCTAATTAACTTTTTACCAATGTTTCAAACCTTATTTGAGCACACAGATCTCCAAGGTTGCCCAGACTTTTGCATCTGCCAGTTTTCCTTTTTTGTAATTTTATAAAATGTAAAAATGACAATATTTAAAATACAAAGAAAGGCTGTGTGCACACATTCCGGAATTTTCGCGTTTTTTCGTTTTATAAACCGCGAAAAAACGCATCCATTAAGCATTCTATTAATAGAATGCAATCCGCAATTTTTGTGGACATGTTGCGTTTTTTTCTGCAAAAAAAACGCATTGCGGTAAAAAATGCAGCATGTTCTTCATTAATTTTGCAGATTTTTCGCAGACTTCCTGCTATTTAATGCATTGGGAAGCTCCGATTAAAAAAAACGCGAAAAAACGCATGCGGATTTCCTGCAGAAAAAGTCAGTTTTTGTTCAGGAAATTTCTGCAAAGAATCCTGACGTGTGCACATAGCCAAAATGTGTCATCTTTAACTTTAGGCCTTTTTAGAGATCATTTCAACTTTCTTAACTGTTCACAATAACAGTCATTTTGACGAGGGGTTCCCAAAGTTTCCCATGCCACTGTATGTAAAGTCCCTGTAATATTGATAGCCACAACCAAACGTTCCTTTTAGAACTGTGTTCTTCCTCTCCCTCAAAAAGACTTTATTAGCAGGTCCAAAATGCAATTTTTGTTGCCAAAGCAAGAAAAAAATAAGTGTGACAGGGGAGGGGATCGGGTTTATGGGTATGGGATATTGGTGGCGCAATTTGACACTCAAATATCTTAAGCCAGACTCTCACTAGTGGTTTGAGGTGGTACAGTTGTTTTCTGATGGCATAGTAGGTTCTTCACGCTTTTCTTTTCTGGGCCTTTGCTGCTTGCTTTAGGCTTCTGGTTTGGCAGCACCCATGTTGCTCTGAATGTTTCCAGCACTGCCAGGCTATCTTGTGGGCCTCCCTCGTTGGGGATAGTAGGAGGAGGTCATCTGCATACAGCAAGAACTTCACTTCTTGGTCGTGCAGAATGAGGCCTGGGGCGGAGAAGGCTTCCAGAACTGCAGCTAGTCCATTTATGTAGATGCTGAATATGGTTCAGGCTGCCCCCACGGCCCCGCCTGAAGAAAGCCATCCTTTTCCTATTCACCCTTATGCTGCAATTTTTCTCAGTGTATGAGCTCTTGATGACCTGCTGGCTTGCGCTCTCTCCCCCGTGCTGGCTTGTGCTCTCCCCCGCGCTCTCTTTCAACTTATCCTATTTTTATTCAGTCGCCATGACGGCACAACGAGAGAGGGGATCCGCCCTTCAGGGACAGGAAACCTCAGACATAAAAAGGGCGGCACCTCACTCCCCCGCCAGTTGGTTTCCTGTCCCTGACAGTGGAACCTCTTCAGACAGGCCCTGAGAAGAGGGTCGAAGAAAAGAAGTTATCCCACTCCTGACAGGCCGATGCAGGTAGCGGGGGTCCCCTACCTCGGCCTGGTCAGGAAGATGGAAGCACCACACGGCAGGGGGACTGTCTGTGTAGGTGACAGCAGTAGGAAGCAGCCCTAGGCAGAGGGGTTGGCTTCTAAAGGTGCCGCTTTATACCTGGTACGTAAGGTCCCCATGGTGCCGCATCTGCTGGAGCCTCCGGGGTCTGTCCGCCGCTGGCGCTGGGGTCTGCGATGGCTGGGGAGTGCTGCCGTCCTTGTTCGGTGCGTCTGCTCTCAGTGCCGCAGCTGCGTCCGGAAGAGGCGTGTCCGGATGACGCGGCGAGCGGCGCGGGGCGATGACGCGGCCGCGCATGCGCGGTGGCGCCTTGTTCCGGCTAATGGCGGCGCCCAGCGTTGGGGGTGGGATTTTGGCCTCGGGGTGTCCGGCGCTCTCAGGCGGCTAGCGGTCGGACCCTAGCGGTGCAGTACCAATCAGCGGTACACCGAGGGATTTCCCTGCTGACCCCCATCCGGGGGTGGTACCCAGGGGGATGGATTTAAACGTTGCACTGAGGCCTCAGCGTGTACCTGTCCACCTTTTCCGGTATGGAGTAAGGATAAAGTTTCTAGGAACGAGATCCTATCGTCTATGTCCATGATTCAGGATGCAGCAGCCTTCCTTTCGGATGCGTCAGCAGATTCCGTTAGGCTGGCCGCAAGGTCCTCAGCCTTGTCTAATGCAGCCCGTAGAGCTCTTTGGATAAAATGCTGGCCAGGAGACTTACAGGCCAGATCGAAGCTATGTGGCATCCCCTGTGAGGGTGTTCATTTGTTTGGCCCAGTACTAGATGAACTTCTAGAAAAGGCGGGTGACAGCAAAAAACGATTCCCTCTTTTGACAAGACCCTTCTATAGGCGGGATTACAACAGAGGAGGGCCGTATCGCCGAAGATCGGACAGAGATTCAAATAGAGAATCGACCAGATATAACTCTTACAGAAGAAGAGGTAGAGGTTATATGTTTAACTCATCTAGAGACTCTAAAAAACCTCAATGACTGGCGGTCCAGGTGGGCGGTAGGCTTTTAGCCTACTATCCGGCCTGGTTAAAGATCACCAATAGTCCATGGATACTCAGTATCATTAAAGAGGGGTTAAAGTTCCAGTTCCATCATATCCCTCAGGACAAATTTAAATTAACTCCTATCCGTTCTTCTCCTGCAGAACAGTTGGCATTGGAGTCAGAGGTTCAAGATCTCCAACAAAAGGGGGTTCTTATTAAAGTACCCACGGAAGAACAAGGTACGGGGTTTTATTCCCCTTTATTCCTGGTAAAGAAGCCAGATGGGTCATATCGTACCATCATCAATCTGAAAGGCCTGAATGAATTCTTGCTGGTCCCATCCTTTAAAATGGAATCTGTGAAAACGGCAATAAAGCTTCTTTTTCACAATTGCTTCATGGTTGTCTTAGATCTGAAATACGCCTATTACCATGTCCCGATACATGTAAATCATCAGCGCTTTCTCAGGGTGGCGGTTTCTCTTGCCGGCACAGTAGAGCACTTTCAATATCGGGCACTCCCCTTTGGTGTTGCAGTCGCACCACGGGTTTTCACTAAGATTATGGTAGAGGTTATGGCACACCTTCATGAGCAAAACATACTAATAATTCCCTACCTGGATGATTTATTGATCGTTGGGCGTTCAGAGTCACACTGTAACTAGCAGTTGGAGAAGGTGATGGCAGCATTACATAACTTAGGATGGATTATCAATCTCAAAAAATCACGTCTTCAGCCCTTAACATCACAGCAGTTTTTGGGTCTTATTGTAGATTCGGGTCAGCAGGAATGTCGCCTGCCGGACTCAAAGGTTGATAGTATTCATCGGCTGGCCTCCAGAGCAATTAATAATCCCGTTATCTCCTTAAGAGGTGCCATGTCACTTTTGGGTTCTCTTACTTCTTGTTTTCCGGCGGTGCTGTGGGCACAGCTTCACTCCAGGTCTCTGCAATGGGATGTTCTACATAATTTTCGTCGGCTGGGCGCCAATCTTGATAAAATCTCTATCTGTTGAGGCCACCGATCCACTAATTTGGTGGACGCACATTCCGAATCTGCGTAGAGGTGTACCCTGGACAAATCAAATAACGCGAGTAATAACAACTGATGCTAGCCCCACGGGTTGGGGGGCACACTGGGAAGATGATTGCATTCAGGGTCTGTGGTCCCAGTCTGAGCGAGACACGTCTTCCAATCTAAAAGAATTGTTGGCGGTAGAACGTGCCTTGAATGGATTCCTTATACCTCTGCAGGGCAGACATGTCAGACTACTCTCTGACAACCAGGTGACCGTTGCTTATGTTAACCACCAAGGAGGTACGCGGTCTAGGTCATTAATGAACGTTACAAATCGTATTTTTCAGATGGCCGAAAATCACCTACTCTCCCTTACGGCCCTTCATATAAAGGGAAAGCTAAATACCATGGCCGATTATTGAAGCCGCAACGAGCTCAAACAAGGGGACTGGTCTCTAAAATCGGCTGTCTTCAATCAGATCATACGTTTATGGGGATGTTCAGAAATAGATCTTTTTGCCAGTCGAGGAAACAGGAAACTACATCAATTCTGTTCCCTAAATCCGGAGGACAACCCGTATGCAGTCGACGCTCTTCTAATCTCCTGGAACTTCAGTCTCGCCTATGCCTTTCCCCCTCTAAATCTGATTCCTATAGTTCTGAGGAAAATTCGGGAAGACAGGGCCCGAGTGATATTAATAGCCCCGTTCTGGCCCAGAAGGTCGTGGTTCCCATGGCTGAGAAGCATGTCCATTTCCCAGCCGTGGATCCTCCCAGAAATACCAGACCTCCTTTCCCAGGGTCCAGTCCTGCATCCACGAGTAACCAACTTACACCTGACAGCGTGGAATTTGAGAGGTCACTTCTAAAAGGGAAGGGATTTTCTCAAAATCTTATAAATACACTGCTTAGAAGTAGGAAAGCCTCCACGACAAACATTTATGTTAGGGTTTGGAGAAGATTCCTATCGAGTTCAGGGGCGCAAATTGATCAAAGACCTGATATTACTCAAATCTTAGAATTTTTACAAAAGGGCCTAGAGTTAGGCTTAGCCACCAGCACCCTTAGAGTTCAGGTTTCCGCTCTAGGGGCGCTATATAATTCTAACTTAGCCAGTAATCACTGGATAACAAGGTTTTTCAAGGCGGTTACCAGATCCAGGCCAGTTATTAAACAAAAAATAGTCCCATGGGACCTAAATCTTGTGCTCTCAGCTCTAACACAAGCCCCGTTCGAGCCTATTGACTCTGTCCCAATCAAGATCCTGTCGGTCAAAACGGCCCTCTTAGTTGCCCTCACATCCGCGAGAAGGGTTAGTGATCTACAGGCATTGTCCAGACAACATCCATATATGCAGTTTAGGGAAGATAGAGTGGTGATGAGACCTGACCCTCTTTATCTTCCAAAGATTGCTTCAAAATTTCATAGATCCCAAGAGGTGGTCCTACCTTGATTCTGTCCTAATCCCTCTAACGATAAGGAACAGAGATTTCATTGTTTGGACGTACGAAGGTGTCTTCTCAAATACATTTCAGTAACAGACACCTGGAAAAAAGATCACTCCTTATTTTTATCCTACCAGGGAGTTAGGAAGGGGCTTAGGGTATCAAAAAATACGCTAGCCAGATGGATTAGGGAGGCGATATCTCTTGCTTATACCGCAGGTGGCCTGGAAATTCCAGAAGGTATAAAGGCTCACTCCACTCGTGCGGTAGCCACATCCTGGGCTGAGAGAGCAGAGGTGTCGATTGAGGACATTTGTAAGGCGGCCACATGGTCTTCTCCATCTACCTTTCTTAGACACTATAGGATCTAGGTGGCTCCTCCGACCTCACGTTTGGGAGAAGGGTGCTGGAGGCAGTGGTCCCTCGTCACTTTTCACTTCTCTTAAAGTCTCTCGTTGTGCTGTCATGGCGACTGAATAAATACGTACGCTACTCACCTGGTAGCAGTGTTTTTTCAGGAGCCATGACAGCACCCTTATATTCCCTACCCTCTTTGCTTTATGGGTTCAACACTTCCTTTAGTTAATTCCTAAGTTTATTCACTGGGTGAATTGTACTATATATTAATATTGTTTATGTGCTACTAACCTAGAAGGTCCTTTCATACTCTGTAAACCAACTGGCGGGGGAGTGAGGTGCCGCCCTCTTTATGTCTGAGGTTTCCTGTCCCTGAAGGGCGGATCCCCTCTCTCGTTGTGCTGTCATGGCTCCTGAAAAAACACTGCTACCAGGTGAGTAGCGTACGTATTTTTAAAAACAAGCTCTCATACGTCTATCGTAGAAGGGGAGAAAAGAATGAAAGGGCAAAAACGAAAATTGTCTCATTTTGGAGTTAAGACCCAAAAGAGGCATATAAACCAATTACAGCAAATTGAGCTCATTCATTATAAATGAAGAGCTATTTTCCAAAAATTAGTTTGTGTTTGTTCATCAACATTTTTTAAGATCTCTACTTGTAGCCAGTAGAAAAATCAATTTATTTACTTCCAGTAAATAAAACCTGCCCTGTTCATGTGAGAGACACACAGTTGAGGCCCGCCATACATATTGGACTGCTGGACAATTCCCTAAAATATCGTCAGGGTTCACGTGATTTCAGTTTGTGTACGGGTGCCTTCAATCCTGCTCTAATAATTTCTTAATCGAAAGGTGAGAGGGGCAGCTGATACCACATCTATTGATACCTCTTTTCATTATGAGACAGGTGTTGGATACCCGCTGGTCCCGGCAATTGCCAGTAGACATTACATGGCCTTCCTCTCTCTTAGGGCTCATACTCACTTTGCGTGAAATATTGCCGAGTCTCGCATGTTAATACCTAGTTCTGCCACCGGTACTCCAGAGCGGAGCGTGCGGCCACATAGCAATACATGGAGCTGCATGCTCTGCTCCCAAGTGCCAGCGGCAGAGCCGGGTGTTACCATGTGAGACTGGGCCGTATTTCACGCAAGTGAGTATGAGTCCTTAGTCTTGATGTAGAAGTGAAGAGAACGAATCCGTTAATTGTTACAGATCACATGAAAACCCCTAAGGTCACAGCCGTCTCTCTGGCACATGGGGAAGTTGTACAGCTGAGAGGATTTGATATGTAGCTGGGCCCCGCGGGCCTCTCGCTTCTTGGCCCCCGCGGGCCTCTCGCTTCTTGGCCCCCGCGGGCCTCTCGCTGCTTGGCCCCCGCGGGCCTCTCGCTGCTTGGCCCCCGCGGAAGGGTTAAACATAGGCAGTAATGGTTTTACAGAACAGCTCTGTGTACTCCGGGTCCCTTTGTGTACAGTCAGAATATGTTTGAAAATCAGGGCAAGCCAACTGTGACAAATATGCAATAACAGCGGATGTTTTGGATGGGGGTGAATACTTGCGCACAACACTGAAGCCTCTTGAAAAAAATGAAATATTTGTATGTTAACTCTTACTTTGCCTGCCTAACATCTTGACTTTAATTTGCTTTTAATCTATTATACAGGGAGTTGAACAGTATGGGCATCTGGTATCGAATGGGAAGAGTTCCACGTGCTCCCGAGTCTCCACAACCTTCAACGCCTTCATCCCCATCTGCTGTGGTCACATCTGCATCTGCTCCAAACCTCCCAAGGTAATCGCCTCTTTCCAGATCAGCTGTGCCTCATGACTAAGAATTAAATAAAAGCCAACCAGACGATTGTCAAAATCATTGGCTGAAATCGATCCTGAGAGAATCCTACAAAACACTTATTGCTTATAAGAATAGGTAATCAGTATGTAACAGTTAGGACTTTGCTTTACTGGGACCTCTCTGGAGGAGGTTAGGATGGAACGATGTTCACGGACTCGTTCTCCTGCTCCTCTGGATGTGTATGGAACTGTCAGATATAGTGTTGTACTTGGCCATCTCCATCAATGTTGTTACTATTAAATAGAGCGGTTGTGAGTGTTCACAACCACTGGTTAATTCAACTGGCTCCAGAACTGGGCTTTGGTACCTTACTCTAGTGATCAGCGGGGCCCCATTGTTCATCCATTTATTACCAACCCTGTGGATAGTTGATAAATGTTATTGATGGGTCCGCACCACCAATTTCTTTATTAAACTGCCTTCGGCTCGATCTCCAGCCATGGTAACTTGATGGGTGTACGATCTGTAGGAAGATCGATCTTGTGCATACCTAGGTAGGTGCACCAGGGTCTTCTTCGCCATTATCTTGATAGTATCAAGCCATTGGGTTGCTGGTTGTCTTCTTCATTTTGTTCCATCTATTCTTCAGATCATGATGTCCTTTTTTTCTAGTGAAAACTTTCTTCCTATGATGTATCGAGTAGGCAAGTCTTAGCTTGGTGATCCTTGCTTCGAGTGGCATGTCTGCCTTGATTTGATCCAAAATTGATTTTTGTTCTTCCTACCATCCATGGTATTGATACCATCCTTCAAAACTCCTGCTTATTTGCAAAAATGGATTGAAATATTTCACCCTTTTAGGTAGCCTTTACAAATATCCAATGCCCACTATGAAAGATTGCTAAGTGGGTACTATTCATGCTGTCTTTCTCTGATGAACCCTAGTTGGGGAAGCGCTAACACACACATTTGGATCAGTTCATATAGCCTTCTGTTTTGTTACGTTAATTGTTAGAGTACAGAACAGCCACTGGTCTCTTCACCCAAACTCAACAGCTTCATAGGCATATAGAAGTTTGTTGTTTTTGGGTTCAGCCGGTCCGGATGTCTCAGTCTGTGCTTGGAGAGTAAATGTCGGGTGTATGAAACTGGCTTACAGTACAACTTTGGACAAAGAATTTGTACACTTCTAAGGTCCTAGATACCAAAGAACTAGACCATGAGGTCATATGATTTTAGAGGTCAATTATCTAGAGGTACCACATTGCTAGCGAGAAAGGGGTAGGCAAATTGAGCAAAGCTGGTGGAATGGGAATCCAATGCTAAACTTTTCTTGAGTTGCCGATTATCATGTTGGGGGCCCATTCGAATGTTTGTTCGGGTGCTCATTATCTTTTAGGTATGGTTTCTAGTATAAGCCATGCATGCCAACTGTTGGATGTCATTTTATCATAAAATTGTAACCACCATTGTTTTAACAGTTTCAAACCTTCATTTTATCCCATTTCCTGACTGAATGTCAGAGTTTCTACTCAAGGCAAGAAGCTTCTGGAGGCTTTTGTGGCATCTGGCAGAGTTGCCAACTCTTCTAGGAGCCGAGTAGGACAGTCCCCTTTCCGGGAACCTTCTGAATGTTCTTGAAGAGTTGTTGAGTAATTATTCTCAAGTCATGCCCTCAAGTGTAGTATGTATACCACTGGATACTCCATGGACAATCCATATGAAAACACAAAAGTTTATTTGCTGCCCATAGTTTCCAGTAAGACCATATATCTTCTCATATAACCAGTGATCTAAAATACCAGTTGTAACGCATATTCTCGATGCCCCCTTGCCTGCCAAAACGCAACCATGAATGACAACTATTTTTGATGAGTGTAGCGCCGTCCCATCGCTGTCTTTGTATGGTCTCATCTTTTACCGGTAACGCTCCTACAGTTTAACCGTGTATAAAAAGACTCATTATTCATCATTGATCAGTTAATGGCAGCTCATCGCCTGGAAGTGAGACACACTATTCTCTGCAGGATTCAATTGGCATCTCTTTCCTTCTCAAATAACCTGATTCATCTTGGGCTTCATGTCTCTCCGCAGTTTATGGCTTTGCAGGGAAATTGAATCAGTTTTGTTTTACTCGGCAAATAAAACAAGCGTCAGAATAAAATGTATTGTAATCTGGTTGAGTTAAAACGCACCGTGTTCTGCGGAATAATTGAAAGTTCAATTAATGGCGTACGGTAAAACCTGTCTGTCTGTCTGTAGATGTATGACATAGCCTGGCGTGTCTGTAATGAGCGGCCGGCTTCTCTGACAAGATGTTTATGTCTCTCCCAAAGTTATCATGATTTTATGAGCTGCATGTGAGACAAATGCTCGGTGCCACTTATCATGTTTGAACAGTGGAGAATATTTACTGATATGCCGCAGTGAGGGCTTGTGGGTATATGAATTCTGAAATGGAGATCTATATTACTAGCTTTCCGGCAACATAAAGAGAATCCCATTAGTATAGGATTCTTGCCTCTGGAGCAATGCTTCTTAACAGGGCTCTCCTGTATTATTATGTTATGGTTTATCACTCGCTGTCTGAGACCCCCACCGACCTTGAAAATGAAGGGGGAAAAGTTCTGATATTTCATTGTTCACTTTTCTAAATGTTTTCTGCACAGTCGCATTGGGCACTCTCCTAATGATTCCCGCACAGTCGCATTGGGCGCTCTCCTAATGATTCCTGCAGTTGCATTGGGCGCTCTCCTAATGATTCCTGCACAGTCGCATTGGGCACTCTCCTAATGATTCCCGCACAGTCACATTGCAGGAATCATTAGGAGCGCGCCCAGAGTCACATTGGGCGCTCTCCTAATGATTCCTGCAGTTGCATTGGGTGCTCTCCTAATGATTCCTGCACAGTCACATTGGGCACTCTCCTAATGATTCCTGCACAGTCACATTGGGCACTCTCCTAATGATTCCCGCACAGTCACATTGGGCGCTCTCCTAATGATTCCCGCACAGTCGCATTGGGCGCTCTCCTAATGATTCCCGCACAGTCACATTGGGCGCTCTCCTAATGATTCCCGCACAGTCACATTGGGCACTCTCCTAATGATTCCCGCACAGTCGCATTGGGCGCTCTCCTAATGTTTACCGCACAGTTTCTCTCTTAATGATTCCTGCAGTCGCATTGGGCGCTCTCCTAATGATTCCTGCACTTCTCTTTGCCATTGTGAAAAAGGAAAGGGAAATAAAACTGGCATTTTTAGGCATGAAAATCATGAGGCTCACGTGCTTGTATTGGTCAGTTCTCACATTTCTTATCAATCATAGGTTAATCCATCTTTGTCCTTTTTGCTACAAACTAATCATTATTCATGTCTGGACATTGTTTTCATTCTTTCCCTTTTTTTTTTTTTTTTTTTTTTTTTTTTGCTGCCATGTTTTTATTTTGTTGTTTTTGTATTTTGTACCTATCTGTATCAAATGATCTTATATGCATACAAGCAGTTTTACTAAACCCTTTAATTCAGAGGATATTTGTCATGGTGTACTTTTAAAGTCCTTCTCATTCTCTAGCGCAGATTGTTTAAAAGGAAAAAAAAAAAAGAGAAAACTCACTATCCGCCGGGACAGCAACACTTCTCCAAGTCCCAGTGTCTGTTATTGCAACTCTTGCAATACATGCGCAAAACAGAGTTGACGGCACAAGACGCTCGGGGCCGTGGAGCTCCCTGATTGGCTGCCACTCTGTTCATGTGACGTGAGCACTGCAGCCAAAACAGAGACCGGTGTAGTGGTGGAGCACCAGCACTGGAGCGTATGAAGGAGAGTACCAGCTGGCTTTGTTTTTATACATGCCTGCCAGCTTTTGGGGTCCACTTTGCTGAAAGTGCAAAACCCCTTTTAATACTCAGGGATCATGTAAATGGCTTTTAAGGAGCATCGATCGCCTTTCCTGACAAGTCTGTTTTTAGTAAATACTTTGCATTCTAAGATAAAACAGTATGTCTGCTAGGTGGCCATAGTGTGAACACGTACCTACATGCTGCACTCATACCAACACATGTTCTGCCTCCTTTCTTTGGTGTTGTAAATACTTCTATTCTCATAAAATAACAATTCTAGAGCCTAATTTTTTATTTATTTTTTTTAACTCTACATTGTGCCGTTCTCCTTTTATTCCTCCTGTAACTTTATGAATAAAATAACTAGGTGTTGACAGGTGGAGGCGGATCTGTAGACAGTCTGATCAATCAGCAGTGCCGATCTGGTAACGCTCAGTTGTCTGCGTAGGATGATCGTCGGAGGAACGGCACGTGTCGGAGCTGACCGTGCGAAGACCGTATTGTCTGTTCCTTTCACGTGGACCTATCCTCTGATGTTTTAGCAATCTGTTCGGGTTAAGGTGGCACCAGCATCCCACGGTGTGAAATCCCCCGTGCACTGGAACAACTCTTCTGAATCTTCATGTTTGCATTAAGTTTCCTGTAATTGTGTCAGTCTTCACCTAATATGATGGAGTTTCTTCTAATTACAAGTATGGAGCGGTTGTTTGTGTCAGTTTCGTTCCCCCAAATGATGATTAATTGTAAAGACTGTAATGTGAATGGAGACGTGTCCCAGATTATTTCCTGAGGGGGGACCTAATCTTTATACTGGTATTTGATTTGCCATATGCTCGTTCTCCACACGCGGAAGTGCAGGATGGAGAAAACGGCTTCTCATCCGGCAAGCTTCTTCTTTGTGCACTTGTAGGAATACTTCATTCTTCTTTATTACAGACTGTGCGATGTTAGTGTTTTTAAATTTTCTGCATATAGGCAGAGTTTAATAAGCTCTCCGCCAAATATTTTATTGCCTAAACTTGTGTAAATTTGTGTGTAATTGAAGTAATAAACTCACCGGTCGCCGTCTCCTCCCGTTTACAGCTCAACTCCGATCCTCTACTCTTCTCACTCGCCTTCTTTTCTGACTCTCCAGATCTATGTGTGATCCGGGAGTCTCTTTCACAATGAGCATTGATCTAATGCTCCGTATACCTACACTGTAAGGGTGACATCCGGCTAAGGCAGTATGATCTGACGAGTCACGTGACCCAGAAGAGGACCGGAGCTGAGCTGGAAACTCAAGAAGGTGGCGATCGGTGTAAAGTTTTGTGTTTTTTATCCCCTTAAAGTTGAGATTTGTTTCCTCGTGGGTTGCACTGGTGTTTCCTATTGAATATTTATATTTCATGGACTATATTATTGTACTTTACTAGCGCTTGTATCGATCACACTATTTGCTTCTGATTTCAGACATATATCCCTGACTCTTCCGGCCACGTTCCGAGGTAGAAATAATACCCGGCCAGACTTTGAAAATCAGCAGTCTAACCTGTATGCCATATCCGGTAAGCACAATGCCTCGTTTCTGATTACGGTGAAGGTTCAGAGCCGCATTGTTACCTGCCTGCTGTGGTTTGTGAGATGTTTTTATTACTAGTTGTTGTTTTTTTAGGATTTATGTATGTTTGTTTTGTTTTTTTTCTTCCTAAGTGTGTTGCCTTCATCTAAAAGTGCATGTAAAATAGGCAGAACCCCTCCATGACATTTTGGAGGGATCAGAGGCATAGCAAAGAGTTCGGTTCAAGGGGAAGAGGGCGAAAATTCTGAGTAGGCCTGTAACCATGTAACCCTGGTTACAACTATGGTGGTGCACCCAAATATTGGCTTTAGGAGACCCTCAGCAGATGACCGCGCTGTTACTGAAAATAATCTCTATACAAAGACCGGCACTGATATTACCGACATGTTGTGACCATATAGTGGTAGATACCAGCCGTGCAGAACATACAAGATTACAGCACAGTTATATATAGTAACTTACAGCTGATGTTCTTCTTGGCGGAGTCGTTAACTTTTCCAGTCTTTTCCATTTGGCCCAGACCGACATGGCAACTTTTCCAGCCAGGATTCGACTGCAGAGATTACAACCAAGACACATCTGACTTCTCACATTTCCAGCAATGTCCTTATCCTTCTGCTACCCCAATACTGAGCCGCTGCTGTCTCGTGTGTCATTACTGCACCAACTGTGTGGTGCTATGTGGCCACTAATTGTCCTCTTACTGAAGCCCTAGATTCCCCTTTCATTGCACTCATGATGTATGATGCCAACGAATCTGTCCACAAACACTGTAAGATACCTCCACAGTGAATTCCTCCAACATAACCTCCACACAGTATGATGACCCCACTGTACTCCAACCCTTCAGCTCCCCCGGAAAAATATGGTGACCCAAACACCGAATGATCCCCCAACTGTGACCCCCACACAGCCCTCCATGCAGTATAATGGACCTAAATACAATATAATGAAAAGAAAATGTTCAGCTCACCCCTTAGTGTCCTTGGACAGCAGCATCCACACTGTCGCACGGAGCCGCCCTGGCCTGGCAGATACAAGTCCAAATGCACAGTAATCTCCAGCGATCTCAGGCAGGAAGGTAAGTATAGAAATTATATATCTTGTTAAAAGAGCATATTACAGGCAGTGGATACCCCAGGGTATGGTAAAAAAAAATCCAACGCATTTCAACTCTAGAGTCTTAATAATGATTAATGCTAATCATGATTAAGACTCTTTTGAGTTGAAACGCGTCAGATTTTTTTACCATACACTGGGGTATCCACTGCCTGTAATATGCTCTTTTAACAAAAAAAATAAAGAAATAATTTTTATACTTGCCTTCCCGCCTGAGATCGCTGGATCGCTTTATACAACATAATGGTCCGACATATCTCCACACTATATAATGAACCCCACACAAACCTTCACACTGTATAATTGCATACAGTTTAAAGGCTCCCACACAGCCCTCCAAATATTGCACCCCGTTGTCTGTGCAGTGTAATACACTCCGTTGTCTGTGCAGTGTAATGCACCCCGTTGTCTGTGCAGTGTAATGCACCCCGTTGTCTGTGCAGTGTAATGCACCCCGTTGTCTGTGCAGTGTAATGCACCCCGTTGTCTGTACAGTGTAATGCACCCCGTTGTCTGTACAGTGTAATGCACCCCGTTGTCTGTACAGTGTAATGCACCCCGTTGTCTGTACAGTGTAATGCACCCCGTTGTCCATGCAGTGTAATGCACTCCGTTGTCTGTACAGTGTAATGCACCCCGTTGTCCGTGTAGTGTAGTGCACCCCGTTGTCCGTGCAGTGTAATGCACCCCGTTGTCTGTACAGTGTAATGAACCCCATTGTCTGTGCAGTGTAATGCACCCCATTGTCCTCAATGCAGTTTTATGGCCACCACAATGTTGTAAAAAAAATAATAAAATACAATACTCACCTCTCCTCCTTGTTCCTCCAATGCTCCGGTCTCTGCAACTTGTCTTCTGAAACATCGCACATCTCAGCGTAGAGTAATGACGTTATTGCGCTAAGATGTCAGATACTGAGGAAGTATGATGGGAGAGGAAACCTCAACTGATGCTCCCTCCTCCACTATTGCCTTCAACTGTATCAGCAGGTGCAGGTGGCCTCACCCCTGACCCTCAGTTGGCTACTAGGAGGGATCCTTCTTGCTCTCCCTACCAGGCTTATAGTGGCCTAAGCTATTGGTACTCTCCTTTATTCTTTCTCACTTGCTCATCCCCCTACTACCTTCACCGCCTGCCGCATGGCCCTTCTCGCTTCTTTGGTAGGTTCTGCAGCAGAGGCTACGTTCCCTGCTTTTATACATTGGCATGTAAAAGTTTGGGCACCCCTGGTCAAAATGACTTTTATTGTGAACCGTTAAGAAACATGAAATGATCTCTAAAAGGCCTAAAGTTAAAGAGGACACATTTCCTTTGTATTTTAGGCAAAAATATTTATATTTTTTTTCATTTTTTACATTTTAAAAATTCCCAAAAGGAAAATGAGCCAATGCAAAAGTTGGGGCACCCTGCATGGTTAGTACCTAGTAGCATCCCCTTGTACAAGTATCACGGCTTGTAAACGCTTTTTGTAATCAGCCAAGAGTCTTTCAATTCTTGTTTGAGAGATTTTCATCCATTCTTCCTTGGAAAATTCTTCCAGTCCTGTGACATTCCTGGATAGTTTTGCATCCTCTGCTATTTTGAGGTCTAGCCTCAGATTTTCAATGTCGTTCAGATCAGGGGACTGTGAGGGCCATTGTATACCTTCAGCTTGCACATTATGAGGTTGTCTATGGTGGATTTTGATGTGTTTAGGATCATTATCCATTTGTAGAAGCCATCCTCTTCCTCTTTTCATCCTGAGCTTTTTTACAGATTGTATTATGTTTGCATCAAGAATTTGTTGAAATTTCATTTAACCCCTTCATGACCCAGCCTATTTTGACCTTAAAGACCTTGCCGTTTTTTGCAATTCTGACCAGTGTCCCTTTATGAGGTAATAACTCAGGAACGCTTCAATGGATCCCAGCGGTTCTGAGATTGTTTTTTCGTGACATATTGGGCTTCATGTTATTGGTAAATTTAGGTCAATAAATTCTGCGTTTATTTGTGATAAAAACGGAAATTTGGCGAAAATCTTGAAAATTTCGCAATTTTCACATTTTGAATTTTTATTCTGTTAAACCAGAGAGTTATGTGACACAAAATAGTTAAAAAATAACATTTCCCACACGTCTACTTTACATCAGCACAATTTTGGAAACAAAATTTTTTTTTTGCTAGGAAGTTATAAGGGTTAAAATTTGACCAGCGATTTCTCATTTTTCCAACGAAATTTACAAAACCATTTTTTTTAGGGACCACCTCACATTTGAAGTCAGTTTGAGGGGTCTATATGGCTGAAAATACCCAAAAGTGACACCATTCTAAAAACTGCACCCCTCAAGGTGCACAAAACCACATTCAAGAAGTTTATTAACCCTTCAGGTGCTTCACAGCAGCAGAAGCAACATGGAAGGAAAAAATGAACATTTAACTTTTTAGTCACAAAAATGATTTTTCAGCAACAATTTTTTTATTTTCCCAATGGTAAAAGGAGAAACTGAACCACGAAAGTTGTTGTCCAATTTGTCCTGAGTACGCTGATACCTCATATGTGGGGGTAAACCACTGTTTGGGCGCACGGCAGGGCTTGGAAGGGAAGGAGCGCCATTTGACTTTTTGAATCAAAAATTGGCTGCACTCTTTAGCGGACACCATGTCGCGTTTGGAGAGACCCTGTGTGCCTAAAAATTGGAGCTCCCCCACAAGTGACCCCATTTTGGAAACTGGACCCCCCAAGGAACTTATCTAGATGCCTAGTGAGCACTTTAAACCCTCAGGTGCTTCACAAATTGATCCGTAAAAATGAAAAAGTACTTTTTTTTCACAAAAAATTTCTTTTCGCCTCAATTTTTTCATTTTCACATGGGCAATAGGATAAAATGGATCCTAAAATTTGTTGAGCAATTTCTCCCGAGTACGCCGATACCTCATATGTGGGGGTAAACCACTGTTTGGGCACACAGCAGGGCTCGGAAGGGAAGGCGCGCCTTTTGACTTTTTGAATGGAAAATTAGCTCCAATTGTTAGCGGACACCATGTCGCGTTTGGAGAGCCCCTGTGTGCCTACGCATTGGAGCTCCCCCACAAGTGACCCCATTTTGGAAACTAGACCCCCCAAGGAACTTATCTAGATGCATACTGAGCACTTTAAACCCCCAGGTGCTTCACAGAAGTTTATAATGCAGAGCCATGAAAATAAAAAATAATTTTTCTTTTCTCAAAAATGATTTTTTAGCCTGGAATTTCCTATTTTGCCAATGGTAATAGGAGAAATTGGACCACAAATGTTGTTGTCCAGTTTTTCCTGAGTACGCAGATACCCCATATGTGGGGGTAAACCACTGTTTGGGCGCACGGCAGGGCTCAGAAGGGAAGGCACGCCATTTGGCTTTTTAAATGGAAAATTAGCTCCAATCATTAGCGGACACCATGTCGCGTTTGGAGAGACCCTGTGTGCCTAAACATTGGAGATCCCCCACAAATGACCCCATTTTGGAAACTAGACCCCCAAAGGAACTAATCTAGATGTGTGGTGAGCACTTTGAACCCTCAAGTGCTTCACAGAAGTTTATAACGCAGAGCCATGAAAATAAAAAAAAAAATTTATTTTCTCAAAAATGATTTTTTAGCCCGCAATTTTTTATTTTCCCAAGGGTAACAGGAGAAATTTGACCCCAAAAGTTGTTGTCCAGTTTCTTCTGAGTACGCTGATACCCCATATGTGGGGGTAAACCACTGTTTAGGCACATGCTGGGGCTCAGAAGGTAAGTAGTGACTTTTGAAATGCAGACTTTGATGGAATGGTCTGCGGACGTCACGTTGCGTTTGCAGAGCCCCTGGTATGCCTAAACAGTAGAAACCCCCCACAAGTGACCCCATTTTAGAAACTAGACCCCCCAAGGAACTTATCTAGATGTGTGGTGAGCACTTTGAACCCCCAAGTGCTTCACAGACGTTTACAACGCAGAGCTGTGAAAATAAAAAATAATTTTTCTTTCCTCAAAAATGATGTTTTAGCAAGCATTTTTTTTATTTTCACAAGGCTAACAGGAGAAATTGGACCCCAGTAATTGTTGCGCAGTTTGTCCTGAGTATGCTGGTACCCCATATGTGGGGGTAAACCACTGTTTGGGCACACGTCGGGGCTCGGAAGTGAGAGAGCACCATTTGACTTTATGAATACAAGATTGGCTGGAATCAATGGTGGCGCCATGTTGCGTCTGGAGACCCCTGATGTGCCTAAACAGTGGAAACCCCTCAATTCTAACTCCAACACTAACCCCAACACACTCCTAACCCTAATCCCAACTGTAGCCATAACCCTAATCACACCCATAATCCCAACACACCCCTAACCACAACCCTAATTCCAACCCTAACCCTAAGGCTATGTGCCCACACTGCGGATTCGTGTGAGATTTTTCAGCACCATTTTTGAAAAATCCGCAGGTAAAGGGCACTGCGTTTTACCTGCGGATTTACCGTGGATTTCCAGTGTTTTTTGTGCGGATTTCACCTGTGGATTCCTATTGAGGAACAGGTGTAAAACGCTGCGGAATCCGCTCAAAGAATTGACATGCTGCGGAAAATACAACGCAGCATTTCCGCGTGGTATTTTCCGCACCATGGGCACAGCGGATTTGGTTTTCCATGTTTACATGGAACTGTAAACCTGATGGAACACTGCTGCGAATCCGCAGCGGCCAATCCGCTGCGGATCCGCAGCCAAATCCGCACCGTGTGCGCATAGCCTAATTCTAATGGTATGTGCACATGCTGCGGAAAACGCTGCGGATCCGCAGCAGTTTCCCATGAGTTTACAGTTCAATGTAAACCTATGGGAAACAAAAATCGCTGTACACATGCTGTGGAAAAACTGCACGGAAACGCAGCGGTTTACATTCCGCAGCATGTCACTTCTTTCTGCGGATTCCGCAGCGGTTTTACAACTGCTCCAATAGAAAATTGCAGTTGTAAAACCGCAGTGAAATGCGCAGAAAAACCGCGGTAAATCCGCGATAAATCCACAGCGGTTTAGCACTGCGGATTTATCAAATCCACTGCGGAAAAATCCGCAGAGGAACAGAATACGTCTGCACATACCGAAACCCTAACCCTACCCCTAACCCTACCCCTAACCCTAACCCTAGTTCTTACCCCAACCTTAGTGGAAATTTTTATTTTTTTTTTATTTTTTTTATTGTCCCTACCTATGGGGGTGACAAAGGGGGGGCATTTACTATTTTTTTTTTTTTTATTTTGATCACTGCCATAGGTTATATCTCAGTGATCAAAACTCACTTTGGAACGAATCTGGCAGATTCGGCCGGCAGATTCGGCCATTTTGGAAGATGGCGGCGCCCAGGAAAGAAGACGGACGGATCCCGGGAGGCTAAGTAAGTATAAGGGGGGGGGGGAGATCAGGGCACGGGGGGGCGTCGGAGCACGGGGGGGTGGATCGGAGCATGGGAGGGTGGATCGGAACACGGGGGGGTGGATTGGAGCACGGGGTGGGGGATCGCTGTGCAGGGCGGTGGATCGGAGCACGGGGGGGATCGCTGTGCGGGGGGGTTTGATTGGAGCACGGGGGGTGTGATTGGAGCACGGGGGGAGCGGACAGGAGGACGGGGGAGCGGAGCACAGGACGGAGGGGAGCGGACCACAGATCGGAGGGCTGGGGGGGCGATCGGTGGGGTGGGGTGGGTGCACATAAGTGTTTCCAGCCATGGCCGATGATATTGCAGCATCGGCCATGGCTGGATTGTAATATTTCACCAGTTTTTTTAGGTGAAATATTACAAATCGCTCTGATTGGCAGTTTCACTTTCAACAGCCAATCAGAGCGATCGTAGCCACGGGGGGGTGAAGCCACCCCCCCCTGGGCTAAACTACCACTCCCTCTGTCCCTGCAGATCGGGTGAAATTGGAGTTAACCCTTTCACCCGATCTGCAGGGACGCGATCATTCTGTGACACAGCATATGCGTCACATGTCGGATTGGCACCGACTTTCATGACGCATACGCTGTGTCACAGGTCGGGAAGGGGTTAATCCACTCTTCCCTCTACCCGTGAAATTTTCCTCGTTCCATTGGCTGCAACACAACCCCATAGTATGATTGATCCACCCTCATGCTTAATGGTTGGCGAGATGTTCTTTTCCTGAAATTCTGAGCCCTTTTTTCTCCACACATACCTTTGATCACTGTGGCCAGAGTTTATTTTAACCTCATCGGTCCACAGGACTTGTTTCCAAAATGCATCAGGCTTCTTTAGATGTTCTTTTGCATACTTCTGACTCTGAATTTTATGGTTAGGGCGCAGGAGAGGTTTTCTTCTGATTACTCTTCCATGAAGGCCATATTTGCACAGTTGTCTCTGTACAGTAGAACAATGTACCACAACTCCAGAATCTGCTAAATCTTTCTGAAGATCTTTTGCAGTCAAACGGAGGTTCTGATTTGCCTCTCTAGCAATCCTACAAGCTCACTGAAATGTTGCTTTGTCTTCCAGACCTTATCTTGACCCCCACTGTTCTTGTTAACTACCATTTCCTAATTAAAATTTGAACTTTTGAAAGGGCAACTTGAAAATGCTTTGCTATCTTCTTACAGCCTTCTCCTGCTTTATGAGCCTCCACCATTTTCATTTTAAGAGTGCTAAGCAGCTGTTTATACAAACTCATGGCTGCTTGCTTTGGCACAAGACTGGAGGAGGCTGGGTGTTTATAAAAGTGGGAAATTTGAATGACCTGTCATTTCCGAACAATGATAGTGAACAAGCCATAACCCGAACAGGCTAATTAAGGTCTGAAATCTTGTTCAAAGTTATCTGTGCATACAAATCACCAAGAGTGCCAAAACTTTTGCACCTGCTTATTTTCTTTTTTTATAGCTTTGTAAATGTAAATAATGACAATATATATTTTTTGCCTGAAATACAATGTAAATGTATCATCTTTAACTTTAGGCCTGCCACTGTAGTTCCCTTTTTGTTGAGAAAACAATTGAGAAACACAAACGATCTATTTTTTTGCAATGTGCTGCAGCCTGGATAAGACTTGCAAAAAATGTTCCTCCAGCTGTAGCAGATCTCTGTGATATGCTTCTTTACTGCTGCAGAACCTCATAGCAACATACTCCCTTACTGCTGCAAACTATCATTACATGCTCTTGTATTGCTGCAGAGCTCGAAACCTGTTCCTTTCTGCTGCTGAATTTCAGCACATTCTCCCTTATTGCTGCGGACCCTCCTTTTATGCTCCTTTCCTGCTGCAGACCCTCGTTTTATGCTCCTTTCCTGCTGCGGACCCTCGTTTTATGCTCCTTTCCTGCTGCAGACCCTCGTTTTATGCTCCTTTTTTGCTGCGGACCCTCCTTTTATGCTCCTTTCCTGCTGCGGACCCTCCTTTCTGCTCCTTTTCTGCTGCGGACCCTTCTTTTCTGGTCCTTTCCTGCTGCGGACTCTCCTTTTATGCTCTCTTCCTGCTGCAGACCCACCTTTTGTGCTTTTTTTTTTTTTTTCTGCTGCGGACCCTCCTTTTATGCTCCTTTCCTGCTGTGGACCGTCGTTTTATGCTCCTTTCCTGCTGCAGACCCTTCTTTTATGCTAGTTATTTCCTGCGGCCCCTCCTTTTTCTGCTCCTTTCCTGCTGCGGCCCCTCCTTTTTCTGCTCCTTTCCTGCTGTGGCCCCTCCTTTTTCTGCTCCTTTCCTGCTGCGGCCCCTCCTTTTATGCTCCTTTCCTGCTGCGGCCCCTCCTTTTTATGCTCCTTTCCTGCTGCGGACCCTCGTTTTTATGCTCCTTTCCTGCTGCGGACCCTCGTTTTTTATGCTCCTTTCCTGCTGCTGACCCTCGTTTTTATGCTTCTTTTCTGCTGCAGACCCTGCTTACGTGCTTCTTTTTTTGCTGCAGATTCACTTTAAGAGTAAGTTCACACCAGGTGTTTTTTTTTTTTTCTGCGCCGAAACCGGCTCTCGTGGCAGGAAAAGAAGCTGCAGGATTTGCTTCTTTTTTTTTTTTTTTTTTTCTGCGTTTTTCGCATGCTAGATGTCTCTTGTCTATACTGATAAAGTTTTGTGCAAAAAAAATGTCCTATTCAATAGAATCAAGTTTTGGCCCAAAAAATGCGGCAAAACCTGATACTTGTTTTAGCTGCGGATTTTTAGCGTTTTTTTGCGACCCAATCATGTTAAGGGGTCAAAAATGCTGAAAAAAACATGAAAGAAATGACATTCTCCACTGTGCAATGAAACCATGCAAAGCAAAACATCCTGATGACAAAATACCAATGTGTGTGAATGAGATCTGAAATCCCATAGACATAGCTGGTACTATAAAATGCAGCTGAAAATGAGCATAAAAAAAAAACGCTGAATAAACGCTTAGGGCGAACCTGGCCTTGGTTTTCAATAAGTTAACGCCATGAAGCTCCCCTATCTTACAAAATAGTTTTGTTTTGGTTTTTTTTTTTAGCAAAAATTATGGCCAAAATGTAAACTACTAGAAGTCTGCAGTCACATAATTTTCCACATTGTTCTGCTAGGTTGGATGCACATCAAACATTGCTTTTTGTTGTTTTAAAGTTAATGTTATTATGTGCTGATTTATAGAGGAGTGTTCAACAACTGAGCATTTAGTTGCAGTAATGTAATAGTTTTAATTACAAATATACCCTTTAAACATTTTATTATAATAAAAAGAAGAAAAACACCAAACATTTTAAACTAATTGTGCTGAACTTAGACCATGGAGCGCCCCCTAGTGTACAGAGCCAGGCATTTTTTATTTAGTCTGTTGACAGACCAGTCATAGAAATTCTTCTTCTTTCTTCTTCAATGTAGCTGTACGTGTGAAATGGGCTTACATACATGTTACATGCATATTACAAATTAATATCAGGATAGGGTCACTTTAACTGTAATGAGGTGTTCAATTTATTTTCTAGCACGTGTACATACATACATACATACATACATACATACATACATACATACATACCAAATTTGTAGTGCTCCCATTAGATACATTTGCAAGGAGATGGAAGATAATAATATATTCCATCTCTGCAACTGTATTAAAGGTAGCACTACAAATTTGGCAAATAGAAAATCCTATTTTTTATGTATTATGAAATAAAACAAAAATTGTAAAAAAATAAAAAAAAATAAAAGATTACTTTTTAGAAAGGGGCTTTTTTTGTTTTTAGATCTGAGTTAAGAACCTCTGTCTGTGTTAGTGTGATATTTGATGGGAAAATAAGCCCAACATGTAACGATGACCTCCTTGGCCAGTTATCCCTCCCTACCTTCCCACACCGTACTCATATGTGGTCGGTCCGGTCGAGTGGACCTATAGTCTCAATGACTAGGGGAGAATAAGCAGACACCCCTTTAACCCTTTAACAAGCACCTCACCTGGGAGGTCAAAAGAATCGAGCATTAAAATTTATTTTGGCCTGTCTGTTTTTTTTCTTTCCCTTAACATGGGAGACCTCCAAAAGAAATTGAATAATTTGCCAATTATTAGACGAGCATCAGTCGAGCCCTCTGATATTTAATATCTGCTGGTCTAATGTGTATGGCGGCCCCCAACATCATCATGTTAGATTTGGGACTGCTAATCCTTTTGTCCTTTTGAAAGAGAAGTTGCTACCAAAGATGTCTGGCAGCGGCTCTCCCATGGACAACACAGGAGCGCTTGGCCGTGTTTGGGAGAGTTGGGTGAGAAGCCTGCAGGCCGAATGATCAGACGTTAACCATCACTCACCCCATCACAATCTAAAGTGTATGGGGGGCTTAAGTATGACTTGGCTATAAGTATTTATTTAGAGATATAGATGACCACCAATCATTTTCTCCTTCTTTTTGATTGAAATGCACATTTGGTTGGACTCCATACTTGGTTTTTAGGGAAATTTGTTATCTCAGATGTTAGTTTCAATTTGTTTTGTCTGGCGATTTTATATTGTCCAACTTTAGGTGATGGCCCACCATTGGAGTTATGTTGTCATATACATGTATGGTGCATCCAATTTGTCATAAACCTCTCGTAGACCAGATTTCCACCTTTGGGATTTTCCTCTCCGATCAGGAGAACAGGTCCCTGGCTCAGGTTCTGGAGTCTGAAATGAGACGCGATCATGCACGACTTTCTTCATTCCAGTCTTGGTTTTGCAATGTTTAGAAGGTAAAGAGGATTCCGACTCTTTCCGAAGATTGGTTTTGTAGGGATCTTTCTTTGTTGATCCCGGTTTGAAAATTAAGAGCGGATTTGCTGAGTGAGCAGTTGGGCAATTGAGACAGAGTCACCGGCTTCATCTGTAACTGGAGCAAAATTTTGTTAGAGATTGATTTTATCATTTCTCTGTTGAAAAGACAAATTGTCTGTCGGGAACAAGTATATATTTCATATATAGATGTGGTGTGAACGGGAAGGCAATCGGGGTGGCACACCGGCTCTATTGTGTTATTTGTAACTCTGTTTGCGAGAGTAAATTTAATCTCTTCTGCTGTGAGAAATGAATGGGGTTGACTTGCCTTGAAGGTTAGAGAAGGCAAGATGATGGACCAGACTAATTGGATAAAGGTAAGTGTGGAACTTGTCCTGCAGGGGACTGCTGAGGAAAGGTTCCCGGGTTACCATAGAGGACCATTCATTCCTTCTACAAACAGTCGTCGTATGGCGACCCTTACTCATTTACTCATTTCCATTCAGTGCGAAAAGCAACAAGCGAGTTAATGGGAGGACGACGTTACACTGAAGCGTTTTAATGGCTGAGTCTTATTGCGTCCTTAAAGCGTAGCCTGGGACGAGGTCTGCACATTAAGATATTTCTCCCAATCAGGCAATCCTACAAATATATCATTATTGGTCTTACTGGTCCAAGTTTCCCAAGAGATATTTTACTAAAATGGGAAAATAATTTCCACTGTGGCAAAGTGAGGGCTTCTCTGCTGTCCACACAATGGATTACTGTACGTGCTGATTTTTGGGATTGGATCTAAATAGTTTGGTATTCTGCCCGATCCTAGGCAAGCATAGAGTTATTGCAGCTTCAAAGCTGATTGATCCTGAACCTCGCGCTGTTATATGCATCCATTGTTTTCTGTATCCTTCTTATGTTTTTTCTTTTCTTGTATAATTCTACGGGGTAACTTCTCTCCACTCCTTGTGGAGAGTGCAAAGGCAGGGTTAGGAGACTTATAGGCCATGCAAAGCTCCTCTGGAAAACTAAATATCCAAATTACCCCTTCAGACAGGAAGAGAATAGGGACTCCAGTTCAACCTGTTAGTAGGATTGCTACATCCAATGGGTGCAGACCAAACAGGAAAAGATGGCGGTATTGACTGTTCGCTATCCATCAATTCAAGATAAGTCAGGCGTTCTTGGAAGAAGGTTTTCATGGACGATCCATCACCTTCCTCTGATGCAATCTTGTTGTGCATATCAAGATCTGCTATCCATTACAAGTTCATGCAGGGAGCGCCTTTAACCTTTTTTCTGTGTTACGTTCGATAGGTGGCACTAAAGTTCTAGTGTTCTAGTCCTCTTCGTTTCTGAAGAGGCAATTTACATTATTATTATTATAATTTATTGTTATAGCGACATTTATTCCATGGCGCTTTACGTGTAAGGAGGGGTATACATAAAAACAAGTACAATAATCTAAAACAATGCAAGTCATAACTGGTACAGGAGGAGAGAGGACCCTGCCCGCGAAGGCTCACAATCTACAAGGGATGGGTGAGGATACAGTAGGTGAGGGTAGAGCTGGTCGTGCAGCGGTTTGGTCAATCGGTGGTTACTGCAGGTTATAGGCTTGTCGGAAGAGGTAGGTCTTCAGGCTCTTTTTGAAGGTTTCGATGGTAGGTGAGAGTCTGATATGTTATGGTAGAGAGTTATTATTTAACTTTCCAAAAGTGCATTGCATAGCCTAAAAGTCTGCTTTCCCATAGTATACAGTATTTTATTTTTTAGAGCACCATTGATTCCCTGGTGCTGTACATGAGGGTTACATACAAAATAAAAATATAAATTACAGTGGACAAACTAATAATGACAGCCTGGTACAGAGGGGAAAGAGCCCTGCCTTGGTGGGATTACAGTCTACAGGATAATGGGGAAGTAGCCAGTAAGTTGGGTGGTTGCGACAGCTCTGGAGGTGGTGAGGTGTCCAGCGGGTTATTGTAGGCTTTAAGCTTTCTTGAATAGATTGGTTTTCAAATTCTGCCTGAAAGTTCCGAAACTGGCAGATAATCGAACGTGTTGAGGCACAGAATTCCAGAGTATGGGGGATGCTCGGGAGAAGTCTTGGATGTGATTTAATATGGAATGCATAAATGAGGAGAAAAGAGGTCTTGAGAGGATCAGAGATTACGTGTTGGAAGGTAACTGGAGATTAGTTCAGCGATATACGGAGGAGACAGATTATGCACGGCTTTGTAGGTCAGTGTTAATTGTTTGAACTGGATGCGTTGAGGAATTGGGAGCCAGTTAAATAATTTTCAGAAGGGAGAAACACAGGAATTAGACAGCAGAGTTAAGGCCGCACTGGAGAAGTGCGATCCTGTTAGCAGGGAGGCCACAGAGAAGGTTATTGTAGTAGTCGAGGCGGGAGATAAAACCATGCACTAACATTTTAGTAGATTCTGGGTTGAGGAAAGGATTAATTCCGGAAATATTTTTGTGTTTGAGACGGCAAGAGATGGCAATAGCTTGGATGTGTGGTTTTATGGACAAGGCAGAGTTGAGGGTTACTCCGAGGCAGTGGACTTGCGGTACAAGGTAACGCATGATATCATTTACTGTGATAGATCAGGTAGAGGAGTTGGGTGAGGTGGAGGAAAGATGATGAGTTTTATCTACATTGAGCTTTAGGAAGTGTGATGAGAAGTAGGATATGACTGATAGACATTCTGGGATTTTGGACAGCAGAGCGGTGACATCTGTGCCAGAGAGATAGATCTGAGTATCATCTGCATATAGATAGTTCAGAGGAAGCCATGGGACTTTGAGTTGTCCCAGGCCAAAGGTATAGAAGAGTAGGGGTCCCAGAACAGAGCCTTGATGCACACCAACAGAAAGAAGACTGGATGAGGAGGTAGTGTGGGAGTGGGACACCCATGAGAGGCCTCTCATCCAGCCAAGTCGACTTTTTTATTTGCACTGATGAGGGGCAAATACTCTGAAACATGTGTATGCAAATAACGTGTCTGATTTGGCTTTTATCCTAAGTCGTGTGGCAAGGCTTGTTGAAGGGATAGATATTGACTTTTAGGATTGTCAAACACCGTTTTTTTTACCCCCAGTGAGAGCCATTCCGAGACCTTAGTCCAGTGTTTCCCAAACTCCAGTCCTCACGGACCCCACAGGTCATGTTTTCAGGATTTCCATAGTGTTGCACAGGTGAGCGAATTCCTGAGGGCTTGATGAAACTTCCACCACCTGTGCAATACTAAGGAAATCCTGAGAACATGACCTGTGGGGTCCGTGAGGACTGGAGTTTGGGAAACACTGCTTTAGTCGCTACCACTGAGGTGCTGGCTCCCATTGTACCCAGCAGGGAGCAAGCTCATTGTCTCGGATTGGTCCCGAATGACCCATCGCTAGCTCCTAAAACACCCCGATACAATTTATGTATTGTTGGCCGAACAATGGTTCAACTTATTGGTCAGCAGATATCTCTCCTGCATACATAGAACTATGCTGAGATCTCCTTCTTCTCTGTGAGAAAGACGCTGCATGCTATGTCCTGGGAGACACGAAGACTTGAATATCACTCCGTTTCACTATCTGTAACAACCGGAAACTAAATATTGCTCTTCATTTGCGCAAGCGTTTTGGCATTCACTATAATCTTTAATTATGTGAAAGTATTGGTGCATGCGCATTGCGGTACTATGATGAAGACTAATGTGACTCCCAGTTTACACGCTTAGGCTGCTTTGTATTCTTTAACTTAATTACCAACACTTTGTTCGCGCATGCGCAATGTCCTGGGAGATGACAGGACCTGTACATCACTCTGCCTCACTGCCTACAACAGGCTGTAATCAATTACTTATTCGATTATTAACCACCATATATATATGTGGTCTTACAGGCCTCTTTCTTTGTACATTTGTCCCTGAGGAAGCCTCATTCTAGTAGCGATACAAGTGGGGTCTCTTCCCTACTCCAACAGATTGTGCAGGTCTTTTACCATGATTGGGTATTTATCAATGTGGCTTTAAGTCCTATATTTGGATTGTGCTGACAGTATACATTTTTTTGTTTTTGTTTACTGTTTTTTATATTAACATTAACAGGCCAGGACTTTCTTCGGTATTGTAACCCTTATCTCCATATACCATATTATGACCAGTTGCTTAACTTGAAACTCATGGGCCCCAATGCAAAAGCTTCAATGGGCCCCCAAATATTTTAAATCTTTAATAGCAATAGTCTTTTTCTATAGGCCAAAGGGACTTTTAGGGCACCCTAGGCTCCAGGGCCCGGGTGCGATTGCAACCCCTGCACCTGTTGTAGTAACACCCCTGGTTATGACCCATTTACTTTGGGAATGTTTTCATTTATCTGTATAAATTGTTATCTGCATCCTGTGTACTGCATGGTTGGATAGGGTGGGCCACAGCTTTTTGTAAGAAAACTTGGGTGAACATTCACTAAGTTTGGTGATACAATAGCTTTGCCAGTGTTTCACTGTATGGTCATCACCATTGCCTTGAAGTATTGAGTCCTGGGCTTTAATATAAGGAAGAGCAAAATCTTCATACAGTTTTTCTCCAAGTTAGATAGTTCTTTGGATTCAGTTATTGACTCTGCTGCATTCATAATGTTTCTTTCAAGTTCTCATCGGGTCTGTGACTTGCCCAGTGTGCCTGACGAAGACTTCTTAGATGAAACGTGTAGTGCAGTATAGAATGAAGGTCGTTAACTATTATTTCCACTATCACCGTTCACTATTCTGGGAAATCCTGGGCAGTCCACCCAAAGTTGTCCTTTCTCTTTCTTCTTTCTAAATCCACACATGTAGTAGAGGCAGTATTGTAAACGAAATAAGATTCCTAGTGTGTATATATATTAAAAAAAGAAGAAAAAAAAACTTTTTAAAGAGGTCGTCCACCAAGTTATCATTTATGACCTATCCTTGGATAGGTCATCAATGTCTGATCAGTCGGGCTCCGATTGGATTTGAATAGGAGGCGGATGTGCAGTACCCTGCTCGCGGCCACTATCAGAAGATGGAGCAGCTCCACATTAGAGCATTTCTGGCCGCCGATACCGAGGATAGCTGATCAGCAGGGGTTCCTGGTGTCAGACCCTGACCGATCAGACATTGATGACCTATTTTAGAGCGAGGCCATCAGTGATAAAGTAGTGGACAACCTCTTTAAGTGATGCTTCCTGAACTCTAAGGCCCCATTTTTTTTTTTTCATTTTTGTCAAAGAACCAAACTGATTTCCATCAGTATGTTGAATCAGATTTTCAGAGGTATTCCTATTTTGCTGTGAATTCTTCATCCATTTTTCGCATATGCAATAAAAGTCTTCTCCAACCCATTCAATAATAAAAAAAAGTCTAGTACTCGGATGATGTGCTGATGGCATCCTGTGTGCCACAATTTTTATTTTATTTTTTCCCATTGACCCATTAATTTGAATTGGGGCGTTACTCAGATCAAAAGACCTACCCGTCTCCTTTGTTTTGGAAAAATATTTAGAATTGAGAGTTCTCAGTGGTTGATACCTTTTTAATGGCTAACTGAAAAGATGGTACCAAGATATACATCTTTCCTGTATCCTTTTGTTTTGGCTACTTTTGCGAATACTTGTCAATGGATTCATCAAAGCTTTTACATCAGAATAACTGTCGAAAAAAAAATGTAGTCAAAATTTCATGACTTTGGCTTTTTACACTCCATTTTGAACATGCTCCCACAAAATGCTTGGAGTTGGGGAGAATCCAGGGCGGGATGTGTCTACGCCTGAACGTCAAATGCGGCAAAAGTTTCAGCGCCTTCTATGCCAGAAATGCTGCTTCTGTCCCTGACCGGATAGGCGTTTCTGGTGAGGCATATGGGGGTACACTCCATGCTCCAAATTCCGCCTCTTAATGAATTTGACGCGTCGTATTCCAGCAAGAGTGGCTTAATGAATCGGCCACTAGGTCCAAAAATAATATACGGACACTTGAGCAGTCCAAACTGTGTTGTGAAAAACACTGATGGGACACGTAAATTTAAGATGGACATGTGAATTCGGCCTTAGGGTATAAATTAAAGGTAAGAAAGCCCCTATAAGAACATGCATAATCTATAACGAGCACTTAGAGTACACGTGCTGATTTTTGGAGCTTTGTGTGCACGCACCTGTTGAATCTCCGGCTCGTACTGTCGACGTTAAACGTCTTGGAAGGGGTTAATGCGAGCATCCATGCCATTGTTAACAGAATGGCACTCGTCAGATTGCTCCAACAGATTTTGATGCCCAAAATTGTTTTGCATTTCAACATCCGCGGCAGCGGCTCGACAACAATGAATGTGCACTTCTCCCGTCCTCTCGGAAATCCTTAATACGCCGTCTGCATCTGCTTTTAATTTACTCCTAATAATTGAAAGATGCAGCAGAGTTTTCCAATTAAAGCTCCGCTCGCCGCTGTTTGTGCACGCTCCTCCATATCGCTGATTGCAAACTGACAGGTGAACCTGCTCATGAATTAAACATAAAGCCGGCGCGCGTCGTCCGCACTAAAACCTGTGCCATCATGGAGAATTTTAAATACAGGATGTCATTTGCATAATATTAATTTCTTTATCAAGTGTTCTCCTGTATTCAAAGCTTAAAATCGCTCTGACAAGCCACAGAAAATGGCTTTTCACCCCCCTTTTCGTGTTTCTCTTTTTTTAATTTTTTTTTTTGCAAAGATTTATTGCTTGTATAATTCCAGATCCTTAATAATATAATGTGAACGGCTCTCAGATTTCTATAGAAGGCTTGTTAATTGTTCCAGATGGCACTTGCTGATTATGCAAAATTATTATAATATTTTATTTTATTCCTCCGGAGATATTTTAGTGCAAATTATTTTTTTTTTTTTTTTATTAAATATTTTTTTTCTTTTCTTTCTATCTCCTCCTGTATCATCGTTGAGTTTAATCTGTTCTTACATTTGTCTGGGCTGCGTTTCCTTGTTCCATTTTCTCTCGTTGACAAAGAAGGATTGAACCCATTTTTCCCCCTTTGTGACTCAGTACAATGAGCCGCGCTATTCAACCAGCTCACATAATTTTCTTGTGTGAAAAGTCAAATTCTGTTTAATTTCCTGCAAAAGAGAATGGAAAGCCGAGCAGAGAAGGAGTCTTATTTATTCTTTAGAAGGCCAAATTCTCGGAGAGACCTTGGCCATGTCTTCGGTCAAATGAAGAAGATGAGCTAGAAAACCAGATATCTTTTTCGCCCTCTTGCCGTTTTTCGCCCTCTTCCTTTTTATCAAAAGGTATCCTGGTGGCATATGTAAGAAACCTTCTGGCGTTTTTTGGCCCCTGGGAGGTTTTGTCATCTCTTTCTGGAGTCCTGGCGATCTTTCTAGTTTCTAGGAACATTCTGGACGAGTTAGTGCCATAGACCAGTGTTCTCCAAGTTCGGTCCTCAAGAGCCACCAACAGGTCGTATTTTCAGGATTTCCTTAGTATGGCCCAGGTGATGGAACTATTGCCTGTCTAGATGATGGAATAATTCCATCACCTGGGCAATACTAAGGAAATCCTGAAAACATAACCCGTTGGTGGCTCTTGAGGACCGAACTTGGAACCCTGCCATAGACTATGGTAGTGGCATGAATGCCGTAAAAGTTTCTTTTTGGCATATCACTTGCAAGAATACCTTTGTGCATGTGCATACAGTTGAGCCCTGTGACATCAAAGACAACTGTTCCTTTCAGTATGACTTAAGATATAAAAATATAGATTATCAATATCCGGACATGGGGGTCAGACACGAGGTACCCACACTAGCCGGTTTCATCTCTGTCGTTGACCTGGCCAGATGAAGAGTTCCGAAAACCAAAGCCTTCTCTGGTTCTACAGCTCCATATCCATTCGAGTATGCGCCCCTAGCCTCATGCCGTTATGTTTGTGTGTTGTTTTTTTTTTCCCCAAAAAAAGTAGGATTTTGTGGATACATTGTCAATTGCACAAGAAAAGTTCTCATTTTAGCAAATCAGACCCATGGCTATATCTTATGTGACGAGCACCTGCTTTTTGGGTTTTACTTTCGAAGCAGACCTAGTAAACTTAGTCCTTCACCATTAAGTCAGGATATTCAGAAGTTAAGTAAAGTGTGCATTTAATTTCCATAATCTAATTAGCGTTGAAGATGTGTATGTCACACTCATAAATCTCCATAAACTCCTTTTAATGTTTTCTTAAGATTCAGTAGATACTGTAATAAGCTGGTGGTTGGTCCAATGTGATTTATTTTGTATTACTGGAAAGGTTACGTGAGCATTTTGGTTTTTTTTAACCTACAAATTTCGGGAGAAAATAAGTCTGTTATTTATATTTTAAGCAACTCTAATGGCAGAAGGAGCTAAGAAAAAGTTAAATTCTTTTATAAAGTGACCAATATTAACTGTTGAGTTTCTTGAACCTCAACTTTTTTTTTCCCTCTAATAACGACCTTATGTTAATTTTACCAGTCGCTATTTGTTTGACTTTGGTGTGAGCGCCTTACTGTTATTGGGGAGGAAATAAGTATGCGTCCATAAGTTACTTTTTACGTTCTATGTATCATGACTACATGCAACAGTTATTTGTGATGGCTTAATATGATGAGCTTTGGTAAAAGCAAAGATGGCTTCTGATGGAGGAGCACGTGACCCGACTAGTACATCCTGCTTCTCAAATTGAAAAAACTGCTTTTTCATGTGTCGTGTTTTTCAATTGGGAATTCAGTGGGAATAACCGAGACATGGTTAGATGAAAGCTATGACTGGGCAGTTAACTTACAGGGTTACAGTCTGTTTAGAAAGGATCGTAAAAATCGGAGAGGAGGAGGGGTTTGTCTCTATGTAAAGTCTTGTCTAAAGTCCACTTTAAGGGAGGATATTAGCGAAGGGAATGAGGATGTCGAGTCCATATGGGTTGAAATTCATGGAGGGAAAAATGGTAACAAAATTCTCATTGGGGTCTGTTACAAACCCCCAAATATAACAGAAAGCATGGAAAGTCTACTTCTAAAGCAGATAGATGAAGCTGCAACCCATAATGAGGTCCTGGTTATGGGGGACTTTAACTACCCGGATATTAACTGGGAAACAGAAACCTGTGAAACCCATAAAGGCAACAGGTTTCTGCTAATAACCAAGAAAAATTATCTTTCACAATTGGTGCAGAATCCAACCAGAGGAGCAGCACTTTTAGACCTAATACTATCTAATAGACCTGACAGAATAACAAATCTGCAGGTGGTTGGGCATTTAGGAAATAGCGACCACAATATTGTGCAGTTTCACCTGTCTTTCACTAGGGGGACTTGTCAGGGAGTCACAAAAACATTGAACTTTAGGAAGGCAAAGTTTGAACAGCTTAGAGATGCCCTTAATCTGGTAGACTGGGACAATATCCTCAGAAATGAGAATACAGATAATAAATGGGAAATGTTTAAGAACATCCTAAATAGGCAGTGTAAGCGGTTTATACCTTGTGGGAATAAAAGGACTAGAAATAGGAAAAACCCAATGTGGCTAAACAAAGAAGTAAGACAGGCAATTAACAGTAAAAAGAAAGCATTTGCACTACTAAAGCAGGATGGCACCATTGAAGCTCTAAAAAACTATAGGGAGAAAAATACTTTATCTAGAAAACTAATTAAAGCTGCCAAAAAGGAAACAGAGAAGCACATTGCTAAGGAGAGTAAAACTAATCCCAAACTGTTCTTCAACTATATCAATAGTAAAAGAATAAAAACTGAAAATGTAGGCCCCTTAAAAAATAGTGAGGAAAGAATGGTTGTAAATGACGAGGAAAAAGCTAACATATTAAACACCTTCTTCTCCACGGTATTCACGGTGGAAAATGAAATGCTAGGTGAAATCCCAAGAAACAATGAAAACCCTATATTAAGGGTCACCAATCTAACCCAAGAAGAGGTGCGAAACCGGCTAAATAAGATTAAAATAGATAAATCTCCGGGTCCGGATGGCATACACCCACGAGTACTAAGAGAACTAAGTAATGTAATAGATAAACCATTATTTCTTATTTTTAGTGACTCTATAGCGACAGGGTCTGTTCCGCAGGACTGGCGCATAGCAAATGTGGTGCCAATATTCAAAAAGGGCTCTAAAAGTGAACCTGGAAATTATAGGCCAGTAAGTCTAACCTCTATTGTTGGTAAAATATTTGAAGGGTTTCTGAGGGATGTTATTCTGGATTATCTCAATGAGAATAACTGTTTAACTCCATATCAGCATGGGTTTATGAGAAATCGCTCCTGTCAAACCAATCTAATCAGTTTTTATGAAGAGGTAAGCTATAGACTGGACCACGGTGAGTCATTGGACGTGGTATATCTCGATTTTTCCAAAGCGTTTGATACCGTGCCGCACAAGAGGTTGGTACACAAAATGAGAATGCTTGGTCTGGGGGAAAATGTGTGTAAATGGGTTAGTAACTGGCTTAGTGATAGAAAGCAGAGGGTGGTTATAAATGGTATAGTCTCTAACTGGGTCGCTGTGACCAGTGGGGTACCGCAGGGGTCAGTATTGGGACCTGTTCTCTTCAACATATTCATTAATGATCTGGTAGAAGGTTTACACAGTAAAATATCGATATTTGCAGATGATACAAAACTATGTAAAGCAGTTAATACAAGAGAAGATAGTATTCTGCTACAGATGGATCTGGATAAGTTGGAAACTTGGGCTGAAAGGTGGCAGATGAGGTTTAACAATGATAAATGTAAGGTTATACACATGGGAAGAGGGAATCAATATCACCATTACACACTGAACGGGAAACCACTGGGTAAATCTGACAGGGAGAAGGACTTGGGGATCCTAGTTAATGATAAACTTACCTGGAGCAGCCAGTGCCAGGCAGCAGCTGCCAAGGCAAACAGGATCATGGGGTGCATTAAAAGAGGTCTGGATACACATGATGAGAGCATTATACTGCCTCTGTACAAATCCCTAGTTAGACCGCACATGGAGTACTGTGTCCAGTTTTGGGCACCGGTGCTCAGGAAGGATATAATGGAACTAGAGAGAGTACAAAGGAGGGCAACAAAATTAATAAAGGGGATGGGAGAACTACAATACCCAGATAGATTAGCGAAATTAGGATTATTTAGTCTAGAAAAAAGACGACTGAGGGGCGATCTAATAACCATGTATAAGTATATAAGGGGACAATACAAATATCTCGCTGAGGATCTGTTTATACCAAGGAAGGTGACGGGCACAAGGGGGCATTCTTTGCGTCTGGAGGAGAGAAGGTTTTTCCACCAACATAGAAGAGGATTCTTTACTGTTAGGGCAGTGAGAATCTGGAATTGCTTGCCTGAGGAGGTGGTGATGGCGAACTCAGTCGAGGGGTTCAAGAGAGGCCTGGATGTCTTCCTGGAGCAGAACAATATTGTATCATACAATTATTAGGTTCTGTAGAAGGACGTAGATCTGGGTATTTATTATGATGGAATATAGGCTGAACTGGATGGACAAATGTCTTTTTTCGGCCTTACTAACTATGTTACTATGTTACTATGTAATTGGAAGAAGCTTTGGTCACATGCTCTTCAATCAGCGGCCATATTGAGAACAGGAGACCTTTGCGGAAGGCGGCACTAACGAGTTCAAGCGGAGATGCTTTTGTGGCAGTTCCTAATATAAGTATGTTCCCAAAAAATTTCTGTGACCCTTTTTGACAAATAGTGCTTTAGGAGTGAAATCTGAGGAACATGATTGCTCTCAGCCAGCCTGATGATCTCCGCTTTCAAGACATTTTTTTTGCTTTTCGAGTAGCATCCTATTTGCCTATCCTTGACCAAGATTAGGGGCCCTCTTGGTTCTGTAAGCTATGATTCCACTGCACTTATACTCGGGTGTAAGATGTGAGGTTGCAATAAGAATAGGTGCTCACATTTTCACCCTTCTGTCTGAAATCTTACTGGGAGCACGTGGACAGTTTATGATGAAATTATGTTCTTTTCCCTTCTGGAAGGTTCCACTTCCAACAGTGCTCACTGCAACCTTCAGTAGTTTAGAATATTTTATTGTAACCAGTGCCATCAGTATGTTTCACAATAATAATGTTGCAAAGGTCTTGAGACAGCTCACTGGTTTTACCCATCATGACATGTTTCTTGTGTGGCACCTTGGTAATGACATATTTTTATAGGCCATCAGTTGAACCAGCTGATATTATTTTTCACTAAGTGGCAGGATTACTTTCTAATTACTGGTAGAATTCAGCTGGTGTCATGACTTTTTCCATGGCTTTTAGCTCCTCTTTGTTCATGTGTTCAATACTTTTTCCCTTTGTCATTTCTCATTAATATATTAACTTGTTTTATTGATATCTATGGTTTGATTTCTTGGCTTGTGTGGATCAGATGAGTTGTTATTACTTGACCTGCTGGGACAAATGGTTATACCTTTTTAAAAAGACTGTTTGTTGACTTTAATGGGAGTCCCTATCACATTCAAGGAGACAAAGTAAATATTTAAAAGGGGTTAATGGTTGCCCAGGGCTAAGGAGAAATTGCACATAACTTCCAATATTGTGCTCATCTGCTCCAAGGATTTGTTTCTGGCTGCCTTTCAGCTACTGATCGATACTTGTTATGATAAGGTAATTCAGTACCACAATGGACATAGAGGTCTGAGCACATACAGTGACCTGACAATAACCCAAAAACATAGAACGAGCTCTGAGACGTGGGAACTCTGCTGACCGCAATCCCTAATCCTCTCCAACCACACTAGAGGCAGCCGTGGATTGCGCCTAACGCTCCCTATGCAACTCGGCACAGCCTGAGAAACTAGCTAGCCTGAAGATAGAAAATAAGCCTACCTTGCCTCAGAGAAATACCCCAAAGGAAAAGGCAGCCCCCACATATGACTGTGAGTTAAGATGAAAAGGCAAACGTAGAGATGAAATAGATTTAGCAAAGTGAGGCCCGACTTTCTGAACAGAGCGAGGATAGGAAAGATAACTTTGCGGTCAACACAAAACCCTACAAAAACCACGCAAAGGGGGCAAAAAGACCCTCTGTACCGAACTAACGGCACGGAGGTACACCCTCTGCGTCTCAGAGCTTCCAGCAAGCAGGAAAAAACAAATAGACAAGCTGGACAGAAAAAACAGCAAACAAAATAGCAAAGAGGAACTTAGCTATGCAGAGCAGCAGGCCACAGGAACGATCCAGGAGGAAACAGGTCCAATACTAGAACATTGACTGGAGGCCAGGATCAAAGCACTAGGTGGAGTTAAATAGAGCAGCACCTAACGACTTCACCACATCACCTGAGGAAGGAAACTCAGAAGCCGCAGTACCACTTTCCTCCACCAACGGAAGCTCACAGAGAGAATCAGCCGAAGTACCACTTGTGACCACAGGAGGGAGCTCTGCCACAGAATTCACAACAGATACTTACCCCATCCTCTGTCCTGTATGCCAGCACTTATCCTTTTGGTCTCCCGCACTTTTCTCTCTTCTTGCCGATACTTGTTTTTTTCCTTTCACCATGCTGAAGGAGCCCTGCTTCTCTCTCATCTGACTGGTAACTTTCACATGTGGATTGGTAAACTCGTCATCCTTTTAGATGCTGAATTCTGTCTCCGAGCTACACCAGTCGATTCATCGTCTCTAGTACGTCTTGTCCAAGACTGTGCTCCATCCTGTTCTGTAAACTACTTCTGTGCATCTTTCAAGATGATTCTAATATACGTTAACGTTTCTTCCGTGAACTTTCATCATAGTTTCATTTCTAAGAAGAGTCTTCACAAGCAATGAGTGTGTAATTATGTACTCCAGCAAAAGACTGTCTATTAGGTCTACTTGGAGTTGGGTGAATGATTAGATCAACATATGACTTGGATCAACAATGGAAAGACTGTGGAAAATGTTCTGTACCATAATTTAGAAAGTTTAGTCTACCAAACTATGAAAGGCTGTAATCTTCCTTTTCAAGTTGCTCCTTAGCCGTCAGTGATATGTGCTGTATTATAGTACTTAAAGGGATTTTCCAACATGGGCTGCTATTGGAATATGCCATTATTAGCAGGATGTTGGTGTCTAATTCAGCATCAATTCCGATTATTTATTTCAATGGTCGCGGTGATCGTGTGATAACCGCAGCCTCTTCACTGTTTACAATGTTTCACCAACTGGCACACCGTTTAGCCAGCAGCATCAGTCAAGGACTTTTACTGTTTTGTTGTCCTGTCAGGATTTTGGGGGCCTTTACACTGGCTGATGTGTGCTGATTGCCCATCGTTTAATATCCCGTTTAGACAGGCGTACCTCACTTCCGGTGCACACGGAATAATCGTCAATAGATCGTTCTGTTCACATACGTTGCAGCATGTCCTGTTAAAACACAAGCGGATGTGCTGCTGAGAACACTGATTTTTTTTTTTTGATTTTTTTTTTTTTTTTTAGGCAAGCTTAAAAATCATTTCCCAATCAGAGGCCCCCCCATACATATTCAAGTGTGTAGGCCAAACCTGTCGATATCTGTGGGCTCAGCCGGCATTAGTCTATGGTGTATGGTGACCTTAAGGTTCTCCTCATTCACCAGGATTTATTAATCTACATACAACACCCTCAAATTCTGTTTCTGGGGGCTGAAAAGAGGATGTTAACGTCATATAAAAATATCCAAAATAAAGGCGCTTGCCCAGGAATTGTCGTCCTCTTGCCATACATTCGTCAAACATTTGTCTCCCTTCATTATGTCCACCTCTTGCAATAATTTCACCCTTCGTGTTCCTACTTTACAATGCCGCCCCCAGCATCCCCTATAATAATACCATCCATAAACCAAATCTCTATTGACATTTACAGTGGTGCCTAATAATTTGTGAACCCATCACAACTTTCCACATTTATGCATAAATTTTACCTAAATCTTCTTAAACCAGAGCTAGAGGGACAAACAAATGAGTTAAAAATATTAGACCTTTTTTTTTTTATTAAAAGAAAAAATGGGAAAATTTTGCAATATCACATGCATGGAGTGGCAAAAGTATGTGAACATCTAGGGTTACCAGATAAATGTGTTTTTAAATCAATGGGACGACTATCGGGTATGAATGGGCTACCTATTTTTTTTTTTTTGTTACTAACAGGGCTGTATCAAAGTCTGATCACTGTTTTTTTTTTTTGTTTTTTTTTATGGTTTACTTCTCAACACATGATTGTAGAAGTACTGGACTAATCAGATTACCGTAATTTATTGGTACAGACGGGACACAACAGATACTAAAAACAAAGGTTCACATACTTTTGCTACTGTCAGAAGTGCTAATGGACCATTTTCCTTGATAAAAAAAAAAAAAGACAGTCTAATATTTTGACTCCTTGGTTTGATTTGGTTCCCTTTATGTACTTTAGGGCTTGTATGAAAAACGGATGAAAATTTAAGTCAAATTTATGCAGAAATATGGAAAATTCTGAAGGGTTCTCAAACTTTGAAGCATCACTGTATTACAATATCTAGCGTCTTGGAGAATTCTCCTAAAATGACATGCCTCTCCTGTTTATGGCACATTATTTATGGTGTAAGGATCAGATCCTGTCTGTATACTTGATGCGTTCCAGGCAATGAATATGAGGGGTCAGGTCCTGTAGAATAAGACGGATGAATTCACCCTGCTATTGATTAATCATAACTAATTACGCCCTGACAAGGTCTGCGTTAATAGCGGAATAGTATAACCTTTCTTGAGATTGGTGCAAACACTTTGGCTTTTCCTCCAGGGCTCGGCAACTGCTCCACTAATAAAGAGAAAAATCTTTGATTTGCATTAACGAACGGGACTAATTGTTGTCTTGTTAATTGGCTTCAGGGACTGAGTATTATCTTAATTACAAGGCTCAATTATCCTAATAGCTGCAATACCAGACAATTGAACATTTGCGCATGTTGAGCTGTTATTTTTATTGGGGCCAGCGCTAACAGAATTCGTTAATTAGCAGGAAAAATTGTGAGCGTTTTTTTTTTTAATGACTTATTAAATTTCACTCTTTGGATCAGGAGAACTCTGATGCTCAATTTACTTTAAAATGCATTTGAATATATGCAAATTTCTTACAAGGCTGCTCATTAACTTGTGACATTATTATATTAGTTCATCGCGCAGAAACTCGTCTTATCTCAGTCCGCTTAGGACCGTGGGCTATAGGGATGCCGATTGATTAAAACTTTTGATTTCCATCGACCGAGTAGGCATAGTAGGCATGACCGAGTAGTGCTTCATTAATAATTATTTGCACATATATTAATAATTTATTTTTAATTTTTGGTGTTTTTGTGTTCTTAAACATCGACCGAGTAGGCATACTCAATAAAGCCGCCCTTGTAGGCTATCGCCACCAATCAAATATGAAAGCTGTGATTGGTTGCTAAATGTAAGGACTAATTTGCATTTGTCGACCATGGCTGTTAAACAATCACCGATTGGCTAAATGCGTGCCGATCGGTGATTGGCCAGAAAGCTGTACTTCCAGTGCACGCATAATCATTATGTACCAATAGACTGTCATTTTTTTCTGGAAAGCACATCTCGTGTTTACACAGGAAGAAGTGCTGCCGAGAACAATTCTTTTTTTTTTTTAATTTTTTTTTTTTTTTTAAACAAGGTTCAAAATTATCTCCCCAAAACAAACAAGTGGGTGATCAGCAGGTTGTTTAGACTCTAAGATTTCCTCAGAAAAATTGTTCTTGATTATCGGTCACCATAACGAGACAATTTTTTGTCTGCTGCGGCGCTAAAGTTGCTTTGATGGCGTGACAGCCAATAACTGAGCTCAGCGTTTCTGAGCAGGACTTTCCGCTACATGGACAGAGTCACTGGCTGCCAACGTGATGTCCGCGCCGCAACAAATGCTAGACATTTGGAGCACGAGCAAAGACTGCTGAACTCAAGGAGGGTTAGTGAATCAAGGATTCTTTTTTTTTTTCTTATAAATTATAAATGAACCGTACCACTTTATTGCCCATTCACTACTGTCTGGTTCCTCTTCTCTGTCCCTTTCAAGTGAATGAGGCTGAGCTGCAGGACCAGAGATTGGATATTAGACAAGACTTTTTTTTAACAGTGAGGGTGATCAATGAGTGGAACAGGCTGATGAGTTCTCCTTCAATGGAAGTCTTCAAGCAGAGGCTGGACAGACATCTGTCTGAGATGTTTCAGTGACTCCTGCTTTGGGCAGGAGGTTGCACACAACGCTGGAGGTCCCTTCAAATTCGAACATGGATAATAGAGACATCATCTATCCCTCCATTTTCCTATATTTCTCTAATCCCACTAATCCGATATAAATATATTTGGGTCAGCCAAGAAAATCATGCATAAGGGTGAAAAAGATCTTGTTCATACAACGTCCACAAGTAATAAGATACAAATTTGTACCTAATAGGTATTACCGTAACTTGGCGGAATAAATCAAACAGATGCCACTATATGGTTGATGACAACAATGGGTCACTAACAGAACTATGTCGGAGATAGGTACTCAATAAACTTATGATTTTGTAGGTATAGCCCATCTCTTACGGGTATACAGTATATATCTCATTGAAAAGGTGTACACAGAATCAGATTTAAGGTACTGACCTAAACCCCACTGGCCCCCATAAAACAATATGACAATAGTAGAACAGTTTAGAGAAGATCGTCAACTTTTAAGCAAGCTTAAAAAGTAATTGGATCCAACATCATGATAAAGATTAATAGATTTGTACATCTATGATTTTAAAGTTAGTCATGCGCCATGATGCTTATCAGTCCATATGCTCTTTTCTGTTACTTCTTGACGCGTTTCGCCACCGGAAGTTAGTTCATCAGGAGATCTTTGGTTAAAGGATCAACATGAGCAAAAGTCCTGCAGATGAGTTGGTCTCATTCTGTGCAGTGCCGCTACATTATATCTCCAACAGTGATGGGTATACCCCAACAAAAAATATCCATGTCTCAAAAACTTGTCCTGTGACCTTGAGCCTCAATTGCAGCTGACGACGTCTCCTGTTATTCACAAGTGGAGTTATTGTCATCTGAGGTATGGTGTCCCACTGTTCTTGAAGGATGGAACTCGGGTCATTGTGGTTCTGGGGTACGGAATTATGAGCTTCTACATGGTGGCTTATCTGATCCCCTGTGTTTTCTGTAGACAGTCCAGGCCTCTCCATATGAGTGGTACCCCAGCGTTGTCGTCCATGAAGATGAGATTAGGCCTGTGTTGTTCATGCAGAGGCACAATGTCTGGGTTAATGATGCTATTCTAGTAGTAGACACTTGTCACTATACCATTCATAAAATGTAGGGCAGTTCTGTATGGACTATACACACCTGCCCACACTGTAACTCCACCACCAAAGGCTCTTCCGTTGACAACAGTGGCTGATGCATAACGTTCTCCTTGACGTCTCCAACTTCGTGCGGCCATCATTTCTACTCTGCATGAGTCGACTGTCCTCAGCTCTCTGGCCCATACAAGACGATGACGCCTATGCCTGGTGATGTGGTCAGGTACCCTTGTAGGTCGTCTAGCACACAGACCCTGCTGATGTGAACTGTTTTGAACGATGTGACGTGACACCTGGGTGCCTCTCGCCTCCCTGCCAGGTGTTGTGTGACCTTCATCATCCGGTTCTACAGAGCATTGTTCACAATGAAGCTTTTATCAGTGGGATGTTCCCAAAGGACGTCCACTTCTCTGCCTTTCTGTGACTCTTAGGGCCTATGTATCTCTGTTGCCGCCTGCTGATGACTCTGTGACGCTCTGAGCTCAGTGTCCTCTTGCATCTGATATAATTCTGCCTGAAGCCTCACAATGAGGTCCTGGTGATCGATTGTTAGGGGTCATCTTGGTCACAATGTGGCCAGTGTGATGAGGAGGACAGTTTAATACCAATTCTAACTGACCACCGAAATTAATGGCCGATTCACGGATCAAACACCTGTTGTGAATTTTCCCATTAAGCTCCTTGTCGGGGAACAGCAAGGTGTGCAAAAAGTCCTGAAACATTGACCAGTTGGACATGGGCATCCCGACGTCACATTACGTTCACATGAAAAGGATAGAGGGCATTCTAGGATCTTCCGGAAATTTCACCCGAAAGCCAAATATCCCTAACTTTTTATGAGGTATGTGTATAATTTATTTATTTTTAATAAACACATATCTATTTTCTATTGGCAGTTTTTTTTTTTTTTTTTCATTTGATATTTTATTTATGGGAGCGGCCATCTTGCCCGAGCTTCTGTTAACAGCATCACTTTATAGCAGCCACATTGACCTCAGTAAACAATAGACTGGGGATGCCTCCTTAAACAATGTTTTGAACATGGAAAATTGTGTTTAAAGGGGTTTTTTTTCTGAACGCATGATCCCTTTAAGGAGGGAGAAAAGAATACATCGCCTTAGAAATGCCATCCTTTTTCTTGTCAGGCTCTGCCTTCTAGATGTTGGCGATATATACAGTGGTCTGCTAACAAAGCAGATGGATGGAGGAAGCAGGAGGGGTTTCGGGACTAGAATCCTTGCCTTCTCTCCCGTAATTCATTATACACACGGTTTGTGTTTATTTGGTTGTAATATGTAATGAGGTGTAATTTATATACTAATCGGTGCTCGGTAACAGCAGGATAATTTCCATATTAATATAGTATTTTATTATCATTTCAGGCAGGATTTAGCCATCCATGTAGGCAGTTCAATTTATGTGTCGGCTGAGTGATCCGCCGGGTGAGCGCTCTCTCCAAATGTCAGACAAAACAATAGGTGTTCGTTGTTTTCTCTGCACAAAGGCAGAAATCTCATTTCTTTTGGGAGCCCAATTTCCAACACCTTAGTTTACCCTCTGTCAAAATATTCAGAGATTTTTTCAGCAACTATAGGCTTCTCCCCCCAAAAATTGTGATGCCCCATAATTGAGGAACTTTTACTTAAAGACAGGTAAAAGAGTTACAAACTCTTTTATAATAAGACTGTCAGAGTGAGCTCACTGATGGACTCTTGGTTAACTCCTTCTACAGCCAGCAATGGATTGTACAATACAGAGGCTATAGAAACCAATTTTTTTTTTTTATTCTTAATGAAACCAAATTTGAAAAAATGATTTTTAGCTCAAATTCCATGTGTTTAAGTAAAAAAAAAAAAAAAAAAAAAAAAAAAAAAGTCAAAAAGTGCAATTAAAGGGAACACCTCTATATACAGTAGATTGCACCGAATCCACCATTCACAAAAGGTGATATCACAGCTCACCTCCTCCTGTATAATTACTGATAACACATTTATATACAGTAGATAACACAGGGTCCACCATTCACAATAGGTGATGTCACAGCTCACCTCCTCCTGTACAATGACTGATAACACCTCTATATACAGTAGATAACACAGGATCCACCATTCACAATAGGTGATGTCACAGCTCACCACCACCCCCTTCCTTGACAGTGACCTATACCCAGATAATACTTATAATAAAAAAATAATTAGGGTTTGAGTCAGTGTTAAAAACAGGAAATAGAAATGTAGTATTGGGCATGGTGGCCAACGTGAGTAATGAGATATATATATATATCTAGATGGTGGCCCGATTCTAACGTATCGGGTATTCTAGAATATGTATGTAGTTTATTAAGTTTTCAGAATAATGCAATTTATACACAGGATTTGGCCGGCCGCGACCAATTAGCGAAGTGTGGTTAAAATTCCACGCCAATTCGCTGATCACCTGTCACTGATTGTTCACGGCCGGGCGCCACGTAGTATATTGCCCAGCCAGGTAGTATATTGCTCAGCCACGTAGTATATTGCCCAGACACGTAATATATAGCACAGCCACGTAATATATAGCACAGCCACGTAGTATATAGCACAGCCACGTAGTATATAGCACAGCTCACGTAGTATATAGCACAGCTCACGTAGTATATAGCACAGCTCACGTAGTATATAGCACAGCTCACGTAGTATATAGCACAGCTCACGTAGTATATAGTACAGCTCACGTAGTATATAGCACAGCTCACGTAGTATATAGCACAGCTCACGTAGTATATAGCACAGCTCACGTAGTATATAGCACAGCTCACGTAGTATATAGCACAGCTCACGTAGTATATAGCACAGCTCACGTAGTATATAGCAATTTGGGCACCATATCCCTCTTTAAAAAAAAAAAAAAAAAAATTAAAATAAAAAATAGTTATATAGTCGCCTTCCGTCGACCCCCGGATCCAGCCCAAGCATTTACCGATACGCAGCATCAATAGTAAAAAGTTGGTCACACAGGGTTAATAGCTGCGTTGGTGGAGTGCGTTACACCGCGGCATAACGCGGTCCATTAACGCTGCCATGAACCCTGTGTGTAGAGGAGCTGCGGAGACACCATCACGTGTTTCTCAACGCAGGCAGTGAATAGCCAGGCCTTTCCCCGGGAAGGAACAACCAAGGGAAGGGCAGCATCCAATAAAGGAAAACATCCAATAAAGGCAAACCACCTATGCCAAGCATGGTATCCATCCACAGACAGCTGTTTCGGGGTTTTTGCCCCTTATCAGTGTGGAGTAGGAAACTGGCTATCAGGAGCAGTGCCTAGTAGAAAGTCTATAAAGGCACAGATGATTGACCTCGTGGAGATCAAAACATCCAACACCGCGGAGACACCATCACGTGTTTCTCAACGCAGTGATCCAGAAACCCCGAAACAGCTGTCTGTGGATGGATTTGGGGGCAGTGTTCTGGATCACTGCGTTGAGAAACACGTGATGGTGTCTCCGCGGTGTTGGATGTTTTGATCTCCACGAGGTTAATCATCCGTGCCTTTATTAACCCTGTGTGAGCGCTGACTGTAGGGGAGTACGGAGCGGGCACTGACTGCGGGGAGTAGGGAGCTGCCATTTTGCCGCCGGACTGTGCCCGTCACTGATTGGTCGTGGCCGTTTTGCCGTGACCAATCAGTGACTCTGGATTTCTGTGACAGAAAGAAAGACAGATAAAAGGACAGACAGAAGGATGGAAGTGACCCTTAGACAATTATATAGTAGAAGATCCATTATATATAATATATTTTATGGAATAATCATGTCCCTTTCTGATGATCCTTTCCAGCTGAGGTGTTATGAGGAGCAGAGCGTCGTCCTTTGTCGCCCACAGACCGCACATCTGGTGGTACATGATTGTGGGGGGGCACTCGGCTCTCGGCCACCCCCTCTGTATGTTCTCCCCCGCATCTGTGATAGACAGGCCGGGAAGCCTGCGAGCTCGGTCCATATTAATAACTCTTTGGAAACGTGCGACTTTAGTGTTTGCTAATCCTACCATAAAGTAATTAAATGTAACGTGGATGTAGTTCCCATATTTCTGCGCGGAGTATTGTGTAGTGTGCGAAGGGGGAGCACGCTGACAGCCCTGGTGAATGTCTGTGATTTGACATTATCGCATTAATAACACATCCATTCTTCAAAGCGTTTTTAAGCATGATCTGTATGATAAAGGGCATCTACTTAATTACAAGCTTGCTTAATTACAGCTGTGTGGAAACTCGTTTGTTTAGGAGGATGCTAATTACACTGCTGAGCCCTTGGCATGGGCTCGCGTTCTTGTACGCCGTACAGTGGCAGAACGCCCAGATGAAGTGGCTTCAGCTTTAATGACTGCAGGTGACACGGAGAGAGCTTGTTATGCCGCGCGGCGCTGCCCTAACTCATATGTGACAGACGCCCAGATGAGAGCGACTCTGCGCAGACCCCCGGCGAACAGGAAACATTTCTATGAATAGCCCGTCAGAACCGTATCTGGGCTGTCACGCAAACGCGCGTCGGGGCTTTATGGGGTTTTGAGAAATGTATCGAAGGCAGCGGCACAAACATAAAAAATTGTCTCAATTCTTTTGCTGTGTTGATTACAGAAAGTGATATCGTTTATAAATGATTGCAGGCCTGATAATTTTTTATTAAATTTCTTTCTTTTCGCTTCCTCCTTGGTTCTCTCTTTCAGCAATGGATGGCGTTCCTTTTATGATTTCCGAGAAGTTTGCCTGTGCGTCAGAGGCGGTGAGTGTACGATCCACGCTATAGTCTGTTCACTATTAATACGGGAAATCTAAGATAAAAAAAAGTCTTTCTTTTGAGAAACGGCGCCGCTTTTCTCGATAGGCTCTGTCTGATTTTGCAGCTCCATCCCGTTGCCCGGCCACCTTTTTTGAGGATAATTAAATAATAACTTACTCAACTGGATAATTGTTGGGTAAATATAATATTTGTTATTTTGGCTTCAGTAAAAATGTTGCACCGTTTGCCTTCTGTAAACTGTGTTTAGCACTAATTATATTATCCTAAATGCCCCAGATGGGAACAGCCCTTTATCTGCCAGGACAGACCTCGCCCATTACCAAGAGTGACGCTCTCAGGAAAGCAGGTTGACCCTTTCTTGTAATTACAGTGTGAGACCTGATGAAGCCTTTCTCTCCATTAGAACTAGATAGAACGTTCCTATTCGTTCCTGCTGTCGGATTGTCCGTGCGCAATCTGTATAAATAATTCCGTTCTTAAAGTTCTGTTGTCCAGATCAGTCCAATTCTGGACGATTGCATATCCGAAAAGTTGGTTAACCTTCCAGAGATATTACAGGGAGAAGAGTTTGATAGGAATGTAAGTTATTAGCTGCTTAATATAAAATGGCATGTCCGATAATATGGGTTATGCCATCACCGATCCTTCAGGGTGGTCTGTACATGCAGCCCCCTACAGCTCATCCCTTAGATTCCTGTGTATAGGTAGATCTGTTCTCCTAGCCATTATTCCAATCACTGTGATAGGAAATGCAATAGCACAAATGATTAATAATTGTTCTACTGCTCTTATCACTAAGTATCACTTCTTTACTAGCTTATGTAATGGTGGTATTAGTAGTAGTAGTATTATTTTATTATTAGTAGTATTTTATTAGTAGTATTTTTTATTAGTATTTTACTATTATAATTTTGGTATTTTAGTATTGTATTTTAGTATTTTATTAGTTGTATTTTTATTAGCATTATTTTAGTATGTTATTACTATTATAATTTTATTTTTTTGTATTATTATTATTTTAGCATTTTATTAAATTATATTGATACATATTAATAAAATAATACTAAAATAATACCAAAATTATAATAGTAATCACATAATGTGATAAATTATGATAGATAATTGTGATAATATTTCTTATATTACTGTTATAATTTTAGTATTTGTATTTTAGTATTTTATTAACATTTCTTAATATAATTATCACAATTATTCTACTATTAACGTTTTTAGTATTTATCATTTATTTTTGTTAATTTATTTTTAGTTTTATATTTTGCAAATATTGTTTTAAAACACCAATAACGGAATATTTGCAAAATAATAGTACCATTAATTAAAAAAATAATATTAAATAAAATTATAGAGCAGTAAAGAAGTGGATATATAATCATAAACACAGTAGAGCAATATGCCAATATTTTATACATTTTCTAAAAATAATACAAAAAAAATCACACAATTTACTTCGGTTTTACGTAGTCTGGTGTTTTTTTTCTGTTTTTTTTTTAAATATAATCTTAAGGGCAGGTTGTGTTTTTTAAATGTTTTTGTTTTAGAAATATAAATATTTTTATATTGTTCTACTGCTTTTATCTTTAAATATACACTTCTTTACTAGTTCATGATTTTTTTTTGTTAATTTTTTTTTTAGTATTACCTTGCAAATATTTATGTTTTGGGGTTTTATTAAAAATATGTAAAACTTAAGTCAATTGTATATATTTTTTATATTTTTTATGACTAATATCCTTTTTTTTTGGGGGGGGGGGGGGGAGACTGTCTGTTTTAAATTTTTATTTTAGACTAAGTGTGATATTTTTAAAATTTTGTTTTAAGAGGTATGTATATAAATATATTTTAAAAGAAAACTAAATATATCATTTTAAAATTACAACAGTTTTAGAAAAGTATACAATATGAAAAAATTAAATGTGTATGTATACATATATAATATGATTTTGTTTATTTTCATACTTTTTTTAGTACTTTTTTCGCTCCATTTTTTAAAATTTTACACATTTTTATTTTCTAAAAAAAAAAATATTAATTTACAAAAGTGAAAATATTTTATATCATTTTTAATACACAATACAAATATTGATAGTTTCTAAAACCATATTTCATCTGTGGGTTGTGGTGTGGGTAAGTCGCAATACACATTGAAGAACAGGAATGTTTTCTTAGAAATTGTCATCAATTCCTTTGGTTTTGCTGCCCTCATGTGGTCAGCAGTAGTATTGCTGGAATTGTCTTTAGCCACAATTTCTTATCCGAATAGATTGTTATATTGATCAGAGTTTGTGTTAAAGAAAATGAATGCACTGATTTTATTTTTTTGCAATTTAAAGATTCCAATTTTATTTTTTTTAATTGAACCTCTTAAATTCTGGTTAATCAGAAAGAGGTTTATTTGTTTCAGATGCAGCAGGTTGATCTTTTGGGGATTACAATCAAGTCTCTGGCAGAAATCGAAAAAGAGGTAAGACGAAAACGAGCGATATTTTATTTTTTTTTCCCTATTGTCATATATAAATGGAAGCTGTCACCCGGTTTTCCCATTTATAAACAAAAGCCACCACTTTTAAGCCCTCAATTACCGCAGTCCATCAACTTGTATATAAGCCACCAATTGCTCCTGCATATCCCAAAAATACTCTTTAGAAGTCTCCTGTGCCATATCTTGATTACTCGTTTAAAGCCTCATACTAAGAAAATGTAGCAAAAATGTAGAACAACTTGAATCTTAATTGAAAATGAAACCTCTTTACTGTGCTGTAATCTCATCTCTTTGGGGTATATTTGACATTTCGAATATTTTTTTTTTTTAGTAAGTTTTTTTTTTCTTGCTTTTCTTTTTGTTGAGGAGTTTAAATCATTTTCCTTGGACTCTTACAGATGCGGCAATACAAAATATCTGCTTTTATTTCCCTATTTTTCATGGGATATAATATTTAATATTAGTTCGTTCTCCTGTTCTAAACCGTACCCTAAGTCTTCTGAAGGGAAATACGCTACTGTTGCTGTTGTGTTGGGTTAGCTTCGGACCCGTTTAATCGAAGCTGGTGGCAGTGATACAGTGTGCAGACTGTTGAGTGATGCTGCAGCGACTGCGGCGTTGATAATTATTGTTCCTGCCTGAGTGGGAGTAGTTATCGCGTCGCTGCAGCGTGCCCAATAGCCAGTACATAGCAGGCAGCCTTTCTGGCGACTAATTATCCAGGGTGCAGTACCTAATCTGAGAGTAAGGGGGGCGCCAGAGAGCTGCAAGTGTTAAGTGGAACTGTAAGCGGGATATACATAAATCCCTGCAGTTTGTGGTATATTGAAAGCAGTGGGATACCTAGCATAAGCCCCTGCTGTAAACTAAGAGGTCAATAGCCTTGTGTGTGTTTTCTCATCACATTGCTAGCAGTGGAGGGATAACTAAGATAAGCCCCCTGCACATGTGATAGTTGTCTGTTGGCCTAAAGTCACCCCGAATCGTGACAATTGGGGCCAGCGGTCAGGGGAATCTCTTACATCTACATCTCCTCCCTGGTATCAGTCTACCACCCTACCCGTGCCCTCCGCTAATGACCTCAGGTTAGCATCCTCAATAATCAGAACCTCCCACTCCCGTCTCCAAGACTTTACACGTGCTGCGCCGATTCTTTGGAATTCACTACCTAGGTTAGTAACATAGTAACATAGTTAGTAAGGCCGAAAAAAGACATTTGTCCATCCAGTTCAGCCTATATTCCATCATAATAAGTACCCAGATCTACGTCCTTCTACAGAACCTAATAATTGTATGATACAATATTGTTCTGCTCCAGGAAGACATCCAGGCCTCTCTTGAACCCCTCGACTGAGTTCGCCATCACCACCTCCTCAGGCAAGCAATTCCAGATTCTCACTGCCCTAACAGTAAAGAATCCTCTTCTATGTTGGTGGAAAAACCTTCTCTCCTCCAGACGCAAAGAATGCCCCCTTGTGCCCGTCACCTTCCTTGGTATAAACAGATCCTCAGCGAGATATTTGTATTGTCCCCTTATATACTTATACATGGTTATTAGATCGCCCCTCAGTCGTCTTTTTTCTAGACTAAATAATCCTAATTTCGCTAATCTATCTGGGTATTGTAGTTCTCCCATCCCCTTTATTAATTTTGTTGCCCTCCTTTGTACTCTCTCTAGTTCCATTATATCCTTCCTGAGCACCGGTGCCCAAAACTGGACACAGTACTCCATGTGCGGTCTAACTAGGGATTTGTACAGAGGCAGTATAATGCTCTCATCATGTGTATCCAGACCTCTTTTAATGCACCCCATGATCCTGTTTGCCTTGGCAGCTGCTGCCTGGCACTGGCTGCTCCAGGTAAGTTTATCATTAACTAGGATCCCCAAGTCCTTCTCCCTGTCAGATTTACCCAGTGGTTTCCCGTTCAGTGTGTAATGGTGATATTGATTCCCTCTTCCCATGTGTATAACCTTACATTTATCATTGTTAAACCTCATCTGCCACCTTTCAGCCCAAGTTTCCAACTTATCCAGATCCATCTGTAGCAGAATACTATCTTCTCTTGTATTAACTGCTTTACATAGTTTTGTATCATCTGCAAATATCGATATTTTACTGTGTAAACCTTCTAATACGATTAATCCCCAATCCCCACAGTTTTAAGCATACCCTAAAAACTCATTTGTTCAGACTGGCCTACCGCCTCAATGCATTAACCTAACGATCCCTGTGTGGCCTATTTATAAAAAAAAACAAAAAAACAATCAGGTTCCTCGCATCATGTTCTCATTCACTTTATGCAGTATTAGCCCTCTGTGTCTGTACTGCTACATACTTAGGCAGTTAACTGGTTCATGCAGCTTTACATGAACACCTGAGCCTTACACTATGGCCGGTCCGAATAACTAAAGCAATTGTTACCATCCACCTCTCGTGTCTCCCCTTTTCCTCATAGTCTGTAAGCTTGCGAGCAGGGCCCTCACTCCTCCTGGTATCTGTTTTGAACTGTATTTCTGTTATGCTGTAATGTCTATTGTCTGTACAAGTCCCCTCTATAATTTGTAAAGCGCTGCGAAATATGTTGGCGCTATATAAATAAAAATTATTATTATTATTATTTTTTACATAGAGAAAAGGAGGAATTCAAATATAAAATTCAAATACATCGATATATGTGCCACTAATGCGGCAAGCCATGTGGCTGCTATGGGACCCGTTAGTTGGGGAACCTGGTGCTGACGCTGGCCCCACCACTACCCGGCCAACACCCCCGCCAGTCATCGTAAGTTCATCTGTCTGCATCCTGGATCCTGATAGTTACAGGCAGTGATGGAAGAAGGAGACCCAGCTCCCTCCATCATTCTTCCGCGACGTCTGATGTCTTGGTCTCAGCGCAGTGGGCGCAATGATGTCATTACATGACTCCCACTGACCTGAGATGTGCGGGCACTTAAGAACACACGCTGCAGAGACCAGAGGAGCTGGGGAGCGAGGAGGGGAGATGAGAATTGTATTTTTTTTTTTAAATCAATAAGTACATTGTAGTGGCCATAATGTATGGAGGACTATGGGGAGCGCAGTATACTGTAAAGAGGACTATGGGAAGTGCCATATACTCTGCAGGACTGTGGGGAGTGCAGTATACTCTATGGAGGACTGTGGGGAGTGCAGTATACTGTATGGAGGACTATGGGGAGTACAGTATACTCTATGGAGGACTATGGGGAGTGCAGTATACTCTATGGAGGACTGTGGGGGGTGCAGTATACTCTATGGAGGACTGTGGGGAGTGCATTATACTCTACTAGATGGTGGCCCGATTCTAACGCATCGGGTATTCTAGAATATGTATGTATGTATGTATGTATATAGCAGCCACATAGTATATAGCACAGGCCACGTAGTATATAGGAGCCATGTAGTATATAGCGGACAAATACTATGTGGCCTGTGCTATATACTATGTGGCTGCTATATACATACATACATACATACATACATACATACATACATACATACATACATACATTTTGTAAAATACCCGATGCGTTAATACAGGCCACGCAATATATAAAAGTGGCCACGCAGTATATAACACAGGTGACGTAGTATATAACACAGGCCATGCAGTATATAACAGTGGCCACATAATATATAGCACAGGCCACGCAGTACATAACACAGCCCACATAGTATGGGGGAGTACTGTATGCTCTGGAGGACTATGGGGAGTGTAGTATACTCTATGGAGGACTGTGGGGAGTGCTGTATACTCTACGGAGGACTATGGGGAGTGCATTATACTCTATGGAGGACTGTGGGGAGTGCAGTATACCCTATGGGGAGAGCTGTACACTCTGGAGGACTATGGGGAGTGTATTATACTGTGAGGAGGACTATGGGGAGTGCATTATACTTTATGGAGGACTGTGGGGAATGTATTATACTGTATGGAGGACTATGGGGAGTGCTGTATACTCTATGGAGGACTGTGGGGAGTGCAGTATACCCTATGGAGGACTGTGGGGAGTGCAGTATACTCTATGGAGGACTGTGGGGCCTATTATATGTGGGCTATTATAATATTTGGTTTGTGTGGGGGCCATTACTGTTTGGAGTGTTAGCGAGGGCCATTATACAGTGTGGTGAGCTGTGGGCCATTATACTGCCCATTGTACTGCATGGAGAACTGTGTGGGGGTTATAGTTGGGAGATCATACTGTGTTGGGGTCACAATCCTATGCTTGTGGGGGGTGCTATGGAGGAACACACTGTGGTGGTATCATGGTGTTTGTGGGGCACTTTTGCTGAGATCCTACTTTATGGGTGCAATTAATTAATCTAGGGGCTTCGGTAGCAGGACAATTACTTTGTAAAGTCTGCAAAGTTATGAGATATGCTTGCTCTTCGGTCACACCTGCTCACCTGTTTGTTTTTTGTTGGTTTTTTTTTTACTTACTGCTAATTTATCCCTGAGAATTTATCTAAGTTGCATTTTGTCACCAAAAAAATTTTGCCTTGTGCAGCATAGTAAATGTGATAGAAAACTCTCACTGAGTTCTGAATTTTCAGATGCACAATCACACATTAGCAGAAATCAGCCTATAAAGGTGCAATGCAAGCTTCTCTAGGTGGATCGACATCTAAAAATTATTTATCATGAATATGTTAACAATACACATTATTGATTAGTATTTGCTCATGAAAGATGCAGAATAGCTAAAGATGACACCTAACAATGAGATAACCGTTCACTTTCTATGAGGGTAGCGGCAAATCCAGTGCTTGTAGCCAAATGAACAATATGTCTCCCATGTAGTAAAATAGAGAATGTGACCCATATTTCCTGTCTTTCTCCCTCCTTGCTTTTCTTTTACTCCTTTGTTTCTTTCTTCTGTTCCCAAATGGCTGGAGATTCGTCTTGATTATAATTGCTGTTAGCCACGCATATCTAATTTTTTTTTTTTTTTTTTTTTTAAAGAGCTAATTAGCGAATACTCGACATCTTTGTGTTGTGCTCAGATCAAGTCGCCTCCTTGCAATTCAGCTCCAGGAGGTTTGCGTTTGACAAAACAGTCTCCTACTTGACTGCGGTAACCCCTTCTGTTCCTTATATGACTCGATAGTTCTGTTTTAAAGAATACCCGTCACCAGATAAACGTGTCCAGGTTTTGCTTTTATTTTATTCCTATTGCTCCTCTGAGTATTAGTTTTCTTTTTTTTATAACACGACTTCTGTTTCCAGAGGTATGGTTCTTTTTATTTAGTTTTAGTTTTTAGATCTGTACCTTGGGGGCGTTGCTCACTGGGTAATAATGCAGAGCAGCCTAAAGACCCGCCCCAGCGGAGCCTGTGAGACACTTCCTCTTATTAAGACTGAGTGAGCGAGTGTACTCGTTGCTCGGGTGGTCTCCCGAGTATTTTGTAACTGCTCGGACATTTAGTTTTCGTTGCCTCAGCCTCATGACTTACATCTGATAAATAACTTGTTTACGTGTGGGGATTCCGTAGCAACCAGGCAACCCCCACATGTACTCAGGCTGGCTAGCAGCCGTAAATCTTGCAGCTGCATCAACAAAAATTAAATCTCCGAGCAGTCACAAATACTCGGAGACCCCCCCCCCCCCCCCCCGAGCAACGAGTACACTCGCTCATCACTAATTAAGACCATAAAAATTAGTACGAAGAAGTCTAATATATCGGGAACATTATAGTGGAGTTAAAACAAAGCAAAAAAAAGTTATTTCTTTCCCGCTACTCCCCTGAATAGAGTAAATCCTGACCACTTTTGACCTCAGGACAAGTCTTCTAAATAATATTGCTTGTTGCCAAATTAATATTCGGTATAAGTACCTCTTTAATAGCATCAATGGGACACCCAGACAGAGAGCGTTTCCAAAACACTTCTCACAATCGGTATTGTAACTGGGTCTACTACATCTGAGTCTGAGGTGTACACGCTCCAAAATGATGCAGAGCGCACATTCGGTTTTTTTTTTTTACGCCATTATAGACTATAGCCCCATCGGCGCATACGTCCATATCCCGTTTTGTTGGGGGTTTCAGACATAAGCCTCAACGCAATCACCGAACGAATGGCGGAATGAAATGTGAAAGTACCCTTGGGAGAAACCGTTGTCATAAAGGAGTTTACTTGGTCTGTACAATGTTTTTTTGAGTTTTTCTTGTCATTAGCATCCACATAACTGCCAGAACCCAATGTTTCCCTGCGAAACATTGCTCAGAGCATCACAGCCTCCATTGACCTTCTGCCCTTAGTTCATCCTTGTTCCATTTCTTCTCCAGGTAAGTGATGCAGCCACGTGATGTGAAAGAAAATGTAATCAAGCCATCTTCTGTTGCTCCAGTTCTGATGCTCACACGCCCAATGTTGAGAGTTTTGGCATTAGATAAGGGTCACCATGAGCACCTTGACCAGTTTGTGGCCTCACAGCCCTATAGCTGAGATGTTCTCACTTAGTCTATGCCACAATTTTTTGCTATAGTATCTCTCTTCTGTGGGAACGGACCAGATGGGCTAGTCGTCACTCCCCACGCACATCGATTAGCCTTGGTGCCCATGATGATGTCACTGACTTACCAGTTGCCTTTACTTAGATCCTTGATGGTAAGGAATACCGGAAACATACCATGAGACTTGCCGTTTTGGCGATGCTTTGACCCAGTCATCTAGCCATCACGATTTGGCTCAGATCCTTACAAGTGTCCATTTTACTTCTTTTGATGCATCAACTTCGAGAACTGACTGTATGATGAATCCTCTACCTCAAGTCAAAATACATACTTGTCTCATTAGTTTCTCAGAGCTTGAAATGAACTAGACCTCTCCTTTCCCATCACTTCAGGCATTAAACAGCATCCTTCTGACTCTCAATCGACAATTTGTGTAACCACCATTTTTCTTCAAAATTTTGAGAAGGTTTCAATCGAGCTCACCACTTTTGTGTTAGAGAGAAGTATCCCAGGAGACTTCCAGGGTGGACAGTAGGGTTGAGCGACTTTTAGTTTTTTAGGGTCGAGTCGGGTTTCGCGAAACCCGACTCTCAAAAGTCGAGTCGAGTGAAATCGGCTGATTATCGCGAAAAGTCGGGGATCGACCAAAACACGAAACCCAATGCAAAGTCTCTCTCTCCCCCCCCAAACCACCCCCCCCCCCCCCCGTCCCTGAACAGAAAAGTTGGTGTATCGTTACAGCGCACAAGCGAGAAGATGGCGATAGGCGTGCACGCCCCTTAGACCTATGTCACCACTCTGCCCACGCTCCTTCATTGGCTGAAAAAATGGTGCCAAATGCGTCATGCGAAATGTGACTTTGGCGCGAAGATCGCCGACCGCATGGCCGATCCCACACTACGGTCAGCGACTTTTGAATTTGTCCGATCCGTTTCGCTCAAGCCTAGTGGACAGTCCATGGTCTGGGTTTGGTGCACGGAGTATTCCCTGGTCAAATAGTTCTCAATGGTCCAAAAGGGGATGTTCTCCAGCACCAAGGAAAAGTAGTTAAAACTTTAATCACATAGGCTAAAAATTGGCCGAATGTGCACACATTAAAAAAAAAAAAAAAAAACTGCATAATTCGCATAATTAATAAAGGATGTATCAAGAAGCATAGAAACATACAATTCAGGTAGGTTTGCCAGTTACAAGTCAACAATACATACTCGTATACTACTTTAAAAATTAGGTGCTGCTCTTTTTTTTTTTTTTTTTTTTTTTTTAACCACTCGTATGACAGGATCAGAGTGATGGTGCAGCAGCAATCAGGAGAATACAAGTGAATAAAAATGTAGAAACCGAAAAACTATGGTCCAAAGCCAAGGTTCTTTCATCCCGCAGCGCACATACAGTATAACATGATAGACCACAAGGAGAAAGTGCAGGATGCAAGAAATCTCAATGAAACATATGATTTTTTTTTTTTAATTAAATATAAAAAAAATACAGTGGGGAAAATAAGTATTTGATACTCTGCCAATTTTGCAAGTTTTCCCACCTACAAAGAGTGGAGAGATCCGTCATTTTTTTTCTTGGGTAAACTTCAACTGAGAGACAAAATTTTAAAAAGAATCCAGAAAATTACATTGTATGATTTTTCCATAATTAAATTGCATGAAATAAGTATTTGACCAGCTACCAACCAGCAAGAATTCTGGCTCTTACGGACCTGTTAGTTTTTCTTTAAGAAGCCTCCTACTCTACACTCATTACTTGTATTAATTTAATCTGTTTGAACTCGTTACCTGTATAAAAGACACCTGTCCACACACTGTCAGACTCCAACCTCTCCACCATGGCCATGACCAAAGAGCTGTCTAAGGACACCAAGGACAAAATTGTAGACCTGCACAAGGCTGGGATGGGCTACAGGACAATAGACAAACTGCTTGGTGAGAAGGCAGCAACTGTTGGCGCTATTATTAGAAAATGGAAGAAACACAAGATGTCAATCTTCCTCGATCTGGGGCTCCATGCAAGATCTCACCTTGTGGGGTAAGGATGATTCTGAAAAAGGTCAAATATCAGCCCAAATCTACACAGGAGGACCTGGTCAATGACCTGAAGAGAGGTGGGACCACAGTCTCAAGCATTACTATTAGTAACACTACGCCGTCATGGATTAAAATCCTGCAGGGCACTCAAGGTCCCCTGCTCACGCCAGCACATGTCCAGGCCAATTTGAAGTTCATTAGTGACCATCTGGATGCTCCAGGGGAGACATGGGAGAAGTTAATGTGGTCATATGAGACCAAAATAGAACTTTTTGGTAACAACTCCACTTGCCATGTTTGCAGGAAGAAGAAGAACCACAAGAACACTATCCCAACTGTGAAGCATGGTGGGGCAAACATCGTACTTTGGGTGTGCTTTTCTGCAAAGGGGACAGGTTCACTGCGCGATATTGAAGGAAGAATGGATGGGGTCATGTATCGCAAAAGTTTGGCCAACAGCCACCTTACTTCAGTAATAGCATTGAGGATGGGTCGTGGCTGGGTCTTCCAGCAGGACAATGACCTTAAACACACAGCCAGGGCAACTAAAAGAGAGGCTCATTAAGAAGCATTTCAAGATCCTGGAGTGGCCTAGCCAGACTCAAGACCTGAATCCAATAGAAAATCTTTGGAGGCAGCTGAAACTCAATGTTTCCCAATGTCTGTTCCAAAACCTGAAAGATCTGTATAGAGGAGTGGGCCCAAATCCCTGCTGCAGTGTGTGCAAACCTGGTCAAGAACTACAGGAAACGTCAGACCTCTCTAATTGCAAACAAAGGTTTCTGTGCCAAATATTAAGTTCTATTTTTCTATTGTATGAAATACTTATTTCCTGTAATAAAATGCAAATCAATTATGTAATAATCATACAATGTGATTCTCTGAATTTTTTTTTCTTTAGATTCTGTCTCTCTCACAGGTGAAGTGTACCTACGATAAAAATTACAGACCTCTCCATTCTTTGTAGGTGGGAAAACTTACAAAATCAGCTGAGTATCAAATACTTATTATCCCCACCTTAGATAAATAACTAAAACATGCCAAAGTACACACACAAAGATGGTGGGTGAGCCACAAAATAAACATACATATACACTGCTCAAAAAAATAAAGGGAACACTAAAATCCCACATGCTAGATATATCTGAATGAAATATTCCAGTTGAAAATTTTTATTCATTGCATAGTGGAATGTGTTCAGAACAATAAAACATAACAATTATCAATGTAAATCAAAATGAATATCCCATGGAGGTCCGGATTTGTAATGATGCTCAAAATCAAAGTGGAAAATCAAATTACAGGCTGATCCAACTTCAGTGGAAATGCCTCATGACAAGGAAAAGATGCTCAGTATTGTGTGTGGCCTCCATGTGCCTGTATGACCTCCCTACTGTACAACGCCTGGGCATGCTCCTGATGAGGCGGGCGGATGGTCTTCTGAGGGATCTCCTCCCAGACCTGGACTAAAGCATCCGCAAACTCCTGGACAGTCTGTGGTGCAACATAACGACGGTGGATGGAGCGTGACATGATGTCCCAGATGTGTTCAATCGGATTCAGGTCTGGGGAACGGGCGGGCCAGTCCATAGCTTCAATGCCTTCATCTTGCAGGACCTGCTGACACACTCCAGCCACATGAGGTCTGGCATTGTCCTGCATTAGGAGGAAACTAGGGCCAACCGCAACAGCATATGGTCTCACAAGGGGTTTGAGGATCTTATCTCGGTACCTAATGGCAGTCAGGCTACCTCTGGCGAGCACATGGAGGGCTGTGCGGCCCTCCAAAGAAATGCCACCCCACACCATTACTGACCCACTGCCAAACCGGTCATGCTGAAGGATGTTGCAGGCAGCAGATCGCTCTCCACGCTATCTCCAGACTCTTATCACGTCTGTCACATGTGCTCAGTTTGAACCTACTTTCATCTGTGAATAGCAGAGGGTGCCAGTGGTGAATTTGTCAATCCTGGTGTTCTGTGGCAAATGCCAAGCGCCCTGCACTGTGTTGGGCTGTGAGCACAACCCCCATCTGTGGACGGCGGGCACTCAGACCATCCTCATGGAGTCGGTTTCTAACCATTTGTGCAGACACATGCACATTTGTGGCCTGCTGGAGGTCATTATGCAGGGCTCTGGCAGTGCTCCTCCTGTTCCTCCTTGCACAAAGGCAGAGGTAGCGGTCCTGCTGGGTTGTTGCCCTCATACGGCCCCCTCCACGTCTCCCTGGTGTACTGGCCTGTCTCCCTGTAGCGCCTCCAGCCTCTTTATACTATGCTGACACACAGCAAACCTTCTTGCCACAGCTCGCATTGATGTGCCATCCTGGATGAGCTGCACTACCTGAGCCACTTGTGCAGGTTGTAGAGTCCGTCTCATGCTACCACGAGTGTGAAAGCACAACCAACATTCAAAAGTGACCAAAACATCAGCCAGAAAGCATTGGTACTGAGATGTGGTCTGTGGTCCCCACCTGCAGAACCACTCCTTTATTGTGGGTGTCTTGATAATTGCCAATAATTTCCATCTGTTGTCTATTCCATTTGCACAACAGCATGTGAAATTGATTGTCAATCAGTGCTGCTTCCTAAGTGGACAGTTTGATTTCACAGAAGTATGATTTACTTGGAGTTAGATTCTGTTGTTTAAGTGTTCCCTTTATTTTTTTGAGCAGTGTATGTCTCAGATACAGAAATTTATATAATGCAATATAAGGCTACGGAATCAAAAAGAAGGGTGCAAATATTGACGAGACACACATTCCATCCAAAAAATCATAGTAATAAGTCACGGGGACTAAAAGTAAGTAGTCGAGGTCACTGTGGACAAAATAAAATCACCCTGATAAACTATGGATTCCACAAATGTTTAAGACGACATGAAAACAATGCAATTCACCCGACGCGCGTTTCACAAGTGCTTCATCCAAGATCTGGCATAGTTTTGTTTACTGCTTTGGCATGTTTTACTTATTTCTCTCTCTCTACATTTTTTTTTATGATGTTCAATAATAAAACTTAATATATTTTATGTAGATAACTTGCATCTTGCACTTTTTTCCTTTTGGTCTGTCATGAATAAAAATGTAGGTAAATATATTCTGGCAACACACTTGCTGGTATTATAAGTCTATCAAAATAATTTTAAAAGGGTACCTATCACTAGTATTTTGCAACATAATGTAAGGGGAGAGACCTTGATTATAGCGATGTATCTTATTGGGCTGCTTACTGCAGTTTTGATAAAATCCCTGATTTCTCTGCTGCAGATCTACTAATTCTCTGAATGCTGACCTTTATATCCCCGCCCACACTGGCAGCTTCCTGCCTATGCAGTGTACACAGAAAGCTGCCTATCAGTGGTGGGGGCGGGTTTATACAAAGCTCATGAATATGCAGGACTACCGGACAGCAGGTTTTCTAGCCCTCTAGTGATAATCTCTTGCTTATCAAACAATGATTTTATCAAAAGTACAGAAAGCAGCCCAGTAAGTGACACATCGCTGGAATCAGTGTCTCTGCTCCTACACCAGGTTAGGAAGCATAAACACTTTTTAAATTCTACATCTTTGAGTATAATAATGACCTTAAGAATGTATTCTTTCTGCTGAGATGGTGCTGCACTATATTTTATGGTTTGTGCTTTGGTCTGAAAAAAGGAAGAAAAAGGTGATTTGCACAAATTGTCAATGTTTGACAACATTTCGGACATGCAAAAACAAAACCCCCCAAAATTAGTGACCAATATATCCCCCTTTCTTTATGATGACACTCAGCAGCCTCCATCCATAGATTCTGTCAGTTGCTTGATCTATTTACGACCAACATTGCGTGCAGCAGCCACCACAGCCTCCAGACACTGCTCCGAGAGGTGGACTGTTTTCCCTCCCTATTTTATGAGGGACCACAGGTTCTCTATGGGGTTCAGATCAGGTGAACAAGGGGGCCATGTCATTGTTTTCTTCTTTGAGACCTTTACTGGCCCGCCACGCTGTGGAGTACTCGGAGGCATCTGATTGAGCATTGTCCTGCATGAAAATCATGTTTTTATTGACGATACCGACTTCTTCCTGTACCACTGCTTAAAGAAGTTGTCTTCCAGAAACTGGCAGTAGGTCCGGGAGTTGAGCTTCACTCCATACTCAACCCGAAAAGGTCCCACAAGTTCATCTTTGATGATACCAGCCCATACCAGTACCCCACCACCACCTTGCTGGTGTCTGAGTCGGAGTTGAGCTCTCTGCCCTTTACTGATCCAGCCTCTGCCCATCCATCTGGCCCATCAAGAGTCACTCTCATTTCATCAGTCCATACAACCTTTGAAAAGTCAGTCTTAAGATATTTCTTGGCCCAGTCTTGACGTTTTATGTTTCTTGTACAAAGGTGGTTGTTTTTCAGCCTTCCTTACCTTGGCCATGTCCCTGAGTATCGCACACCTTGTGCTTTTTGTTACTCCAGTAATGTTGCAGCTCTGAAATATGGCAAAACTGGTGGCAAATGTCATCTTGGCAGCTTCACGCTTGATTTTTTGCCCACCTATTTTGCCCAACACACTTCTTGCTACCCTGTTGCCTATTTGCCATGAAATGCTTGATTGTTCGGTGATCAAGCTTCAAAAGTTTGGCAATTTCAAGACTGCTGCATCCCTCTGCAAGACATCTCACAAGTTTGGACTTTTCAGAGCCCATCAAATCTCTCTTCTGACCCATTTAGCCAAAGGAAAGGAAGTTCCCTAATAATTACGCACACCTTATATAGGGTTTTGATGTCATTAGACAACACCCCTCCTCATTACAGAGATGCACATCACCTGATTTTACTTAATTGATAGTTGGCTCTCAAGCCTGAACAGCTTGGAGTAGGACAACATGTATAAAAAATATCATGTGATCAAAACACAACTTGCCGAATAATTCTGCACACAGTGTATGTTAGTGGTCGTAACAGTGAATATCTATGCTACTCTAATGCCCTGGACATGGGGTAAGCAACATAGGTTATCAGAAGAAATGTGCTACATTTCTAATTGGATGCATTGCTATAATTATTATACCTACTACATATTGGGGTACACATGTATGTCTACATATTGGTATGTATTTATGTACGGTATGTCTGTGTGTGTATATATAGATATACAGCAGGAGAATTAAGTATTGAATGTGTCATATCGTTAACTCATCCAATCCACACAGGCAAATAAATTAAACCATATATGTCCATAAATTGTGTAATAATGAGAAATTACACAGGGAAAAAGTATTGAACACACTAAAGTTTTTTTGATACTTGGTGCAAAAGCCTTTGTTGGTGATGAAGCTTCAAGACTCCTCCTTGTATAGAGAAACTAGTCACAGGCATTGCTCAGGTGTGATTTTTTTTTTTTGTCCCATTCTTGCACATAAATACTCTTCACATCCTGAAGGTCCCGTGGGTTCCTTCTATGAACTCGGCTTTAATTCAGGTCCGGTGATTGGCTCGGCCATTTTAGTAGCTTTATTTTTTTCTCTGAAACCAACTGTTTCCTTGGCTGTGTGTTTGGGATCATTGTCTTGCTGAAATGTTCACCCTCGTTTCATCTTCAACATCCTGGTAGATGGCAGCAGATTTGTATCAAGAATATCTCGGAACATTTGTCCATACATCCTTCCTTCAATCACATGAAGTTTTGTCCGAGTCATATTCTGAAAAACGGTCCCACGCCATGATGTTCCCACCTCCGGCTAGGATTGTTATTAACCCCTTCCCGACCTTTGACGCCACGTAGGCGTCATGAAAGTCGGTGCCAATCCGACCCATGACGCCTATGCGGCGTCATGGAAAGATCGCGTCCCTGCAGATCGGGTGAAAGGGTTAACTCCCATTTCACCCGATCTGCAGGGACAGGGGGAGTGGTAGTTTAGCCCAGGGGGGGTGGCTTCACCCCCTCGTGGCTACGATCGCTCTGATTGGCTGTTGAAAGTGAAACTGCCAATCAGAGCGATTTGTAATATTTCACCCATTATAACGGGTGAAATATTACAATCCAGCCATGGCCGATGCTGAAATATCATCGGCCATGGCTGGAAATACTAGTGTGCCCCCACCCCACCCCTCCGATCGCCCCCCCACCCCCCCGATCTGGCCGGTACACTGCTCCGGCTCCCCTCCGCCCTGTGCTCCGCTCCCCCCCGTGCTCGTGTCCGCTCCCCCCGTGCTCCAATCACCCCCCCGTGCTCCAATCACCCCCCCTGCACTCCGATCCACCCCCCCCCCCGTGCTCCGTTCCACCCCCCCGTGCTCCATTCCAGCCCCCCCGTGCTCCGTTCCACGCCCCCCGCGCTCCGTTCCACCCCTCCCGCGCTCCGATTCCCCCCCCCCGTGCTCCGATCCCCCCCCCCGTGCTCCGATCCCCCCCCCCCCGTGGTCCCCCCCCCACCCTATCATACTTACCGATCCAGCCGTGGTCCCGTCCGTCTTCTCCCGGGCGCCGCCATCTTCCAAAATGGCGGGCGCATGTGCAGTGCGCCCGCCGAATCTGCCGGCCGGCAGATTCGTTCCAAAGTGCATTTTGATCACTGAGATATAATCTATCTCAGTGATCAAAATAAAAAAAATAATAAATGACCCCCCCCCTTTGTCACCCCCATAGGTAGGGACAATAAAAAAATAAAGAAATTTTTTTTTTTCCACTAATGTTAGAATAGGGTTAGGGTTAGGGGTAGGGTTAGGGGTAGGGGTAGGGTTAGGGGTAGGGGTAGGGTTAGGGGTAGGGTTAGGGTTAGGGCTAGGGTTAGGGGTAGGGTTAGGGGTAGGGTTAGGGTTAGGAATGTGCACACGTATTCTGGTCCTCTGCGGATTTTTCCGCTGCGGATTTGATAAATCCGCAGTGCTAAACCGCTGCGGATTTATGGCGGATTTACCGCGTTTTTTTCTGCGCATTTCACTGCGGTTTTACAATTGCGATTTTCTATTGGAGCAGTTGTAAAACCGCTGCGGAATCCGCACAAAGAAGTGACATGCTGCGGAATGTAAACCGCTGCGTTTCCGTGCAGTTTTTCCGCAGCATGTGTACAGCGATTTTTGTTTCCCATAGGTTTACATTGAACTGTACACTCATGGGAAACTGCTGCGGATCCGCAGCGTTTTCCGCAGCGTGTGCACATACCTTTAGAATTAGGCTATGTGCACACGGTGCGGATTTGGCTGCGGATTCGCAGCAGTGTTCCATCAGGTTTACAGTACCATGTAAACATATGAAAAACCAAATCCGCTGTGCCCGTGATGCGGAAAATACCGCGCGGGAACGCTGCGTTGTATTTTCCGCAGCATGTGAATTCTTTGTGCGGATTCCGCAGCGTTTTACACCTGTTCCTCAATAGGAATCCGCAGGTGAAATCCGCACAAAAAACACTGGAAATCCGCGGAAAATCCGCAGGTAAAACACAGTGCCTTTTACCCGCAGATTTTTCAAAAATGGTGCGGAAATATCTCACACGAATCCGCAACGTGGGCACATAGCCTTAGGGTTAGGGTTGGAATTAGTGTTGTGGTTAGGGGTGTGTTGGGGTTAGGGTTGTGATTAGGATTATGGCTACAGTTGGGATTAGGGTTAGGGGTGTGTTGGGGTTAGTGTTGGAGTTAGAATTGAGGGGTTACCACTGTTTAGGCACATCAGGGGTCTCCAAACGCAACATGGCGCCACCATTGATTCCAGCCAATCTCGTATTCAAAAAGTCAAATGGTGCTCCCTCACTTCCGAGCCCTGACGTGTGCCCAAACAGTGGTTTACCCCCACATATGGGGTACCAGCATACTCAGGACAAACTGCGCAACAATTACTGGGGTCCAATTTCTCCTGTTACCCTTGTGAATCTAAAAAAATGCTTGCTAAAACATAATTTTTGAGGAAAGAAAAATGATTTTTTATTTTCACGGATCTGTGTTGTAAACGTCTGTGAAGCACTTGGGGGTTCAAAGTGCTCACCACATATCTAGATAAGTTCCTTGGGGGGTCTAGTTTCTAAAATGGGGTCACTTGTGGGGGGTTTCTACTGTTTAGGCACACCAGGGGCTCTGCAAACGCAACGTGACACCCGCAGACCATTCCATCAAAGTCTGCATTTCAAAAGTCACTACTTCCCTTCTGAGCCCCGACGTGTGCCCAAACAGTGGTTTACCCCCACATATGGGGTATCAGCGTACTCAGGAGAAACTGGACAACAACTTTTGGGGTCCAATTTCTCCTGTAACCCTTGGGAAAATAAAAAATTCTGGGCTAAATAATTATTTTTGAGGAAAGAAAACGTATTTATTATTTTCACGGCTCTGCATTATAAACTTCTATGAAGCACTTGGGGGTTCAAAGTGCTCACCACACATCTAGATAAGTTCCTTTCAGGGTCTAGTTTCCAAAATGGGGTCACTTGTGGGGGGTTTCTACTGTTTAGGCACATCAGGGGCTCTGCAAACGCAACGTGACGCCCGCAGAGCATTCCATCAAAGTCTGCATTTCAAAACGTCACTACTTCAATTCCAAGCCCCGGCATGTGCCCAAACAGTAGTTTACCCCCACATATGGGGTATCACCGTACTCAGGAGAAACTGGACAACAAATATTGGGGTCAAATTTCTCCTGTTACCCTTGGGAAAAATAAAAAACTCTGGGCTAAATAATTATTTTTGAGGAAAGAAAACGTATTTATTATTTTCACGGCTCTGCATTATAAACTTCTATGAAGCACTTGGGGGTTCAAAGTGCTCACCACACATCTAGATAAGTTCCTTTGGGGGTCTAGTTTCCAAAATGGGGTCACTTGTGGGGGGTTTCTACTGTTAAGCCACATCAGGGGCTCTGCAAACGCAACGTGACGCCCACAGAGCATTCCATCAAAGTCTGCATTTCAAAACGTCACTACTTCACTTCCGAGCCCCGGCATGTGCCCAAACAGTGATTTACCCCCACATATGGGGTATCAGCGTACTCAGGAGAAACTGGACAACAACTTTTGGGGTCAAATTTCTCCTGTTACCCTTGGGAAAATAAAAAATTGCAGGCTAAAAGATCATTTTTGAGAAAATAATTTTTTTTTTTTTTTTCATGGCTCTGCGTTATAAACTTCTGTGAAGCACTTGGGGGTTCAAAGTCCTCACCACACATCTAGATTAGTTCCTTTGGGGGTCTAGTTTCTAAAATGGTGTCATTTCTGGGGGATCTCCAATGTTTAGGCACACAGGGGCTCTCCAAACGTGACATGGTGTCCGCTAATGATTGGAGCTAATTTTCCATTTAAAAAGCCAAATGGCGTGCCATCCCTTCCGAGCCCTGCCGTGCGCCCAAACAGTGGTTTACCCCCACATATGGGGTATCAGCGTACTCAGGACAAACTGGACAACAATATTTGGGGTCCAATTTCTCCTATTATCCTTGGCAAAATAGGAAATTCCAGGCTAAAAAATCATTTTTGAGGAAAGAAAAATTATTTTTTATTTTCATGGCTCTGCGTTATAAACTTCTGTGAAGCACCTGGGGGTTTAAAGTGCTCAATATGCATCTAGATAAGTTCCTTGGGGGGTCTAGTTTCCAAAATGGGGTCACTTGTGCGGGAGCTCCAATGTTTAGGCACACAGGGGCTCTCCAAACGCGACATGGTGTCCGCTAACAATTGGAGCTAATTTTCCATTCAAAAAGTCAAATGGCGCGCCTTCTCTTCCGAGCCCTGCCGAGTGCCCAAACAGTGGTTTACCCCCACATATGAGGTATCGGCGTACTCGGGAGAAATTGCCCAACAAATTTTATGATCCATTTTATCCTACTGCCCATGTGAAAATGAAAAAATTGAGGCGAAAAGAATTTTTTTGTGAAAAAAAAGTACTTTTTCATTTTTACAGATCAATTTGTGAAGCACCTGAGGGTTTAAAGTGCTCACTAGGCATCTAAATTAGTTCCTTGGGGGGTCTAGTTTCCAAAATGGGGTCACTTGTGGGGGAGCGCCAATGTTTAGGCACACAGGAGCTATCCAAACGCGACATGGTGTCCGCTAACGATGGAAATAATTTTTCATTCAAAAAGTCAAATGGCGCTCCTTCCCTTCCGAGCCTTACCATGTGCCCAAACAGTGGTTTACCTCCACATGTGAGGTATTGGTGTACTCAGGAGAAATTGCCCAACACATTTTAGGATCCATTTTATCCTGTTGCCCATGTGAAAATGAAAAAATTGAGGCTAAAAGAATTTTTTTGTGAAAAAAAAGTACTTTTTCATTTTTACGGATCAATTTGTGAAGCACCTGGGGGTTCAAAGTGCTCACTATGCATCTAGATAAGTTCCTTGGGGCGTCTAGTTTCCAAAATGGGGTCACTTGTGGGGGAGCTCCAATTTTTAGGCACACGGGGGCTCTCCAAACGTGACATGGTGTCCGCTAAAGAGTGGAGCCAATTTTTGATTCAAAAAGTCAAATGGCGCTCCTTCCCTTCCAAGCCCTGCCGTGCGCCAAAACAGTGGTTTACCCCCACATATGAGGTATCAGCGTACTCAGGACAAATTGGACAACAACTTTCGTGGTTCAGTTTCTCCTTTTACCATTGGGAAAATAAAAAAATTGTTGCTAAAAGATAATTTTTGTGACTAAAAAGTTAAATGTTCATTTTTTCCTTCCATGTTGCTTCTGCTGCTGTGAAGCACCTGAAGGGTTAATAAACTTCTTGAATGTGGTTTTGAGTACCTTGAGGGGTGCAGTTTTTAGAATGGTGTCACTTTTGGGTATTTTCAGCCATATAGACCCCTCAAACTGACTTCAAATGTGAGGTGGTCCCTAAAAAAAATGGTTTTGTAAATTTCGTTGTAAAAATGACAAATCGCTGGTCGAATTTTAACCCTTATAACTTCCTAACAAAAAAAAATTTTGTTTCCAAAATTGTGCTGATGTAAAGTAAACATGTGGGAAATGTTATTTATTAACTATTTTGTGTCACATATCTCTCTGGTTTAACAGAATAAAAATTCAAAATGTGAAAATTGCGAAATTTTCAAAATTTTCGCCAAATTTCCGTGTTTATCACAAATAAATGCAGAATTTATTGACCTAAATTTACCACTAACATGAAGCCCAATATGTCACGAAAAAACAATCTCAGAACCGCTAGGATCCGTTGAAGCGTTCCTGAGTTATTACCTCATAAAGGGACACTGGTCAGAATTGCAAAAAACGGCAAGGTCTTTAACCCTCCGTCACATACAATATTCGGACTAACGAGTTCACATACAATGTGCCTGTCAGGCGCCTGCTGGAACAATACCTATAATATCTAATGTTTGCAATTTCAGTGCTCTAAAAGTGATCAGTGACCTTCATAGGGATGTAATAAAAGAGACTACACATAATCAGTTGCAAAAAAAAACATTTACTTAACATAAAACTAATAACTATGAAATACAAACTTTTCAAAACTCCCGCCAAATAGTCCCCAGTTCGACTCTCTCAAAAAAATGTACAAAGAAAATTTTTGAACACAAACTTAATTTTAAGGTACCTTAAGTACTATTAAAAACATATTCAATCAGAAGTAGATGCTGAGGTTTCCCCAGAAAAGTCACACTTGCAGAGCAAATAGCAAGAATTACACACCATTTTTGCATGTGTCAGGCAAATTGCTTTATGACATTTGAGACATTCATAATTTGAAAGCCTTCTGGTTCCGCTTTCCGTTTGGCAGGTGGTGCATCTCCTTCTTTTGTGAGGTGGTGCAGATGGTGACTTTTCACCATCATCTTCTGGGCGGAACCTTTTGAGCTGAACTATGGCTTCTTGTTCCATTTAGTATTTTTATCTTTTCCAATATAATATGATCCAACTTCTTCATCCTCACCACTGTCACCATCTTGCTCTGTTTCAGAATCCAGGACACATTCTTCCACCTCATCATGAGAATCAATCTCACTTTCCTCTCCTAAATCCTCATTCAGTGTGAGGTCTCTATCATCTAACAGCATGTTTGTTACTTCCTCAACATCAAGTTGTTTGGATAAATTGTACATTTTCCTCTCCATTTCAGCAGATAATCTGAAGCAAGAGAAGGAATATGTTAGGGAACTACTGTATATGCCTGAGCAGCACACTTTCTTTTATAAAATCTCCCTTATTTCTATGAAATATCCTCACATTTTGTGCTATACATTCATAAAACAAGCTAAATAAACTATTGTGATGAATAAAAACATAAAATACCAACCTTACTGAATGTGACGTATTCACATACAATGAGCCTGAGAGATCTGTGCAGCTATATCCTCTCCCCTGAAGCTCTGAAATCCAACTGTGATATCAGGTTTCACAGACCTTCAAGAGACAGGAGACTACCTGGAGGGAGGGGGTTTCCTCACAATCTGGTGAGGAAGGAGAAATGAAAGTAAAAGAGAAGCGCCTGTCAGATCAGTTGTATGTGACGGAGGGTTAAGGTCAAAATAGGCTGGGTCTTGAAGGGGTTAAACAGTCAGACGGTTGACTGCTCATGAGAAGGAACTTTTTGCAAAAGACATGGATGAGATCTCCTGCACTAAGAGATGAGCAGCACTTTACCTCCTAGTAGCATCTAGGAGAGGTAACCGCCCTATGTCAATGTCCGACCCCTGCGCTATGACCTGCGATAAATACACCATAAACTCCTCTACAGGAAGCCTGTTTCAGTTAGTTTGCCCCTCATCAGTGTAGAAAGAAGGCGCAGGAAAAAAAAAAAGAAAAAAACATGTCAAATCTTACTACAGTATAAACACTTAAAATATTCCCATACAGTGTAAAGCAGTCTGCCCAGCCGACGGCCCGTAAAGACTCCATACTTCACTGATCACTTTAACTCCTTAAGGACAAGGTGAATTTTCACTTTTTTGTGCTTTCCTATTTTCCTTCCCTTTTACCTTTCCGTAAACATTTCCGTTCCAGGGCTTGTTTGCTGCAAGACGAGTTGTAGTTTTAACTGACCCCACTCATTTTTATCATGTACTGAAAATATGAAGGGAAAAAAAAAATCCAAGTAATGATGATTCCCCCCTCCTTCCCCTCATATTTCTGCCATTGTTTTGGGGATCTGTTTTTACTTAGGTTATTTTAACAACACAAAGAACGAACCTAATTTCTCTATAGTCAGTGATGACAATCTTATAACTTTTTATACTCTAGCAACTTTAAAAAAAAAAGTGTTTTTTTTTTTTTTTTTTGGGGGGGGGTTTATCGTTCGATCTTCTTGGGAACGTGAACCTGCGATTGATAGTATTGCAATATATTGAGAATTTGATGTCTTTGATGGCAGACATGGAGCCTTTGGAGGCCACCAGTTGCTTGGCAAATGATCGGCACCTCCAGGATCACATTCCGTGGGGTAATGATGGCCATCAGAAGGGACATCCGCCATGTGACTGCAGCTGTTACACACTTCACAGTAGCATTTAAGAGGTTAAATTAATTTGATCAGAGCTGGGCAGTTTTTGGGAGCTGGTTATGTTCCCAGCAGGCTCCGTTCTTAGCTAGGACTTGGGAGATGAAAGACCTTTGATGTCTTCTCCACATATACTTGTTTGTGAGTTTACAGGATACTCATTTGGTGATGTGTAGCAATTTTCTCTTTGGCCACAAGATGGCAGTGCTATAATGTGCTATCTTTACTACACAAAATGAACTGCGCTCGCTGTATCCGCCAGTTAGCGGGTAATCTGTATGAATAATAACCCTCTGACAACCTTTTCCGCTTTTGTCTTCCCACAGTATGACTACAGCTTCAGAACAGAACAGAGCGCTGCCGCCCGCCTGCCCCCCAGTCCTGCCCGTTGCCAACAGATGCCCCCGCCGTGAGATATGGGAAGATGGCCTAATGCATTTGGCGCGCACGAGTACTACTGAGCAGAACCCATTGCTGCTAACCATAACTTCTAACCCCTGCCCTGCCAAAGTGGCAGTCGTGAAGAGTTGGTGGACTTTTTTTTTTTTTCCTAACAGGTTTTTTTTTTTGTATTGGTATTTTGTAAATATAGCGACTGAAAACGAAAAAAAACCAACAACCCCATGTTGAGTCGTTCTATCCACGCCGAGCTCCGCAGCTCTGCGCTTGCCAGTGTTAACCGCTGCTAAGTTGGTCTGCACACTTCCAGTCTCTGTAGATGCGATATCCATGAGCAGCCCGGGACAGCGGCATGTAACGTTACGCCGTCGCTTTGTCCAAAATGCACTTTCTTCCTATACCATATGTGATATAACGGAAGCGGACGCCTACATTAAGTGCATAGAGCTTGGCAGCGTTAAGATCCCGTAATCATACATCCTTGGCCAAAAAGAAGGCAAAAAAATTAGAAAAAAAAGGGTTTAGTTTTTTTTTGTTTTTTTTTTAATAGAAACGGCTTCGCTCAAGAATATTGTGGACTTTGGTGTTACAACTCGGCCCCACTGACTCAATTTGGGCTGAGTTTCAATACCAGACATGGACAGCAGTGGCGCTATTTCTGGGGGGGAAAAATGCAGATTTTTTTTTGTTTTGTTTTGGACAACCCCCTATGACATAAAACTTGCATGTCTTAAAGAGGTTATCCCATAAACATTTATAAAAAAAAATCCAATAAATGTATAATTGGTTGGGCTCCGATTGATCCATAACGGGGGAAGTGGCCATGTGTATTAACACCGCTCCCACAGGGTGTGAAGGGATCTGTGCTTACAAATGCACACGGTCACTCCATTCACGTGGAGGACCCCCGTTCCCTTGATTAGTGGGGGGTCTGATCACCCCTGATCAGGCATTTATCACCTATCCTGTGGATAGTTTCCATATTGCTACATGCTGTTTATCCATTTATCTGCAGCAGCCATGGGGGAATTTAGCAAAGGCATTGCCATCTTTTTTTTTTTTTTTTTTTTTACACCTTAAGTCCCCATTGTGGGGCACCCCACACTTACACTGTAACTTTTCCTAAATTGTCTGGCAAAGTGATTGTGGTTGAGTGGGAGAGGGCATGATGGACCCCAATGGGCGGCAGCATTATTTTATTTTATGCCAGAAATTGTTGGCGCCAATTCACACCCGCTCAAGAGGCACAGGCAAGCTGCAGCTAGGGCTGGGCTGGGCTGGTAGTCATCCTTTCCGTGGGTCTACATACCCTGGCAAATTCAGGCTGTCTTGTGTTGGTACCCTCCTTTTGGACCTAGGACATACGGTGCTTGTCCCCCCCAGTTACATGCCAGAAGTCAGAGCGTGGAAAAACTCTGCAGAATTTTAAGGGAAGATCTAAGCAGATTTTATGTAGAGATTGTTACATACATAACCCCAAAGAGTAAAGTCTTACTGTCGTTAAAAAAAGGAAAAAAAAAGTGACAAAACCTAGAGACACATGAGAAATTTTCATCGGTGGGGTTCCGAGTACTGAGACCCCCACAATCGCTGAAGTAATTGGGTGGAAGCTCCTAGACGGTGAGGACAGCAGAAAACTTCCTCGATGGAATATCTGTGAGCTCATCTTCTCGAGGAGAGCAGAACATTCCTTTTGTTTCCGCAAGCAATGGAGGAGGTCTCTGTGCAAGGATCTCCTCCACCAATCAAAACCTTGGAAGGCCAGTTACTCTTTAAGGTCGCTAAATGAAGAATTAGAAGGGGTTAAATACTTTTCCCTTATCTTGTATGTTAAAGAGATGTGTCTACAGACACATTTCCACAGGACATCTTATTTCCATCCGTGGGACCATCACGTATCTCCGTAAGGAGGGTCCCCCCCCATTCACTGTGTCTGCACGTGCTCTGCTCTCTCTCCATTGAATTTTGTGGGGGTCCTGAAAACTCCTGAGCATGTGCGTATGCACAACTACCTTTCATCACTGCAAGAGTTAGATCAAGAGACCAGAAGGACCCCTGTATTGGAGAGAGATGGGATCTATCATATGGATATGTCCTAAAGTTCTGTGATGAAAAAACCCTTAAGTAGATAACTTTGGATGGCCAATGTGTGGTGGACCACCATAGGTTGGGCAAACCCCACTCTATATTAACCAAATCTGTCCCCCAGTGGGCCGCGCACCTGTCAGATTGGACCAATTGAGACCCCATAACTTATAGGGGATCACTGTTGAGTGTGCTTAATAAAAAGATGGCTAAGTACACAACTTTTAGGACCCATCACCGCGTTGAAGTTATTAACCATCTTGCATGTTTTAAACCCTAGTTTAAAGAGGATTAGTATAGGTACAGTCTGTGAACAAGTATTCAGAGTAAATCCTTTTATGAGACTTCAAGGCCCGAGTCCATGGAACGCCTTAATGGGAGTCTGTCACTTGGTTTTTGCTACCCCATCTGAGAAGAGCATAATGTAGGGGCAGTTACCCTGATTCCAGCGATGTGTCTTACTGGGCTGCTTGTTGTATTTTTTTATTTTTTAAATCACTGCTTTCTCTGCTGCAGATCTAGCAGTTCTCTGAAAGCTGAGCTCTATATAACCCCGCCCACACGTCTGATTGGTGGTTTTCTGTGTATAGGCAGAAAGCAGCCAATCAATCATGGGGCGGAGTTAAGCACAACTCATGAATTTAGAGGACTACCTGGCAGCTGGTTTACTAGTCCTCCAGTGATAATCTCCTGCTGATAAAATAGTATTTTGTTTAATCAAAATTACAGCATCCAGCCCAGTACGTGATATGTCAAACTAAATCGTACTGTTCTCAGGTTAAGTGTCAAAAATCCGATGACCGATTACCTTTTAAATGGGCTGTCTACTTCTATAGACCAGAATTATAAAAAGCAAAGAAAAAAAAAACTGTGATGGCCTGAAAGTACCAAAATATTAATTCCCCCCTGTGCTAGTAAAAACCTCAGTCTAGGTACCATCCAAATAAAGGATGGGGCGATTTCTGCTTCTCAAAAAAATCCATTATTGATATTCGAGGGATAGATTCCCATGGCCCTTCCTAGTCTGTCGCCACATGCAGCAACGACCACCTGCATCTGTGAAAGTGCAGAAAGGAGGTATCCAATAAAGTAGTCAGATGGAGATATGTGGCCACCACCGTTTTTCATGGTGTGCATGCAGAAATGGCCGTGTCTGTTCACTTGTTGCACAGATGATGTTGCGTTCTTCTACCTTTAGCATGACACAGTTTATTGCCTTTTTTTGGTCTTTAGCTTCAAAATGGCCAATAATAAACCATAAGAAATAAATGGAAAAGGATGGCACTAGAGTGATACAATTAAATCAGGACTAAAACGGAATCCCAGATTGTCAGGTGTCACGCATGCTGGGGGTAACGGTGCTCTGCACATCGATTGTAGATGAAGAGTTTAGATAAACGATAAGGAAAAAGTATGCGGCACTCACCCCAATGTAGCAGTGAAGACATGAACTTTAATGGAGAAAATGAATTAGTACATACATCCGTCAGGACATAAGGTAAGCAGGAGGGTGTGGTAATGGAGCTTGGACGACGGCCGTTTCGCACGTAATGTGCTTTGACGGGTCCAGATGAGGTCAAAATGGCCAATGCCTTTCACAGCACAAAAACCTCAACATCGGCAGGCAATATGAAAAACTAATTTCTTTTCACAACTTCAATTAATTTTTAACGTAACTCGGCTCACCTCCACTCGCCCCATTCAGCACAAATGACCTCTGTGTATAAAGCGAAAGCACAAACGAGGGCGATTTTCTGCTTTTCGGAAGTGGAGATCAGATTAGATGCTAGACAGATGGCATAAGCCCGATACTCTTCGAGGGTGTTTAGAATTCTTTTTGTGTAAGATACATACAGGATACATTTCATAACCACCAGATTTCTTGTAATTATTCTTCTAAATTAAAAATGCTGGAGGTTTATGAGAGGCAATTCTGCAGGCTGTAATACAATATTGTGCGAGAGCCGGACTCTTAATTAAATATTAAATGGACTGTAGGAAAAAAAAGAAAAATGTATTCCGTAATTTAAAAAAAAAAGGAAGATAATGAACAAGCGGAGTTTGGTCCCTCTAGTTTAACTGGTTGTTGTCCCATCAGCAATGAAGATTTTGGAGGGTCTATTTTAAAAGTAAATTGGCAAATAAAGGGGTTTCCAAATTTAAAAAACTTCTGAGACTTTTATATAAATTGTCGTTGGCTTATGCTCACTTATTCATACCTATAGTTTCTATAATTTAAGATGTCCGTGCAGTAAAAGATAGGTATATCCGTGTTATTTTTATTTTTTTTATAAAGTCAATGGTGGGTTTCCAGCCAATAAAACTGTTAAAAATATTAATTTTTTTTTTTTTAAAAGATACCCACCTCCACCAATCCCCACAGGTCTTGCTCTGGTGCTGGTCTTTACTTCCAAGCATCTGACTGAAAATCGTTGTCTCCTCCTGATTGTAAAACTCTTTCTACAGTTTATGTAGGGTCTGTGACCATGTCTTAAGGACCATGACTCCGGAGAACTATTGGTTTACAAACAATATTTTTTAAAAGTATTCTCAAATTATTAAGTTGCTTTAACTAGACAGCATGTAAATAAGTTTGAAACTTCCTTTTTCTATCTGCTGTCATTCTCCTGCAGGGTGAGCTTTTATTTTACTGTACATCTTGTGTCTATGAAGCTTGACCACTCTTGCCTGCCAAACGCTGGCCAAGTGTGCACAGTAGTTACATTTCAGGAGAGAGTTGACTCTTAACATACTATCCATTTTTCTACAGCCCATTCATTTCTATACAAGTTAGCTGCTCGCTTTCCCCCTGCCTCCCTGTCATCTCCTGACAAGCTGCTCTTATCAGTTCTGTGTGACCATAACTCCGCGGCCCCAACCATCATTGCGATCACTGCCTATATATATATATATATATATATATATATATATATATATATATATATATATATATATATATATATATATATATGTGTGTGTGTGTGCACACTTCAGAACTAACCACTAATACCTGGGTATGTTACAGCAAAACTAGTGCTGAACTTTATAGTTATACTATTACTATAGCTGTGCTATTCACCAGAACGATCACTTAAGGTGCAGAGCCCGCACTGCGGGAACGAAGAAGTAAGGAGACGGCAGAGTTGCGAGCTGCTCAAGAGATACTTGAGAATAACAATCTGACTGCCATTGTTTCTGCGAAGATTACATCCATGCAATTATTGAAGAACCCATGTTCATTTGAACTTGGCTGTACAGTATTCTGATAAGTATATGAACTTTGTAGAGATGGAAGATAGTCGCTTTGTACCCCTCTATGCGATAAATCCGGTGAAAAGGGAACACTTTTTAGGTTAAATTGCCGTGAGAAAACCACTTTGAGTCCTCTTATCCTTTTAGATCTATTGGTATATGTAGCCTTTAGAGTGCCCCTAATTTCTTTTTTTCATACGATTGAACTGGTATGCAATAGATTTTGCTCTAGTTGAGTTTAGGGACTGTATGTGTCCATCCAGTACTCGCCCTACAGGCTCCATTTTTCCATCCTTGCTCTATACAGTGTCAGTACTACTGAGCTCTGCGTGTCCTTTCTCCCAGTAGGGCCGCCTCCATTGAATTGGTTCCGAGTGTGTATGATCCTCTACTTATTGCACTTTTACACCAAACTTAATTTGTGGCCTTTTGATGGGGGGACAGTGGCTGCTTCAGGGAACCTCAAAAATGTGATGGTCGACTTTTCTCTCAGTATGTTGTTTGATAAGTCCTGTTCACACCACATTTCTGACGTGCGTTCAGGGGTTCTGTTTGAATCTCCCTAAAATGGGACTTGGACAGGATTCCGATGAACCCTCGTCAGGGTCATGGACCGCGACCACACTACTTTTCCATGCCCGTCTGAACCTACAAGCACTAAGAAAAAACACAACTTGAGTTCAGTTTGAACTCCGCATCATTGCGGTTTATGACTCGGTCTCTGGCTTCCGTGTGAGTCCCAGTTTTAAGGGGGAATCCGATTAAACCTCAGAACGCACTGAAGAAATGCAGTGTGAACAAAGCCTGAATGGAATAATGTCTTTCTTTTTATGCTCATTGGTCTATGAGAGCATATCTCCCAAATCAAATATGCAAAGGTGATAAATATGAAGAGTGATATAAGAGATACAGATACACTGCAGAAAAAAAATTGCCCAAAATTTTTCCTTTAGCCTTTGCACTATATAGACCGAATTCGGAAATGCAGAATGTTTTTTTTTTTTTTTTTAAATGTCAGAATTCATGAAAGAGTAACTGAACTTTTATTTTTATTTTTTTTTTTTTTTAATTAATGTTCCTGGGACTTCAAAGATATATTTTTTTTGTAATACTTCATTGCCTTATTTTGCTGCCTTTTCTCACAAACCCCATTCTACCGCAGTGATTTACACTTGTCTGTTCATGCTCCTTTAGGAGCTGCTTTCAATTGCTGCTCTACCAAGATCTTACATTCTTTCTAATCCATCTTTTCAGACTTTCCCTCTCTAAACCTCTCTGCTCTCCAATCCAGTACTTTTATTTGGAAATTCCTATACAATGTAAACAGAGTATGGATCTTTTTGGCTTTGCAGCAGTTGAAAGCAGCTTCTAAAGAAGCATGAAATGGGCACTGCAACATAATGTTTGGGAGATAAAGAAGCAAAGTAAGAGAATCAAGTAAATCATAAAAAAAATGCATAATTTAGCTTTGCATGGAGAATCGTTACTCTTTAATGCTATGGGCAAAAGAACAAATGATTGATATTTAGACATAGAAAAAGGGATTGTGCAGGATTAGAAAAAACAGTTACCTTCTTCCAGAAACCGTCCCACCTCTGGCCATAGGTGGTGTTTAGAAAGCCCAAACCCTATGGTCGCCCAGTATCCTGTGCAATCGCTACTCCTCTATATATGTGCTGTGAAACGAGCCAATTTTACAGTGCCAGACAACAAATTCAAGGAAATCTGTCCAGAAATGTGCTGTTCTATGCATTTTCTGTTAGGCTTTCTTGGAAGTGTGCAGTTTATGTATACAAATATTTTATATTTATTTAACAGGACACCCTGTATTTTAAGAAGGGGATTTTTTTTTCTTGTGATCTTAGTGTGTATTCTTAATATAATTTGTTAAATAAAAGTTTGTCTTTAACCTTTTTTGTTTAGTCATTCAGTAATAAATAGTTTATTAAATCTATTGTAAATCGGCTTTTTTCCTTCATTATGTACTCTGACATCCAGATTTGTCATTTGGATACCAGGAGATAGCCCCCAATAAAGATATATTTGCTAAAACTGATTCCTCATTAATTCAGTAAAGGATCCAGGTTAAAGAAACTTTTTACCTCTCTATATATATATATATATATATATATATATATATATATATATATATATATATATATATATATATATTAAAAAATCACAATAAGTGCATAATGGTGGGTTTAGATTCTTGGTGATCTCCTTTTTAACCTTCCTGCCACTGTTATTCTGATCTTCAATACTTCATGTATGTAAAGTTTCCGGTATGCAAAATGGTAGTCTGAGCCACTCCCCCTGCTCTTGGCCGAACCATCGAATCAGGGGGGGTGTATAGTCAAACTTGAGACCCTCCCCCTGCTCTTAGATAGGGAAGTACAGAGTACTGGGAGTGGTTTAAACTGACAAATCGCATGATGAACAGCGCCCTCCTAGCCTGATTTTGAGATCCTCAGTGTCCCTCCTCCCTGCTGAGATCTCGTAGTGCTAAGTATAAACTGCAGCTGGAAACTGAATACATTTGGACCTCCTAAAACGCTCAGTTTAATGCATTGTAACATGAATTTTCAAGACCAGTACACCAGTCTCATCAGGTCAGAAATTCTGCTTAATGATTTATACAGGTTGTGTTTTAAAATATGCTATCTCGAATACTCGTCTATTATATGTATTTAGGTCACATAGTTCATTTCAGATTGCAAGTGGAAATTCTGTGAATTCTTTATTTCACACAGACATTTGAGTTTATTATTTTTTGTAATATTTTTTAGATATTTGTTTAGTAGGTGATATCTGTAGTGGAATATATCCTAACTATGCTTACTATACAGTAATATACCATGCTTTCCGATTTGGTTTCTTATGGGTCTGCCCCATAGACCTTCACTGGTTTCATCAAGTTTTTCTCTTATGCAAAAAAAAAAAAGTGATGGAGGTTTTCTTTACTTGACCTGTAGATTTTAATTGTCGAGTTTGATGAAAATCAGAAAAGCTTCCATGTGTTCAGTCCACAAAAATCCATGGACAGGTTACCAGCCCAATAGACTATAATGAGTGTGTGTCTTTATTTGTAGTCTCTCCCTAAGGTGGCTAGCATATATGTCTTTATTTGTGAAATACAGAACTCTTGGGTGAATAGATCACTTTTGGATGAGCCTTGTAGAACCATCCATTACGTTTGTATCCTGTGGTTTTGTGTTTGAGTTTTTTTTTTCTTCTTTAGGTAAAGCTATATAGGAGTCCTCTTTAGGAATCTAGGTTTTCCATCACAACGTAGTCCAGTTTAAAAAAAAAAAAAAAAAGTTTGGTATAATTGCGTTCTGAGGACATGATCATGATATTTCGAGTCGTCATGAGCTTTGATTTTTTTTTTTTTTTTTTTTTTATCCTTCTTATTGTAATTCTGCTCCCATCACATTGTATCTTTGCCACATACGTTGCATTGTCGATGTGTATAGACTTCTAATGAAAAATGTTTGATCCCAAAGGATAAAAAGTTTCTTTTAAAAGTCGGAGCACAAATAGGAATCTGCATCCTTCTTCCGAATGACTTGTTCTCTTGCCTGTCCCCTTAATGTGGAATGTCCTCTTGAGATTGAGCAGATTAATCATGTGGTTCCTGGCTGTTCTTTGCTTTTCTTTTTGTTTTTCTAACCTCTGGTTATTCAAAATGAAAACCACTTGTGGGACCGAAGAGGAGGGGAAGCTGGTTTTGTCCCTGACCTCTAAAGGGTTCACCTGATGGAATATCTAGCATGCACGCCACATCGTTAACCGGCCATGCAATAGTTATTAAATTTATAGGTCCTTGTTGGAGGAAATAAGTTTCACGACCCCGGTCTTGTGTCATGGTCTCGAGTGAATGGATGACCAGTCAGATGCCCCTTTTTTTTTTTTCCTTTTACAGGTGCAGTGTGGAACTTTCATTGTTATGGGCAAAATTGGGCGTAGTTTGGCACTACAATGTTTTGGTTATAGCTGTCACACCTTACATGTTTTGTGGGATTGTCATTCCGGAACTCGTCTTTCACTGTTATGAGATTTACTTACATAATGTTCTCATCCGCTAATGCTCCATCAAAGCAAAAAATGAGAATCTTAATTTGTCAAAAGAATAAAAGACTTCACATTGCGCAGGAACTTTTTTTTTTTTTTTGCCATGGTCTTCATGAGGTTTGGATCAGTAGCCTAGCTACTGTGGAGCGTAGTTGACCCAGGTCTTGCATTCGGAGGGGCCCACCATCTCCAGGATCCTATCCCAATATGTAGTCAGTGTAATAACAATAGTAGCAAATACCTCCAATTAGAAATGTATAGTTTTATTTATTAGCTATGTCTATTTCCTAATGTGCAGCCATTGCAGGACCTTTGAGTATCCAAGGTTACGACCACTAGCAAGTAGCTAACTTTATCAGTGGACGTGACCATGGATACCTAAGGTCCTGCAGTGCCTGCACATGAGAAAAGAGACCTAGTGAATAAAAAACTATACTACATTTCTAATTGGAGGTATTTGCTAATATTATTATTTTTACACTTACTACATATTGGGATAGGATCTCGGAGATGGGAATAGCACATTATGCTGTGCCGTAAAGCAGTAAGACATGATCCCCCTGAACTACCACTCTCTGTTCTTTAGACCCCAGATTACTTTAAGCCTGTGGTCTACAGCACAACAGGGTAATACAGGTACTGAAGCGTCACCGCAGACAGGATGGCAGCCCAGGCGCTGTGATCTCACGGAGCCGGGACTCATGTCCAGAGGATGCGCTGGTGCTTTGCAGATGGAGTCGTCAGGGTCCTGAATTAGGCAAGTATATGTTGTTTGTTACTTTAATTAAAACATTTGATGTGAGTGTGGGGGCATAATAATATGGGAGACCCTCATACATTGTAGAGACTGTGGGAGGGGGCCTCATACAATGTTGGGTTGCTGTTGTGGGGGATTCACCTCATACATTGTAGGGACTGCTGTGGGGGTCATCATATAGTGTGGACCTGCCATAGAGTGTCGGGGCCATTATACAGCATGGGAGCTAATGTGGGAGCCCTTGTAAAGTTTGGAGGTCTACCGTGGGGGCCATTATACGTTGTGACTACTATGGGGACCATTATACAGTGTAAGACCTAATGTAGGGGTCATGATGTAGTGTGTGACTGTGGGGGACATTATTCAGTCTTAGGGCTACCGTGGTAAGTCCTCATACAGGGTGGAAACTACTGTTTGTGCCATTATACAGTGTCGGGGCTTTTATACAGTTTGGGTGCAATCATACATTATGAGGACTATTGTGGCGTTCATTATGTGTATAGGTAGAGCTGTGGGTGCATTGTACTGTGTATAGGGGAGCTGTCGGTGCATTGTACTGTGTATAGGGGAGCTATGGGTGCATTGTACTGTATATAGGGGAGCTGTGGGTGCATTGTACTGTGTATAGAGAAGCTGTGGGTGCATTGTACTGTATATAGAGGAGCTGTGGGTGCATTGTACTGTGTATAGGGGAGCTGTGGGTGTATTATACTGTGTATAGGGGAGCTGTGGGTGCATTGTACTGTATATAGGGGAGCTGTGGGTGTATTGTACTGTGTGTAGAGGAGCTGTGGGTGCATTGTACTGTGTATAGGGGAGCTGTGGGTGCATTGTACTGTATATAGAGGAGCTGTGGGTACATTGTACTGTGTATAGCGGAGCTGTGGGTGCAGTGTACTGTGTATAGGTGAGCTGTGGGCCCATCGTACCGTGTATAGGTGAGCTGTGGGCCCATCGTACCGTGTATAGGTGAGCTGTGGGCCCATCGTACCGTGTATAGGTGAGCTGTGGGCCCATCGTACCGTTATAGGTGAGCTGTGGGCCCATCGTACCGTGTATAGGTGAGCTGTGGGCCCATCGTACCGTGTATAGGTGAGCTGTGGGCCCATCGTACCGTGTATAGGTGAGCTGTGGGCCCATCGTACCGTGTATAGGTGAGCTGTGGGTGCATTGTACCGTATATAGGTGAGCTGTGGGTGCATTGTACCGTATATAGGGGAGCTGTGGGTGCATTGTACCGTATATAGGGGAGCTGTGGGTGCATTGTACCGTGTATAGGGAGCTGTGGCTGCAGTGTACCGTGTATAGGGGAGCTGTGGGCCCATCGTACCGTGTATAGGTGAGCTGTGGGTGCATTGTACCGTATATAGGGGAGCTGTGGGTGCATTGTACCGTGTATAGGGAGCTGTGGCTGCAGTGTACCGTGTATAGGTGAGCTGTGGGCCCATCGTACCGTGTATAGGTGAGCTGTGGGCCCATCGTACCGTGTATAGGTGAGCTGTGGGCCCATCGTACCGTGTATAGGTGAGCTGTGGGTGCATTGTACCGTATATAGGTGAGCTGTGGGTGCATTGTACCGTGTATAGGGAGCTGTGGCTGCAGTGTACCGTGTATAGGGGAGCTGTGGGCCCATCGTACCGTGTATAGGTGAGCTGTGGGTGCATTGTACCGTATATAGGGGAGCTGTGGGTGCATTGTACCGTGTATAGGGAGCTGTGGCTGCAGTGTACCGTGTATAGGGGAGCTGTGGGCCCATCGTACCGTGTATAGGTGAGCTGTGGGTGCATTGTACCGTATATAGGGGAGCTGTGGGTGCATTGTACCGTATATAGGGGAGCTGTGGGTGCATTGTACCGTATATAGGGGAGCTGTGGGTGCATTGTACCGTGTATAGGGAGCTGTGGCTGCAGTGTACCGTGTATAGGGGAGCTGTGGGCCCATCGTACCGTGTATAGGGGAGCTGTGGGTGCATTGTACCGTATATAGGGGAGCTGTGGGTGCATTGTACCGTGTATAGGGAGCTGTGGCTGCAGTGTACCGTGTATAGGTGAGCTGTGGGCCCATCGTACCGTGTATAGGTGAGCTGTGGGCCCATCGTACCGTGTATAGGTGAGCTGTGGGCCCATCGTACCGTGTATAGGTGAGCTGTGGGTGCATTGTACCGTATATAGGTGAGCTGTGGGTGCATTGTACCGTGTATAGGGAGCTGTGGCTGCAGTGTACCGTGTATAGGGGAGCTGTGGGCCCATCGTACCGTGTATAGGTGAGCTGTGGGTGCATTGTACCGTATATAGGGGAGCTGTGGGTGCATTGTACCGTGTATAGGGAGCTGTGGCTGCAGTGTACCGTGTATAGGGGAGCTGTGGGCCCATCGTACCGTGTATAGGTGAGCTGTGGGTGCATTGTACCGTATATAGGTGAGCTGTGGGTGCATTGTACCGTATATAGGGGAGCTGTGGGTGCATTGTACCGTATATAGGGGAGCTGTGGGTGCATTGTACCGTGTATAGGGAGCTGTGGCTGCAGTGTACCGTGTATAGGGGAGCTGTGGGCCCATCGTACCGTGTATAGGGGAGCTGTGGGTGCATTGTACTGTATATAGGGGAGCTGTGGGTGCATTGTACCGTATATAGGGGAGCTGTGGGTGCATTGTACCGTGTATAGGGAGCTGTGGCTGCAGTGTACCGTGTATAGGGGAGCTGTGGGCGCAGTGTACTGTGTATAGGGGAGCTGTGGGTGCATTGTACTGTGTGTAGAGGAGCTGTGGGTACATTGTACTGTGTATAGCGGAGCTGTGGGTGCATTGTACTGTGTATAGAGGAGCTGTGGGTGCAGTGTACTGTGTATAGAGGAGCTGTGGGCCAACATACAGTGTATAGAGGAGTTTTACATGGGGAACTCGGGACATTATTATATGTTAAATAGGTACTGAAGTATTAGTGGGTCACTCAATAATGTGACTGTCAAAGGTTCATTTGGGCATTATTACTTTCTAGGGCAAAATGTCTGCACTGTTTTCTAGGACACTTGCACAGGGCATTACTATATTCTAGGGATCAATTTTACCATTTAGAAGGCACATATGAGGCATTATACTTAGTAATGCCACCACAGTGGTGTCCTTTACAATGTGGGCCACGGTTTTTGTACCACACAGTTGGTGCAGTATTAGGGACAAATGCGGCAGCAGTGGCTCACATTTGGGGTATCGGCAGGATGAGGAGTTTGTGCAGGTTGAGGCTAGATGGAGCCGGTGCTGGAAATGTGAGAAGTCAGATGTGTCTTTGTTGTATTCTCTGCAGACGAGTCCTGGCTGGAGAAGTTGTCATGTCGGTCTGGGCCAGATGGAAAAGACATGAATAGTGAACTATTCCATCAGAAAGAATGTCAGCGGTAAGTCACCATCTATAACTCTCCTCGCCCCTCTGTATCAGTCTGTCATTGTTAGTTTACTGTAAGTGATATCTGTAATTTTGCCTATAACCCCGTCTCATGTACAGCACCATGGAATCAATGGTGCTATATAAATAAATAACTACAGTAATCACTTATATGTCTGCTATCTACCACTAAATAAATGAGCTGCCATTAGTTTTATATATTTTGCTGCTTTAGTTTGTTCAGCTAGGTGCTTAGACTGCCTCGTAGCTGATTTATTCAGCGTTTGGCTCACTTGGCTTCTCATCCTGTGCTCCATACAGGACAGAGTTTCCTGTCTGGGCATACACCCATAGCTGTGCAAGACTGATGATCTAGCTAAGCCAGCCTTCTCTGTCACAACGACTGAGAATTAAAATTAGTGGACCAATATGTCATTGGACTTGACATTGGGGGCACCTCCCCTAAGTGAATTAAAAAATAATTTGAGAAGGGGCCTGGCTGATAATTTAATAGCCAAGTCTGCCTCCTCTGCGACCTAGAGAATTAAAATAAGCAGTCACCCAGCCTCCTTCACACATTGCTGTGGTCACCTGCCAACACAGATAACTCATATCATAACTGGGAATAGAAGTGAAACAGCTGGACACAGTGTGTAGTGACTCACCTGACCAATTCGGTGCCGCCATTAATTAAATTAAATTTAAAAAGTAATTATTTGCATCTCATTTATGTATATTTTTTATCTAGATCCATAGGTTTCGAACTCTAGCTTTTGTAGACACAAACAGCTGAGGACGTAAAGAGTTAAAAAAAAAAAAAAAAAGGCTGTGACGACACAGCATTTCATCTTAATAATCCAGATGACTATTTTCAGTAAGCCAGGTGGCATAGACTGTCTTGTTTATGTTGACTCTTCTTGTAGGTTGGATTGATTTTTGTAAATTGATGAATGATTGTTATTTACCCCTTATATCAGCTCCTACAGTTTATTGAACTGTTATCTTTGCAAAATAGGGATGCAGGGTATCTGAACAATGATGTTTGCTGATATGTTGATTACACATTATACCTAGGCCATGCAGTTTGTTGACTTGCAAACATTGAAGGAGAAACTATTAATAATCAACAATGCAGGTTTACTTTATCACCCCTTCTCCTTGTTCTGTGGATTATGGCTTGAAGGACAGTAGTTGTGAACAATAAAAAGGGGATATGCCTCTGTAACAATATATTCGATAGATCCAAAGAACCAGAGACTCTTTATAAAACCACAGCCAGGAACAGTCTACAAGGCAGCAGCCAAGACACCATGGCTCTATGACAAGGGAGACAGATTTGACATTCTATAGGATTTCAGCTTAGGGGACCAGGACCCCAGCTGAAAGAACTCCAATGATCATCCCTGAACCCATGGAAACATTTGGGGAGGTCAGGATTTGGACCCACTGGTCACATGAGTCAGATGGATGCGTTTGGGAAAGCCAGGATTGGGACCCACCGGTCATCTGGCTTCATAGATATGTTCGGAGAAGCCAGATTGTGACCCTCCAGTCACCTGACCTTGTACCTTAATGGACTGTCGGCTTCCTAAACTTGTCATTACCTCCTCTCTGTGCATGCCACAGGTGAGGGTAGTTGGCCCTGGAAGCTCTCAGCTCCTCTTATCCAGGTGAGTCAGTGGAAGGGTGAGACGCTGTAAGTTTGCACCATCTTGGGTATTTTGCTGCGACTGTTCCATGTGTCATTTGTCTTTTTTGTGGTTCTATGAAGTATTGCCATGCTGTTTTATCCTCACCCTGTGTTGCCAGAGTAGTAGTATGCCCACAGGAAAAGGAGAGAGGACGTTCGGTGAAATGAGCTCTGGGCCATGTGTTTTCGAGCTAGCAGACTAGAGCACCCGCTGATTCCCACATTGTCTCCACAAGGACCCATTGGCATCCATTAGAGTATACGCCTTACATCTCTTTAACAACCCTGCAGTAATTGTTAGCTATAAAGTTCATCAGCTTGGTCATTTACATGCAAATATTGCCCAATGTACAGATGGGTGCAGCTTTAACAAGACAGTGATCTTATTATTTTTTTTTAGGCTCCCTTTGATCAAGAGGCACCAATGTCTTCCCCCCAAGAACAAGGTTTCTGTTTCTTAAGATAGATTACACTGTAGGTTACCATACACTACAGATGCATGATGGCAGAAAGATGGTGCTGGTGATTGGACAGCGGGCAGTGATCTCTCCTGACTCTGCCGAACACTCCTGTGTTCTCTGAAAGAGCAGCTCTGTCATTTCTGGTGGCGAACAAAATGTTCCGCTGTATGAAATCAGACTTGTTGGGTCCTTATCTTCCCTGACACCTGTGGTGGTGGGGGGAGTTCGGAAACCGTCATACACATTAGACTGTCAACTGAGCCTGTATGCTACTATCATTATAGAGGAAAGGCTCCTGTACCTGGATGTACTATGGCTTTATAACAAGCATTTGAGGTGAGCAGAGCCAGAGTGCAACATAATAGTGATTTAAAGGGAATCTGTCATCAAGTTTTGCTATATAATCAGAGAGCAGCGTGATGTAGTGGCAGAGACCCCGATTCCAGTGGTGTGTCCCTTACTGGGCTGTGTGGTGTAGTTTTCATATAATCCCTGTTGTAGATGTAGCAGTTCTCTGAATGTTGAGCTGTGTATAACCCCGCCCACAGCACTGATTGTCAGCTTGCTGACCCTGTAGACTGGAAGCTGCCAATCAGGTGGGGGTGGAGTTTCACACATTAGCTGGACTGCTGTACACATAAACTTAGGCAGTGATAATTTTCTGCTATTTAACCCCTCAGTGACAGGTCCAATTTTGTACTTCAATACCAAGCCAATTTTTACAATTTTGACCACTGTCCCTCTTGAGGTTATAACTCTGGAATGCTTAAACATATCCCGGTGGTTCTGAGATTGTTTGTTTTTTCGTGACCTATTGTACTTCATGTTAGTAGTAAAATTTCTTTTATATGACTTGCGTTTATTTATGAAAAAAAACGGAAATTTGGCAAATTTTACCAAAGTGACACCATTCTAAAAACTTCACCCCTCAAGGTGCTCAAAACCACATTAAAGAAGTTTATAAACCCTTCAGGTGCTTTATGTGAACTAAAGCAATGTGGAAGGAAAACATGAACATTTTACTTTTTTCACAAAAAAATTTACTTTAGACCTAAAGTTTTTTTTTTCAAAAGGTTAACAAGAGAAAATGGACAACAAAATTTGTTCAATTTCTCCTGAGCAAACCGATACCCAGTATGTGGGGGAAAGCCACTGTTTAGGCGCATGGCAAGGCTTAGAATGGAGGGAGCATCATTTGACGTTCTGAACCCAAAATTGGCTTCAATCAGTGGTGGGTGCCATGTGGCATTTGGAGAGCCCCTGATGTACCTAAACAGTGGAACCCCCAATTCTAACTCCAACCCTACCCATGACCCCAACTCCAACACCACCCTAACCCCCACACCCCATCTATAACCCTCACACAACCCTAGCTCATCCCTAACCCTAGCTCCAACCCTAACCCTAATGGAAATAAATACATTATTTATTTTATATTTTTTTACCTAACTAAGGGAATGATAAAGGGGGAGTTCATTTACTTTTTTTTATTATTTTGATCACAGTGATAGGGTCTAAAAAAAAAAAAAAAGATGCCGTGGGACAGAGCCGGAGGGTCCAGGTACACCTGGAGGGGGGACATCATTTCTCTCTGGTATGCTAGATCATATCAGAGGAGAGGGAAGTAAATGGGAAATCACACCTTTTTTGGTGGTGAATAATGGTGATCGCAACACAGGGGTTGGTAAAAACCGACTCAAATCATTCTTGCCGGGGGTCTCGGCTAACCCCGGTAACCAAGACCCCGGAGATTTTCTGACGCTGGGGGGCGCTATAATCTTATTTCTCAGCGCCATTAAAAAGCAGCCCTGAGGAATAAGTACCCGCCTTAAAAGGCGTATTGGTGGTCATTAAGGGGTTGAACACTGATTGTATTGAAACTACAACACACAGCCTAATAAGTGACACATCCCTGGAATCAGGCTCACTTGCTCTATATTACACTGCTGTCAGATTAAATGGCAAAAGCCTGCTCACAGATTCCTTTTGAGAACCAACTGTATGTATATCCCATCAATTTTATTTTCTCTTCCATAGGGGCTCCATGCCCATTTAGATGCCCTGTGTAGTACGGTGCTGTGCAGAGGATCCATTTGGCGGCAGGCGTAGCGTCTCGTCTATGAGAATTACCTTGTAGAAAGTGTGACCAGGCGTGAAGCTCTGTAGCCAAAGACCTTCACGCTCCGTAACCTGTAGATACCCAAATCTGTCAAAAAGTGAGAAATTGGGACTCTGATCTACAAACTTCAGCACGACTGGTGCAAGAGTAGAGGTCTTCTGCTAAAGTTGGGTCTTCATAAAACTTCACAAAGAATTGAACTTTTCGACTGGATGTGAAAGGCAGCACCATCTTCCCATGACCCCAACCAGGGGAATCTGTCTCCCTCTGCAACCTTCAGGGTAAGTGCTGAAGGAAAAAGGAGGATTATGCAGGATTTCTATTAGTAAGTAGCCAGAGTGTACAAGTGCATCCTGTGGGGCTTGGACAGACACATCCAGAGATATCTGCATTTAATGCACGTTGAGAGAAGCGGGATAGATCCTTCCCCAGACAGTGATTTCTCAGAGATAAACTAAGCAAAACTCTTTAAGCTCCTTCACATGTTTTCAGTTTGTGACCCGCTCTGGTGAAAGATGGGAGAACTGGAAGCCCACCACATGTGATATTAACCCATCCGAAGGGGAAATGCCGGTCTATGCGCTGCTTTCCTTATTCATCGTGTATTCTAGTCCAGAGTATGGATATCCTTTATTATCAGTGTCAGACTTTCTTAGGCAGAATTAATTTCAGCTGCCGTATTTAAAAAGAATATGGCAGGTTTTTGTAATGTATTCCGAGAACAGCATAATGCAGGTGCAGAGACCCTAATTCCAGCAATGCGCCACCTATGGGGTGCTTTTCTATTTCAATACAATCAGTGTTTAATCAGCAGGAGATTATCACTACAGGACTGAGTGTCTCGTGCTTCCTAGTCCAACCACACTCTCCACCACAGAAAGCAGCCAATCAGAGGTATGGGTGGGGATATATAGAGCTCCGCATTCAGAGCTCTGCTAAATCTACAGCAGAGACAACAAGTACTCCATCGCAACTGCTCTACCCAGTAAACTAAGTGACACATCGCCGGAATCGGGGTCTCTGCTCCTACATCGTGCTGCTCTCGGATTACATAGCAAAAACCTGCTGGCAGATTCCCTTTAAAGAGTTATGTTACTGATTTCTATCATATCATCTTTTAATACAGCTCAGCTTGATGATTGACAGGTCTTTAATTCCCACCAATCAAAAGTTAATAACTGCTTTGTCTGCATCAATCTGTTTCCTTCTCAAACCAGCCACTTGCATAAACATCTTAAAGGGACCATGTCAGGATGATTTTACTAATCAAATTAGTGATACGGTAATATAGGTCATAGAACAAGAGAAATGATTATTCATGTTTTGTAGTAATCGGATGTGCCAGTGCTGAGAAATTGAGATTTGCAGCTAAATGCAAATTGGCCTCAAAGGCAGCGTGGCGATGCACTTGGAGTATATTATCCACAGGCTAATTTACATGTGCATTTAAAGCTTAATTTCTCAGTGCTGGCGCATAGGTTTGCTACAGCACGGGCATCAATTTATTGTCATTTCACAACCTATACAGCCATGTTTAGTTTGAACTTTGGTTAGTAAAATCATCCTGACTGGTTCCCTTTTAAAGTGTATGTGACCTGTCAATAACATATTTGTTTCAGGGTGTCTGATGTATTCTATAGGGTCCACATTACGTCAATTTACGGGACATGATCGTGGCCAGAGAAAACTCTGCCCCATTGCTGTTCAACTAGTTAAATGCCCCGTCCATCCCTGACAGCGCCATTTAAATTTCATGATGGCCGCTGCATACACACACCGGCTCCCATCGGTGCGAAGTGATTGTGGGGGAACCGATGGACATGATGATGGCCTCATAATGACCATCTTTGGTCCTCCTGTGAAGGTCAGCCACTGGCTGAGCTCCATAGGAGAGCCACATTTCAATGCAAGCCCTCATATGCTACAGGTCCTTCTCAAAAAATTAGCATATAGTGTTAAATTTCATTATTTACCATAATGTAATGATTACAATTAAACTTTCATATATTATAGATTCATTATCCACCAACTGAAATTTGTCACGTCTTTTATTGTTTTAATACTGATGATTTTGGCATACAACTCCTGATAACCCAAAAAACCTGTCTCAATAAATTAGCATATCAAGAAAAGGTTCTCTAAACGACCTATTACCCTAATCTTCTGAATCAACTAATTAACTCTAAACACATGCAAAAGATACCTGAGGCTTTTATAAACTCCCTGCCTGGTCCATTACTCAAAACCCCCATCATGGGTAAGACTAGCGACCTGACAGATGTCAAGAAGGCCATCATTGACACCCTCAAGCAAGAGGGTAAGACCCAGAAAGAAATTTCTCAACAAATAGGCTGTTCCCAGAGTGCTGTATCAAGGCACCTCAATGGTAAGTCTGTTGGAAAGAAACAATGTGGCAGAAAACGCTGTACAACGAGAAGAGGAGACCGGACCCTGAGGAAGATTGTGGAGAAGGACCGATTCCAGACCTTGGGGAACCTGAGGAAGCAGTGGACTGAGTCTGGTGTGGAAACATCCAGAGCCACTGTGCACAGGCGTGTGCAGGAAATGGGCTACAGGTGCCGCATTCTCCAGGTAAAGCCACTTTTGAACCATAAACAGCGGCAGAGGCGCCTGACCTGGGCTACAGAGAAGCAGCACTGGACTGTTGCTAAGTGGTCCCAAGTACTTTTTTCTGATGAAAGCAAATTTTGCATGTCATTCGGAAATCAAGGTGCCAGAGTCTGGAGGAAGACTGGGGAGAAGGAAATGCCAAAATGCCTGAAGTCAAGTACCCACAGTCAGTGATGGTGTGGGGTGCCATGTCAGCTGCTGGTGTTGGTCCACTGTGTTTCATCAAAGGCAGGGTCAATGCAGCTAGCTATCAGGAGATTTTGGAGCACTTCATGCTTCCATCGGCTGAAATGCTTTATGGAGATGAAGATTTCATTTTTCAGCACGACCTGGCACCTGCTCACAGTGCCAAAACCACTGGTAAATGGTTTACTGACCATGGTATTACTGTGCTCAATTGGCCTGCCAACTCTCCTGACCTGAACCCCATAGAGAATCTGTGGGATATTGCGAAGAGAAAGTTGAGAGACGCAAGACCCAACACTCTGGATGAGCTTAAGGCCGCTATTGAAGCATCCTGGGCCTCCATAACATCTCAGCAGTGTCACAGGCTGATTGCCTCCATGCCACGCCGCATTGAAGCAGTCATTTCTGCCAAAGGATTCCCGACCAAGTATTGAGTGCATAACTGAACATTATTATTTGATGGTTTTTTTGTTTGTTATTAAAAAACACTTTTATTTGATTGGATGGGTGAAATATGCTAATGTATTGAGACAGGTTTTTTGGGTTATCAGGAGTTGTATGCCAAAATCATCAGTATTAAAACAATAAAAGACCTGACAAATTTCAGTTGGTGGATAATGAATCTATAATATATGAAAGTTTAATTGTAATCATTACATTATGGTAAATAATGAAATTTAACACTATATGCTAATTTTTTGAGAAGGACCTGTATATTGCTGGACGAATGAATAAAAAGATTATGGCTCTTGTACGAAGGGGAGTAGAACTTAGTGAAAGTGCAAGAATGTGAAATTTCCCTGTTATCAAGGGGTTAATAGTTATCTGTTCATGAAAAATAGTTAATGTTGTAAAGTGCTTGTGAAGGCAACCGCAGGTCAACTGCAGAGGCAACCGCAGGTCAACTGCAGAGGCAACCGCAGGTCAACTGCAGAGGCAACCACAGGTCAACTGCAGAGGTAACCGGAGGTCAACTGCAGAGGTAACCGCAGGTCATCCATGTAGCTGGCACGAACTGTCTATCTTCCCATCAAATGGTAAGTCTGGGGGCAGGGGAGAGGTGTGCTTCTGATTGTTCTAGGTAAAACCCCCGTTAATTCTTTGGAAGGTCATTTTGGAGTTACACTTCCTTCCCGTACAATTAGCCCAGTAGACTGTGTGTGTCTTATGGCAGTTGAAATAATTCATTAAGGTTTTAAGGTCACAAAAGTGGAATCAAAAAGGAGGTTGATTGTGGGGGGTCTCATCCGGCGGCCACAAAATACTGACCTGACACTAGATCAGGTTGATGCGAGTCAATTCGCTCACCTCTGATTTAGTTTCTTGTTATCCTGTTGGCTCCTCCACCTCTGTTATATAGAACTTTGCCTCTGTGCTTTTTTTGAGCGACTGTTAGTTTAGCATCCTGACTAGGGTTGAGCGAAACGGATCGGACAAATTCAAAAATCGCTGACTTAAGGCAAAGTCGGGTTTCATGAAACCCGACCCGATCCTAGTGTGGGATCGGCCATGAGGTCGGCGATCTGCGCGCCAAAGTCACGTTTTGTATGACGCTTTCAGCGCCATTTTTCAGCCAATGAAGGAGGATGCAGAGTGTGGGCAGCGTGATGACATAGGTCTCGGTCCCCACCATCTTAGAGAAGGGCATGGCTTGCTTTCTGCGGCGTCACAGGGGCTATAAAGGGGCGTGCACGCCGGCCGCCATCTTACTTCTGCCGATCGTAGCATAGGGAGAGGTTGCTGCAGCTTCATCAGAAGAAGGGATATAGTTAGAGAGGGAAGAATAAGCCCCAAACTGCTTGTGCTGTAGCGATTTCCACTGTCCAACACCACCATTTTTTTGCAGGGACAGTGGAGGCTATATTTTTGTGCATAAGCTCTGTAGCTTATTAGGCTCCCTGATAGCTGCATTGCTGTTTGCACGCTGCTGTGCAAAGCAAAAATCCTGTTGCTCCTTTCTGCACAGTTATCTTATTTGTCCACACTTTTGTGTGCAGCAGTCCTTTTTATTGCTGCCATACTTTTCCTGAGATCATTGTAGGGAGATTGAAATTGTACTACAGTCCTTTTGTTTTTTTCATATATCTTCCAGCCACTTTCTGCCACTTAGATTGCGTTGTTATATACACTGGGCCTGAGTTTTGGGTCAGTCTCCCCAAAGAAAAGTGAGAATCAAATTCTCACAAAGTGGATCTACTGCAGTCCTGTTAGTTTGTAGTATATCAGCCAGCCACTTTCTGCCACTTAGATTGCGTTGTTATATACACTGGGCCTAAGTTGTGGTTCAGTCTCCCAAAAAAATAAGTGAGATTCAAATTCTCACAAAGTGGATATATTTCTGTCCTGTAAGTTTGTAGTATATCAGCCAGCCACTTTCAGCCACTTACATTGTGTTGTTTTTTGCACAGGGCCTGAGTTTTGGTTCAGTCTCCCAAAAAAAAGATTTAAATTCTCAACAAGTTTATATACACCTTCTACCTTGTTTTACAGTACCATATAACGGTTGTTATTTTGGTTAGATTTTCCAAAAAATGAGGAAGTCTGGTGGATGAGCCCTTGGGCGGGGGTTGCCAGCTGGTACTGATGGTGGTGGTGCATTTGGTGGTAGTGACAATAGCACCTAAGGGTGGAGGTGTTGAGCCAGCGTCATCGTCTGGCTACACAAGGCCTCGAAGGCTCCCTTATCTGGGAGTAGGAAAACAGCTTTTAAAGCCGGAGCAGCAGGAAAAAGTTTTGGCTTTCCTTGCTGATTCAGCCTCTAGCTCTTTCGCCTCCTCTTCAGAAAGTTCGAAATATAAAAGCAGAGAGTCGTCAGTGGATGCTCCCGGTCAGGAACAAGACGTTTCCTTGTGTCCTTCGCCCAAACCAAAAGTGAAGGATGCGTCAAGCGACACTACAGGTTACTCCATGGAGCTCTTTATACATACCGTGCCTGGGATAGAACGGGAAATTAACTGCCCATTACAAGATGAATCGGACATGGAGTGCACTGATGCACAGCCACAACTAGATTATTATGCTGTTCCATTGACTCAGATCACTACATTGCCCTCTCAGTGTACTGAGCCAGAATCTGACCCTGCTGAGACTATGGTGCCCCGTCCCGAACGCTATAGCACATTACATGGTGACACAGAGGAAGGTGCACATGAAATTGAAGAGGAGGTGATAGATGACCCAGTTGTTGACCCAGATTGGCAGGCATTGGGGGAAGAGGGTGCCGCTGCCAGTAGCTCAGAAGCAGAGGAGGATGATCCGCAGCGGCCATCTACATTGCAACAGCTTTCATCTGGCAGGGCCGTATCAGGCCAAAAACGTTAGTCAAAAACAGTTTTAGGACAGCGTTGCCATCCGGTGAAAGTAGCACAGCGTACATTGCCTGAACTGGTATTCCATAGTAGGAAGAGTGCAGTGTGGCAATTTTTTAACCAAGATCCGAATGATCAGTCAAAAGTTATATGTAAGAAGTGCTCAAAGACCTTAAGCAGAGGGAAGAATGTCCAAAATTTAAATACAACGTGCATGCTTAGACATTTAACCAGCATGCACTTGCAAGCCTGGACTAACTATCAAACGTCCCGTACTGTTGGTGCACCTGCTCAGAATGAATGTACTCAGCAACGCAACATTGCTTCCCTCACAGTAAGCCCACCGGTTAGTACACCACTAGCAGCAAATGTGGAGGTATCGTCACAAGGCCAAAGCAGTCAGGAAATCACAAGGTTATTGGTAGGAAACACTGTATATAGGCCAACATCAAGAATACCATCACCAACCCTCTCTCAATCCGCCATGTACACCCCCGCTAGTTACACCATATACAGCTCTCCAGTCCAGCTCACCCTACTCTCATTAGGAAAAGAAAGTACTCATCCTCTCATCCGCGTACACAGGGTTTGAACGCCCACATTGCTATACTAATCTCTTTAGAGATGATGCCCTACCGGTTGGTTGAAAGCGAAGCTTTCAAAGACCTGATGGCCTATGCAGTACCACACTATGACCTACCCAGTCGGCACTTCTTTGCGAGAAAAGCCATCCCAGCCCTCCACCAGCATGTCAAAGACTGCATTGTCCATACACTGAGGCAATCAGTCAGTGGAAAGGTGCACCTCACAACAGATGCATGGACCAGTAGGCATGGCCAGGGACGTTACGTGTCCATCATGCCGCACTCGCACTAGGTTAATGTGGCGCTGGACAGAGGGGTTTTATGACCAGGTTGTGGAGTGATTTTGCAATGACCGCTGACACGACAGGTACTGCTGCATCGATTCAGAGTGACAGGAGACAGCATTTGTCCAGTATGGTTATGAACTACTTTTCCTCCCTTATCGATGTTCTCCCTCACAGGTCATTCCCCTTTGATTACTGGGCATCAAAAATAGACACCTGGCAAGAATTGGCAGAATATGCATTACAGGAGCTTGCTTGCCCAGCAGCTAGTGTGCTCTCAGAAAGAGTCTTCAGTGCTGCTGGTTCAATACTGACCGAAAAAAGGACACGTTTGGCTACCCAGAATGTTGATGATCTAACCTTCATTAAAATGAACCAATCATGGTTTTCAAATTATTTTGCCCCACTTTCCCCTGCTGACACGTAGCTTGCCTGAAAAATGTCTTGCTTTTGGCCTTCTCTTACTGACTGCTCCAATTCCGCCATTTGCAGCTGTTGAATGTCCACCATAGGCCATATTTATACCTCCCTAAATGGGCTGACTCCGCCCCCACAGGGCCGTGGTCTCCACCTGGCGCAAGCACCCGTGCGAGTGCCGTTTGTCTGGACAGGGGAGTGTGCCCACTCTTGGGCGACGGCACTGGCACAGGGTCCCTCATAGTACAATGAAGTGTCTCTGACGGTGGTGGTGCACAACCAACGTCAGACACACCATCGTTATATGTGGGGCCCTGTGCCAGTACCGCCATCCACGAGAGTGTTCCCCCCCAGCTCGAACAGTGCTCTACCACTTGCAATACTTACCTCTCCCTGCTCCACCACTGTGTAGTCTGTGCTGTTAAATCCTTCAATGGCACTGCCAATACAAATTTGTTGAAATGATAGATGATAGTTATAATATACAGGGGCCCTTCATTTAGACCAGTTAATACTTTGCGCCTACTACAACTGTCTGCTACTCAGCAGAGGAGCCCACCCCTGTACCTAGCTATGCCGCCTGTTTAGTCCTGTTACCAATTTTGAACTGCATTTAGCCTACTACCTGTGTCTGCACCACTCATTAGAGTTGTCCTCCACTGAACAAAGCAATGCCCTGTTTAGTCCTGTTACCAATTTTGAACTGCATTTAGCCTACTTTATTATTTGGGCCTGTGTCTGCCACTCATTACAGTTGTCCTCCACTGAACAAAGCAATGCAGCCCGTTTAGTCCTGTTACCAATTTTGAACCGCATTTCGCCTACTTTATTATTTGGGCCTATATCTGTGTTTCCTCCTCATCCTGCCCATTGCCCAACCACTGCTAGATGAGTCTGCAGATGAAAGTGCAGGTTCCTTCATCAGGTGGGGGGGGGGCATACTCTGCGACGTCACTGGCACAGGGCCCCTCATAGTACGCAAAAGTGTCTCTGCCAGTGGGAAGCGCCACCCACCGTCAAACACACCGCTGTACTATGAGGGACCCTCTGCCAGTGCCAAGGAGTGGGCCCCCCTGCTTGCTCAGGATCACAGCACTTGCAAAGTTGAAATACTTACCTCTCCCTCTCCATCGCCAGGACGTATTCTGCGCTTCCTGGGCCCACGAAAATCTTGAGCCAGCCCTACCCCCCCACTTTAGCCAAATGACCCCCAGTTTTCAATGCCTAACTATTATTATAAAGTAAATTAAGATTGACAAACTTAAGTAATAAGAATTGATGTTTTGGGCATTAAAATGGGCACTGTAGGTGTTTTCATGCCGACTTTGATTCCCCATTGACTTGCATTGGGTTTCGTGTTTCAGTCGGCCCCCGACTTTTTGCAATAATCGGCCGATTTCACCCGACCCGACTTTTGACAAAGACGCGTTTCGCGAAACCCGACTCGATCCGAAAAAAGTAAGTCGCTCAATTCTAATCCTGACCAAAACCTGATGCAATCCTGAACGTGAACACATACCCTTAGTTTAGCATTCGGAATGGTGATTAGTGAAGTGACTCTGGAAAAAAAAACAAAAAAAACAGGGCAATGTACTTGCAGTTATCTCAGCCTTTATCTGCTTGAGATTTCCTGTGCCGAAGCTCAATATTCCGTTTTAAAGCTTATAGGGAACCTGTCACCAGGACTTACATCTAGAAGGTATGAGGATGCCTTATCAGTCTCCCAGATGCTTGGATTGGCCCTAAACACTAAATGTAGGCATGTAAGACGTTTGTCTCTGTTCTCCCTGCTCGAGGTCATTGGACTAGTCCAGGACCGGTGTCAATGTTACCGCATGGTAGGAGAGTGAGCAGCACGGTGGCTCAGTGGTTAGCACTGCAGCCTTACAGTGCTGGGGTCCTGGGTTCAAATCCTACCGAGAATATCTACAAGGAGTTTGTATGTTCTCCCTGTGTTTCTGTGGGTTTCCTCCAGGTTCTCCGGTTTCCTCCCACATTCCAAAAACACACTGATAGGGAATATTACATCTGAGTGCCTTCTGATTTTTCACGGACTGACATAATACAAGGTGGATAAACTTTTTCTTTTTTCCTCTCCATGTATCAGAAACCTGTCTTAAAGTTTATTTTGTGGTCCGAAGGAATAATCGGCCATGTGCACAGCTCCATAGAATATCATTGGTACGGGTGTTATGGGTTAAAACCACGGATCGCACTCAGGCAAGAAAATTGTCCGTGTGCACGAGCACTTAGGGTATGTGCACACCTTCAGGAATTTGCGTGTTTTTTGCACATTTTTTCGTGATAAAAACGTATAAAAAAACGCATACATTATGCATCCTATCATTTAGAATGTATTCCGCATTTTTTGTGCACATGATGCGTTTTTTTCCACAAAAAAACGCATTCCAGAAAAAGAAGCAGCATGTTCATTATTTTTGCATATTTTTTGCGGATTTCCCATTATATTGGAGTGTCCGGGGAAAAAAACGCAAAAAAAAGCACAAAATACACACAAAAACGCACAAAAAACGCGAAAAAATGCATGCAGAATTCCTGCGGAAAACCTCAGGTTTATCTCAGGAAAATTCTGCATGCATTCTGGACGTGTGCACATACCCTTATACTGCCGTGGATGTGCTCCTACCATGCAGCAGTATTGATTGACAGCTGTCCTGGACTAGTCCGGGGATCACAGGCAGTGAGAGTTGATACAATTAAAGTTAGTTTTTAAAGGGAACCTGTCACTTGAATTTGGCGGGACCGGTTTTCGGTCATATGGGTGGAGTTTTTGGGTGTTTGATTCACCCTTTCCTTACCCGCTGGGTGCACTTGGGGGTCTTGCAGGCAGCCATATTATCGGTCTTGGTGTGAGCCGACAAAACATCCATGCATAGGTCCGATTATTTTGCCGGACAGAATCGCTACGTGCCCGAGTTTGATCTGATATTCATATTGCACTCGGTCACGCAAGTCAATGAGTATGAGTCAAACATTGGACTGCACTCTGGTTACATCTGAGTGCAGTCTCCCTTCCACAGACTGAGACAATGGAGAAGATGGAGACATTGACACAATGGAGAAGATGGAGACTTTTTTTTTTCTCCATCTTCTCCTAATCCTAGATAATCAGATCATACTATGATGAAACTCTGATCAGTGCCATTTGTATAATTGCCCGATTCTCTCGGATGACTCTCATCTGCACTTCACTCTACATTTAGTGTTTAGGGCTAATATATAATTAAAGAGGATACTAGGAGGATCATTGAGCGCCAATGATACCTTCTAAGGGTAAATTCTGATCACAGATTCCGTCCCCTTGTTCATCTCCGTAGGATTGTGCCCAAGAGCAGTGATTTCACCAAAGTTCCCGTAAACTGATATTTAAATTTCCCCCTTTTTTTAAAAAAAACTTCTCTCACAAACTAGATATAAAAAAATAACTAAATAACTGCATCTCCATGCACCGCACCGGACACTCTGATTCCCCTCAGGAGTACTCAACTAATCTGGCGGAGTAAACTAGGGGTCAAGAGGTTGGCAATAATTCCTGTCAGTGGAGAATTCAGCAGAGGCCAATTTCTTTCCTAACCCCTAAGGTTCCTCCTTCACCTCCTCATCACTTGAGTGTATAGGAAGTCGGGGCAAGAAAGTGCACTCGGTAGTGCAAGCCTTTTAACTCTTTCACAACTGAAGAGTTTGAGTTATAAGGAGACCAAGAAAGAGCAATAAATTTGAAGTCTGGCAAAATTCTACAAAAATACAAAGAAGACTTAGATTTAATGTGTATCCACTTTTTTAAAAATGGAAGGGAAATTTAGAATAAAAATCTGTGTTTTCTTTTAAAAAATAAACATGACACATTTTCATGCTTTTAGGTTGTCTGCGATAGGAATATGTACGTATATGGTGTCCCTATAATTAGCATCCAATTTGGTGAACCAGACATGTACCTCCAGATTTTATAATGCTTCCACCAGTATTTTTGGTAGGTCCATTGTTTTTTAGGGTGCTTTCAGATTGTGCTTAGTAGAGGCTTAGTGGCCCCATTGGAGCATACGTCTGAAGCCTCCTGCAAAACTGGATTCGGACGTATGCACCGACAGGGCCATAGACTATAATGGTGCTGGCAAATTGAATGTGCGCTCTGCTGTGCATCATTTTCGAGAGTGCATGCCTACTGGAGGCAGACACTCAGCTGTAGTAGACTGTGTCTGGATGTCCGCCTCCAGTAGGTATACACACTCAAAAATTATGTACAGCAGAGCGCATGTTCGATCTAACAGCACCACTATAGTATTTGGCACCGTCTGAGCATACATCCGAATCTCGTTTTTCAGGAGGGTTTGGACACACCTTCTCATTTAAAGATTTTCAGTATTTTCCTGACTATGAAAATTGTACATTCACACTGAAGGCATCAAAACTATGAATTAACTGTGGAATTATATACTTAACAAAAAAGTGTGAAACAACTGAAAATATGTCTTATATTCTAGGTTCTTCAAAGTAGCCACCTTTTGCTTTAATGACTGCTTTGCACACTCTTGGCATTCTCTTGATGAGCCTCAAGAGGTAGTCACCGAGAATGGTCTTCTAACAATCTTGAAAGAGTTCCCAGAGATGCTTAGCACTTGTTGGCCCTTTTGCCTTCACTCTGCGGTCCAGCTCACCCCAAACCATCTCAATTGGGTTCAGGTCTGGTGACTGTGGAGGCCAGGTCATCTGGCGTAGCACCCCATTACTCTCCTTCTTGGTCAAATAGCCCATACAGCAGGGGTGTCAAACTGCATTCCTCGAGGGCTGCAAACAGGTCATGTTTTCAGGATTTCCTTGTACTGCACAGGTGATAATTTAATCACCAACTCATTATTTGTGTAGGTGATTAAATTATCACCTGTGCAGTACAAGGAAATCCTGAAAACATGACCTGTTTGCAGCCCTCGAGGAATGCAGTTTGACACCCCTGCCTTACAGAGCATTGTCCTGTTGAAAAATAAATGATGGTCCAACTAAACGCAAACCGGATGGAATAGCATGCCGCTGCAGGATGCTATGGTAGCCATGCTGGTTCAGTATGCCTTCAATTTTGATTAAATCCCCAACAGTGTCACCAGCAAAGCACCCCCACACCATCACACCTCCTCCTCCATGCTTCACGGTGGGAACCAGGCATGTAGAGTCCATCCGTTCACCTTTTCTGCGTCGCACAAAGACACGGAGGTTGGAACCAAAGATCTCAAATTTGGACTCATCATACCAAAGCACAGATTTCCACTGGTCTAATGTCCATTCCTTGTGTTCTTTAGCCCAAACAAGTCTCTTCTGCTTGTTGCCTGTCCTTAGCAGTGGTTTCCTAGCAGTTATTTTACCATGAAGGCCTGCTGCACAAAGTCTCCTCTTAACAGTTGTTGTAGAGATGTGTCTGCTGCTAGAACTCTGTGTGGCATTGACCTGGTCTCTAATCTGAGCTGCTGTTAACCTGCGATTTCTGAGGCTGGTGACTCGGAAAAACTTATTCTCAGAAGCAGAGGTGACTCTTGGTCTTCCTTTCCTGGGGCGGTCCTCATGTGAGCCAGTTTCTTTGTAGTGCTTGAAGGTTTTTGCCACTGCACTTGGGGACACTTTCAAAGTTTTCCCAATTTTTCAGACTGACTGACCTTCATTTCTTAAAGTAATGATGGCCACTCGTTTTTCTTTACTTAGCTGCTTTCTTCTTGCTATAATACAAATTCTAACAGTCTATTCAGTAGGACTATCAGCTGTGTATCCACCAGACTTCTGCACAACACAACTAGTGGTCCCAACCCCATTTATAAGGCAAGAGATCCCACTTATTAAACCTGACAGGGCACACCTATGAAGTGAAAACCATTCCCGGTGACTACCTCTTGAAGCTCATCAAGAGAATGCCAAGAGTGTGCAAAGCAGTCATCAAAGCAAAAGGTGGCTACTTTGAAGAACCTAGAATGACATATTTTCATTGTTTCACACTTTTTTGTTAAGTATATAATTCCACATGTGTTAATTCATAGTTTTGATGCTTTCAGTGTGAATTTACAATTTTCATAGTCATGAAAATACAGAAAAATCTTTAAATGAGAAGGTGTGTCCAAACTATTGGTCTGTACGGTATGCCCCCAAGGGACTCCCAAGCCTGGACTAAAAGCAATGGGAAAGCAACCCTTAAGTGGTAGACCCAGGGATTGTCCACCTATGGGGACATTTTCTTAATTTACACTTAAATGCATGTATTTATGGCTATAAATCATTCTTTGCAATAGGGATTCATTAAAAAGGTGCCCTTTGGCTCTTACAGGCGGTTTGTTTCCTTGCACCTTGATGTGGTCTGTGATCATAAATCAGGTGAGAGAAGTTCAAAGAAAGGGCAGATAACTGAGTCACAAACTCCCAGTTAGATCACCAAAGCAAGCTGACTGATCAATTCTCAGTTAGCTCATTCTGCAGCCAGCAATAGACAGGGCGAGTGCAGTCAGACGGACGTAAAACACGGATGACACTAGCACCCTAATGCTCAGACTGGCCATCGGCTCTCCTGACCCGAGCGTGACAGCGTGTATTTGTATGCAGCCGTCACACTCGGGTTAGGAGAGCCGCCGTGTACTGCGATGCGATCTTTGTCCCTGTTATATGGGCCTCTGACCGCGCCCTAACACTGAAGCTATAAAAGGCGCAACATTTTATTATGAAACCAAGTTGCAAAAATTATTTTTAGCCCCAATTACATGCATTTAAGTAAAAAAAAATGACTGCAAAGGTGGACAACCTCTTCAAAGACGTAGGGACCGGTCATCCACACAAAGCAAGAAGGGGGATGGCATCGCAAGAAGGGGGATGGCATCGCAAGAAGGGGGAAGGCATCACAAGAAGAAGGGAGGCGCAGGACCAGCAATGCCCATCGGACCCGACTGCCTCGCAAGTGAGTATAACAAAAGGTCTTTTTCTTGTCTTGCAAGTCGGGTTGGGGTCAGATATACAGCATTATAGAATGCCGTGTATCAACCTTGAAATGTGGCGGCCGTATCTCATGCGGGTCAAACCTGGTGGCAGGTTCGCTTTAATACTTTTTAAAGGCGTACTCATGAATTGACTACTCTGTAATTGGGCATTTAAGGGAGTCTGTTTTTGCCAACCAATCTGAGAGCACCATGATGTAGGGGAAGAGACCCTCGTTCCAGCAATGTGTCCCTTTACAGAGCTCACTGCTGTAGTTTTGATGAAGTTATTTTATCACTAGAGGACTAGTAATCTGCTGCCAGGTAGTCCTCCATATCTATGAGCTCTGTATAATCCTGCCCCCACCACTGATTGAAAGCGTTCTGCCTATGCTCAGCGTACACAGAACTCTTCAATCACTGGTGTGGACTGTTATACAGAGCTCAATATTCCGAAAATTGCTACATCTGCCTCAGAGAAAACTATAATTTTATCAAGACTACAACAAGCAGCCCAGTAAGTGATACATTGCTGGAACCCGGGTCTCTGCCCCCAAATCCTGCTGCTCTAAGATGGAGTAGCAAGAAATGTGGTGATTGAGTCCCTTTTAGGCAATTATTCCTTTATATGGGGAAACTTGGCATTAATATTGTATAAAGGAGAGCTAAGAGTAGAAGGGGAGCTCAGACCATTATTACTTTATAAGACGGCACTTTGGGGAATTATTACTTTACAAAGGGGTTCTGGAATCAGGGGCACATGATTAAAAGTATGCAATTTGCATACATACGATCACATAGCAACTAGACGTGAGCAACCTTGCCCAATACAAGAAAATTGAGCGAGGCCTGACATGTCTAGTTGGAATGTGGCCGGAAGTCTGCTTTCATCGGAAAATCCTGACAGTGAGCACCATGCGAAGTTCAGTCCTACCGCATGTTGAAGAATGGGGTCTTTTTGATGCTACAAACAGCCAGTTTGTCGTCTTTTTTTTTTTTTTGGTGAGCTGACAAATTCGAATTTCAACCTATCTGCTCATCTCGAATACTAGCCCATAATAATTAGCAGCTGTTTGCTGGGATATACTAGTAAAGATCACAAATCCCTAATTATTTTCCCAATACCTGTACTGAAAATGACTAGTTTTTTACGATCAGATGCTCTATTTATTTTTTTAAAGGTCACATCCACGCAGACTGATCCTTATACTGTATAACATTCTTCAGCTTCAAAAATTTACGGATTCCTCCATTTTTTTTTTTTTTTTTTTTTTACAAAAAATTGCCCTATTTTTACAAATTGTCCTGGAATTTTCACACTGGATCGGGTAGGTGGACAGCTGGAGGTGTGAAAAGAGGGCAAACTATAAGATTCTGTTATTTTTGTAGTTTTTGGCAAATTACATCCTCGGTGATTGTGTCAGTTCATCCCTTTTCCCTGTTAATCTTTGCGAAATTACGTCTGGCCACATGAAACCAGTTAAGGTAATTGAGTTGAGTTGTAAGAAGGTGCTACTGATATCCACTACTTCTTTTTTTCTTTTTTTTTTTTTCTTATCCCCGGGACAAAAAAACAAACAAACTCCCACTCTTCTTTGAATCAAGTTCTGATCAAGGTTATAAAGTATTTTTTTTATTTTTTATTTTTTTTGCATTTTCTTTCAAGATTTTAAGAGAAAACATTTTATCCAATTTCCCTGGTTTTATTAGTCATTAACCTCTGGACTGTCAAAAAAGAATCAAAAGTAAGGAAAGGGTTAAGTTTGTTAGAACTCGAGTTTCCTGCCACTGTCTTATTGGGAAAACACTTCTAAGCGTTCATGCTGTCAGAGCTTAGTTAAAAGGCGCAAATCTTTTTCTGAAATTAGACAGTTGCTAAGTGATGGTAGTAAAGCTACATAGCACTAAATTCTCACGTTGCTAGTTTCTTTTTTTTTTATTGTACTTTTATTTATTTTATTTTATTTTTTTTAAATTGTAACATTCGAATTATTTTTAAAGATTTCTATTTTAAAAATTTTTTTTAAATAAAATAACTATCAAAATTTGCAAATTTTCCAAAGGACCCGAATGGTACGGAATTGGGAGCTAATCCGTACGCGGCTCAAAAAGAAAAGGGAAGGAACCAATCTGTAACGCTGGGAGGCCCCCGGAGGATTCTGGGAACGGAACATTCAAACAGGTTGGTTTCCTACAAAAAAGCTTTTGTTTCTTGTGGTCTGTAAGGGAGGAAAGTGAAAACAGACAGGTCATTAAGATGTTTTGGAAATATGGAAAGGCAACACCATCTATAGAATATTAAGCGTCTTACATGTGGCTGTCCGAAGACATTTATCTCCCGCAGATAATGGGTAAAATTGTCCCCCAAAAAATGAAATTGGCCAATAAGAGACCAGGCACAATATTTTAATTTAAATATGTTCCAAAAAATGAGTTTTTAATATTTTTTCAATTTTTTTTTCATTAAGTTTTTTAATTATTTAAAAAAATATATAAATTGCATAATTTAAAAAAAATATATAGCTATTAAATCATGTACATTTAAACCTGGAAATGTCATCAAGAATGTGAAATGCTTATATATTCTTATATATTCATAGCGGCGGTTACTTCTACAAATAAGCCAGCAAGCCGCAGTATTTTTTTTTTTTATTACCAAAGTGAAATATCAATAGTAACAGTATATTTCCGCATGTAACCTAATATTTTTAGTTTTCATTTATTTGATTATTTATTCGATTTTATTTTTTTACATGTAAAAAAAATTGAAGCAAAGTTTTTAAGTGTAATTTATGGAGTAAGAAATGAATGAACTTGTCATAAGAAACATTTTCATAGAAATTTCTGGTAGTAGGATAAACGGTATAGAAGACTTTTTTGGATGCAAATGTCTTACCTAAATATCGTTAATTCGTTGATCCGAGATTTAATTTCACAAAGTTTTATTGAATTATTTATGTTGTGTTCGATTGTTAAATACTTTTTGGGAACTTAATTAAAATTTGTCAAAATTGTTTTTTTTTAAATTTGTTCATTTTTGTTTTAAATGTTTGCTGTGAAATATTCTTTTTATGGAGCTTAAATCTTTTCGCGCACCTTAATTTATTTACACCTTGCTCTTAATTTACTTAATCTTTACATACACATGCCTATTTAAAATAGAAAAAAAGTGAAATGAATATAGAAAGTCTAACTTTATGCTTCTGTATATTTAAATAAAAAAATATTAAAAATAACAGTCTGACTTTATTTAAAATAGAAAAAAATAATATATAAAATTGAAAAAATAAAAATGGAAAGTTTAACTTTATATTGTATATCTTTTAAAAATAAAATGAATATTTAAAAGAAAAAATAAATATAGAAAGTTTAGTTTTATGTTTAGTGTATATTTAAAAGAAAATTAAAATAGAAAGTCTAACTTTATTTGTTTAATGCTAATATATTTTTAATATGCTATTATATTAGTTCATCTTAAATCTAATATACCTGGAAAAAATGTTTTTCATTATTTTCATAAAGTTTTATTTTAACTTTTTCAGAGCGAAAAAAAAATCAGTTACAATATTTTTTTTTAATCATTTGAACAAATTTTTGGAAAAAAATGTGCAGTGTCAAATATAATTGAAATATTAACCTGAACAGGACAAACTATAATTTCTTTTTATACATATTTATTTCAGTTTAATTAATTTTGTGAAACTTAATTTATGGATTATTCCACTCTTTGTCTTTAAACTTTCTATGAAATCTAATTTTTAAATAAAAATTATATAACCTAATTTTTAAATAAGAAAAATTTAAAAAAAAAAATGATAGAGCAATTCTATTATGTATGTATATATGTTATTTTATTCATAGTGGTGGGATTTTGATATGCACAATTTGATTTATTAATTTTTTGCAAAACTGTTATTCTTACATAGTACTAAAATTGGGCAAATCACAAAAGCCAATTCCAATGATATGTTGTGAAATTTAACCTGTGAAAATGGAAAAATTACACTGCAATATTTTTAAACTTTTTGTTTCCCCTGCAAATTGGTCTTTAAATTATTATTTTAAAACTTCAATGGAGAATCAAAAAAGCCACAATGTCTTTGAAAATAGAACCTACCAAAAAAAATTGGCTCGAATACCTCCATTCACAGCCATCAATCGTTAAAAGGACGGCCAATCAACCTATTCATGGTACAATATAAACCTAAAACTGCTTATATTTGATTTATTAAAAACATTCACATCGACCATTTCTTCGATTTCTGGATCCAATAAATTTGCTAATAATATTGTGTTGTATACAAATATTTATTTGTATACAATAAATCTTTTAGAAGTATTTTTATAACTATTTACATTACAAAGTATAAAATTTGAATATATTTTAATTTAATTTTCTACTTAAAACATTTATCAAAATTTTGAAAAAAACAAACATAAGTTAAACCTTGTATTGAAAAATCATACTGTTTTTATTGGGGTACATTTTCTATTTGTTCCATTTCTTAGAAGAATTTAATTTAATGATATGTTTATTATTGATTTTGTTTTACTATATATATGTAGGCAATTAAATAAAACAATGCAGCCTTTTTTTAAATATTGTAATCTGGTGCAAATTAAAAAAAAAAAGATCATAATGAAAAAATTAATTGAGAACAAAAGAGTTCTGAAAGAAAATCCATTTGTAGTTATTTTACCGTCTCCATCTTTGTCATCAAATCATTTTAAAAACTGCAAACATTTTGATTTGGTGTTTGCTATGTTTTTATTTCCTGTATTTTTACTTTTATAAGTGTGAAAAAAAAAATTTAAATTGATATATGTCAATGTCCTTAGGTCCATGGAAAAGTAATATTTGGCCACATGGATCCCATTTCACTGGCCTTGTAAATACTACAATGGCGGTGATCTAAAAATGGAAATCAAATGATTTTTCCACTTCTAATATGTTTCACGTGCTTATGGAGCCTTGTGGCTAAAATAAAAATGCAAACATGTCTAAATTAGATTTGCACTTGCAGTTAAGACCAATCACTTAGAGGCAAATACTATCCTGGATAGACCTGTTTAGTAATAGTGTGAAATAGTTGAATTTCCAATAAAAAAAATTGTTTCAGTTGTCCTAAATTTTCCTTAGCTGAAGCGGAAGATTTGTAATTGAGAAACATTGTTGTGGCTATTTTTTTCCACTAGTTTTGCATTCTATCTATCTATCTATCTATCTATCTATCTATCTATCTATCTATCTATCTATCTATCTATCTATCTATTATCTATCTTTTTTATATTGAAATATAAAGTATAATCTTTTGATAGTAAACTGTATTAAATTCAAGAATAGTTTTTGTACAGTAAACCAAAAATAGCACTTTCGTTAAAAAAAAAAAGTGCGGAATTGAATGCTGATGTATACGCATAGCTAAGCTGTCTGTCGACAAAATGTTGACTGGTTTCAGTATCAACTGATGCTTAATCTTTGCTGAAATTTGGAACAGCACTGAATATACCTACCTCCTGAAATGCAGTGGGGTTGTATGGTTTAAAAAAAAAAAAAAAAAACACATCCTATTGAGAAATTCTGATCTCCACCCCTGAGGAGCCTCATCATTTAGCCAAGTCAAACAGTTGTGCACAAACACGATGATCAACATGGTAGTCTCTCTTAAGTGCACATATTATCACGTGTTTTCAGAATTTTGATTTTCTAGTACTGTTACACACAAATAATTTATACTGTAAAATCCTCTTTTGCGTGCCTGTATGAAATCAGAAGTATATTTATTCCTCCTGATTGACTGCAATATAACACGGTCCTGTAATATGGCTATGCACAAAAACCCTAAAAAGTAAGTTTTAGAGGAGAGAGCTGGTACCAAATAAAACCATAGGCAATCAGATATTGATGAGTCATGCAGAAACAGTCAGGGCTCAAACTTATGCTTAAAGAATCCCTGTTAACAGTCTGCAGCTGCCCTTTATGATTGCAGTACTGGAGTGATGCTACTAATCGAAGTTCCATACCCATAATCTTATACTTACCAGCTGCTGTCTTCATCTGTACCGCTCCAGTTGGCTTCTAGCAGTTTGTGACCTGCCGGATAGCTCCAGTATTTGCAGGGCGATTCGAAAGTCACAACACAATGAAAATCTAAGAGCCAGAACTAGGCCAGAACAAGGCTGTCATAGACTTACACTGAGAACCTGTGACTATTACCTCTGACTTCCTGTCAGTCAGATGTTGCAATCTCAAGATGACCAGAGTGGCATCGGGAAGAGCATAAGATGGCAGCTGGTAAGTATAATACTAAGGTTAGGGAACTTAGATTAGTTGCACCACTCCAGCACTGAAATAACAAAAAATACTGAATTGGTGTTTTAAGAAGAGTGGGCAGCCTCAGCCTGTTGAGTGTTCTAAGAAAAACATCTATCAACAAAAGAAGTGCTAATTGTCCCATTGACCCAAATGTCCACCTTTCTGGCAAGTCTGATGTGGGATTCTGACATGCAGAGCGGAATCACACAAGCCTTCGTGACTTTCCGGATCTTGCGATCTCTTTTTGCACTAACCCTTACGCTTCTGAGTAAGCTGCATTTTTTTCAGTACCTGTGCACATTTTTATGTATGGTTGAAAGTTCTACTTGGAAAGCTTAAAATAATGTAAGAAAAATGTGATAGAAAAAAATAATTCAGTAGGATATCATGTATTATTAAAAAGGTTGTCTACTACTTTACCATTGCTGTCTGATAGGTGGGGGTGTGATACTTCCCCGCCGATCAGCTGTTTTTGGTGCCGGCAGTGGCAGGAGGTGCTCCATAATGGAGCTGCTCCGTCTACTGATATTGGCAGAGGCCTGGTACTGAACATCTCTATTGATTTGAATGGGGCGGATGTGCAGTACTCCGCTGCGGCCAATATACAGTTGACGGAGCTGTGCAGCTCCAAACTGAGCCGTTCCGGCCGGCATCTGGAACACCTGATTGACAGTGGTGCCGGTTGCTGCACCTCCACTGATCAGACAATGATGACCTATCCAAAGGATAAGTCATCAATGTTAAAGTAGTGGACAACCTCTTTAATCCCTTTAGATGAGTCCCATAAAGAGTGCACCTTGATTCTTCATTCTACCAAAGATCTAGCAGCAGACCCCAATAGGAGCTGGCTTTGAAGCCAATCACCTTCCACTAGGCGCGATTTCTTTCATGCCTTACCAATGAGATGTATGTGTGCAATGACCAAAACAAATTTTGTATGGATAAATGCATGCTCCATATAGTGTATTATCCTCTGGTGTTCCTAAGCAAACCCAGTCTAACATTGCATTGGGCAAACCATAGGCAATAATGTCATATGATCATATCAACTGTTGGTTGGATCTTATGTTTTTATGGCTCCAAATCTTTCTATTATACTACATAGAGAATATGTAAATGACTAATAAGCCCTTTTAATTTTTTTCTTTTTACCTTATGACCATGAGAAATTTCCTAGGGTATGTTTTAGGTGAGGTTATTCGAAATGACCAGTATTTATTTTCTTAGAGAATGGTATACAAGAAAACGTACCAACTCAATGGGTAGAATCAAGATCTTATAATAAAAAGACTGCAATGAGTGGACAAAAATCCTATTGTCCTTCCAAGGATGACTATGAGAAGATGACCTAACTCGTAGAAACTCTAAGGGCTCATGTAGATGTCCGTGCAACACCGTCCGAGTAATGGACTGGCCGTTGGACTGCGGAACTGAGCATGACAGCTTCACATGAAGGGTTGAGAGACCCGTGGACAGTCCTTGCTTGGAACTTGTTGTATGGACGTCTACAAGAGCCCGAACTCATGATGTCTTAATATTTACCGTTCCCATTATACTCAACTACTCTTCCACAATGACCCTGTTTTTTTTTTTCACCCTTGGCTTGGGCTAAGCACATCCGCATCTATCTGTCCTCCTTAAACAGGTGCACATCCGCCATCCAGAGGTAGGTGGTACCTGTTCCCTTCTTGACGTTTATTAGCAGTTTCTGCTATTGTACCCAAGCACCTGCATGCAATAAAAACCATTACGTATGGGAGGCCATGAGGAAATTAAGTGACCTTTCCCAAGGGCTACATATTTCCTTAAGATGTTTATTACAGATGAAGAGGTCCCGAGGTAGAACATTAACAACTTGTAGAGTGATAAAAGGATTTTTTATCATTTCTCTCTGACAGAGAAAGGAAGAAACCTTCCAGTTGATCCATTAAAAAAAATATTTCCTAGTCTCTCCTTCCAGCAACTAGGACAAAGCAATGCGGCCGACATTGAGGGAAAAATAAATATAGATTAAAGTCTTGCGGCCCTTGACATCCTGTCAGGTGTTGTGCTAATTAATAATTGTAGAGATTTAATAGGGACAAACTTCAGTCCTTTCGAAGACTGAGTCATTTGGAAACCAGATTTAAAAAAAAATCCCCCCTAAAATAAGAAAAAATCTGGAAAAGATCTATTTCCCAACAGCTTGTGGAAAGATGCTGTAAATGTCTGGAAATCTTATTCCTTCTGAATAATTTGCAAAAAGCGGCATAACTTTTTAAACGCTTTGCATTTGGAATAGCTTTGCTCCAAAGGCTTTTATAGCATAAAGTGATCAATAAAACCTTATCCCAAAAATGTGCTGCAATTTTACCCCAATGATATGGCTTCCTAAACCGTTTCTAAGAAAAACCTTATTCACAAAAAAGAATTGTGAATTTTATTATAAATTCTGTCTCGAAATTGGAACATTCCTACAATAATGTTTGAATTTTCTATTTTGTGTAAAGTTTACTCTTTTTTTTATTTTTTTTGGTTCAATTTTGAATAGAGGAATCTACAAGGGCTTTGGGAACAATTTATATCATTACTATGACTATAACACACCGGATTACATTTTATTGGATTATATTGTTCTGTGTAAATCTAAAGTTTCATTGTTTTATAAATAGATTTTTTACTTTTTTATTTTTCCTGAATTTAATTTATCTGTGTTATTGCCACATTTTTTTGGATCCCATAAAATCTAGGTCTGCTTTTCGAGTATATTATTTGTTCTAAATGTCTTAAGCATTTAGAAAAAAATAGCTGTAATAGGAATATCCTAAATCTATGGTATATAAATCATCCTACTCCTCTTTCTAAAAAGAAATAAAAAATAGATAAATATGCATGTATATATAAACAACATGTGGATAATGCATAAAAATAATATTTATGGTATCTTTAAATAAATATATATATAATTATTTTATTTATAAAATTTAATATGCATGTAATAAGTTAACAATGATTGTCCCTATTCCCATTTGGCATTGTGATATTATTTCAATGTCTCCAGACAATGCAGTAGTTTTCTCCATACCATTTCAAAATTATTTTTTTTGTACTGTGATATTTCTACAAGAGTATGTGCACGCTGCCTGCCTATCTTATATGTTTACCTGTATCAAATAGTGTAGATGATTATACAATTCTATACTATCCCAAGTCCCCGATTAACAAGTAATACCCTGTGACCCCTAAAAAAAATCTTAATTACCTTTAAAGAATAATAATGCCCCCTGCATGTCTCTTAGCAAGTAATATTGACTCCCTTAACATGTAATAGTGCCTTCTGAGTTAGTTCCCCCGTGTAATAATGGCACTTAGGTGCCTCCTTTATAATAACCCTTGAGTTCCTCCTTAAAAAGTATTAATACCGTGAGAATCCCAGAGCAAGTAATAATGCCCTAAGTGCCCACTTAAAGAATAATCTCCATGATATCCACTTAAGATGTAATCATGTCCCCCTAAGTGTCTCTTGGCAAACTGTATTGCCCACCGAGTATCTCCTTAACAACTATTATTATTATTTATTATTATAGCACCATTTATTCCATGGTGCTTTAAATGTGAGGAGGGGTATACATAATAAAAACAAGTACAATAATCTTAAACAATACAAGTCACAACTGGTACAGGAGGAGAGAGGACCCTGCCCGCGAGGGCTCACAATCTACAAGGGATGGGTGAGGATACAGTAGGTGAGGCTAAAACTGGTCGTGCAGCGGTTTGGTCGATCGGTGGTTACTGTAGGTTGTAGGCTTGTCGGAAAAGGTGGGTTTTCAGGTTCATTTTGAAGGTTTCGATGGTAGGCAAGAGTCTGATATGTTGCGGTAGAGAGTTCCAGAGTAGGGGGAATGTGCGGGGAAAATCTAGTATGTGATTGTGGGAAGAGGAGATAAGAGGGGAGTAGAGAAGGAGATCTTGTGAGGATCGGAGGTTGCGTGCAGGAAAGTATCGGGAGACGAGGTCACAGATGTATGGAGGAGACAGGTTGTGGATGGCTGTGTGTCATGGTTTGGGTTTTGCACTGGAGTCTCTGGGTAATGGGGAGCCAGTGAAGGGATTGACAGAGGGGAGAGGCTGGGGAACAGCGGGGGGACAGGTGGATTAGTTGGGCAGCAGAGTTTAGAATAGATTGGAGGGGTGCGAGAGTGTTAGAGGAGAGGCCACAAAGCAGGAAGTTGCAGTAGTCAAGGCAGGAGATGATGAGGGCATTGACTAGGGTTTGTACAGATTCTTGGTTTATGTAATGTACGGATCTGTGAAATATTTTTGAGTTGAAGTTGGCATGAATAATTATCTCAAAGTGCCTCCTTAAAAAAAGTAAAAACACTACTCTGGCATTTTATTATTTATTTTTTTATTTCCCCCTTTGTTACCAATCATGTGTAACAAATGTATTAAAATACGTACTGGTTGCCGTCTTTTGCCATTTTTAGCGCCACTCTGATCCTCTACTGTATCACATGACCGCAGTTGTGAGTTGCCGGCTCCATACAGTATCTTCTTTGTGCACCACATGTCACTTTCCCAATATAAATCTATGAGACTGAGGAAGAGGTGTGAACCGGCAAGAAAGAGCTGCAGTCACATTATGTAGGAGAGGATTGGATCAGTGCTGGAAACTGCAGAAGACTGCAGTATTTTAATATACACTACACACACTTTCTCTTCCCCTATCAAAGGGCGAAATAAAGAGTGCTCCTTTAACCAGTAATAATTCTCTGAGTGTCCCCTTAAAAATACTAATGCCCCCTTATACCAACTTAACACGTGGTAATGTCCCCATTAATAATGCCTTCTCATCTGACAAAGGGGCATCTTTGATCACCACGACCTGGATGTAGCTGCATTCTCCGATCCCCTTTCTGACCAGGTAATTTTCCTTTAATTTTTTGCACATTTTGTTTTTCCCACCCCTCCTTCTAAGAGAGTTAATTTTCTCATTTTGTTATACATCATCATAGCTGGGAATGAGTTCTACTTTAGATTGACACCATTAACCCCTTTACCCCCAAGGGTGGTTTGCACGTTATGGACCGGGCCAATTTTTACAATTCTGACCACTGTCCCTTTATGAGGTTATAACTCTGGAACGCTTCAACGGATCCCGGTGAATCTGACATTGTTTTCTCGTGACATATTGTACTTCATGATAGTGGTAAAATTTCTTTGATATTACCTGCGTTTATTTGTGAAAAAAACAGAAATTTGGTGAAAATTTTGAAAATTTCGCAATTTTCCAAATTTGAATTTTTATGCAATTAAATCACAGAGATATGTCACACAAAATACTTAATAAGTAACATTTCCCACATGTCTACTTTACATCAGCACAATTTTGGAACCAAAATTTTTTTTTGTTAGGGAGTTATAAGGGTTAAAAGTTGACCAGCAATTTCTCATTTTTACAACACCATTTTATTTTAGGGACCACATCTCATTTGAAGTTATTTTGAGGGGTCTATATGATAGAAAATACCCAAGTGTGACACCATTCTAAAAACTGCACCCCTCACGGTTCTCAAAACCACATTCAAGAAGTTTATTAACCCTTCAGGTGCTTCACAGGAATTTTTGGAATGTTTAAATAAAAATTAACATTTAACTTTTTTTCACAAAAAATTTACTTCAGCTCCAATTTGTTTTATTTTACCAAGGGTTACAGGAGAAAATGGACCCCAAACTTTGTTGTACAATTTGTCCTGAGTACGCTGATACCCCATATGTGGGGGTTAACCACAGTTTGGGCGCATGGCAGAGCTCGGAAGGGAAGGAGCGCCATTTGACTTTTCAATGCAAAATTGACTGGAATTGAGATGGGACGCCATGTTGCGTTTGGAGAGCCCCTGATGTGCCTAAACATTGAAACCCCCCACAAGTAACACCATTTTGGAAAGTAGACCCCCTAAGGAACTTATCTAGAGGTGTGGTGAGCACTTTGACCCACCAAGTGCTTCACAGAAGTTTATAATGCAGAACCGTAAAAATAAAAAATCATTTTTTTTTCACAAAAACTATCTTTTCGCCCCCAATTTTTTATTTTCCCAATGGTAAGAGAAGAAATTGGACCACAAAAGTTGTGGCACAATTTGTCCTGAGTACTCTGATACCCCATATGTGGGGGTAAACCATTGTTTGGGCGCATGGGAGAGCTCGGAAGGGAAGGAGCGCCGTTTGACCTTTCAATGCAAGATTGACCGGAATTGAGATGGGACGCCATGTTGCGTTTGGAGAGCCACTGATGTGCCTAAACATTGAAACCCCCCACAAGTGACACCATTTTGGAAAGTAGACCCCCTAAGGAACTTATCTAGTGGTTTTGTTTAGCACTTTGACCCACCAAGTGCTTCACAGAAGTTTATAATGCAGAACCGTAAAAATGAAAAATCATTTTTTTTTTCACAAAAATTATCTTTTCGCCCCCAATTTTTTATTTTCCTGAGGGTAACAGGAGAAATTGGACCCCAAAAGTTGTTGTGCAATTTGTCCTGAGTGTGCTGATACCCTATATGTGGGGGAGAACCAGCGTTTGGGCGCATGGGAGGGCTCGGAAGGGAAGGAGCGCCATTTGAAATACAGACTTAGATGGAATGGTCTGCAGGCGTCATATTGTGTTTGCAGAGCCCCTAATGTACCTAAACAGTAGAAACCCCCCACAAGTGACCCCATATTGGAAACTAGACCCCCCAAGGAACTTATCTAGACGTGTTGTGAGAACTTTGAGCCCCCAAGTATTTCACTACAGTTTATAACGCAGAGCCGTGAAAATAAAAAAAAAAATTTCCCCTCAAAATTATTTTTTAGCCCCCAGTTTTGTATTTTCTCGAGGGTAAAAGGAGAAATTGGACCCCAAAAGTTGTTGTCCAATTTGTCCTGAGTGCGCTGATGCCCCATATGTGGGCGGAACCAGCGTTTGGGCGCATGGGAGGGCTCGGAAGGGAAGGAGCGCCATTTGGAATGCAGACTTAGATGGAATGGTCTGCAGGCGTCACATTGCGTTTTCAGAGCCCCTAATATACCTAAACAGTAGAAACCCCCACAAGTGACCCCATATTGGAAACTAGACCCCCCCACGAACTTATCTAGATGTGTTGTGAGAACTTTGAGCCCCCAAGTGTTTCACTACAGTTTATAACGCAGAGCCGTGAAAATAAAAAATCTCTTTTTTTCCCACACAAATAATTTTTTAGCCCCCAGTTTTGTATTTTCCCAAGGGTAACAGGAGAAATTGGACCCCAAAAGTTGTTGTCCAATTTGTCCTGAGTACGCTGATACCCCATATGTTGGGGTAAACTCCTGTTTGGGCACACGGGAGGGCTCGGAAGGGAAGGAGCACTGTTTTACTTTTTCAATGCAGAATTGGATGGAATTGAGATCGGTCGCCATGTCGCGTTTGGAGATCCCCCTGATGTGCCTAAACAGTGGAAACCCCCCAATTATAACTGAAACCCTAATCCAAACACACCCCTAACCCTAATCCCAACGGTAACCCTAACCACACCTCTAACCCAGACACACCCCTAATCCTAATCCCAATCGCAAATGTAATCCAAACCCTAACCCTAACTTTAGCCCCAACCCTAACTGTAGCCTTAACCCTAACCCTAGCCCTAACCCTAACCCTAGCCCCAACCCTAACCCTAACCCTAGTCCCAACCCTAGCCCTAACCCAAGCCCTAACCCTAGCCCTAACCCTAGCCCTAACCCTAGCCCTAGCCCTAACCCTAGCCCTAGCCCTAACCCTAACCCTAGCCCTAGCCCTAACCCTAGCCCTAGCCCTAACCCTAACCCTAGCCCTAACCCTAACCCTAATGGGAAAATGGAAATAAATACATTTTTTTCATTTACTTTTATAGCGGGTTTTTTAGCGGATTTTTATGATTGGCAGCCGTCACACACTGAAAGACGCTTTTTATTGCAAAAAATATTTTTTGCATTACCACATTTTGAGAGCTATAATTTTTCCATATTTGAGTCCACAGAGTGATGTGAGGTCTTGTTTTTTGTGGGACGAGTTGACGTTTTTATTGGTAACATTTTCGGGCACGTGACATTTTTTGATCGCTTTTTATTCCGATTTTTGTGAGGCAGAATGACCAAAAACCAGCTATTCATGAATTTCTTTTGGGGGAGGCGTTTATACCGTTCCGCGTTTGGTAAAATTGATAAAACAGTTTTATTCTTCGGTTCAGTACGATTACAGCGACGCCTCATTTATATCATTTTTTTTATGTTTTGGCGCTTTTATACGATAAAAACTATTTTATAGAAAAAAATAATTATTTTTGCATCGCTTTATTCTGAGGACTATAACTTTTTTATTTTTTTGCTGATGTTGCTGTATGGCGGCTCATTTTTTGCGGGACAAGATGACGTTTTCAGCGGTACCATGGTTATTTATATCTGTCTTTTTGATCGCGTGTTATTCCACTTTTTGTTTGGCGGTATGATAATAAAGCGCTGTTTTTTGCCTCGTTTTTTTTTTTTTCTTACGGTGTTTACTGAAGGGGTTAACTAGTGGGCCAGTTTTATAGGTCGGGTCGTTACGGACACGGCGATACTAAATATGTGTACTTTTATTGTTTGTTTTTTTTTATTTAGATAAAGAAATGTATTTATGGGAATAATATATATATATTTTTTTCATTATTTAGGATTTTTTTTTTTTTTTTTTACACATTTGGAAATTTTTTTTTTTACTTTTTTACTTTGTCCCAGGGGGGGACAATACAGATCGGTGATCTGCCAGTTTGCACAGCACTCTGACAGATCACCGATCTGTCTGAGAGCAGTGCAGCGTTACCAAGTGCCTGCTCTGAGCAGGCACTTGGTAAGCCACCTCCCTCCCTGCAGGACCCGGATCCGCGGCCATTTTGGATCCGGGACTTACTGCAGGGAGGGAGGTAGGAGACCCCCGGAGCAACGCGATCACATCGCGTTGCTGCGGGGGTCTCAGGGAAGCACGCAGGGAGCCCCCTCCCTGCGCGATGCTTCCCTGCACCGCCGGCACATCGCGATCATCTTTGATCGCGGTGTGCCGGGGGTTAATGTGCCGGGGGCGGTCCGTGACCGTTCCTGGCACATAGTGCCAGATGTCAGCTGCGATGAGCAGCTGACACCCAGCCGCGATCGGCGGCGCTCCCCCCGTGAGCGCGGCCGATCGCGCTGGACGTAATATTCCGTCCTTGGGAATTAAGGCCCACCCCACATGGACGGAATATTACGTCCAATGGCAGAAAGGGGTTAATTTGCCATTCAATGTAATGGAAAGCGGGAAGCAAAATTGTTTTTTTTTTTTTTGTTTTTTTAAATTGAAATTTATAAAACCTAAAAATTTGGGTTGTCTCTACGTTTTCTGAGACCTGTAATGGTTTAAATTTTCTGACAATGGAGCTGGGGGGTTTTTTGGCATAAGGGGGAAACTACATTTTTCTTTGGTACCATCTTGGGACACATACAATGTTTCAATTCTATTTCTGTTTTTGCTTTATGCCACGTGAAATGAAATAATTTTTATAGATTGAACATTTTTGGAAGTAGAGATTACAAATTTATTTCCTTTTTAAAAAAAATTATTTACTTATTTACTCATGAAAGGGGAATAATTGTTATATTTTAAAGACTTTTTTTTTACTTAATATTTTAATCTCCTTAGGAAATTTGAGCCTGCGATCACTTGTTCTATGTATTGCAGTATTAGGGAAACTGGTCGTCTCCTCCGACTATAAGAAGAGGACCAATATGGCAATTATGGAGGACTTCAGGAACCCATTGACACCCCACAATCAATAGCCTTGTTGCTGCTTGAGGCGAACATCTGCAGCCGACCTGTTTGTGATTTTTTACAAATCAATTTGTAGGATCTGGTTCATCGGCCACAACAGTATTCTGTGGCTGCTGAATGGTGGCCCTGAGAACAACCTCCTACCTGGTAGTAACCCCTGGCTCTTTTTATGATTATCCAGCCTTTTTAAAGTAGTTCATTTTCCACTTCTTATCTAACAATGTTATGTCACATCATCAGAGCAGTGGCTTCTTTTCCTCTTTTGCTCTGCTCTGTTGACGGGGCGTGACTGCCGCTTGACAGCCATCTCCCAACTGCTTAACTGTGAAGACCCGGCTGTCAATCAGCATGATGCCGGCAGTCACGCCCCAAAATGATAGTAGAATTAAATCAGAAGACTTGCAAGCAACCTTTTTCTGAATACAGTTTGTTGAAATGCTGCAGATCAGCCAATCAGCAAGCCTTTAGGCTGTGGGCACTTTCAGAACCATCGCAGCCATGCCAAGTATTGGCATCGCTGTAATTGTCTGACGCACTATGTGACCCGGCCTGTATAAATGCCAGATCAGGGTTTGTGCCGCCATTCTATTCTATTAGTCTGCTGCAGAGTGCCCTAAACAGCGCCTGGTGCTGAGTGCCCTGACAGCGCCTGGTGCAGCGTACCTTAAGAGTGTAGTAATTTACTGGGCACTTTCTCTTCTTTACTGTGCACTTTGTAGGGTGCAAAAAATGAGGAGAGAATCCAATAGGGGATGTTGAAGTGGCCGTGGTGCTGTTGCTGCTGTGGTGGTCATTCTGTGCCTGCTATTTGCCCAAATGAAACACCTTTCTCTGGTGCACACAGGCGATAGGACGTTTTGCTTAATTTCGTAGGCCCGAGAATCACTGGACAAGTGGTGAAGCCAGAACATTTTGAGGCAGTTTAAATTGGATGGCTGAGAGTGCCTCCAGTTCCTTTACATTCTCTTCCACCGGGTCCCCTGCTGAAAGCGCATAGTTTGGCACATACAGCCCATGGGCATCTTTTTTCTACCTCACCCCCTTACAAATCAGCCAAACAGTGCCCAACTGCTTGTTCAATTTGAGGATGAGTATGTGGAGGGCATGTGCATATGGTCAGTGCACCACCGCAGCCCATTTCTAATGATGACGAAACACAACTGCCAACTGCTGCGTCTTTCTGCAGTGTGCAGACCGGCAATGAGGGAAGTTATGTGGAGTGGGTGGAAGATGATGTGGGGAATGATGAGGTCCTAGACCCCACATAGAGTGAAGACCATCCTAGTGAAAATTCGGAGGAAGAGGAAGTGGTCACTTTGCCCCAGTTGCACTGAAAAAGGGAGCATAGCCAGTATGTCAACATCTACTGCCCACCACGCCGATGAACTGAGCACATCAAAGCCAGCTCAAAGGAGCCCAGGCATGGCATTTCTTCAGGCAATATACTAAAGACAAGATGCAGGTGGTTTGCATGCTGTGATGTCAGAGCCTGAAGTGTGGCATGTATTTTCTGAACCTGAGCACCACTTGCATGATGAGGCTTCTGAATTCAAAGCCCGAGCTGCAGTAGAGTACACACCTGAAAAACCAGTATAAGGCTCCTTCTGCTCGGTCTCTTCCTCCTGCTCCCAATCGACAGGGCCACCTGGCTCACTGCAAAGAGAGAGAGATGTGACAGCACCAGCAGTGTCACCATGCATCTCCAGAGAAAAGGAAAGTACCCCACTAGAGAACCATACTGGCTGGTGAAGACAGTTTTAAAAAAATTGATGGCGGTGTCTGTCTCACAGTATGTGGTTCCCAGCCACACTACTTTTCCAGGTGTGCCATCCCTGCCCTGCACACACGTTGCGGAGAAAATCAGATGTGTACTGCACAACTCCATCAGTGGCAAGGTCCACATAACCACTGATACTTGGACCAGTAAGCTCGGGCAAGGAAGTTATATCTCTCTAATTGCCCACTGCGTAAATGAAGTGGCAGGTGAGCTTGAGGCAGAAGGTATTTTGGCGCATGTCCTACCACCACCACGGATTGCTGGATGGATCTCTGTCCATATTACCTCCTCTTCTTACTCCACTTCCTCCACCGCCACCTCATCTGGTCAAAGTAAGACCTGCATTATCAACTTCAGCACAGACCGCCTGTGCAAGCTGAAGATATGGATGAACTCTTTATGCAACAAATGGCCAAGTTCTCCAAAAAATATGACATAGTGGTCATGGGAGATTTCAACTATCCAGACATTTGTTGGGAATCTCAGGCAAAACTAACAAGTCAAGCAAATTCTTATCCTCTCTTGCTGACAACTTTATCTTCTAAAAGGTAGGGGAGAAAACAAGGCGATCTGCTACCTTGGATCTAATCCTTATAAACAGGGAGGAAATGGTTGAGGAGGTAAGAGTGGCTGGGACCCTAGGAGGTAGGGACCATGCTATTTTAGATTTTTGGAAAACTAGAGGAGGAAGACCTGTTAAGACTCAGACTTCAAGGTTAGATTTCAGAAAGGCAGATTTTAAGGGACTCTGAAAGAGAATTGGAGGGATCCAATGGCTGGATATCCTTAAGGACAAAACTGTCCAGGAAGGATGGAAAATCTTTAAAAATGAGATTCTCAAAGGACAATCATTAAAAATTCCAAAATGAGGGAAGAATATGAAGCATTTACGGAAACCAGGATGGATGAACAGAGAACTTAAACACATGCTAAAAAGGAAGAAATAAATATTTATAAAATGGAAGGAGGGAGGCATATCTAACAAAGAATATAATGCTGTCTACAGAACCTGCAGAGCACGAATCAGATTATCTAAAGCTGACAATGAATTAAGGCTTGCAAGAGATGTCAGAAGCAATAAAAAAGATTTTGGGGATATGTCAAAAGTAAAAGAAAAGTCAAAGATGCTATAGGATTTTGACAGGAATTTGAAAAGGTAAGAAAGGATGTTGAGAAGGCCGAACTTTAAAATTCCTATTTTGCATCTGTTTTCTCTCAAAAAGGAAATGTAGCATCAACTGATCTTCATTGTCCTGTTAAGGGAATAGAAGAATCCAAGATATCTATAAACAGAAAGATAGTGAGGAAACACTTAGCTAACATAAATGAATTCAAGTCTCCAGGTCCAAATGAATTACACCCCAGAGTACTGAAGGGGATAGCAGAAGAAATGTTTAAACCACTCTCCATAATCTTTGACATTTCTTGGAGAACAGGAGAAGTCCCAGAAGACTGGAGAAGAGCAAATGTTGTTCCTATCTTCAAAAAGGGGAAGAAGGTGGAGCCAGGGAACTGTAGGCTGGTTGGCCTCTTTCAAGATGGGAAGGGTATTTATACTCACTCCCAGCTGGGGTTCTTTGTCAGCTATAGGTTCTGCTTTGGTTTGTGTGCCTGACTCCTGGAGTGTCTGCTCAGTCTGCACTGTGTATACCTTTCTCTCTGTGCATTACTCTGTTTGCTATTCTGGATTTCTGACCTCTGGCTTTGCTTCTGACAATCCCCTGTATCTACCCTTTGGTACCTCGTGATCTCCTGGCTCTGATATTTGCTTGTTTGGTAACTTTCTCGTGTTTATCCCTTCTTTGTTCCCCGGCATCAGGCTCTGCCCCTGACCACCTCCCACTCTGTCACATGTCTAAGACACTGTTGGTGACCAAGTTTGTACCCGGCATTTGGCTCAGCTCCGTTGCTGCTGTGTGCATCTCTCCCTGCAGCATTAATACCTGGGAGCTGTGACACTTAGTGATCGGACCAAAAGAGTGGTCGTAAATGGCCACACATCCAGTTGGAAGAATGTCTCAAGTGAGGTACCACAAGGTTCTGTCCTGGGCCATGGATTGTTAAACATCTTTATCAATGATTTAGATGAAGGAATTGAGGGTACACTGATTACATTTGCTGATGACCCAAAGCTAGGAGGGATAGCTAATAATAGAGAAGAGAGAGAGGATTCAAAAAGATATAAATAAACTGGAATAGTGGGCAGCAACTAACAGAATGGTTTTTAACAAGGAAAAATGCAAAGTACTACATCTGGGCAATAAAAATGAAAAAAGAATATACAGAATGGAAGGAATAGGGCTAAGCAATAGCACATGTGAAAGAAACATGGGTATACTAATAGATCATGAACTGAACATGAGTCAACAGTGTGATGCAGCAGCAAAAAAGGATGTATCAACAGACGCATACAGTCTAGATCACACAGTCATTATTGCCCTCTACTCCTCTTTGGTCAGACCTCATCTGGAATACGGTGTCCAGTTTTGGGCACCACATTTCAAAAAAGACATCAACAAACTGGAGCAAGTTCAGAGAAGAACGATCAGAATGGTGACCAGTCGGCAAATCATGTCCTATGAGCAACGGTTACAGGTTTTGGGAATGTTTAGCTTGGAAAAAAGATTGAGAGGAGACTTTACAGTTGTTTACAAATATCTCAAGGGCTATCACATTGTAGAAGGATCATCTTTATTCTCATTTGCACAAGGAAAGACTAGAAGCAATGGGATGAAACTGAATGGGAGGAGACACAGATTAGATATTAGAAAAAACTTTTTGACAGGGTGATCAATGAGTGGAGCAGGCTGCCACGAGAGGTGGTGAGTTCTCCTTCCATGGAAGTCTTCAAACAGAGGCTGGACAGACATCTGACTGGGATGATTTGGTGAATGCTGCTTTGAGCAAGGGGTTGGACCAGATGACCCAGGAGGTCCCATCCAACTCTTCCATTCTATGATTTTAAGTGGGCACAGGACTACGTAGGTGCCCCACCAAAGGGACTTTTAGCGTCCAGATTCCAGCATGAGTGTGTCCCCGTCTGGGACAGAAGGAGCCCCCATCTGGGGCATGTGCATGTCCCTGACTGGAAAAGGGACCCCCAGCTAGGGAGAATATTTGCTGCCAAGACTGTCAGGCACCGAGACTGAGTGCTCCGCCGAAGGGACTATAAGCATCCAGATGCCGGCCACTGAAGCATCTCCATTACTGCTGCTGCTGACACTGCAGTGAAGTGGAATAGGGAAAGAGCAAGAATTTTTGCTGCAACTACCTTTTCTACCTTTTTCTTTCCCTGTTTGTCCTGACTGTGGCTTAGTTGAGTCGGCTGGTACTACCGCCCCGGGCCACTTTGTTACTCTTGGCGTAGTCAGCAGGATCTGACCTCCGCATCCCTGTAACCCTGAGAGTAATGGAAGAAGTGCCTGAGATTTGTGAATTTGAACTTGGGCTTGTGATGAAGAAGTGCCTGAGCTCTGTGATTTCAGATTCGGGACTTGTATTCTGATGCCTGCCATGACAGAATTACAGATGGCGGATGTTGTGGACTCAAAGATGGAGCTGACAGCTGACAAAAAGATGATGGCCGTTGGCGCAAAAACTAGGGACAAGGCTGCCTGTTGTGGGCGTCAAAGAAGCAGTTTGGCACCAAAAGGAAGAAAACAATGACCCTTTGCGAAGTATGCCCGCCCTAAATGGGTGCAGGTGAAGAAAGAGTGCCTGCCCATGCAGCAGAACCTAAGTAAATCGGTGGAACAGAGATGTGTGGTCCGGCCCACGAATGGGTGGAACCCAAAGAAGTCAGACAACATGCTTGCCAGAGAGACGCTAATACCTGCTGATATGGAGAGTGAGGAACTTGCGAGACTGAAGGAGTTGGAAGGAGCAGTCGAGAAGGCGGAAGCAGTGGAAAGAGGGACCGTCGTGGCCGTAATCCTGAGTTTGCGCTGCCACAGTGGAGGACCATCGCAGCTGGATGCAGTCACAGTGAGTGCGACGCTTACCCTCATCCCTGCACCTACTCCAGCCCCAGGGACCGTATGCTGTGGCAGTAAAAGTGCTCTCTAGCATCGAGGAGTGACAGGCACAGGAAGCATGGTGTTATGTGCAGCCGCCTGCAATAGTCGCTACCCCCGCAGTAAGCCAGAAGGGAGAGGTGCCCTCAAAGAAATTGTTGACGACAGTCGGGTCCCGGGAGTGGGAGGCTCCAAGTTTGTAGAGTTGGCCGCTACTGGAGGAAAGAAGCCGGAAGCTCCGGAGACCCTGGACTCACCGCTGAGGATTGGGAGACATAAAAGGAACAACAGCGGGGAATCCTCTTCTAGCGAATCATCAGGCCACACATAGTGGTGCAGGATCCGAATGCAGCTTATTATGCTGCTCAGTTATTCTGCATTAAGTGATGTGGCTCTGTTCACTATAAAAAGAAAAAAAAAAAGTTTTGTGCTGGTTGCACCTGAGCAGTGAAAGGTACTGTTCTGCGTCCCTGAAAGGGCAGTTGCCCTATATAGCACCTGAAAGACTGTGAAGAGACTGTTCTGCGTCTCTTAAGGACAAGGAGCCCAGTATGGCACCAGGGACTGTTCCACGTTCCTGAGTGGGCAGGAGCCCTGCATGGCACCAAAGGACTGAAGTGTGAAGAGTGGCCACTATGGTCACCGTTGAAGGACTAGGTATTGTTTGTCTTTCTCTCCTCCAAGTTATTTGCGCAAGTTTGCACATGCCTTGCGGGATCACGGGCCGGACAGTCCTATGAAGGTTAACTGACTGTGTGTGCGACTGTGGCAAAGACTGCTTTTACCTTGGACTGGCCCATGTTGAAGCCCAGCACACCTGTTTGCTGCTATGCCCATGGTCTGGTCAAAGGGGGAGGGGGAGAGCTTGGTCCGTTTTGAGCAAGAGACTAGGACTCTTACTTTTGCTGTAACTGACATCTGTTACCCTGACGTTTATTACTGTTTTACCTATTTGGAGGTCATCATGGCAGGGGAATGCCATGTTTTAGCGGGGAGGTGTGTAAGGAGGTGGCAGGAACCCTTGTCTGCCCCCTCTCTCCCATGTGCTGGGCCTATCCACTTTATGCAGCACCCGAATGGTGCATCTGTATGTTAACATATTAATGTGCTATGTTTGCAATGTTTCATATGTGTTGATGCAATGTGTGATACCAATTTTACTCTGTACTGTCTTAACTGGTATTGTATTACTGTTGTGCTGTATTGTTCTCGATGCTTTACACTGCCATATCTGTTTGCACATGTTAGAGGCAGGGACAGAAGGAGTTACTTTAGGGGGCTGGACTTGCAGCCTCAAGGGAGCATGAAGTTTCGGCTTCTGCAGCAGAGCCAGGCCAAGCTTGGCCGTGGCAATTTGTGCTTTAGCGTCTGAAGCCAAGGACTCCCCTGGAGGGGTGAGAAAGTGCTGTCCACGAGCAGTGAAGTGGTCACAGGACTACGTAGGTGCCCCCCCGAAGGGACTTTTAAGCGTCCAGATTCCAGAATGAGTGTGTCCACATCTGGGACAGAAGGAGCCCCCATCTGGGGCATGAGTGTGTCCCCATCCGGGACAGAAGGGACCCTCGTCTGGGGAGAATATTTGCTGCCAGGATTGTCAGGCACAGAGATTGAGTGAGTGCTCCACTGAAGGGACTATAAGCGTCCAGATATCGGCCACTGAAGCATCTCCACTACTACTGCTGCTGCTGACACTGCAGTGAAGAGGAATAGGGAAAGAGTAGGAAGTTTTACTATATTTACTGCAACCACCTTTTTCTTACCCTGTTTATCCTACAAAATAAATAATTTCCATGTTGGATTATAACTCTGTTCCTGGACTGCAGTAACTAAGGAGAAGAGGTAACTTGTCTGGGGTCTGCATCTGTCCTGTCTATTTCATGTACAAGGTCCTGGGGTATATACTGACTGTGGCTTAGTTGACTCCGCTGGGACTACCGCCCCGGGCCACCTTGTTACAATAACCCCATCATCAGAGTTACTATAACACTTTTATTCCCATTTGAAAAAACACTTCAGGCAATTCATGAGGTTCTGGTACAGGAGGAGGGGGAACCAGGACCGTTCACACCATTATCAGGCCAGTCGTCCACACATGGCTTGGAGGATGGGTTCCTGTACCAACAGTGGCGAGGGACACAATGGTGCAGCCAGGGAACAGGATGAAGAACTGTGTTCACAGCAGGGTGGCACTCAAAGAAGCTCATGGGCATCACTGGAGCATGGCTGGGGGGGATACAGAAGACCCAGACGATATACCTCCCTCTGGCTACAACAGCTGTCAATGTCTCTGGGCAACCTGGCACACATAAGCCAATACATGCTGCTTTGGCAGTGTAATGTTGGCTGGCCAATTTGCCCAGACTGTTTCTAGTACTGATTACTGGATGGCCACCATGTTGGATCCCTGCTCCAAGGAAAACATACCATCCTTACTTCCAAGGTACTGACTGGGGCCAGAAATTCAGCCCTGACATTTGAAATCACACAGCCCGTGCTGTCTCCGCCCCCATGAACCAGATGGGATATATTACTAATATTACCCTTGATGGAGGAAAGGAAAATTTTCTACAAAACCAATATTTCTAATGATACCTGTGGCCTGCTGGGGTAAGTGACGGAATCAGAGACTTTGTGCTCCATCACAACAGTTAACAGTATGGGTGTCTTGAGAACAACGATTCTGTTTACAACATAGCAGACAAGGCAGCCCATGACCAGACAGGTCCTTCTGGCCTCTGCTTACTTCCATTAATGGAGCCGTATAAGAAAATGTGGGAATATAAGCACTCGCTGGTAGATGCACTACTTACTGCATTAATACCTTACAGCGGGGCCTTAGTCGAAGAACAAGGCAGAGAAGGGAGAAGTTGCCAACCCAGCTGGGTCACTGCCAGTACCTTAGAAGGAAAGGGGAAGCCTGGCTGAATTGTGGAAAACCTTCCTCTGCAAGCCACAACATCCAGCACCACCATTTGATACGGTCCATATTAGGAGGCGGCAGCTTTTCAACAACAAGTTGGAAGAGTACGTGTCCACACGTCTCCACTAGACATGAACAAATTTGATCGGTTCCCTCCTAAGCTATAGCGCTTACCGAATAAGTTGCAGAGGGAACCCGGATACCTGGATCGCTCCTGCTGATCAGCTGTCCGGTGCCGCAGCTGCATGTGTCGCGGCTGTGTGACAGTCACAACACATGCATGGAGAGCCCAACAAACAGGCTCTCCATGCATGTGTTGTGACAGTGAAACAGCGGCGATGGATGCAGAAGTGCCCCATGGACTATAATGAGTTTTGTCTGTTGATTTTGTTTTGTTTTTTTTAACAAAAGAGAAAGTTCTGATGCCCTTTTTGTTGCATTCAAAACACACACAATATGGAACCCAGAAGGTCCACATTAAAGTCACTTGAGCCCTTCTGGATCAGTTTGTGTGCACCCATTTTGTCACTGATCTGTGTTCCACCTGAATGCCACTTCTTCATATCGTAAATGGAAAAGCGATACAGAAATCAATATGCAGGTGTGGACATGTAAAGGTGGTCCAGGGCAGTAGTCGTTGCTAAGTTTCTCTGGCAAGATATACCCTGGCCTCCCTTTACAGGAAATTCACACTTCTCTGGTGCTCTACTTATCTCTTCATTCCTGGCACCAACAGGGCCTAACCTCCTTTTCGTGGGGTCGCCTTTGGCTTCATTTGAATGAACAGAGACAGTCTAAGTATAAGTCAACTTGCAAAACTTTACTTTTGGATCTTCGCAGTACATCCAGATACATTCCAACAACAACAATAGTTTCCATGTTACACGATACTGCATCTCTCCCTTCACTTCTCTCCCTGTCAAACAGCTCGAGATCCGGTCGTACCTCCCTGTATGTTTGCCTGGCATCCTTGTTGTGTATGTGCAGCGCCCCCTCGTCAGGGCAATGGGGTACTCGGTACCGGGTCCTTAGGTTTGGGGGATGTCACGGTGGCCCGACCCGGCCCGTGGCCCTTTGTGGGGCGCCCAATAAAAGGCAGAGTGTTTATAGGAATTATAGTGTTTGTGACACCACCTGTGGTATTCAGACAGGGTGACCGATGCTGCTTAGAGGTCCATTGGGGTGATGTTATGGCAGCTAGATGATATACCTTCCCACAGGTGAAGTATGTCCTGTTATGATCAGGTAATTCAGTACCACAATGGACATAGAAGTCAGAGCACATACAGTGATCTGACAATAACCCAAAAACATAGAACGAGCTCTGAGACGTGGGAACTCTGCTGACCGCAATCACTAATCCTCTCCAACCACACTAGAGGCAGCCGTGGATTGCGCCTAACACTCCCTATGCAACTCGGCACAGCCTGAGAAACTAGCTAGCCTGAAGATAGAAAATAAGCCTACCTTGCCTCAGAGAAATACCCCAAAGGAAAAGGCAGCCCCCACATATAATGACTGTGAGTTAAGATGAAAAGACAAACGTAGAGATGAAATAGATTTAGCAAAGTGAGGTCCGACTTTCTGAACAGAGCGAGGATAGGAAAGGTAACTTTGCGGTCAACACAAAACCCTACAAACAACCACGCAAAGGGGGCAAAAAGACCCTCCGTACCGAACTAACGGCACGGAGGTACACCATCTGCGTCCCAGAGCTTCCAGCAAGCAAGAAAAAACAAATAAGCAAGCTGGACAGAAAAAAACAGCAAACAAAATAATAAAAGCTGAACTTAGCTATGCAGAGCAGCAGGCCACAGGAACGATCCAGGAGGAAACAGGTCCAATACTAGAACATTGACTGGAGGCCAGGATCAAAGCACTAGGTGGAGTTAAATAGAGCAGCACCTAACGACTTCACCACATCACATGAGGAAGGAAACTCAGAAGCCGCAGTACCACTCTCATCCACCAACGGAAGCTCATAGAGAGAATCAGCCGAAGTACCACTTGTGACCACAGGAGGGAGCTCTGCCACAGAATTAACAGTACCCCCCCTTGAGGAGGGGTCACCGAACCCTCACCAGAGCCCCCAGGACGACCAGAATGAGCCATATGAAAGGCACGAACAAGATCGGGAGCATGGACATCAGAGGCAAAGACCCAGGAATTATCTTCCTGAGCATAACCCTTCCACTTAACCAGATACTGGAGTTTCCGTCTTGAAACACGAGAATCCAAAATCTCCACAATATACTCCAACTACCCCTCCACCAAAACCGGGGCAGGAGGATCAACAGATGGAACCATAGGTGCCACGTATCTCCGCAACAATGACCTATGGAATACGTTATGGATGGAAAAAGAATCTGGAAGGGTCAAACGAAAAGACACAGGATTAAGAACCTCAGAAATCCTATACGGACCAATGAAACGAGGTTTAAACTTAGGAGAGGAAACCTTCATAGGAATAGGACGAGAAGACAACCAAACCAAATCCCCAACACGAAGTCGGGGACCCACACAGCGTCTGCGATTAGCGAAACGTTGAGCCTTCTCCTGGGACAAGGTCAAATTGTCCACTACATGAGTCCAAATCTGCTGCAACCTGTCCACCACAGTATCCACACCAGGACAGTCCGAAGACTCAACCTGCCCTGAAGAGAAACGAGGATGGAACCCAGAGTTGCAGAAAAACGGCGAAACCAAGGTAGCCGAGCTGGCCTGATTATTAAGGGCGAACTCAGCCAAAGGCAAAAAGGACACCCAGTCATCCTGATCAGCAGAAACAAAGCATCTCAGATATGTTTCCAAGGTCTGATTGGTTCGTTCGGTCTGGCCATTAGTCTGAGGATGGAAAGCCGAGGAAAAAGACAAGTCAATGCCCATCCTAGCACAAAAGGCTCGCCAAAACCTCGAAACAAACTGGGAACCTCTGTCAGAAACGATATTCTCTGGAATGCCATGTAAACGAACCACATGCTGGAAGAACAATGGCACCAAATCAGAGGAGGAAGGTAATTTAGACAAGGGTACCAAATGGACCATCTTAGAGAAGCGATCACAAACCACCCAAATGACTGACATTTTTTGAGAGACGGGAAGATCTGAAATAAAATCCATAGAGATATGTGTCCAAGGCCTCTTCGGGACCGGCAAGGGCAAAAGCAACCCACTGGCACGAGAACAGCAGGGCTTAGCCCGAGCACAAATCCCACAGGACTGCACAAAAGAACACACATCCCGCGACAGAGATGGCCACCAAAAGGATCTAGCCACTAACTCTCTGGTACCAAAGATTCCAGGATGACCAGCCAACACCGAACAATGAACCTCAGAGATAACTTTATTCGTCCACCTATCAGGGACAAACAGTTTCTCCGCTGGGCAACGATCAGGTTTATTAGCCTGAAATTTTTGCAGCACCCGCCGCAAATCAGGAGAGATGGCAGACACAATTACTCCCTCTTTGAGAATACCCGCCGGCTCAGATAAACCCGGAGAGTCGGGCACAAAACTCCTAGACAGGGCATCCGCCTTCACATTTTTAGAGCACGGAGGGTACCAAACCACAAAGTCAAAACGGGCAAAAAACAGCGACCAACGAGCCTGTCTAGGATTCAACCGCTTGGCAGACTCGAGATAAGTCAAGTTCTTGTGATCAGTCAAGACCACCATGCGATGCTTAGCTCCTTCAAGCCAATGACGCCACTCCTTGAATGCCCACTTCATGGCCAGCAATTCTCGATTGCCAATATCATAATTTCGCTCAGCAGGCGAAAACTTCCTGGAAAAGAAGGCGCATGGTTTCATCACCGAGCAATCAGAACTTCTCTGCGACAAAACAGCCCCCGCTCCAATCTCAGAAGCATCAACCTCGACCTGGAATGGAAGCGAAACATCTGGTTGACACAACACAGGGGCAGAAGAAAAACGACGCTTCAACTCTTGAAAAGCTTCCACAGCAGCAGAAGACCAATTGACCACATCAGCACCCTTCTTGGTCAAATCGGTCAATGGTTTAGCAATACTAGAAAAATTGCAGATGAAGCGACGATAAAAATTAGCAAAGCCCAGGAACTTTTGCAGACTTTTCAGAGATGTCGGCTGAGTCCAATCATGGATGGCTTGGACCTTAACAGGGTCCATCTCGATAGTAGAAGGGGAAAAAATGAACCCCAAAAATGAAACCTTCTGAACACCAAAGAGACACTTAGATCCCTTCACAAACCAAGAATTAGCACGCAGGACCTGAAACACCGTTCTGACCTGCTTCACATGTGACTCCCAATCATCCGAGAAGATCAAAATATCATCCAAGTATACAATCAGGAATTTATCCAGGTACTCTCGGAAGAGGTCATGCATAAAGGACTGAAACACTGATGGAGCATTGGCAAGTCCGAATGGCATTACTAGGTACTCAAAATGGCCATCGGGCGTATTAAATGCAGTTTTCCATTCATCGCCTCGCTTAATACGCATAAGATTATACGCACCACGAAGATCTATCTTGGTGAACCAACTAGCCCCCTTAATCCGAGCAAACAAATCAGATAACAACGGCAAGGGGTACTGAAATTTAACCGTGATCTTATTTAGAAGGCGGTAATCTATACAAGGTCTCAGCGAACCATCCTTCTTGGCCACAAAAAAGAACCCCGCTCCTAATGGTGACGATGACGGGCGAATATGCCCCTTCTCCAAGAACTCCTTCACGTAACTCCGCATAGCGGCGTGCTCAGGCACAGATAAATTTAAACAGTCGACCTTTTGGGAATTTACCACCAGGAATCAAATCGATAGCACAATCACAATCCCTATGCGGAGGTAGGGTATTGGACTTGGGCTCATCAAATACATCCCGGTAATCAGACAAGAACTCTGGGACCTCAGAAGGGGTGGATGACGAAATAGACAGAAATGGAACATCACCATGTACCCCCTGACAACCCCAGCTGGACACAGACATGGATTTCCAATCTAATACTGGATCATGGACTTGTAGCCATGGCAACCCCAACACGACCACATCATGCAGATTATGCAACACCAGAAAGCGAATAACCTCCTGATGTGCAGGAGCCATGCACATGGTCAGCTGGGTCCAGTACTGAGGCTTATTCTTGGCCAAAGGCTTAGCATCAATTCCTCTCAATGGAATAGGACACTGCAAGGGCTCCAAGAAAAACCCACAACGCCTAGCATACTCCAAGTCCATCAAATTCAGGGCAGCGCCTGAATTCACAAATGCCATGACAGAATAAGATGGCAAAGAGCAGATCAAGGTAACGGACAAAAGAAATTTCGACTGTACCGTACCAATGGTGGCAGACCTAGCGAACCGCTTAGTGCGCTTAGGACAATTAGAGATAGCATGAGTGGAATCACCACAGTAGAAACACAGCCCATTCTGACGTCTGTGTTCTTGCCGTTCAACTCTGGTCAAAGTCCTATCGCACTGCATAGGCTCAGGTTTATGCTCAGATAATATCGCCAAACGGTGCACAGATTTACGCTCACGCAAGCGTCGACCGATCTGAATGGCCAAAGACATAGATTCATTCAGACCAGCAGGCATAGGAAATCCCACCATGACATCCTTAAGGGCTTCAGAGAGACCCTTTCTGAAAATAGCTGCGAGCGCAACGTCATTCCATTGAGTGAGTACGGACCACTTTCTAAATTTCTGACAATATACCTCTATCTCATCCTGACCCTGACATAGAGCCAGCAAATTCTTCTCTGCCTGATCCACCGAATTAGGTTCATCGTACAGCAATCCGAGCGCCAGGAAAAACACATCAATATTACATAATGCAGGATCTCCTGGCGCAAGAGAAAATGCCCAGTCCTGAGGGTCGCCACGTAAAAAAGAAATAATGATCCTAACTTGTTGAACTGGGTCACCAGAGGAGCGAGGTTTCAAAGCCAGAAATAGTTTACAATTATTTTTGAAACTCAGAAACTTAGTTCTATCTCCAAAAAACAAATCAGGAATAGGTATTCTAGGTTCTAACATAGATTTCTGATCAATAGTGTCTTGAATCTTTTGTACTCTTGCCGTGAGCTGATCCACACATGAAGACAGACCTTTAATGTCCATCGCTACACCTGTGTACTGAACCACCCAAATGTCTAGGGAAAAAAAAAGGCAAAACACAGTGCAGAGAAAAAAAAATGGTCTCAGAACTTCTTTTTTCCCTCTATTGAGAATCATTAGTACTTTTGGCCTCCAGTACTGTTATGATCAGGTAATTCAGTACCACAATGGACATAGAAGTTAGAGCACATACAGTGATCTGACAATAACCCAAAAACATAGAACGAGCTCTGAGACGTGGGAACTCTGCTGACCGCAATCCCTAATCCTCTCCAACCACACTAGAGGCAGCCGTGGATTGCGCCTAACGCTCCCTATGCAACTCGGCACAGCCTGAGAAACTAACTAGCCTGAAGATAGAAAATAAGCCTACCTTGCCTCAGAGAAATACCCCAAAGGAAAAGGCAGCCCCCACATATAATGACTGTAAGTTAAGATGAAAAGACAAACGTAGAGATGAAATAGATTTAGCAAAGTGAGGCCCGACTTTCTGAACAGAGCGAGGATAGGAAAGGTAACTTTGCGGTCAACACAAAACCCTACAAACAACCACGCAAAGGGGGCAAAAAGACCCTCCGTACCGAACTAACAGCACGGAGGTACACCCTCTGCGTCCCAGAGCTTCCAGCAAGCAAGAAAAAACAAATAAGCAAGCTGGACAGAAAAAAACAGCAAACAAAATAACAAAAGCTGAACTTAGCTATGCAGAGCAGCAGGCCACAGGAACGATCCAGGAGGAAACAGGTCCAATACTAGAACATTGACTGGAGGCCAGGATCAAAGCACTAGGTGGAGTTAAATAGAGCAGCACCTAACGACTTCACCACATCACCTGAGGAAGGAAACTCAGAAGCCGCAGTACCACTCTCCTCCACCAACGGAAGCTCATAGAGAGAATCAGCCGAAGTACCACTTGTGACCACAGGAGGGAGCTCTGCCACTGAATTCTCAACAATGTCCCCAGGGCTTCCCAGTGTATAGATGGTGGATGGTGAAAGGCGCAGTGAATGACGAGGACACAAGGCTGCAGTCTCTTTACCTTTACTGAAGGCTTAAGCATCCACAGTCCAGGGTACAGATCACAAGGTAGGCAGAGCCTGGCAGGTCTGAGGGCAATTCCAGAGTCCCCTTATCCAGGTGGAAATGTTATGGACCTGGTGGTTAGGAGCACCCGGAACGACCTGATGGTTAAACTCACACAGGACAAGCTCTGGGAAGTGGGAGCTCTGCTGACCGCAACCCCTAATCCTATCGCACAACTAGAAATAGCCGTGGAGCGTACCTAACTCTGCCTAGACGCCTCTTCACAGCCTAAGAGCTAACTAGCCCTAGAGATAGAAAAATAAAGCCTACCTTGCCTCAGAGAAATTCCCCAAAGGAAAAGGCAGCCCCCCACATATATTGACTGCGAGTAAAGATGAAAGTCACAAACACAGAAATGAAACAGGTTTCAGCAAAGGGAGGCCAGACTTACTAAACAGACTGAGGATAGGAAAGGTAACTTTGCGGTCAGCACAAAAAACTACAAAAAGACCACGCAGAGTGTGCAAAAAGACCTCCGCACCGACTCACTGTGCGGAGGTGCCACTCTGCATCCCAGAGATTCCAGCTAGCAAGGCAAAATCTTGATAGCAAGCTGGACAAGGAAACAATGAACAAATAATTAACTAGCAGGGACTTAGCTTCTGCTGGAGTAGACAGGTCACCAGAAAGATCCAAGAGCGAACTGAACCAGTACAAGAACATTGACAGCTGGCATGGAGTAACGATCTGAGTGGAGTTAAATAGAGCAGCCAGCCAAAGAATAAACTACGTCACCTGTGGAAGGAACCTCAGAAGCAGCAGCTCCACTCACAGCCACCAGAGGGAGTCCATGGACAGAACTCGCCGAAGTACCATTCATGACCACAGGAGGGAGTTCGATAACAGAATTCACAACATGGAAATAAGTAGCCTTCCTCTAGCGCCTGTGTGTTGTAGTACCTCCCTGCTGAGCTTCTCGGTAAGGTCCTCATATCTATTGGAGATGTTAAGTCTCTTTCTCTCTGTCCCCCTGATGGATACGGTAGGACAAAACCCGTATGACTGGTGGCCTGAGGCTTTTTATAGGGACCCTAGAGACGCCCCGGCCCCCACAAGTTGCCACCGTGCCTCCTGGGTATATGGTTAGGCAGCCAACGTGGAGTCAACTATCCTGCCAGTCTCTGAAGTAAAGCATAGAGATCCTTACTCCCTCAGTGTTCTGGCTACCGGTTACTGCGCTTGAGAAGGAGGCAGCCTGCTTCTAGCTGGTCTCCCCCTGATGTTCCTCTCCTTTTGCTATGACTTTGTTTCTCACTCACTGCAACACAATTCCTTTCAATGTCTCTTTCTTTGGATGCTGCCGCACGTGGGGCAGGTGCAGCTCCGTGAACCCTCGTTCTCCCACAGACCGCAGTCTGGATCTGGCTGGAACCCACTCCAACCAGCTTCTGCCAAACTCCGTCAGGTTCTGACTAACTTCCTGTCTAGACCACCAGCTATACCTATATGTGAGGACTGCCCTAATAGATAGAAGCATGGCTCCCCCTGGCGGCCTGGAGTGTGAAGTGTGTTGTGTGGTTTGTGATACCTGGTAAGATGATCTCCTTTATTGCCTTCAGACGTAACATCACTCCCCCTGGTGGAGGAACGACATTACTGCAAGGACCAGGTCCCTGGGACGCTGCACTAACACACGCCCACCCCCACCCGTTAAATCCAGTACACCAAGACTGGGAAAAAAAACAACAATACATTAGCAAAAGACATGCAATATTTTTGAAATGCTATAAAACAAATTAATTTAACTGTTGCTTCCCTTTATGGAAGGTGAGAACACTTAAACGTTACAAACAAGAACATATTTACATTGCGCGCGCGACTAAATTATTATCTATCTATGAAACACAATTACCCATACAGGTATACTATCTACTGAGTGCAAGTACCCTCTAAGGGTATACTATAAAACCTCAAAGTGCAAATCAACATTTTCTTTATTCTTCTTCAGATGCAGGACTGTCTGTCTACCCCTACGGGCCTACTGCATTTCCTTTCCTACAACCTCAATTTTATTTAAAGTACATCATTTAACATTTTATTAACATTTTATTCTCAAAGTGCATCAAACGTGCTACTAGGAGCTACAGACTTACACCTGTTCAGCTATTCTCCTTACGTACCAGCTCCACCTAGCTGATGTTCCATGACAAGCTCCATTTATTTTATTCAAAAGTGCCTTATCAAACATTTTACTATTATTTAACTTTCTAGCTACATACTATCGGCTATGCAAACATTATTACTATCTAACTACTTAAGACAACATTATCACTCTTAGGCAAAAATGAAACTAGTAAACATTCCCTTTAACGGTAACTCAGGTCCTGTTCTGAGGTAGTGCAAAGTATCAATATACAAGTCAATTGTCAACTTTAAAACAGCAAAAACTTTCACAATGTCATCAGGAACAGTCTCTTCGAAAAGCTCTTCTTGTAAAACCAGTAAAAGAGCACCTTTAAGAAGGTGCAAACTTTTTTACAATGGACAGTTCGTGATCATGCACCGTCCATGATTCTGCAGTTCTTTGGTATAAAACAATTTGTGCAAAAACAGGTGCCAAACTTGGAATCCTCCTATAACTGAGGACCCCTTTAAGGCATAACCCTGGACGGGTTCAAAGGGCAGGAAAGAAAAGGCAATGTTAATAAGAACGATTTACAATCTTCGGGTTTTCGAGGTTTACTGTAATTCTGGAGGTAGTACCGGCGGGGGTAGTCCTTTTGGATACTGGCGACTACCGGGTACTACGTATAGTGCATCTGCACTCTGGATTGGAGTCTGTGTGCTTACAGTTCTTTGTTCCACTAAGGCACCAGCACATCTGGAGCACAGAACGACAGGTGCTCTTTCAGGAATGGCGGCGGTTGTTGCTTCTCTCACCTGGCCAGATGAGGGCGGTGTTGGGCAACGTGGAGCCTCTGGTGACAACGGCCCTGAGTCTCTAGGTGGCGATGGCAGGAAGTCGATGGGCACCAGGAGGGTCTTGTCGGTGGCCGGGGCAAGTTCGGATTGCTTACCTGCCGCTGCGGCGTCTCCGGTGCCGGTCTCTTCCACTGCCGATGGCGGCTCCGTTGGCTGGCTGCGCTGCTGCTCCTGGATGCTGGCAGCTGCGCGGTACCAGGATTTCCGGAGCTGGTGACACAGCTCCTCGACTCCCGTGCCGAGAACCTCTGGGTTCATACATGGCGGCGGGGCCTCTTCGGCTTCTGAATGGTGGACAGCACTGCGGGTGTTCTCCCCCTCCTCCTCTTCGGGAGGACGATTCCTTCTTCCTCCACCATCCCAGACTAGGAGGCGGATCCCTATCGTTGATGGGCATATTTTTCTGACGTAGTAATATCTGTGGGGGGCTGGCTCCATTTTTACGCCGTTCTTCCAAGCTACGCCCACGATGACATTCCCCACTCCTCCTGCACGCCGCATGGTGCTGTAATGGTGGCGGTTTTGGCGGGAATGTTTGGCCGGTAATTGGCAACACAGTCCTTTCAATAAGTCACAGTTCAAGTACAATTCTGACACAGTTCTTAGGCGCACATGACCCGATTTTCAGGCTTAAGTAGATCCTGTTCGTGATGCCAAGATTTGCAGCACCCCCATGTCAGGGCATTGGGGTACTCTGTACCGGGTCCTTAGGTTCGGGGGATGTCACAGTGGCCCGACCCAGCCCGTGGCCCTTTGAGGGGCGCCCAATAAAAGGCAGAGTGTTTATAGGAATTATAGTGTTCGTGACGCCACCTGTGGTATTCAGTCAGGGTGACCGACGCTGCTTAGGGGTCTGCTGGGGTGATGATATGGCAGCTAGATGGTATACCTTCCCACAGGTGAAGTATGTCCCCAGGGCTTCCCAGTGAATAGATGGTGGATGGTGAAAGGCGCAATGACTGACAAGGACACAAGGTTGCAGTCTCTTTACCTTTACTGAAGGTTTCAGCGTCCATAGTCCAGGTTACAGACCACAGGGTAGGCAGAGTCTGGCCGGTCTGAGGGCAAATCCAGAGTCCCCTTATCCAGTTGGAAATCAGTAGCCTTTCCCTAGCGCCTGTGTGTTGTAGTACCACTGTTGTGAATTCTGCTTTTGGGTTCCCTCCGGTGGTTGTAGGTGGTAATGCAGTTGTCCCTGGGTTGCAGTCCTGGTCAGGTGTATCTGCTGATTGCAGTTCTGACTGGGTTATTTAGGTGTGCAGGATTCATTAGTCCTTGCCAGTTGTCCATGGTTGTTGGGAGGTGTTGGACCTCTGTCTGGTTCCTCCTGCCTTGCTGCCAATTCAGCAAAGATAAGTGTCTGGTTTTTTTTCTGTGGCACACATGCTGTGTGCTTGATAATTCAGTGCTATTCATTTGTTTTTTCTTGTCCAGCTTAGATTGTGTCAGTATTTTCTCAGTCTTGTTGGATTCTCAGGAGTTGCAGATATACGTTCCACGTCTTTAGTTAGATGGTGGAATTTTTGTATTATCTGCTGTGGATATTTTTGGAAGGGTTTTAATACTGACCGCTTAGTATTCTGTGCTATCCTTTCCTATTTAGCTAGAGTGGCCTCTTTTGCTAAATCTTGTTTTCTGCCTGCGTGTGTCTTTCCTCTCCTACTCAGTCACTATTCTTGGAGGGCTGCCTATCCTTTGGGGTTCTGCTCTGAGGCAAGGTAGAATTCCTATTTCCATCTATAGGGGTATTTAGTCCTCCGGCTGTGTCGAGGTGTCTAGGGTTTGTTAGGCACACCCCACGGCTACTTCTAGTTGCGGTGTTAGTTTAGGATTTGTGGTCAGTACAGTTTCCACCTACTCCAGAGAAAGTTTCATGCGGCTCCAAGGTCACCGGATCATAACAGTACAACTGGTCAATAATGAGTTAAATGCATCTCAGGGAAGAGAGGTGTTGAGCCATTTTTTTCTGCAGTCTGCTTTGTCTTTTGTTCCCTCTTTTTGTCTGGGTGGCTGAGGCGTCTTGTGCTAGCATGGATGTTCAGTAATTAGCTTCTCGTGTAGACCAGTTTGCTGCTAGGGTACAGGGTATTTCTGATTATATTGTTCAGACTCCTGCTTTAGAGCCGAAGATTCCTACTCCTGATTTGTTTTTTGGTGACAGGTCCAAATTTTTGAGTTTCAAAAACAACTGTAAACTGTTTTTGCTCTGAGACCTCGATTCTCCGGTGATTCCATTCAGCAGGTTAAAATCGTCATCTCCCTGCTGCGTGGCGATCCACAGAATTGGGCATTTTCCCTGGAATCTGGGAATCCGGCTTTGCTTAATGTAGACTCCTTTTTTCAGGCTTTAGGATTATTATATGATGAACCGAATTCTGTGGATTAAGCGGAGAAGACCTTGTTGGCCCTGTCTCAGGGTCATGAGGCGGCAGAATTGTATTGTCAGAAATTTAGAAAATGGTCTGTGTTGACTAAATGGAATGATGATGCTTTGGCAGCAATTTTCAGAAAGGGTCTTTCTGAATCCGTTAAATCCGTTTCCCACGCCTTTCGGTCTGAGTGATTCTGTGTCTCTGGCCATTCAGATTGATCGGCGCTTGCGGGAGCGCAGAACTGTGCGCGCTGTGGAGTTGTCCTCAGAGCAAATTCCTGAGCCAATGCAGTGTGATAGGATTCTGTCTAGAACGGAACGACAAGGATTCAGACGTCAGAATAGGTTGTGTTATTATTGTGGCGACGCTTCTCATGTCATTTCAGTCTGCCCTAAGCGGACAAAGAGGATCGCTAGTTCATTTACCATCAGTACTGTACAACCTAAATTTCTGTTATCCGTGTCCTTGATCTGCTCATTGTCATCATTTTCTGTCATGGCGTTTGTGGATTCAGGCGCCGCCTTGAACTTAATGGACTTTGAGTTTGCCAGGCGTTGTGGTTTTCCCTTGCTGCCTTTGCAGAACCCTATTCCTTTAAGGGGCATTGATGCTACACCTTTGGCTAGAAATAAGCCCCAGTTTTGGACACAGGTGACCATGCGCATGGCGCCAGCCCATCAGGAAGATTGTCGATTTCTGGTGTTGCATAATTTGCATGATGCTATCGTGCTGGGTTTTCCGTGGTTGCAGGTACATAATCCTGTGTTGGATTGGAAGTCTTTGTCTGTGACTAGTTGGGGTTGTCAGGGGGTTCATAATGATGTTCCTTTGATGTCAATCTCCTCTTCTTCCTCTTCTGAAATTCCAGAGTTTTGGCTGATTTTTAGGATGTATTCGATGAGCCCAAGTCCAGTTCCCTTCCACCGCACAGTAACTGTGATTGTGCGATTGACTTGATTCTAGGCTGTAAGTTTCCTAAGGGCCGACTTTTCAACCTGTCTGTGCCTGAACATACCGCCATGCGGAGTTATGTTAAGGAGTCTTTGGAGAAAGGGCATATTCGGCCATCTTCTTCACCGTTGGGAGTGGGATTTTTTTTTGTTGCTAAGAAGGATGGCTCCTTGAGACCCTGTATTGATTATCGCCTCTTGAATAAGATCACGGTCAAGTTTCAATACCCTTTACCTTTGCTTTCCGATTTGTTTGCTAGGATTAAGGGGGCTAGTTGGTTTACTAAGATTGACCTTCGGGGGGCATATAATCTTGTTCGTATTAAGCAGGGTGATGAATGGAAAACTGCGTTTAATACGCCCGAAGGCCATTTTGAATACCTTGTGATGCCATTCGGGCTCTCTAATGCTCCATCTGTTTTTCAGTCCTTCATGCATGATATCTTCCGGACTTATATTGATAAATTCTTGATTGTATATTTGGATGATATTTAGATTTTTTCCGATGATTGGGAGTCTCATGTGGAACAGGTCAGGATGGTATTTCAGATCCTTCATGACAATGCTTTGTTTGTGAAGGGGTCTAAGTGTCTCTTTGGGGTGCAGAAGGTTTCTTTTTTAGGCTTCATTTTTTCTCCCTCATCTATGGAGATGGATCCAGTTAAGGTTCAGGCCATTCATGATTGGATTCAACCCACATCCGTGAAGAGCCTTCAGAAATTTTTGGGTTCTGCAAATTTTTATCGCCGTTTCATTGCTAACTTCTCCAGCGTGGTTAAACCCTTGACCGATTTGACGAAGAAAGGTGCTGATGTGGCGAATTGGTCCTCTGCGGCTGTCACTGCCTTTCAGGAGCTTAAACGCCAATTTACTTCTGCTCCGGTGTGGCGCCAACCGGATGTTTCTCTTCCGTTTCAGGTTGAGATTGACGCTTCTGAGATTGGGGCAGGGGCCATTTTGTCTCAGAGGGATTCTGTTGGTTCCTTGATGAAATCGTGTGCCTTCTTTTCCCATAAATTTTCGCCTGCTGAACGCAATTATGATATCGGCAATCGGGAGTTGTTGGCTATGAAGTGGGCGTTTGAGGAGTGGCGACATTGGCTTGAGGGAGCTAAGCACCGTATTGTGGTCTTGACCGATCATAAGAATCTGATTTACCTCAAGTCTGCCAAACGGCTGAATCCTAGACAGGCTCGATGGTCCTTGTTTTTTTCCCATTTTGATTTAGTGGTTTCGTATCTTCCGGGTTCTAAGAATATTAAGGCTGATGTCCTCTCTAGGAGTTTTTTGCCTGATTCTCCTGAGGTCCTTGAACTGGTCGGCATTCTGAAAGAAGGGGTGGTCCTTTCTGCCATTTCCCCTGATTTATGACGGGTTCTTCAGGAATTTCAGGCTGACAGACCTGACCGCTGTCCAGTGGGGAAACTGTTTGTTCCTGACAGATGGACTAGTTGTTGTGAATTCCGCTCTTGGGCTCCCTCCGGTGGTTGTAAGTGGCACTTTTGTGAGTTCTGCTCTTGGGCTCCCTCTTGTGGTTTCAAGTGGTATGGCTACTCCTTGGAGTTAGCTGTCATCAGCTGCCTCCACTTATCGTCTCTTCTGCTCGGCTATTTAGGACTGGCTGTTCCTTCAGCCAGTGCCACTTGTAAATGGTTCCTGGTTGGATTCACATCTCTTTGGATTTCCCTGTTATCCTGACCAGTTCAGCAAAGCTAAGTTTTTGCTTGCGCTTTTCTGTTCACAGATTGTGGATTTATCCGTTCAGTGCTTTCTATGTTTGTCCAGCGTTATCAGTATGAATTAATTCTGTCTTGCTGGAAGCTCTGGGAAGCAGATTTACCCTCCACACCTTTAGTCAGGTGTGGAGATTTTTTTGTAAACTCTGCGTGGATTTTTGTAGTGTTTTTATACTGACCGCACAGTAATCCATCCTGTCCTATCTATCAAGCTAGACTGGCCTCCTGTGCTCATCCTGGTTTCATTCTGTGTATGTCTTTTTCCTCTCCACTCAGTCATTATTTGTGGGGGGCTAATCTATCCTTTGGGGATTTTCTCTGAGGCAAGATAGTTTTCCTGCTTCTGTCTTTAGGGGTAGTTAGCTCTTAGGCTGTGACGGGACTGCGGTCAGTACAGTTACCACGTCCTTCAGAGCTCTTTACATGTTGCTCCTAGACCACCGCATCATAACAGTACAAGTGGCCAAAAATGAATTAAAGGGACACTGTCACCTGAATTTGTAGGGAACAATCTTCAGCCATGGAGGCGGGGTTTTTGGGTTTTTGATTCACCCTTTCCTTACCCGCTGGCTGCATGCTGGCTGCAATATTGGATTGAAGTTCATTCTCTGTCCTCCGTAGTACATGCCTGTACAAGGCAATCTTGCCTTGCGCAGGCGTGTACTATGGAGGACAGAGAATGAACTTCAATCCAATATTGCAGCCAGCATGCAGCCAGCGGGTAAGGAAAGGGTGAATCAAAAACCCCAAAACCCCGCCTCCATGGCTGAAGATTGTTCCCTCCAAATTCAGGTGACAGTGTCCCTTTAAATGCATCTCAAAAGAAGGAAAAGAGAGTTCTGAACCATTTTTTTTTCTGTGCTCTGGTTTGTCTTTTTTTTTCCTCTTGATATCTGGGTGGTTCAGGATATATGCTTTGGCATGGATGTTCAGGGTTTGTTTTCTCATGTGGATCAACTTGCTGCAAGAGTACAGAGTATCCAGGACTATGTTGTGCAGACTCCGGCTTTAGAGCCTAGAATTCCTACTCCTGATTTGTTTTTTGGGGACAGATCCAAGTATTTGAACTTTAAAAATAACTGCAAATTGTTTTTTGCTTTGAAACCCCGTTCTTCTGGTGATCCCATTCAGCAAGTTAAAATCATCATATCCTTGCTGCGTGGTGACCCTCAAGACTGGGCTTTTTCTCTTGAAACAGGGGATCCGGCATTATTGAATGTTGATGCATTTTTTCAAGCGCTCGGATTATTGTATGACGAACCTAATTCTGTGGATCATGCAGAAAAAACCCTGTTGGCCTTGTGCCAAGGTCAGGAAGCGGCAGAGTTGTACTGCCAGAAATTTAGAAAATGGTCTCTGCTCACTAAATGGAATGAAGAGGCTCTGGCTGCTATTTTCAGAAAAGGTCTTAATGAAGCCCTTAAAGATGTTATGGTGGGCTTTCCTACGCCTGCCGGTTTGAGCGAATCTATGTCTCTAGCCATTCAGATCGATCGGCGTCTGCGCGAGCGCAAAGCTGTGCACCATATGGCAGTATCCTCGGAGCAGAGTCCAGAACCTATGCAATGTGATAGGATTTTGACTAGAACAGAACGGCAGGAATTCAGACGTCAGAATAGGCTGTGTTTTTACTGTGGTGATTCTGCTCATGTTATCTCTGATTGCCCTAAGCGTATTAAGAGAGTCGCTAGGTCTGTTACCATTAGTACTATACAGCCTACATTTCTCTTATCTGTGACCCTGATTTGCTCATTGTCGTCCTTTTCTGTCATGGCATTTGTGGATTCAGGCGCTGCCCTGAACTTAATGGACTTAGAATTCGCCAGGCGCTGTGGTTTTTCCTTGCAGCCCTTGCAGAGCCCTATTCCTTTGAGGGGTATTGATGCTACACCCTTGGCCAAGGATAAACCTCAGTACTGGACGCAGCTGACCATGTACATGGCTCCAGCACATCAGGAAGATTGCCGTTTTCTGGTGTTGCATAACCTGCATGATGTTGTTGTACTGGGTTTTCCATGGTTACAGGAACATAATCCGGTGCTGGATTGGAAAACTATGTCGGTGACTAGTTGGGGTTGTCAAGGGGTACATAGTGACGTTCCTTTGATGTCAATTTCCTCTTTCCCCTCTTCTGAGGTCCCTGAGTTTTTGTCGGATTTCCAGGATGTATTTGATGAGCCCAAGTCCAGTTCCCTTCCTCCGCACAGGGACTGTGATTGTGCTATTAACTTGATTCCTGGTTGCAAGTTCCCTAAGGGCCGACTTTTCAATCTGTCTGTGCCAGAGCATGCCGCCATGTGGAGTTATGTTAAGGAGTCTTTGGAGAAGGGTCATATTCGGCCCTCTTCGCCACCATTGGGAGCGGGTTTCTTTTTTGTTGCTAAGAAGGATGGCTCCTTGAGACCCTGTATTGATTATCGTCTTCTTAATAAGATCACGGTCAAATTCCAATACCCCTTGCCTTTGCTTACTGATTTGTTTGCTCAGATTAAGGGGGCTAGTTGGTTTACTAAGATTGACCTCCGAGGGGCATATAATCTTGTTCGTATTAAACAGGGTGACGAATGGAAAACTGCATTTAATATGCCCGAAGGCCATTTTGAATATCTTGTGATGCCATTTGGGCTCTGTTCCAGTCTTTCATGCATGATATTTTCCGCAATTATCTTGATAAATTCATGGTCGTATATTTGGATGATATTTTGATTTTTTCCGATGATTGGGAGTCTCATGTGAAGCAGGTCAGGATGGTGTTCCAGATCCTTCGTGATAATGCTTTGTTTGTGAAGGGGTCTAAGTGCCTATTCGGAGTTCAGAAGGTCTCTTTTTGGGGTTTTATTTTTCCTCCCTCGTCTATAGAAATGGATCCTGTTAAGGTCCAAGCTATTCATGACTGGATCCAACCCACATCTGTGAAGGAGTGGCGACATTGGCTTGAGGGAGCTAAACACCGCATTGTGGTCCTGACCGATCATAAGAATCTGATTTACCTCAAGTCGGCCAAGCGGCTGAATCCTATACAGGCTCGATGGTCCCTGTTTTTCTCCTGTTTTGATTTTGGGGTCTCGTATCTTCCGGGATCTAAGAATGTTAAGGCTGATGCCCTCTCTAGGAGTTTTTCGCCTGATTCTCCTGGAGTCCTTGAGCCGGTTAGCATTCTTATGGAGGGGGTGATTCTTTCTGCTATCTCCCCTGATTTGCGGTGGGTGCTTCAGGAATTTCAGGCTGATAGGCCTGACCGCTGTCCAGTGTGGAAGCTGTTTGTTCCTGATAGATGGACAAGTAAGGTTATTTCTGAGGTTCATTGTTCAGTGTTGGCTGGTCATCCTGGGATTTTTGGTACCAGAGATTTGGTTGCTAGGTCATTTTGGTGGCCTTCCTTGTCGCGCGATGTGCGTGCTTTTGTGCAGTCCTGTGGGACTTGCTCCCGGGCCAGGCCTTGCTGTTCCCGCGCTAGTGGGTTGCTTTTGCCTTTGCCGGTCCCTGAGAGGCCCTGGACGCATATTTCCATGGATTTTATTTTGGATCTTCCTGTTTCCCAGAAGATGTCTGTTATCTGGGTTGTTTGTGACCGGTTCTCTAAAATGGTCCATCTGGTACCTTTGCCTAAGTTGCCTTCCTCCTCAGATCTGGTTCCATTATTTTTTCAGCATGTGGTTCATTTGCATGGCATTCCGGAGAATATTGTCTCTGACAAAGGTTCTCAGTTTGTCTCTAGATTTTGGCGGGCCTTTTGTGCTAGGATGGGCATTGATTTGTATTTTTCTTCGGCGTTTCATCCTTAGACTAATGGCCAAACTGAGCGAACTAATCAGACCTTGGAGACCTATTTGAGATGCTTTGTGTCTGCTGATCAGGATGATTGGGTGTCTTTCTTGCCGTTGGCCGAGTTTGCCCTTAATAATCGGGCTAGTTTGGCTACTTTGGTTTCACCTTTCTTTTGTAATTTTGGTTTTCATCCTCGTTTTTCTGCTGGGCAGGTTGAGCCTTCTGATTGTCCTGTTGTTAATTCTGTGGTGGACAGGCTGCAGCAGATTTGGACTCATGTGGTGGACAATTTGACGTTGTCTCAGGAAAGGGCTCAACGTTTTGCTAACCGCCGTCGGTGTGTTGGTCCCCGGCTTCGTGTGGGGGATTTGGTTTGGTTGTCTTCTCGTCATGTTCCTATGAAGGTTTCTTCCCCTAAGTTTAAGCCTCTGTTTATTGGTCCTTATAAAATTTCTGAAATTATTAATCTGGTGTCTTTTCGTTTGGCTCTTCCAGCCTCTTTTGCCATTCATAATGTTTTCCATAGATCTTTGTTGCGGAAATATGTGGTGCCCGTTGTTCCCTCGGTTGACCCTCCTGCCCCGGTGTTGGTTGAGGGAGAGTTGGAATATGAGGTTGAGAAGATTTTGGATTCTCATTTTTCGAGGCGGAGGCTTCAGTATCTTGTCAAGTGGAAGGGTTATGGCCAGGAGGATAATTCTTGGGTTGTTGCCTTCGATGTCCATGCCACCGATTTGGTTCGTGCTTTTCATTTGGCTCGTCCTGATCGGCCTGGGGGCTCTGGTGAGGGTTCGGTGACCCCTCCTCAAGGGGGGGGGTACTGTTGTGAATTCCGCTCTTGGGCTCCCTCCGGTGGTTGTAAGTGGCACTTTTGTGAGTTCTGCTCTTGGGCTCCCTCTTGTGGTTTCAAGTGGTATGGCTGCTCCTTGGAGTTAGCTGTCATCAGCTGCCTCCACTTATTGTCTCTTCTGCTCGGCTATTTAGGCCTGGCTGTTCCTTCAGCCAGTGCCACTTGTAAATGGTTCCTGGTTGGATTCACATCTCTTTGGATTTCCCTGTTATCCTGACCAGTTCAGCAAAGCTAAGTTTTTGCTTGCGCTTTTCTGTTCACAGATTGTGGACTTATCCGTTCAATGCTTTCTATGTTTGTCCAGCGTTAGCAGAATGAATTAATTCTGTCTTGCTGGAAGCTCTGGGAAGCAGATTTACCCTACACACCTTTAGTCAGGTGTGGAGATATTTTTGTAAACTCTGCGTGGATTTTTGTAGTGTTTTATACTGACCGCACAGTATTCCATCCTGTCCTATCTATCTAGCTAGACTGGCCGCCTGTGCTCATCCTGGTTTCATTCTGTGTATGTCTTTTTCCTCTCCACTCACAGTCATTATTTGTGGGGGGCTAATCTATCCTTTGGGGATTTTCTCTGAGGCAAGATAGTTTTCCTGCGTCTGTCTTTAGGGGTAGTTAGCTCTTAGGCTGTGACGAGATGCCTAGGGAGAGTTAGGAGCATTCCACGGCTACTTCTAGTGTTGTGTTGAGCTTAGGGACTGCGGTCAGTACAATTACCACTTCCCTCAGAGCTCGTTCCATGTTGCTCCTAGACCACCGCATCATAACACTAGTAGAGTGATTTCTGAGGTTCTGTGTTGGCTGGTCATCCTGGTATTTTTGGTACCAGAGATTTGGCTGGTAGGTCCTTTTGGTGGCCTTCTTTGTCACGTGATGTGCGTTCTTTTGTGCAGTCCTGTGGGACTTGTGCGCGGGCGAAGCCTTGTTGTTCCCGTGCTAGTGGGTTGCTTTTGCCATTGCCCGTCCCTGAGAGGCCCTGGACGCATATTTCTATGGATTTTATTTCTGATCTTCCAGTTTCCCAGAGGATGTCGGTTATCTGGGTTGTTTGTGACCGGTTCTCTAAGATTGTTCATTTGGTGCCTTTGCCTAAATTGCCTTCCTCTTCAGATTTGGTTCCATTGTTTTTTCAGCATGTGGTTCGTTTGCATGGTATTCCGGAGAATATTGTGTCCGACAGAGGTTCCCAGTTTGTTTCTAGGTTTTGGCGGGCCTTTTGTGCTAGGCTGGGCATTGATTTGTCTTTTTCTTCTGCATTTCATCCTCAGACAAATGGCCAGACCAAGCGAACTAATCAGACTTTGGAGACTTATTTGAGATGCTTTGTGTCTGCTGATCAGGATGATTGGGTGGCCTTCTTGCCATTGGCCGAGTTTGCCCTTAATAATCGGGCTAGTTCGGCTACTTTGGTTTCGCCTTTCTTTTGTAATTTTGGTTTTCATCCTCATTTTTCTTCTGGGCAGGTTGAGCCTTCTGACTGTCCTGGTGTGGATTCTGTGGTTGACAGGTTGCAGCAGATTTGGGCTCATGTGGTGGACAATTTGGTGTTGTCTCAGGAGGAGGCTCAACGTTTTGCTAACCGTCGTCGGTGTGTTGGTTCCCGGCTTCCGGTTGGGGATCTGGTCTGGTTGTCTTCCCGTCATGTTCCTATGAAGGTTTCTTCCCCTAAGTTTAAGCCTCGGTTTATTGGTACTTATAGGATTTCTGGGATTATTAATCCGGTGTCTTTTCGATTGGCGCTTCCGGCCTCTTTTGCTATCCATAATGTCTTCCATAGATCTTTATTGCGGAAATATGTGGTGCCCGTTGTTCCCTCTGTTGATCCTCCGGCCCCTGTGTTGGTTGATGGGGAGTTGGAGTATGTGGTTGAGAAGATTTTGGATTCTCGTTTTTCGAGGCGGAGTGTTCTGGCTGGCAATCAGGCAACACAGCGTGCAGTAATCAGCGCACATACAGAGATCTGGCAATAACCAAAAACAATAGGACAAGCTCTGAGACGTGGAATCTCTGTAGACTGCAGTACCTGATCTATCCTCACACAACTATAAGCAGCAGTGGATTGCGCCTATCACTACCTATGCAACTCGGCACTGCCTGAGGAGCTGACTAGCCTGAAGATAGAAATACAAGCCTGACTTACCTCAGAGAAATACCCCAAAGGAATAGGCAGCCCCCCACATATAATGACTGTTAGCAAGATGAAAAGACAAACGTAGGAATGAAATAGATTCAGCAAAGTGAGGCCCGATATTCTAGACAGAGCGAGGATAGCAAAGAGAACTATGCAGTCTACAAAAACCCTAAAACGAAAACCACGCAAAGGGGCAAAAAGACCCACCGTGCCGAACTAACAGCACGGCGGTGCACTCCTTTGCTTCTCAGAGCTTCCAGCAAAAGATAATAGCAAGCTGGACAGAAAAAACAGAAAACAAACTAGAAGCACTTATCTAGCAGAGCAGCAGGCCCAAGGAAAGATGCAGTAGCTCAGATCCAACACTGGAACATTGACAAGGAGCAAGGAAGACAGACTCAGGTGGAGCTAAATAGCAAGGCAGCCAACGAGCTCACCAAAACACCTGAGGGAGGAAGCCCAGAGACTGCAATACCACTTGTGACCACAGAAGTGAACTCAGCCACAGAATTCACAACAGTACCCCCCCCTTGAGGAGGGGTCACCGAACCCTCACCAGAACCCCCAGGCCGACCAGGATGAGCCACATGAAAGGCACGAACAAGATCTGGGGCATAGACATCAGAGGCAAAAACCCAGGAATTATCTTCCTGAGCATAACCCTTCCATTTGACCAGATACTGGAGTTTCCGTCTAGAGACACGAGAATCCAAAATCTTCTCCACAATATACTCCAATTCCCTAGTACCAAAGATTCCTGGATGACCGGCCAGCACCGAACAGTGAAGTTCAGAGATAACTTTACTAGTCCACCTATCAGGGACGAACAGTTTCTCGGCCGGACAACGATCAGGTTTATTAGCCTGAAATTTCTGCAACACTCTCCGCAAATCAGGGGAGATGGCAGACACAATGACTCCTTCCTTGAGGATACTCGCCGGCTCAGATAACCCCGGAGAGTCGGGCACAAAACTCCTAGACAGAGCATCCGCCTTCACATTTTTAGAGCCCGGAAGGTATGAAATCACAAAATCAAAACGAGCAAAAAATAACGACCAACGGGCCTGTCTAGGATTCAAGCGCTTGGCAGACTCAAGATAAGTAAGGTTCTTATGATCAGTCAAAACCACCACGCGATGCTTAGCACCCTCAAGCCAATGACGCCACTCCTCGAATGCCCACTTCATGGCCAGCAACTCTCGGTTGCCCACATCATAATTACGCTCAGCAGCAGAAAATTTCCTGGAAAAGAAAGCACATGGTTTGAACACTGAGCAATCAGAACCTCTCTGTGACAAAACCGCCCCTGCACCAATCTCAGAAGCATCAACCTCGACCTGGAACGGAAGAGAAACATCAGGTTGACACAACACAGGGGCACAGCAAAAACGACGCTTCAACTCCTGAAAAGCTTCCACGGCAGCAGAAGACCAATTAACCAAATCAGCACCCTTCTTGGTCAAATCGGTCAATGGTCTGGCAATGCTAGAAAAATTACAGATGAAGCGACGATAAAAATTAGCAAAGCCCAGGAATTTCTGCAGACTTTTTAGAGATGTCGGCTGAGTCCAATCCTGGATGGCCTGAACCTTAACCGGATCCATCTCGATAGTAGAAGGGGAAAAGATGAACCCCAAAAAAGAAACTTTCTGCACACCGAAGAGACACTTTGATCCCTTCACGAACAAGGAATTAGCACGCAGTACCTGGAAAACCATTCTGACTTGCTTCACATGAGACTCCCAATCATCTGAGAAGATCAAAATGTCATCCAAGTAAACAATCAAGAATTTATCCAGATACTCACGGAAAATGTCATGCATAAAAGACTGAAAAACAGATGGAGCATTGGCAAGTCCGAACGGCATCACCAGATACTCAAAATGACCCTCGGGCGTATTAAATGCCGTTTTCCATTCATCTCCCTGCCTGATTCTCACCAGATTATACGCACCACGAAGATCAATCTTAGTAAACCAACTAGCCCCCTTAATCCGAGCAAACAAGTCAGAAATCAATGGCAAGGGATACTGAAACTTAACAGTGATCTTATTAAGAAGGCGGTAATCAATACACGGTCTTAGCGAACCATCCTTCTTGGCTACAAAAAAGAACCCTGCTCCCAATGGTGACGACGATGGGCGAATATGTCCCTTCTCCAGGGACTCCTTCACATAACTGCGCATAGCGGTGTGTTCAGGTACGGACAAATTAAATAAACGACCCTTAGGGAATTTACTACCAGGAATCAAATCGATAGCACAATCACAATTCCTATGCGGAGGTAGGGCATCAGACTTGGACTCTTCAAATACATCCTGAAAGTCCGACAAGAACTCTGGGATGTCAGAAGGAATAGATGACGAAATAGACAAAAATGGAACATCACCATGTACTCCCTGACAACCCCAGCTGGTTACCGACATAGAGTTCCAATCCAATACTGGATTATGGGTTTGTAGCCATGGCAACCCCAACACGACCACATCATGCAAATTATGCAGTACCAGAAAGCGAATAACTTCCTGATGTGCAGGAGCAATGCACATGGTCAGCTGGGCCCAGTACTGAGGCTTATTCTTGGCCAAAGGTGTAGCATCAATTCCTCTCAACGGAATAGGACACCGCAAAGGCTCCAAGAAAAATCCACAACGTTTAGCATAATCCAAATCCATCAGATTCAGGGCAGCGCCTGAATCCACAAACGCCATGACAGAATACGATGACAAAGAGCACATTAAGGTAATGGACAAAAGGAATTTGGACTGTACAGTACCAATAACGGCAGAGCTATCGAACCGCCTAGTGCGTTTAGGACAATTAGAAATAGCATGAGTAGAATCACCACAATAGAAACACAGTCTGTTCAGACGTCTGTGTTCTTGCCGTTCTACTTTAGTCATAGTCCTGTCGCACTGCATAGGCTCAGGTTTACTCTCAGACAATACCGCCAGATGGTGCACAGATTTACGCTCGCGCAAGCGACGACCGATCTGAATGGCCAAGGACATAGACTCATTCAAACCAGCAGGCATAGGAAATCCCACCATTACATCCTTAAGAGCTTCAGAGAGACCCTTTCTGAACAAAGCCGCTAGTGCAGATTCATTCCACAGAGTGAGTACTGACCACTTCCTAAATTTCTGACAATATACTTCTACATCATCCTGACCCTGGCATAAAGCCAGCAGATTTTTCTCAGCCTGATCCACTGAATTAGGCTCATCGTAAAGCAATCCCAGCGCCTGGAAAAATGCATCAACATTACTCAATGCAGAATCTCCTGGTGCAAGAGAAAACACCCAGTCCTGTGGGTCGCCGCGCAAAAAAGAAATAATAATCAAAACCTGTTGAATAGGATTACCAGAAGAATGAGGTTTCAAGGCCAAAAATAGCTTACAATTATTTCTGAAGCTCAGGAACTTAGTTCTGTCACCAAAAAACAAATCAGGAATCGGAATTCTTGGTTCTAGCATCGATTTCTGATCAATAGTATCTTGAATCTTTTGTACATTTACAACGAGATTATGCATTGAGGAGCACAGAGCCTGAATATCCATGTCCACAGCTGTGTCCTGAAGCACTCTAATGTCTAGGGGAAAAAAAAGACTGAAGACAGAGCTAAGAAAAAAAAATGATGTCAGGATTTCTTTTTTCCCTCTATTGGGAATCATTGGTGGGGCTCCTTGTACTGTTCTGGCTGGCAATCAGGCAACACAGCGTGCAGTAATTAGCGCACATACAGAGATCTGGCAATAACCAAAAACAATAGGACGAGCTCTGAGACGTGGAATCTCTGTAGACTGCAGTACCTGATCTATCCTCACACAACTATAAGCAGCAGTGGATTGCGCCTATCACTACCTATGCAACTCGGCACTGCCTGAGGAGCTGACTAGCCTGAAGATAGAAATACAAGCCTGACTTACCTCAGAGAAATACCCCAAAGGAATAGGCAGCCCCCCACATATAATGACTGTTAGCAAGATGAAAAGACAAACGTAGGAATGAAATAGATTCAGCAAAGTGAGGCCCGATATTCTAGACAGAGCGAGGATAGCAAAGAGAACTATGCAGTCTACAAAAACCCTAAAACGAAAACCACGCAAAGGGGCAAAAAGACCCACCGTGCCGAACTAACAGCACGGCGGTGCACTCCTTTGCTTCTCAGAGCTTCCAGCAAAAGATAACAGCAAGCTGGACAGAAAAAACAGAAAACAAACTAGAAGCACTTATCTAGCAGAGCAGCAGGCCCAAGGAAAGATGCAGTAGCTCAGATCCAACACTGGAACATTGACAAGGAGCAAGGAAGACAGACTCAGGTGGAGCTAAATAGCAAGGCAGCCAACGAGCTCACCAAAACACCTGAGGGAGGAAGCCCAGAGACTGCAATACCACTTGTGACCACAGAAGTGAACTCAGCCACAGAATTCACAACAGCGGAGGCTTCAGTACCTTGTCAAATGGAAGGGTTATGGCCAGGAGGATAATTCTTGGGTTTTTGCCTCTGATGTCCATGCTGCTGATTTGGTCCGTGCCTTTCATCTGGCTCGTTCTGATCGGCCTGGGGGCTCTGGTGAGGGTTCGGTGACCCCTCCTCAAAGGGGGGTACTGTTGTGAATTCTGCTTTTGGGTTCCCTCCGGTGGTTGTAGGTGTTAATGCAGTTGTCCCTAGGTTGCAGTCCTGGTCAGGTGTATCTGCTGATTGCAGTTCTGACTGGGGCATTTAAGTGTTCAGGATTCATTAGTCCTTGCCAGTTGTCCATGGTTGTTGGGAGGTGTTGGACCTCTGTCTGGTTCCTCCTGCCTTGCTGCCAATTCAGCAAAGATAAGTGTCTGGTTTTGTTTCTGTGGCACACATGCTGTGTGCTTGATAATTCAGTGCTATTAATTTGTTTTTTCTTGTCCAGCTTAGATTGTGTCAGTATTTTCTCAGTCTTGTTGGATTCTCAGGAGTTGCAGATATACGTTCCACGTCTTTAGTTAGATGGAGGAATTTTTGTATTATCTGCTGTGGATATTTTTGGAAGGGTTTTAATACTGACCGCTTAGTATTCTGTGCTATCCTTTCCTATTTAGCTAGAGTGGCCTCTTTTGCTAAATCTTGTTTTCTGCCTGCGTGTGTCTTTACTCTCCTACTCACAGTCATTATTCGTGGGGGGCTGCCTATCCTTTGGGGTTCTGCTCTGAGGCAAGGTAGAATTCCTATTTCCATCTATAGGGGTATTTAGTCCTCCGGCTGTGTCGAGGTGTCTAGGGTTTGTTAGGCACACCCCACGGCTACTTCTAGTTGCGATGTTAGTTTAGGATTTGCGGTCAGTACAGTTTCCACCTACTCCAGAGAAAGTTTCATGCGGCTCCAAGGTCACCGGATCATAACATACCTCCCTGCTGAGCTTCTCAGTAAGATCCTCACAACTATTGGAGATGTTAAGTCTCTTTCTCTGTGTCCCTCTGATGGGTAAGATAGGACAAATCCCGTATGACTGGTGGCCTGAGGCTTTTTATAGGGACCCTAGAGACGCCCCGGCCCCCACAAGTTGCCACCGTGCCTCCTGGGTATATGGTCAGGTAGCCAACGTGGAATCAACTGTCCTGCCAGTCTCTGAAGTAAAGCATAGAGATCCTTACTCCCTCGGTGTTCTGGCTACCAGTTACTGATCTTCAGAAGGTGGCAGCCTGCTTGTAGCTGGTCTCCCCCTGATGTTGCTCACCTTTTACTATGACTTCGTTTCTCACTCACTGCAACACAATTCCTTTCAATGTCTCTTTCTTTGGATGCTGGGGCAGTCGTAGCTCTGTGAACCCTCGTTCTCCCACAGACCGCAGCCTGGATCTGGCTGGAACCCACTCCAACCAGCTTCTGCCAAACTTCGTCGGGTTCTGTTGTGAATTCTGTTGTCGAACTCCCTCCTGTGGTCGTGAATGGTACTTCGGCGAGTTCTGTCTATGGGCTCCCTCTGGTGGCTATGAGGGAAACTGCTGCTTATGAGGTTCCTTACACAGGTGACGTGGTTTATCCTTTGGTTGGCTGCTCTATTTAACTCCTCTCAGATCGTTACTCCATGCCAGCTGTCAATGTTTTTGCATTTGTTCAGTTCGCTCCTGGATCTCTCTGGTGACCTGCCTTCTCCTGCAGAAGCTAAGTTCCTGATAGTCATTATTTGTTCACTGTTTTCTTGTCCAGCTGGTTATCATGATTTTGTCTTGCTAGCTGGAAGCTCTGGGATGCAGAGTGGCCCCTCCGCACCGTGAGTCGGTGCAGAGGTCTTTTTTGCACACTCTGCGTGGTCTTTTGTAGGTTTTTGTGCTGATCGCAAATTTAACTTTCCTATCCTCTGTCTATTTAGTAAGTCTGGCCTCCCTTTGCTGAAACCTGTTTCATTTCTGCGTTTGTGACTTTCATCTTTACTCACAGTCAATATATGTGGGGGGCTTCCTTTACCTCTGGGGAATTTCTCTGACGCAAGGTAGGCTTTATTTTCCATCTCTAGGGCTAGATAGCTCTTAGGCTGTGACGAGGCGCCTAGGTCTGGTCAGGAGCGCTCCACGGCTATTTCTAGTGTGTGTGATAGGATTAGGGCTTGCGGTCAGCAGAGTTCCCACATCCCAGAGCTCGTCCTGTATGTGGTTTAACTATCAGGTCATTCCGGCTGCTCCTAACCACCAGGTCATAACACTACAGCTGGCCCAAAGTATTAATGCATCTCAATAGAGGGATAAGAGAACTTCTGAGACCATTTTTTTTTCTTTGCACTGTGTTTTGTCTTTCTTTTCCGCTAGACCTTTGGGTGGTTCAGGACACAGGTGTAGATATGGACATTCAAGGTCTGTCCTCTTGTGTGGATCATCTCACTGCAAGGGTACAAAACATTCAAGATTTTGTGGTTCAGAATCCTATGTTAGAGCCTAGAATTCCTATTCCTGACTTATTTTCTGGGGATAGATCTAGGTTCTTGAATTTCAAAAATAATTGTAAACTGTTTCTAGCTTTGAAACCCCGCTCCTCTGGTGACCCCGCTCAACAAGTAAAAATCATTATTTCTTTGTTGCGTGGTGACCCTCAAGACTGGGCATTTTCCCTTGCGCCAGGAGATCCTGCATTGCGTGATGTTGATGCGTTTTTTCTGGCGCTTGGATTGCTTTATGATGAACCAAATTCAGTGGATCAGGCAGAGAAAATCTTGCTGGCTTTGTGTCAGGGTCAGGATGAAGCGGAGGTGTACTGTCGGAAGTTTAGAAAGTGGTCTGTGCTTACTCAGTGGAATGAATGTGCCCTGGCGGCAATTTTCAGGAAGGGTCTTTCTGAAGCCCTTAAGGATGTCATGGTGGGATTTCCCACGCCTGCTGGTCTGAAGGAGTCTATGTCTTTGGCCATTCAGATCGATCGGCGCATGCGTGAGCGCAAAGCTGTGCACCATCTGGCGGTGTTCTCTGAGCATAGGCCTGAGCCTATGCAGTGTGATAGGACTTTGACCAGAGCTGAATGGCAAGAACACAGACGTCGGAATGGGCTGTGTTTTTACTGTGGTGAATCCACTCATGCTATCTCCGATTGTCCTAAAAGCACTAAGCAGTTCTCTAGGTCTGTCACCATTGGTACGGTACAGTTTAAATTTCTTTTGTCCGTTACTCTGATTTGTTCTCTGTCGTCCTATTCTGTAATGGCATTTGTGGATTGAGGCGCTGCCCTGAATTTGATGGACTTGGAGTTTGCCAGGCGCTGTGGTTTTTTCTTGGAGCCCTTGCAGTATCCTATTCCATTGAGAGGAATTGATGCTACGCCTTTGGCCAAGAATAAGCCTTAGTACTGGACTCAATTGACCATGTGCATGGCTCCTGCACATCAGGAGGATATTCGCTTTTTGGTGTTGCATAATCTGCATGATGTGGTCGTTTTGGGGTTGCCATGGCTACAGGTCCATAATCCAGTGTTGGATTGGAAATCTATGTCTGTGTCCAGCTGGGGTTGTCAGGGGGTACATGGTGATGTTCCATTGCTGTCAATTTCGCCTTCCACTCCTTCTGAAGTCCCTGAGTTTTTATCAGATTACCGGGATGTATTTGAAGAGCCCAAATCCGGTGCCCTACCTCCTCATAGGGATTGCGACTGTGCTATTAATTTGATTCCTGGTAGTAAGTTTCCTAAGGGCCGTCTGTTTAATTTATCTGTGCCAGAGCACGCCGCTATGTGGAGTTATATAAAGGAATCCTTGGAGAAGGGTCATATTCATCCGTCGTCGTCACCATTGGGAGCAGGGTTCTTTTTTGTGGCCAAGAAGGATGGTTCTTTGAGACCTTGTATTGATTACCGCCTTCTTAATAAGATCACAGTCAAATTTCAGTATCCTTTGCCGCTGCTGTCTGATTTATTTGCTCGGATTAAGGGGGCTAGTTGGTTCACCAAGATAGATCTGCGTGGTGCGTATAATCTTGTGCGAATTAAACAGGGTGATGAATGGAAAGCGGCATTTAATACGCCCGAGGGCCATTTTGAGTACCTGGTTATGCCATTCGGCCTTTCTAATGCTCCATCTGTGTTTCAGTCCTTTATGCATGACATCTTCCGAGAGTACCTGGATAGATTCATGATTGTATATTTGGATGACATTTTGGTCTTTTCGGATGATTGGGAGTCTCATGTGAAGCAGGTCAGAATGGTGTTCCAGGTCCTTCGTGCGAATTCCTTGTTTGTGAAGGGGTCAAAGTGTCTCTTTGGAGTTCAGAAGGTTTCATTTTTGGGTTTCATTTTTTCCCCTTCTACTATCGAGATGGACCCTGTTAAAGTTCAGGCCATTTACGATTGGACTCAGCCGACATCTGTGAAGAGCTTGCAGAAGCTCCTGGGCTTTGCTAATTTTTATCGTCGCTTCATCGCTAATTTTTCCAGTATTGCTAAACCGTTGACTGATTTGACCAAGAAAGGTGCTGATGTGGTCAATTGGTCCTCTGCGGCTGTAGAGGCTTTTCAGGAGTTGAAGCGACGTTTTGCTTCTGCCCCTGTGTTGTGCCAGCCCAATGTTTCGCTCCCTTTTCAGGTTGAGGTTGATGCTTCTGAAATTGGAGCAGGGGCTGTTTTGTCACAAAGAAGTTCTGATGGCTCGGTGATGAAACCCTGTGCCTTCTTTTCTAGAAAATTCTCGCCTGCTGAGCGCAATTATGATGTTGGCAATTGGGAGTTGTTGGCCATGAAGTGGGCATTCGAGGAGTGGCGACATTGGCTTGAAGGAGCTAAACATCGTGTGGTGGTCTTGACAGATCACAAGAATTTAACTTATCTCGAGTCTGCCAAACGGTTGAATCCTAGACAGGCTCGATGGTCGCTCTTTTTCTCCCGTTTTGGTTTTGTGGTTTCATACCTTCCGGGATCTAAGAATGTGAAGGCTGACGCCCTGTCAAGGAGTTTTGTGCCTGACTCTCCGGGTGTTCCGGAGCCGGCGGGTATTCTTAAAGAAGGGGTAATTTTGTCTGCCATTTCCCCTGATTTGCGGCGTGTGCTGCAAAAGTTTCAGGCTGATAGACCTGACCGTTGTCCTATGGAGAAACTGTTTGTCCCTGATAGATGGACTAGTAGAGTTATCTCTGAGATTCATTGTTCAGTGTTGGCTGGTCATCCTGGAATCTTTGGTACCAGAGATTTGGTGGCTAGATCCTTTTGGTGGCCTTCTTTGTCACGGAATGTGCGTTCTTTTGTGCAGTCCTGTGGGACTTGTGCTCGGGCTAAGCCCTGCTGTTCTCGTGCTAGTGGGTTGCTTTTGCCCTTGCCGATCCCGAAGAGGCCCTGGACGCATATTTCCATGGATTTTATTTCAGATCTCCCTGTTTCTCAAAGGATATCGGTCATTTGGGTGGTTTGTGATCGCTTCTCTAAGATGGTCCATTTGGTACCCTTATCTAAATTGCCTTTCTCCTCTGATTTGGTGCCATTGTTTTTCCAGCATGTGGTTCGTTTGCATGGCATTCCAGAGAACATCGTCTCGGACAGAGGTTCCCAGTTTGTTTCGAGGTTTTGGCGGTCCTTTTGCGCTAAGATGGGCATTGATTTGTCTTTTTCTTCGGCATTCCATCCTCAGACTAATGGCCAAACCGAACGAACTAATCAGACTTTGGAGACATATCTGAGATGCTTTGTTTCTGCTGATCAGGATGATTGGGTGTCCTTCTTGCCTTTGGCTGAGTTCGCCCTCAATAATCGGGCCAGCTCGGCTACTTTAGTTTCTCCTTTTTTCTGTAATTCTGGTTTCCATCCTCGTTTCTCTTCAGGGCAGGTTGAGCCTTCGGACTGTCCTGGTGTGGATGCGGTGGTGGACAGGTTGCAGCAGATTTGGACTCATGTGGTGGACAATTTGACATTGTCCCAGGAGAAGGCTCAACGTTTCGCTAACCGCCGGCGTTGTGTTGGTCCCTATGAAGGTTTCCTCTCCTAAGTTTAAGCCTCGTTTCATTGGGACTTATAAGATTTCTGAAGTTCTTAATCCTGTGTCATTTCGTTTGGACCTTCCAGATTCTTTTGCCATCCATAATGTGTTCCATAGGTCGTTGTTGCGGAGATACGTGGCGCCTATGGTTCCCTCCGTTGATCCCCCTGCCCCGGTGTTGGTTGAGGGGGAGTTGGAGTATGTGGTGGAGAAGATTTTGGATTCTCGTGTTTCGAGACGGAAACTTCAGTACCTGGTCAAGTGGAAGGGTTATGGTCAGGAAGATAATTCCTGGGTTTTTGCCTCTGATGTTCATGCTGCCGATCTTGTTCGTGCCTTTCATCTGGCTCATCCTGATCGGCCTGGGGGCTCTGGTGAGGGTTCGGTGACCCCTCCTCAAGGGGGGGTACTGTTGTGAATTTTGTGGTCGTGAATGGTACTTCGGCGAGTTCTGTCTATGGGCTCCCTCTGGTGGCTATGAGTGAAGCTGCTGCTTCTGAGGTTCCTTACACAGGTGATGTGGTTTATCCTTTGGTTGGCTGCTCTATTTAACTTCTCTCAGATCGTTACTCCATGCCAGCTGTCAATGTTTTTGCATTTGTTCAGTTCGCTCCTGGATCTCTCTGGTGACCTGCCTTCTCCTGCAGAAGCTAAGTTCCTGATAGTCATTATTTGTTCACTGTTTTCTTGTCCAGCTGGTTATCATGATTTTGTCTTGCTAGCTGGAAGCTCTGGGATGCAGAGTGGCCCCTCCGCACCGTGAGTCGGTGCGGAGGTCTTTTTTGCACACTCTGCGTGGTCTTTTGTAGGTTTTTGTGCTGATCGCAAAGTTACCTTTCCTATCCTCTGTCTATTTAGTAAGTCTGGCCTCCCTTTGCTGAAACCTGTTTCATTTCTGCGTTTGTGACTTTCATCTTTACTCACAGTCAATATATGTAGGGGGCTTCCTTTACCTTTGGGGAATTTCTCTGAGGCAAGGTAGGCTTTATTTTCCATCTCTAGGGCTAGATAGCTCTTAGGCTGTGACGAGGCACCTAGGTCTGGTCAGGAGCGCTCCACGGCTATTTCTTGTGTGTGTGATAGGATTAGGGCTTGCGGTCAGCAGAGTTCCCACATCCCAGAGCTCATCCTGTATGTGGTTTAACTATCAGGTCATTCCGGCTGCTCCTAACCACCAGGTCATAACAGGGTTCTGACTAACTTTCTGTCTAGATCACCAGTTTTACCTATATGTGAGGAGTGCCCTAATGAATAGAAGCATGGCTCCCCCTGGCGGCCTGGAGTGTGAAGTGTGTTGTGTGGTTTGTGATACCTGGTAAGGTGATCTCCTTTATTGCCTTCAGATGTAACATCACTCCCCCTGGTGGAAGAACAACATTACTGTAACGACCAGGACCCTGGGGCGCGGCATATGCTCACTGTATGCAGAGGGTCCCTCATCCGTTTCGCACCAGCACCAAGGGAGTCCACCCATGCTAGTAATCTCCACATCCTGAGTGACCAGTCCGTCTGTCCTGCCCCCTTCTGTCTTGCAGTATTCTTCCTGGGAAACTCAATAATTTGTTTCTTAAATCTCTTCTCTCTGTATCTGTCACTTCACTAGGTGACCCACTGTCTCTGGATGGCTGGGCCTCTGCTTCAACATTACGGGGTGCTAGGTGGCTTGGGCATATAGCCCACTCAAGCACTATGAGCTACCCACCCTGACTGACTCAAACTCAGGAAGTCCTGCTATCTTACTCCCTAGCTAGCCCCTCCTATGTTAACTATCCACAGGGAGGCTAACACTAAAAATCTCTATGCCCCATCTAGTGTCTAAACTGTAAACTGCTCTTTCCCTATAAAATACACTGTGCAGTAGAGAATATATATAATACACACATATATACATATACATATCTATATATATAATTGTCTAAGGGTTTTTCCGTCTGTCTGTCTGTCTGTCTGTCCTGGAAATCCCGCTTCTCCGATTGGTCGAGGCCGCCAGGCCTCGACCAATCAGCAACGGGCACAGCGACGATGATGTCATAATGGTTGCCATGGCGACGATGATGTCATAAAGGTTGCCTCGACCAATCAGCGACGGGCACAGTCTGCCGCGAATTCTGGAATCATCATTGTCCATATACTACGGGGACATGCATATTCTAGAATACCCGATGCGTTAGAATCGGGCCACAATCTAGTATATACATAATTGTCTAAGGAGCACTTCCATCTGTTTGTCACGGAAATCCCGCGTCGCTAATTGGTCGCAGCCGCCACGTCATAACCAATCAGCAACAGGCACAGCCCAGCTGAGAACTAGTACCCACCTACTTCCATCGTCAGTGCCCGGTGCCCGCTCCATACTCCCCTCCAGTCAGCGCTCACACAGGGTTAATGGCAGCGTTAACGGACAGCATTATGCCGCGGTGTAACGCACTCGCACACGCCTATGCAGCATCAATAGTAAAGAAATCTAATGTTAAAAATAATAAAAAAAACTAAAAACCTGCTATTCTCACATTCCGTCATCCGCCGATGCGCGCGCAGCTGCTGCCAGTTTCCGTTCTCAGAGATGCATTGCGAAATTATCCAGAAGACTTAGCGGTCTTGCGAGACCGCTAAGTCATCTGGGTAATTTTGCAATGCATCTCCGGGAACAGCAGCTGGCGGCAGCCGCGAGAGCATCTGGACAGCTTTGCTGGACGCCGGAGGGTGAGTGTATAACTATATTTTTTATTTTAATTATTTTTTTTACCAGGGATATGGTGCCCAGTGTTAGGGCTGGCGGAACGCACTGAGTAAATAGAGAGAGAGATGTTATTTGTTGCGTTCGCAGCTCGGGGTCCACCGTGCAGGAGAGAACCTGCTGCTGGCAAATGGCGGCCCTATATGGCGGTAGAAGAGAACTCTGTTACTTCCCAGAGTCGCCTAAAGAAAGCGCTGTGTCCTGTTAACCTCACAGGAATACACAGCGACTGCCGAGCAGATAGCAGTTTGTGGTTACGCATTCGTACAATTTCCTCACCGGAGGTGCCGGTATTCTAGGGGTTTATTTTAGGCAGGTCCCTGAACACATACAATCGTAACCACACTGGTGCAAAGTACATGACTTAGATTTGATACTAGCGCATGGCCGTGCGGCCATGTGAACCTTTTATAGCTGCAGCAAGTACAGGACCTTCCTAGAAGGACCAATGAGAGGCTGCACACAGAGCCTGAGCACCTTCAGGACCTTCCTGGAGAACCAATGGGTTTTGCTGCAGTATCTAAGCATGTGACCCTCGACCTCCAATGAGTGATCTTACCCTGGGCATGCTCAGAAGGGAAAAAGCAGAAATTAGTCCCAAAAGCGTCTGCTCGCCGCTGCCCAGCACTGGGTTCAGTGGCAGAAGCTGGAAAAGCAGCAGTAACCCTTTGCACAGAGTCAGACTGAGCGAGACGCTGGGACCGACGTCTCCGCTAAGCAGGCTCCACTGCAGCAGGAGAAGAATGGGAGACTGCAGCGGAGACGGCCCGAGATTCCCCCTGTGCAGAGGTGGGTACTCGACCCCTAACACCCACACTGCTATATACTACGTGGGCTGTGTTATTTAATGTGTGGCTGCTATATACTATGTGGGCAGTGTTATATACTGTGTGGGCTGCGTTATATACTGCGTGGGCTGTGCTATATATTACGTGGGCTGTGTTATATACTGCATGGATGGTACATACTACGTGGGCTGTTATATACTGCGTGGCCACTGTTATATACTGCGTGGCCTGTGTTATATACTGCGTGGCCTGAGTTATATACTGCATGGGCTGTGCTATATATTACGTGGGCTGTGTTATATACTGCGTTGGCTGTTATATACTGCGTGGGCTGTGTTATATACTGCGTGGGCTGTGTTATATACTGCGTGGGCTGTGTTATGTACTGCGTGGGCTGTGTTATATACTGCGTGGGCTGTGCTATATATTACGTGGGCTGTGTTATATACTGCGTGGGCTGTTATATACTGTGGGCTGTGTTATATACTGCGTGGGCTGTGTTATATACTGCGTGGGCTGTGCTATATATTACGTGGGCTGTGTTATATACTGCGTGGGCTGTTATATACTGTGGGCTGTGTTATTTACTGCGTGGCCTGTGTTATATACTGTGTGGCCTGTGCTATACATTATGTGGGCTGTGTCATATACTACGTGGCTGTGTTATATACAGCATGGCTGCAATATACTACATGGCTCCTATATACTATGTGGCCTGTGCTACATACATACATACATACATACATACATACATACATATTCTAGAATACCCGATGCGTTAGAATCGGGCCACCATCTAGTATATACATATACAGTACAGACCAAAAGTTTGGACACACCTCATTTAAAGATTTTTCTGTATTTTCATGACTATGAAAATTGTACATTACCATTGAAGGCATAAAAACTATGAATTAACACATGTGGAATTATATACTTAACAAAAAAGTGTGAAACAACTGAAATTATGTCTTATATTCTAGGTTCTTCAAAGTAGCCACCTTTTGCTTTGATGACTGCTTTGCACACTCTTGGCATTCTCTTGATGAGCTTCAAGAGGTAGTCACCGGGAATGGTTTTCACTTCACAGGTGTGCCCTGTTAGTTTTAATAAGTGAGATTTCTTGCCTTATAAATGGGGTTGGGACCATCAGTTGTGTTGAGCAGAAATCTGGTGGACGCACAGCTGATAGTCCTACTGAACAGACTTATATAGAATTTGTATTATTGCAAGAAAAAAGCCACTACGTAAAGTAAAACGAGTGGCCATCATTACTTTAAGAAATGAAGGTCAGTCAGTCTGAAAAAGTGGGAAAACTTTGAAAGTGTCACCAAGTGCAGTGGCAAAAATCATCAAGTGCTACAAAGAAACTGGCTCACATGAGGACCGCCCCAGGAATTGAAGACCAAGAGTCACCTCTGCTTCTGAGGATAAGTTTATCTGAGTCACCAGTCTCAGAAATCGCAGGTTAACAGCAGCTCAGAATAGAGACCAGGTCAATGCCACACAGAGTTCTAGCAGCAGACACATCTCGACAACAACTATTAAGAGGAGACTTTGTGCAGCAGGCCTTCATAGTAAAACAGCTGCTAGGAAACCACTGCTAAGGACAGGCAACAAGCAGAAGAGACTTGTTTGGGCTAAAGAACACAAGGAATGAACAATAGACCAGTGGAAATCTGTGCTTTGGTCTGATGAGTCCAAATTTGAGATCTTTGGTTCCAACCACTGTGTCTTTGTGCGAGGCAGAAAAGGTGAACGGATGGACTCTAAATGCCTGGTTCCCACCGTGAAGCATGGAGGAGGAGGTGTGATGGTGTGGGGGGTGCTTTGCTGGTGACACTGTTGGAGATTTATTCAAAATTGAAGGCATACTGGACCAGCATGGCTACCACAGCTTCTTGCAGCGGCATGCTATTCCATCTGGTTTTCGTTTAGTTGGACCATCATTTATTTTTCAACAGGACAATGACCCCAAACACATCTCCAGGCTGTGTAAGGGGTATTTGACCAAGAAGGAGAGTGATGGGATGCTACGCCAGATGACCTGGCCTCCATAGTCAACAGACCTGAACCCAATCGAGATGGTCTGGGGTGAGCTGGACCGCAGAATGAAGGCAAAAGGGCCAACAAGTGCTAAGCATCTCTGGGAACTCCTTCAAGATTGTTGGAAGACCATTCCCTGTGACTACCTCTTGAAGCTCATCAAGAGAATGCCAAGAGTGTGCAAAGCAGTCATCAAAGCAAGAGTTTCACACTTTTTTAAGTATATTATTCCACATGTGCTAATTCATAGTTTTGATGCCTTCAGTGTGAATGTACAATTTTCATAGTCATAAAAATACAGAAAAATATTTAAATGAGGTATGTCCAAACTTTTGGTCTGTACTGTATATACACATCAGCATACATTAATACATTATACATTGCTTAAGGGGTTAGTGGTGCCGCATAGTCCTTGTAACCCCTTGCAAACAAGGACTAATCCTAAGTCTCAGATCAGTCCTCTTCTCTCCGGTTTTTGGCCAAACACAGGTAGTCAGGTCTGATCGGGTGATCAGGGAAAACTAAGGCAAGCTGTGACTTAAAGAATCAAGTGGTAGGGCAGGGAGCTCATAACTGACCAAAATTTTTGCCAGTATATATCATTTTTTTTATTTAATTATAGTAAATTTTTCTCATGTCTAGTAGTCATACCACTATTTTACTAAGCTCCACCATGTTTTAGAAAAGTGACTGCACCAGCCCAAAAAAAGAAGAAAAAAAAGTGCAATCTCTACATACTTTTTAGAAGTAACAGACATGGCAGAAAAAGACAAAAAGTTACAACAAATTTAGTAACATTTTTATGCCGTAAAGCTGGTATACAAAGAATCACACTTTTCCTTAAAGGAGATGGGTGAAGGTCTCCATACACATGAAATGAATGTCTGAATGTGTGAAGGCCTACTCCCCCCACTCCCCCCACACACACACACCTCCCCAAGATGATGAGTGAGATAAGGATCCAACATCCAAATTTGCTCTGCTAATCCTTTTGCTTTCTGATAAGTCATTGCTTGAGATATCAGGCAGTGGCCTTCTCAGAGCGCAGGACCTCTCCTGTGTAGGGCACAGCTGTGTGAGATAGTTGCCAGGTGAACGATCGGCCGAACCATCATTTGGCCAACATCCATCTATCGAACTACTTTTATCTTTTAAGAATTTTTTGGCCTAAACTCTCGCCCATTAGTATATTAGTACGTGAACTATAAGCTGCTTTACAGCCATAAAGCAGCCAATTTCTCTCCAGGCAGATGTCTCAGAGACCCCTTTCCAATTTTCACCTTTTCTCAAGGACAAAATAACACACTGCCCACACAGGGTTTCAAGGTTGGCTGCAAACAGGCTAATGTTTCACATAGAAAGACCAACTCACCTCTGATTCATCACCATGCTAAAGTCTCACACGGCCCACACAATTTCTGCGTTAGCTCATCTCACAAAGTCCCACAGAGTCTAGGAGACATCCTGTCTGAGCCAACTCATTGACGGTCTCTCTGTGACAAGTCATCTTTTCTTTTGCCATACCACTTTGGCACTTTAGTCTTTAGGAGCCTGCTTTACGATTTGAGAAGATCCTTTGCTCAGTTCTCATGCCGACAAACCAAGACTTGTTCCAACTTCCATCCCACAGATCCATAGATAGGCAATGTCCCAAAGGTTGAATTCGGCAGGTTCTCCATACTTCTCCAGAGCATCTGCTAAAATAGTAGCCTGTTCACAGAAAAGGGGAGATGTGAAATGACAAGTTGGTCTTCCTTCCTTGTAGTCAATTGTATCCGTGTCCTAAAAAAGTACTACAAATTAATCCGACAGCAAAAGGCTGCCTCCATGCTTCATCACTTAGCATCATCACTTAGATACAGGTGATGCAATTGTGCCATTACACTGCCTGTGTCATTCTGGCAGATGCCTTGTCAGAAGCCAGGTCCAGAGATGTAAGATGGGGTTAGAAGGTACATTTCTTGTTTTATTATAGGAGAAAGTTGTCGGTTATCTTAAAGTCAAGAGACACAGTGTGACTAAGTATGCACTCAAATCTTTAGCACCATATAGCGCACAGTGAGTGGTGGTATTATATTCACAGGCATAGTATAAATCTGTATGGCAAAAGTGACAAACCAGAAAAAAACTGGGCAGCAAACTCTGAAGTCTCTTAGCAGGGTGAAGCCATGATAATGGTCTGGGCAGTCAGAGAGAACGTCACCTCTGAGTCACAGCATGTTTGTTGTGTCCTGGGCTCAAACTCACTGTTAGACTGGGGGAATAAATGTGAGTTCAATGCAAGAAACTGCGCATCAAGTCCCGGCACTGCCGTCGGCACTCGTGACCGGAGTGCGTGGCTGCATGTATTTCTATGCAGCCGCACGCTCCGGTCCCGAGTGTCGGCGGCAGTCCCGGGACTTGATGCGAGAGACTCGATCTAAACTCACAAGTGTGACCCCGGCCTTAGGTGTAAAATATATTTTATTTGCTGTATTGTAGCTACTTTGTTTAGTTTTAGATGTAGGAATACTTTTCTGCTTGGCAATACAATGCAGACATCTCGTAAACACAATCGCTGGTGGACCAGCAGTTAACCAGCCTTCTACCCATTAGATATGGCGCTTCCACATGCTTTATCAGCTGCTTCCTGAACTTTATGGCCTTCAGATGCTCTGTCAGATGTGAACCTCTGATTACAGCATTTCGTGAGGCTTTTAAACCCTTTAAATCTAGCAGATGTTTTTCCATCGGCTGAGTCCTCCTGACTATGACCGTCGTCACATAGTGACCGATCAGTCACCATCGCTGTGTTCTTCCAATTCACATTGTTTGGCATCTAAAATTCTCTCATACATTCCATATTGATCCCAATTGTTAAAACCACAGAATCCAAGGGCGTGGGGGCAGACAGATTTTCCGTCTGGTTTTGCTTTGAAGAAGATAGGAAAAAAAAAATAGACATATCCGCAGGGTGAATTCATGAACTTGAATGCAGAAAATGCGTAGAATGTGTCCACTTGTGCTTGGCAACTTCCTAATGCTTTATCCGCTTCCCTAAATAAAATAACCCCATATGGGACATGTTTTCCATGTCTGGGAACGTGAAGGATAATCTCTTGCCCCTGAACTTTAAAAAAAAAATCTAGCTAGATGAAAATCAAATAATGGCATTTACATAACCGAGGTCAGAAGGAGAACAAGTGGAATGAGTGGGATAGGAAGAGTTAATTGATGGCGCACAGTGCACGGCCCTCATAAGACATGCAGAACCTATTGTATAATAGATACCTGCCCTGTGTTTGTAATGCAGACATCTCTGTATACACTACAGATACCGCAGCTCGCGTCCATGACTTGGACTTCTATAAACTTTGCTTCTTGTTTAGTGTAGATAATCACACTACAATGTATACTATACACAGTCCAGTACACATGTACAGTGGGTACGGAGAGTATTCAGACCCCTTTACATTTTTCACTCTGTTTTATTGCAGCCATTTGGTAAATTCAAAAAAGATCATTTTTTTCTCATTAAGGTACACGCCGCACCACATCTTGACTGAAAAAAGACAGAAATGTAGAAATTTTTTCAAATTTAATAAAAAAGAAAAATTGAACTATCACATTGTCATAAGTATTCAGACCCTTTGCTCAGTATTGATTAGAAGCCCCTTTTGAGCTAGTACAGCCATGAGTCTTCTTGGGAATGATGAAACAAGTTTTTCACACCTGGATTTGGGGATCCTCTGCCATTCTTCCTTGCTGATCCTCTCCATTTCCGTCAGCTTGGATGGTGAATGTTGGTGGACGCCATTTTCAGGTCTCTCCAGAGATGCTCAATTGGGTTTAGGTCAGGGCTCTGGCTGGGCCAGTCAGGAATGGTCACAGAGTTTGTCTGAAGCCACTCCTTTGATATTTTAGCTGTGTGCTTAGGGTCATTGTCTTGTTGGAAGGTGAACTTTCTGCCAAGTCTGAGGTCCAGAGCACTCTGGAAGAGGTTTTCATCCAGGATATCTCTGTACTTGGCCGCATTCATGTTCCCTTCAATTGCAACCAGTCATCCTGTCCCTGCAGCTGAAAAACACCCTCATATCATGATGCTGCCATCACCATGTTTCACTGTTGGGATTGTATTGGGCAAGTGATGAGCAGTGCCTGGTTTTCTCCACACATACTGCTTAGAATTATCACCAAAAAGGTCTATCTTCGTCTCATCAGACCAGAAAATCTTATGTCTCAGTCTGGGAGTCCTTCTCTATGCGGGCTTTCATAGGTCTTGTACTGAGAATCAGGCCACTCTGCCATAAAGGCCTGACTCGTGCCATGATATTTTAGAAATCTTATTCATTTGACTGAGACTTTGAAATGCTATGAAACAATGCATTGAAAAAACACATTACAATACATTTGCGTTTTGTAAAAAAAAAAAAGAAAAAGAAGCACACCACAGGTCAAAATGCTCAAGGAAATGAAACGCACTGGCGTCACACCTGTGGTGTGCTTCTTTTTCTTTTTTTTTTTACAAAACGCAATATCTTTAATTCTTTCTGCATTTATCTTTTTACATCCGTTTATCTGGCACCATAAGAAGCACAAAAAATGCATGTAATTTTTGCTACAGTTTTCTAGCCGTAACCTACATTTTTCATGCAGAAAAAATAAGCCACAGCAAAAAAAAAAGCTACCTGTGAAAACAACCGATTGTTAAAAAAAGCCATGTTTACAACGGCAGGTACAGATACCAGTTTTTAAAAGGATGCCGTTGGAACACCCGCTAGGGCCTAGGGGTACTCTGTACCGGGTCCGGTGGTCGTTAAAGGGATAGTCACAGTGGCAGCAACCCGGTCTGTGGCCCTGAGCATCCAAGTTAAAAGAAAGCTCCTTAAAGGGGTTGTTTTGAATAAAAAATGTTCGTGACGCAACCTGTGGTATTCGGTCAGGGATGACCGACGCTGCTTAAAGGGGTCCACTGGGGATGATGATACTGCAGCAGGAATGGTATGGCTTCCCACAGGTGAAGCTTAGTCCCCAGGGCTCTCTGTGTAGTGGGTAGAGATGACAGACTGTGCAGTGCTGGAAAGAATTGGAGGACACAAAGTTGCAGTCTCATTACCTTTTCCTGGTAGTATGCAGCCGCAGTCCAGGGTATGGATCACAGGTGATGGAGAGACCCAACCAGCCTGGAAGTGATTCGGAATCCCCTTATCCAGGTGGGGATGGAAGCCTTCCTTACTGCGCTGTGGTATAAGTCCCTTGCTGCCTAAGGCTTCACACAAGGTCCTCCCTTTCTCTCACTGTCCTTTTAGTCGGACATTATCCGCATGGCAGGCAACTCGAGCCTTTTTACAGGTGTCTCTTCTAGTGGTGACTCTGGGCTCTGTATGCTGCTGTGCCTTCGGGTGTAGTTGTGGACAGGCGACTTGAAATCTAAGGGGACTCATTCTCGCCTCCAGGCATGGTATCACCCTCCCTGAGAGGCAGGCAATGCCACTGTGACAACCGGATGCTTGGGGTGTCACATTCCTTCCCCCCCCCCCCCCCCTGTTAAATCTAGTACTACCGGACTGGGAAAACATAAATAAGAAACAGGTGAAGACATACAAAAAAATTTTTTTTTTTAAAACAATAAATTTTTGTTCAGTTAAATCTTATAACAGAAATGACTTGTTTACACAATTATATCAGTACTATATGGTGGCCCGATTCTAACGCATCGGGTATTCTAGAATATGTATGTATGTATATAGCAGCCACATAGTATATAGCAAAGGCTACATAGTATATAGGAGCCATGTAGTATATAGCAGACAAATACTACATGGCCTGTGCTATATACTGTGTGGCTGCTATATACGTACATACATATTCTAGAATACCCAATGCGTTAATACAGGCCACACAATATATAACAGTGGCCACGCAGTATATAACACAGCCCAAATAGTATATAACACAGCCCACGCAGTGTATAGCAGCCACGCAGTATATAACACAGGCTATGTAGTATATAACAGTGGCCACGTAATATATAGCACAGGCCACGCAGTACATAACACAGCCCACATAGTATCTAACACTGGCCACGTAGTATATAGCTGCCACGTAGTATATAGCTGCCACGCGGTATATAACGCTGCCCACGCGGTATATAACGCTGCCCACGCGGTATATAACGCTGCCCACGCGGTATATAATGCTGCCCACACGGTATATAACACTGCCCACGTAGTATATATCACTGGCCATGTAGTATATAACACTGGCCACGTAGTATATAGCCACCACGTGCTATATAACGCAGCCCACGCGGTATATAACGCTGCCCACATAGTATATAACACTGGCCACGTAATATATAGCAGCCACGCTGTATATAACGCAGCCCACGCGCCATATAACACTGGCCACGTAGTATATAGCAGTGTGGGCATATATCCGTGTTAAAAAAAAATAAAGTAAAAAATAGTTATATACTCACCCGCCGGGATCCAGCGAAGCTGTCCCTATGCGCGCGGCTGCTGCCATCTTCCGTTCCCAGGATGCATTGCGAAATTACCCAGATGACTTGGCGGTCTCGCGAGACCACTAAGTCTTCTGGGTAATTTCGCAAAGCATCTCTGGGAACGGAAGCTGGCGGCAGCAGCGAGCGCATTGTCGGACTACGGAAGGTGAGCATAGCAGGGTTTTTGTTTTTTTATTATTATTTTTAACATTACATCTTTTTACTATTGATGCTGCATAGGCAGCATCAATAGTAATAATTTGGGGACACACAGGGTTAATAGCAGCGTTAACGGAGTGCAGTACCCGCGGCCCGTTACCTCTGGCATTAACCCTGTGTGAGCGGTGAGTGGAGGGGGATTACGAAGTGGGCGCCAGGCACTGACTGCAGGGGAGTAGGGAGGGACTAATCGGACTGTGCCCGTCGCTGACTGGTCGCGGCAGCCATGACAGGCAGCTGGCGAGACCAATCAGCGACGCGGGATTTCTGTGACTGAAGTTGCCGACAGAAAGACAGACAGACGGAAGTACCCCTTAGACAATTATATATATATATATATATATATATATATATATATATATAGAAAACAGTCATGTTCAAATAATCATCACTAGTACAAACCAATTTCAAACTGGATATTATAGGAGAGGGGAGGGAGGGAAAGAAAGGACCACACAGAAGGAAAGGGGCAGCCAGGATACACACAAAATGTTTAATTGCATTTAACTGGTAACAAATTTTTCTTCCCTTTATGGGAGGTTACTTTGTTTGAACATTGCATAACTATAAGGCCGCTGTCACACATGCGAGTTTTACGGACGTAAGAGCGCAGAATCTACGTCCGTAAAACTCGCAAAAAATACGGCACAATTATTCTCTATGCCCCTGCTCCTATTTGCCGTATTTTACTGATCAGTATTATACGGCTTTCTACGGCCGTACAAAATCGCAGCATGCTGCGTTTGTCACCGTACTGCGCAAGAAATACGCCAATGAAAGTCTATGGAAGCGTGAAAAATACGGATTACACACGGACAAGCAGTGTGACTTGCGAGAAATACGCAGCGCTGTTAGAGAGAAAAGCCGGTAATTCAGTGCGGTGTACAGTAAAATCACACTGACAGCTTACAGTAGAATAGGTAGAATAAATGTGTACACATAGAATAGGTATATATATATATATATGTCAGTGAGACACATATATGTATATATATTAATATTTATTCCAGCGCTAGACAGCTTGAAAGCCGGTAATTCAATTACCGGCTTTTTCCTTCTCCTTCCTAAAACCCGACATGATTTGAGACATGGTTTACATACAGTAAACCATGTCTTCTCTCCATTTTTTTTGCAGATTCCACACTACTAATGTCAGTAGTGTGTATCTGCAAAATTTGGCCGTTCTAGCTCTTAAAATAAAGGGTTAAATGGCGGAAAAAATTGGCGTGGGCTCCCGCGCAATTTTCTCCGCCAGAGTAGTAAAGCCAGTGACTGAGGGCAGATATTAATAGCCTGGAGAGGGTCCACGGTTATTGGCCCCCCCCTGGCTAAAAATATCTGCCCCCAGCCACCCCAGAAAAGGCACATCTGGAAGATGCGCCTATTCTGGCACTTGGCCACTCTCTTCCCATTCCCGTGTAGCGGTGGGATATGGGGTAATGAAGGGTTAATGCCACCTTGCTATTGTAAGGTGACATTAAGCCTAATTAATAATGGAGAGGCGTCAATTATGACACCTATCCATTATTAATCCAATACTAGTAAAGGGTTAAATAAAACACAAACACATTTTTTTAAATTATTTTAATGAAATAAAAACAATGGTTGTTGCAGTATTTTATTCAACGCCCAATCCAGTCACTGAAGACCCTCGTTCTGTGAGTAAAAAAACATAATAAACCAACAATATACTTACCCTCCGCAGATCTGTAACGTCCAACGATGTAAATCCTTCTGAAGGGGTTAAAACATTTTGCAGCAAGGAGCTGTGCTAATGCAGGCTGCTCCTCGCTGCAAAACCCCAGGGAATGAGGCTAAAAATAGATCAATGATCTATATTTAGCTTCATTGGCGGTGAGGCGCCCTCTGCTGGCTGTTCATAGATCGTGGGAAATTACCTAGAAAGCCTGGGAGCTTTCTAGGTAATTTCCCACGATCTATGAACAGCCAGCAGAGGGCGCCTCACCGCCAATGAAGCTAAATATAGATCATTGATCTATTTTTAGCCTCATTCCCTGGGGTTTTGCAGCGAGGAGCAGCCTGCATTAGCACAGCTCCTTGCTGCAAAATGTTTTAACCCCTTCAGAAGGATTTACATCGTTGGACGTTACAGATCTGCGGAGGGTAAGTATATTGTTGGTTTATTATGTTTTTTTACTCACAGAACGAGGGTCTTCAGTGACTGGATTGGGCGTTGAATAAAATACTGCAACAACCATTGTTTTTATTTCATTAAAATAATTTTAAAAAATGTGTTTGTGTTTTATTTAACCCTTTACTAGTATTGGATTAATAATGGATAGGTGTCATAATTGACGCCTCTCCATTATTAATTAGGCTTAATGTCACCTTACAATAGCAAGGTGGCATTAACCCTTCATTACCCCATATCCCACCGCTACACGGGAATGGGAAGAGAGTGGCCAAGTGCCAGAATAGGCGCATCTTCCAGATGTGCCTTTTCTGGGGTGGCTGGGGGCAGATATTTTTAGCCAGGGGGGGGCCAATAACCGTGGACCCTCTCCAGGCTATTAATATCTGCCCTCAGTCACTGGCTTTACTACTCTGGCGGAGAAAATTGCGCGGGAGCCCACGCCAATTTTTTCCGCCATTTAACCCTTTATTTTAAGAGCTAGAACGGCCAAATTTTGCAGATACACACTACTGACATTAGTAGTGTGGAATCTGCAAAAAAAATGGAGAGAAGACATGGTTTACTGTATGTAAACCATGTCTCAAATCATGTCGGGTTTTAGGAAGGAGAAGGAAAAAGCCGGTAATTGAATTACCGGCTTTCAAGCTGTCTAGCGCTGGAATAAATATTAATATATATACATATATGTGTCTCACTGACATATATATATATATATACCTATTCTATGTGTACACATTTATTCTACCTATTCTACTGTAAGCTGTCAGTGTGATTTTACTGTACACCGCACTGAATTACCGGCTTTTCTCTCTAATATATGTGTCTACTGACATATATATATATATATATATATATATATATATATATATAGACAGTATATATATATTTTCTTTTCTTTTTGGGACACATGGATCACTTCTATAGCGGTATGTTGGTTTTGCTAGCCTGCGAGAAAACCACGCAGTACGGATGCCATACGGATTACATACGGAGGATGCCATGCGCAAAAAACGCTGACACACCCTGCCTACGGAGGAGCTACGGACCACTTTTTTCGGGACTTTTCAGCGTATTACGGCCGTAATATACGGACCGTATTGTTTTACGCTGTGTGTGACGCCGGCCTAAAAGTACAAAAAGTGAAAATGTGTAGAAAGTGCAAAACATAACATTTTAAACAAGTTTAAGTATCAGGTTGTGCACCCTGGAGCAGGTTGCATCGGGGTGTCATAATCACTAACTGTTCTTTTTCCAGGATAGGATCTCAGGCCTGCATCCTCCTGGACACTTGCATGGACTGCACAGTTTTGGTTAGTGCAGCCACACTTTTGGTCAGCACCTGGATCTGGAGATGTAGGTTTGCAGCAGGGTCATCTAGGATCTGCGCGTCGTCTTCCACTGAGGAAAGGATGCCAGTTCTTGGTGATTAAGAGCATAGTCCCGTATACTGACAGTCAATTTATCAGTGTCCAGCCAGGACTTTCCTTCCCTCTGGCCGCACCAGTTAACTGACCAATGAGGACGCTGACCTTTTGATTTTCAGACAGGGGGTGCACCTCAAACAGACTGCAGAGTCTCTCCTTAAAGTCGCTCAGGGTGTGTGACTCCCCTGAGTACTGCGGTATCCGGGCTGCTCCCTGTACGTACGACATTGATAGCGGCATTATGGGGACTGCGGCGGCTGCCAGATCTTGCTGCACTCTGGAGGCTGCATCCGCCACCGGATTCTGCTGTACTATGGAGGCTGCGGCTGTGTAACATAGTAACATAGTAACATAGTTATTAAGGTTGAAGGAAGACTTTAAGTCCATCTAGTTCAACCCATAGCCTAACCTAACATGCTGTAACATGTTGATCCAGAGGAAGACAAAAAAAACCCATGTGGCAAAGAGTAAGCTCCACATTGGGGAAAAAAATTCCTTCCCGACTCCACATATGACAATCAAACTAGTTCCCTGGATCAACACTCTAACAAGGAATCTAGTGTATATACCCTGTAACATTATACTTTTCAAGAAAGGCATCCAGTCCCCTCTTAAATTTAAGTAATGAATCACTCATTACAACATCATACGGCAGAGAGTTCCATAGTCTCACTGCTCTTACAGTAAAGAATCCGCATCTCTAATTATGCCTAAACCTTCTTTCCTCCAGACTTAGAGGATGCCCCCTTGTCCCTGTCTCAGGTCTATGATTAAAAAGATCATCAGAAAGGTCTTTTGTATTGTCCCCTCATATATTTACACATTAAAATAAGATCACCCCTTAGTGTATGCCACTGAATATCTACCCGGAGTAGACATGTTCATTCCCCCCCTTGTTAACCTCAGCCAGGCCTGACATTCTAGTACCGTAGTCTGCAGCAGCTCCATTGTTTTTCTGGACGGTGCTCCTTCCGGTTCTCCAAGTAGGGGCTTCCTGCTTTCCACCTGCTCACAACAGAACGCGCCAAGATTTTGCACAGTTCAACAAAGTCTATGGCGCACATGACCCCATTCATCGGGTAGGTCCATCCTGTTCGTGACGCTAAGTTGGAACGCCCGCTAGGGCCTAGGGAATACTCGGTACCAGGTCCAGTGGTCGTTAAAGGGATAGTCACGGTGGCAGCAACCCGGTCCGTGGCCCTGAGTGTCCAAGTTAAAAGGAAGGTCCTTAAAGGGGTTGTTTTGAATAAAGAATGTTCGTGACACCACCTGTTGTATTTGGTTAGGGATGGCCGAAGCTGCTTAAAGGGGTCCACTGGGGATGATGATACTGCAGCAGGGATGGTATGGCTTCCCACAGGTGAAGCTTAGTCCCCAGGGCTCCTGGTGTAGTGGGTAAAGATGACAGATGGTGTAGTGATGGAAAGAATTGGAGGACACAAGGTTGCCGTCTCTTTACCTTTTACTGGTAGTTTGCAGCCGCAATCCAGGGTACGAATCACAGGTGATGGAGAGACCCGGCCAGCCAGGAAGCAATTCAGAATCCCCCTATCCACGTGGTGATGGAAGCCTTCCTTACTGCGCTGTGGTATAAGTCCCTTGCTGCCTAAGGCTTCACACAAGGTCCTCTCTTTCCCTCTTTGTCCTTTTAGTTGGACATTACCCACATGGCAGGCAACTCGAGCCTTTTTACAGGTGTCCCTTCTAGTGGTGAATCTGGGCTCTATATGCTGCTGTGCCTTCGGGTGGACAGGCGACTTGAAATCTCCTGCCCTCCGGTTTCTGCTGTGGGGCATACAGTTCCCACACAACTTCGGACCCTGATGTCTGGCGTCTTGCGTTCAATCCTGGGAGTGAGCTCTATCGCAGCTCTACTCTCAGTTCTCCTCTCCTCACATCCTTCCTGTTCCTCACACAGACTGACCTCTAACTCCTTCTTCTCCAAGTCAGAACTTATAGGGAACCTACCCTGAAACCGGGTCTAGAGCTTCCCCTTCTGGCCTGGAGTCAGGAAAGTGTTGTATGCTAGTGTTACCTGCTAAGGGGACTCCTTCTCACCTCCAGGCATGGCATCACCCTCCTTGAGAGGCAGGCATTGCCACTGTGACAATCGGATTCCTGGGGTGTCACACAAATAAGCTGCGTTCCAGCACACGTTATACAGGGAAGCTTACATAGGTACAGGATATTGATGAACAGCCAATCACATATGTAGCATTCATGTGGATGTCAAATGCCTAATATTAAAATGCAAATAGATGAGGCCTTAAATATTCATAAGACATCTCCAGAAAGAGGATATAGCACCCTCACATTGAACACATGGGATTAATTGTGGCTGAGAGAAACTAATTATACTTAGGGAAAGAAACTAGTTAAAACAGGGGAAGTAAAGAGGGCTAACAATTTAACCTCCATTGAAGTAGGGGCCTCCTAGAGTGTCCAGGCAACGACAGCAAAGTTTTGCTGGAGAAAAGCGACATCAAGACTGAGATTTTTTTACACAGAGTCAGGGAAGTAGGCATTCCAAACCAAAGGGCTTCCTCTGAACAAAGCACTGCTAAAATAATCCTTAGATATTTAGGACCCAGTGGTCAGAAATAAGTATTATGGTTTCACATCTATCCGATATTTATAGGAGATATGTCCGTCGCTTCACTACGACATAGAAAATATAACTCATTCACTCACATCACCGCAAGGCCATTCTAATGCCTCCATCTTAATAATGGTTTGATAGATGGTGCTATTTACGTCATGTTTTATCTCCATAGACAGATAAAACCGCGATAAGAAACATGACGACAATAGCTACTGCCTGGGACCTCCTTGGGCGAAGGTATCCTGTAAGTTGGTGAACTCATGAATTTCTGAAGGAGCTGGCACATCCCACAACCCATGCGCGCTCATCAAGGGTGGGTAGGTGGGCGTAACCTTGATCTTATGAAAATGAAAGTTTGGGTCTTTGTCTTTCTTCATTCGGGAAGACAAAGTTTGCTATGAGAGTGTTCCATTTTCCAAATCTAACATAGTTAGTAAGGCCGAAAAAAGACATTTGTCCATCCAGTTCAGCCTATACTCCATCATAATAAATACCCAGATCTACGTCCTTCTACAGAACCTAATAATTGTATGATACAATATTGTTCTGCTCCAGGAAGACATCCAGGCCTCTCTTGAACCCCTCGACTGAGTTCGCCATCACCACCTCCTCAGGCAAGCAATTCCAGATTCTCACTGCCCTAACAGTAAAGAATCCTCTTCTATGTTGGTGGAAAAACCTTCTCTCCTCCAGACGCAAAGAATGCCCCCTTGTGCCCGTCACCTTCCTTGGTATAAACAGATCCTCAGCGAGATATTTGTATTGTCCCCTTATATACTTATACATGGTTATTAGATCGCCCCTCAGTCGTCTTTTTTCTAGACTAAATAATCCTAATTTCGCTAATCTATCTGGGTATTGTAGTTCTCCCATCCCCTTTATTAATTTTGTTGCCCTCCTTTGTACTCTCTCTAGTTCCATTATATCCTTCCTGAGCACCGGTGCCCAAAACTGGACACAGTACTCCATGTGCGGTCTAACTAGGGATTTGTACAGAGGCAGTATAATGCTCTCATCATGTGTATCCAGACCTCTTTTAATGCACCCCATGATCCTGTTTGCCTTGGCAGCTGCTGCCTGGCACTGGCTGCTCCAGGTAAGTTTATCATTAACTAGGATCCCCAAGTCCTTCTCCCTGTCAGATTTACCCAGTGGTTTCCCGTTCAGTGTGTAATGGTGATATTGATTCCCTCTTCCCATGTGTATAACCTTACATTTATCATTGTTAAACCTCATCTGCCACCTTTCAGCCCAAGTTTCCAACTTATCCAGATCCATCTGTAGCAGAATACTATCTTCTCTTGTATTAACTGCTTTACATAGTTTTGTATCATCTGCAAATATCGATATTTTACTGTGTAAACCTTCTACCAGATCATTAATGAATATGTTGAAGAGAACAGGTCCCAATACTGACCCCTGCGGTACCCCACTGGTCACAGCGACCCAGTTAGAGACTATACCATTTATAACCACCCTCTGCTTTCTATCACTAAGCCAGTTACTAACCCATTTACACACATTTTCCCCCAGACCAAGCATTCTCATTTTGTGTACCAACCTCTTGTGCGGCACGGTATCAAACGCTTTGGAAAAATCGAGATATACCACGTCCAATGACTCACCGTGGTCCAGTCTATAGCTTACCTCTTCATAAAAACTGATTAGATTGGTTTGACAGGAGCGATTTCTCATAAACCCATGCTGATATGGAGTTAAACAGTTATTCTCATTGAGATAATCCAGAATAACATCCCTCAGAAACCCTTCAAATATTTTACCAACAATAGAGGTTAGACTTACTGGCCTATAATTTCCAGGTTCACTTTTAGAGCCCTTTTTGAATATTGGCACCACATTTGCTATGCGCCAGTCCTGCGGAACAGACCCTGTCGCTATAGAGTCACTAAAAATAAGAAATAATGGTTTATCTATTACATTACTTAGTTCTCTTAGTACTCGTGGGTGTATGCCATCCGGACCCGGAGATTTATCTATTTTAATCTTATTTAGCCGGTTTCGCACCTCTTCTTGGGTTAGATTGGTGACCCTTAATATAGGGTTTTCATTGTTTCTTGGGATTTCACCTAGCATTTCATTTTCCACCGTGAATACCGTGGAGAAGAAGGTGTTTAATATGTTAACTTTTTCCTCGTCATCTACAACCATTCTTTCCTCACTATTTTTTAAGGGGCCTACATTTTCAGTTTTTATTCTTTTACTATTGATATAGTTGAAGAACAGTTTGGGATTAGTTTTACTCTCCTTAGCAATGTGCTTCTCTGTTTCCTTTTTGGCAGCTTTAATTAGTTTTTTAGATAAAGTATTTTTCTCCCTATAGTTTTTTAGAGCTTCAATGGTGCCATCCTGCTTTAGTAGTGCAAATGCTTTCTTTTTACTGTTAATTGCCTGTCTTACTTCTTTGTTTAGCCACATTGGGTTTTTCCTATTTCTAGTCCTTTTATTCCCACAAGGTATAAACCGCTTACACTGCCTATTTAGGATGTTCTTAAACATTTCCCATTTATTATCTGTATTCTCATTTCTGAGGATATTGTCCCAGTCTACCAGATTAAGGGCATCTCTAAGCTGTTCAAACTTTGCCTTCCTAAAGTTCAATGTTTTTGTGACTCCCTGACAAGTCCCCCTAGTGAAAGACAGGTGAAACTGCACAATATTGTGGTCGCTATTTCCTAAATGCCCAACCACCTGCAGATTTGTTATTCTGTCAGGTCTATTAGATAGTATTAGGTCTAAAAGTGCTGCTCCTCTGGTTGGATTCTGCACCAATTGTGAAAGATAATTTTTCTTGGTTATTAGCAGAAACCTGTTGCCTTTATGGGTTTCACAGGTTTCTGTTTCCCAGTTAATATCCGGGTAGTTAAAGTCCCCCATAACCAGGACCTCATTATGGGTTGCAGCTTCATCTATCTGCTTTAGAAGTAGACTTTCCATGCTTTCTGTTATATTTGGGGGTTTGTAACAGACCCCAATGAGAATTTTGTTACCATTTTTCCCTCCATGAATTTCAACCCATATGGACTCGACATCCTCATTCCCTTCGCTAATATCCTCCCTTAAAGTGGACTTTAGACAAGACTTTACATAGAGACAAACCCCTCCTCCTCTCCGATTTTTACGATCCTTTCTAAACAGACTGTAACCCTGTAAGTTAACTGCCCAGTCATAGCTTTCATCTAACCATGTCTCGGTTATTCCCACTATGTCAAAGTTACCTGTAGATATTTCTGCTTCTAGTTCTTCCATCTTGTTTGTCAGGCTTCTGGCGTTTGCGAGCATGCAGTTTAGAGGATTTTGTTTTGTTCCAATCTCCTCACTGTGGATTGTTTTAGAAATGTTCTTACCTCCCTTCTGAGTATGTTTTCCTGGGTCGTCTTTGTTCGAGTCTAATGTTTTTCTTCCCGTCCCCTCTTCTTCTAGTTTAACGCCCTCCTGATGAGTGTAGCGAGTCTTCTGGCGAATGTGTGTTTCCCAGGTTTGTTGAGGTGTAGTCCGTCTCTGGCGAGGAGTCCATCATACCAGTAATTCACACCGTGGTCCAGGAATCCAAATCCTTGTTGTCTGCACCATCGTCTTAGCCAGTTGTTTGCATCAAGGATCCTGTTCCATCTCCTGGTGCCATGCCCGTCTACTGGAAGGATAGAAGAAAAAACTACCTGTGCATCCAGTTCCTTTACTTTCTTCCCCAACTCTTCAAAGTCCTTGCAGATTGTCGGTAGGTCCTTCCTTGCCGTGTCATTGGTGCCAACATGTATCAGAAGAAATGGGTGGACGTCCTTGGTGCTGAAGAGCTTTGGTATCCTATCGGTCACATCCTTGATCATCGCACCTGGAAGGCAGCATACTTCTCTTGCAGTTATGTCCGGTCTGCAGATGGCTGCTTCGGTGCCTCTCAGTAGTGAGTCTCCCACCACCACCACTCTTCGTTGCTTCTTGGCTGTACTTTTTGCTGTCACTTGTTGCTGTGTGCCCTTTTCTTTTTTGCTTGCTGGTATTGCTTCATTCTTAGGTGTGCCATCTTCATCCTCTACAAAGATTTGATATCGGTTCTTCAGTTGTGTGGTTGGTGATTTCTCCATGGTCTTCTTGCTTCTTTTGGTCACATGCTTCCACTCATCTGCTTTTGGAGGTTCTCTGACACTTTTTGCACCTTCTGTGACCAGTAGAGATGCTTCTGTTCTGTCTAGAAAGTCTTCATTCTCTTTGATGAGTTTCAAAGTTGCTATTCTTTCTTCCAGACCCCGCACCTTTTCTTCTAAAAGGGCCACTAGTCTACACTTCTGACAGGTGAAATTGGATTCTTCTTCTGGTCGATCTGTGAACATGTAGCACATGCTGCAGCTCACCATGTAGGTTGTCACATCTGCCATGTTGCTCCTAGATCCTGCTGACTTGCTGTGTGCTTTCCTTCTTGTGTAATCTACTCAGCCAAGCTCTCTTGCAATAATGTCCTACAGGCGCGCGGTTTGGTGATGCTTTCGAAGCAGCTGGTCCCGGCTGTACCCAACGATCTTCTAGCTTAGGGAGACTTCGCTTCTCCCAGAAGGCACCTGGAATATGCAAATTAGCCTCCCGAAGCTTGAATCCCTGGTTTGGTGATGCTTTCAAAGCAGCTGGTCCCGGCTGTACCCAACGATCTTCTAGCTTAGGGAGACTTCGCTTCTCCCAGAAGGCACCTGGAATATGCAAATTAGCCTCCTGAAGCTTGAATCCCTGGTTTGGTGATGCTTTTGAAGCAGCTGGTCCCGGCTGTACCCAACGATCTTCTAGCTTAGGGAGACTTCGCTTCTCCCAGAAGGCACCTGGAATATGCAAATTAGCCTCCCGAAGCTTGAATCCCTGGTTTGGTGATGCTTTCGAAGCAGCTGGTCCCGGCTGTACCCAACGATCTTCTAGCTTAGGGAGACTTCGCTTCTCCCAGAAGGCACCTGGAATATGCAAATTAGCCTCCCGAAGCTTGAATCCCTGGTTTGGTGATGCTTTCGAAGCAGCTGGTCCCGGCTGTACCCAACGATCTTCTAGCTTAGGGAGACTTCGCTTCTCCCAGAAGGCACCTGGAATATGCAAATTAGCCTCCTGAAGCTTGAATCCCTGGTTTGGTGATGCTTTTGAAGCAGCTGGTCCCGGCTGTACCCAACGATCTTCTAGCTTAGGGAGACTTCGCTTCTCCCAGAAGGCACCTGGAATATGCAAATTAGCCTCCCGAAGCTTGAATCCCTGGTTTGGTGATGCTTTCGAAGCAGCTGGTCCCGGCTGTACCCAACGATCTTCTAGCTTAGGGAGACTTCGCTTCTCCCAGAAGGCACCTGGAATATGCAAATTAGCCTCCTGAAGCTTGAATCCCTGGTTTGGTGATGCTTTTGAAGCAGCTGGTCCCGGCTGTACCCAACGATCTTCTAGCTTAGGGAGACTTCGCTTCTCCCAGAAGGCACCTGGAATATGCAAATTAGCCTCCCGAAGCTTGAATCCCTGGTTTGGTGATGCTTTCGAAGCAGCTGGTCCCGGCTGTACCCAACGATCTTCTAGCTTAGGGAGACTTCGCTTCTCCCAGAAGGCACCTGGAATATGCAAATTAGCCTCCCGAAGCTTGAATCCCTGGTTTGGTGATGCTTTCGAAGCAGCTGGTCCCGGCTGTACCCAACGATCTTCTAGCTTAGGGAGACTTCGCTTCTCCCAGAAGGCACCTGGAATATGCAAATTAGCCTCCTGAAGCTTGAATCCCTGGTTTGGTGATGCTTTCGAAGCAGCTGGTCCCGGCTGTACCCAACGATCTTCTAGCTTAGGGAGACTTCGCTTCTCCCAGAAGGCACCTGGAATATGCAAATTAGCCTCCTGAAGCTTGAATCCCTGGTTTGGTGATGCTTTCGAAGCAGCTGGTCCCGGCTGTACCCAACGATCTTCTAGCTTAGGGAGACTTCGCTTCTCCCAGAAGGCACCTGGAATATGCAAATTAGCCTCCTGAAGCTTGAATCCCTGGAATCTGAGTGCTTCCTCCTGCTAAGCTCTGAGCCATTTCCGTGACATCAGGTTTAGTAATTTTCTTTCGTTATTCCTTTTTATCTTATGTAATTATATATCGTATTGTTTTGTTTCCATTTTGTATCATCTTTCTATGTTTTTCATAAACACACTGCCTACCTTTCCAGATTAGATATATAAAATGTTATAGCTCTGTTCCTCTTGCTCTGTAAACCGCACCCTTGAAGCCATACTCTACCTGTAACGAGTGTACAATCAGCCTGTATAAACAATTGGTGGTGGCAGCTTGTAGTGTTTCTTCTTTTTGTTATTGTGGAGCTGGCAGTGACCGTATAGGGATATATATTTATGTACCATGGGTTGGAATTGGAGCTGTATATACCACACGCTCACTGTGAGTTCCTCAATAGCTGGCCAAATAGTGGAAGCAACCGTGGCCTCACCCATCACTAGTCAGCCAATTGCAGAGTTGTGTTCCCCTGACCAACTGATGGCAGCGGTGGAATTTGTGTAATCTCACCAGTGTCAACTGTGACAAAGTGATAACAGTGGTGGGTTCTGTGTGACCCCCTCCCCTTCACCCGGCTGTAATCTGTGACATCAGTGCCCAGGAAAATGCAATTATTTCCATTCCCTAGCCCTGTAATAATGTTTCCTGAGCAATGCTCTGAGTGCCCCTTTCAAATAACTGGTGCCGAAAGCCCCTTTAAGAAAGCAGTCATGCCCCCTTAGTGTCCCCATAAAAAGCAAAGATAAATAATGCCACATTTGTACCCTTTTATCAGTGGCCTTTTTTTACTCTTCATTGGCTAAAATCAGGGCTGGCTCCAGGTTTTTGTGGGCCCCGGGCAAAAGAGTCTCCGTAGGCCCACATACCACGATTCATGATGCACAGATACAGCGGAGAAATATACAGTGGGGCAAAAAAGTATTTAGTCAGTCAGCAATAGTGCAAGTTCCACCACTTAAAAAGATGAGAGGCGTCTGTAATTTACATCATAGGTAGACCTCAACTATGGGAGACAAACTGAGAAAAAAAAAATCCAGAAAATCACATTGTCTGTTTTTTTAACATTTTATTTGCATATTATGGTGGAAAATAAGTATTTGGTCAGAAACAAACAATCAAGATTTCTGGCTTTCACAGACCTGTAACTTCTTCTTTAAGAGTCTCCTCTTTCCTCCACTCATTACCTGTAGTAATGGCACCTGTTTAAACTTGTTATCAGTATAAAAAGACACCTGTGCACACCCTCAAACAGTCTGACTCCAAACTCCACTATGGTGAAGACCAAAGAGCTGTCAAAGGACACCAGAAACAAAATTGTAGTCCTGCACCAGGCTGGGAAGACTGAATCTGCAATAGCCAACCAGCTTGGAGTGAAGAAATCAACAGTGGGAGCAATAATTAGAAAATGGAAGACATACAAGACCACTGATAATCTCCCTCGATCTGGGGCTCCACGCAAAATCCCACCCCGTGGGGTCAGAATGATCACAAGAACGGTGAGCAAAAATTCCAGGACCACACGGGGGGACCTAGTGAATGAACTGCAGAGAGCTGGGACCAATGTAACAAGGCCTACCATAAGTAACACACTACGCCACCATGGACTCAGATCCTGCAGTGCCAGACGTGTCCCACTGCTTAAGCCAGTACATGTCCGAGCCCATCTGAAGTTTGCTAGAGAGCATTTGGATGATCCAGAGGAGTTTTGGGAGAATGTCCTATGGTCTGATGAAGCCAAACTGGAACTGTTTGGTAGAAACACAACTTGTCGTGTTTGGAGGAAAAAGAATACTGAGTTGCATCCATCAAACACCATACCTACTGTAAAGCATGGTGGTGGAAACATCATGCTTTGGGGCTGTTTCTCTGTAAAGGGGCCAGGACGACTGATCCGGGTACATGAAAGAATGAATGGGGCCATGTATCGTGAGATTTTGAGTGCAAACCTCCTTCCATCAGCAAGGGCATTGAAGATGAAACGTGGCTGGGTCTTTTAACATGACAATGATCCAAAGCACACCGCCAGGGCAACGAAGGAGTGGCTTCGTAAGAAGCATTTCAAGGTCCTGGAGTGGCCTAGCCAGTCTCCAGATCTCAACCCTATAGAAAACCTTTGGAGGGAGTTGAAAGTCCGTGTTGCCAAGCGAAAAGCCAAAAACATCACTGCTCTAGAGGAGATCTGCCTGAAGGAATGGGCCAACATACCAACAACAGTGTGTGGCAACCTTGTGAAGACTTACAGAAAACGTTTGACCTCTGTCATTGCCAACAAAGGATATATTACAAAGTATTGAGATGAAATTTTGTTTCTGACCAAATACTTATTTTCCACCATAATATGCAAATCAAATGTTAAAAAAACAGACAATGTGATTTTCTGGATTTTTTTTTCTCAGTTTGTCTCCCATAGTTGAGGTCTACCTATGATGTAAATTACAGACGCCTCTCATCTTTTTAAGTGGTGGAACTTGCACTATTGCTGACTGACTAAATACTTTTTTGCCCCACTGTAGATATACTACACAGGGCCTTGCGCACACACACACACAATATGCAGACATGTACACATACAGTACACAGACATGCACACATACAATGCTTAAACATACACATACATACAGTACGCAGACATAAACACACATACAGTACGCAGATATGCACATATACGGTACGCAGACATGCACACACATGCAAAACTTAGATATGCACACATACAGTACAGACCTACACACACATACAGTACTCAGACATACACATAGTACTCAAACATGCATACACATACAGTACTCAGACATGCATACATACAGTTTGCAGACATGCATACACATACAGTACTCAGACATGCACACACAGTACGCAGACATGCACACATACAGTACTCAGACATACACATAGTACTCAAACATGCACACACATACAGTACTCAGACATGCATACATACAGTATGCAGACATAGAAACACATACAGTATGCAGACATGCACACACAGTACGCAGACATACAAATACATACAGTACGCAGACATGCACACACATACAGTACTCAGACATGCACACATACAATGCAGACCTGCACACACTTATAGTACGCAGACATGCGCACACATACAGTACACAGACATGCACACACATACAGTACGCAGACATGCACACACATACAGTACTCAGACATGCACACATACAATGCAGACATGCACACACTTATAGTACGCAGACATGCGCACACATACAGTACACAGACATACACAAATACAGTACGCAGACATGCACACACATACAGTACTCAGACATGCACACATACAATGCAGACATGCACACACAGTACACAGACATACAAACTCATACAGTACTCAGACATGCACATACATACAATATGCAGACATGCACACACATACAATATGCAGACATGTACACACATACAATACGCAGACATGCACATGCATACAGTACAATACGCAGACATGCACACACATACATACAATATGCAGACATGCACACATACAATACGCAGACATGCACACACATACAATATGCAGACATGCACACACATACATACAGTATGCAGACATGCACACACATACATACAATACGCAGACATGCGCACACACACAATACGCAGACATGCACACGCATACAGTACAATACGCAGACATGCACACACATACAATACGCAGACATGCACACGCATATAGTACAATACGCAGACATGCACACATACAATACGCAGATATATATATATATTTGAAGACAAATTCACAATAATACCTAGATATATACAGTCATACACACTGATATACACAGATATGCACATCATACATGCAGACACAAGTCTCACTCACCTCCCCCAGGCTTGCTGCTTGATGGCCGTCACTTAAACAGACTTGGCATAGTGGACTCTGCAGCTGTCTGCAACTAATGATGTAGCCGGGCCGGCACTGTGCCTTTAACTTTGCTTGTGTGTCGGCCCGGCCGCGTCATTAATAGCAGACACAGCTGCACAGTGCACTGTGAGCGGCCATGTTTGTTTAAGTGACAGCTGAGCTCAAGTAGTGCCGAAGCTGCTGGGGGTGCGTTCCGGGCCCCCTGGTGTCCCGGCCACGAGTTGGCCCCCCGTTTGTTCAGGGCCACGGCACTTGCCTGGGTACGCTGGGTGCTGATGCTGGCCCTGGCCAAAATATAATCCTAAAACTGTATATGACCCTCCCCTGCCCCCTTGTCTTCCCCCATTGTTTTTATGCGGACATCAAATTGAATACACAGGAATGTTTTGTTTTCCATCTGTGATAAAGATATAGATTATACTTTATCTGCTATAGACACACACCACACACATGCTACACTACACACACTACACTCATTACACAAACTCTACACACACTATATACAGAGAACATAAAGAAACCAAGAGTTTTCCAGCTTGTATATAATATAGTATTGCTGGGATAGATTGCTTACATTTTTGAGTGCCTTTTCTCCCTCTTATTGTTGGATTGCTCACCCCCCGCCAGTTTGCATTGTCGTTCATTAGACCTATCCAATTATATATTTTTTTGTATTGTATTGTATGTGTTTTTTTCATGTCCAGTGTGTGTTTTTGTATTATTATTAAAGATATTTTGATAGTTATTTTCTTGGACATTTGTGATTATTATTAGATATATTATTTGTTTATACTTTAGGATTTAAAAACTCTTGGTTTCTTTATGTTCTCTATATAGCTTCATTGAGTTTTCCTTTTAAATATGGTCATTATATATGGTCAGTTCTGGTATGTTATTATTACACACTATATACAGTATACACTCAACACGCCCTCTGCACGCATACTCTATACACACACACTTTGCATATACACACTCTACACACACTCTATATATACACACATCACACTTTCTGCGTGCACACTCTATACACAGGATGCACGCACTACATATACACTGCACACTTTACTCACACTCTACTCACATACTACACACTCTACACTCATACTACACACACAATACATACACTCTACACACACTTATATCTGTCTGAATTGTATGCAGGCATTGTAGCTATTGGGGGTGCAAATGTAGCAGTGGGTCCAATAGAAGCCCTTGTAACACATATAAGCTAAGATCAGAAAATGGCATATTGTTATAATCCGGTTTCGTGTTACATGTATTTTTTTATGAACTGTTTTTTATATCATAATTTCAATCTTTATTAAAAAATTAAGTTATTGATCTTGGCATTTTCATAGTGGCCAATGGAGTTTTTTCTTAAGGTAGGCGCACACGGTCAGTAAACGCCGCGGGTTGGACGCTGTGTACTTGTGCAGTGTTTGACCCACAGCATCCAGATGTTACAGCATATTGGATGGGATTTCAAGAAAGCCCATGCCCACTATGCGTCCACAGACCTGCGGAGACGAACATGCGGCGCGTTTCTCCAGATCGCAGCCTGTCTATTTCTCTTGTGGAGACACGAGCATGTATTGGACAGGGTGAACACATGCAGATTCACCTGTGAACAATAGACAGCAGCGCTTTAGACGCAGTGAACATGTGCCGCGTTCAAAGCGCTGCTGCTTAGAGATCGTATGCACTCGGCCTTAAACTTAAACTCATATTTTCTGAGATTTCAGGAAGAGTTTTCAGCAGGCTCCTCATCATCAGAGGCAGGATTAGGATTACAACGACCGGTAACCCTGCGATGCACAAGAGATTACACGGGATTCACAAATCACAATAGCCGATGTCACAGATGACCCTGCTCTCTCCACTCTCCTTCAGAATGACCATTGCACACACTCATTAGATGCCACAACACAAAAGTTAAGGTCAGTGTCTGTGCATTGCAGATAATGAACATGTTGATTTCTTGAAGCAATAAAACGTTTGTCTAAAAAAATAAAACCTAGTGGCCAGTGTGAAAAGGGCAAGATTTATTTATTTTTTTATTATTATAGATTGTGATGTGAAAAAAAATTGCCAAAAATAATAAAAAAAAATTCTGATTATATCTTCCCTGTAAGAAAAGACTAGTATTAGCATAAGAAATTAAAAAAAATAAAGGGGCAGTTTTGCATTGCTTGCCGAACTGTTAAATATCAGTTCTGACATCGGGGACACACTTTTAACCCCTTCATGACCTTGGGATTTTTCGTTTTTCCGTGTTCGTTTTTCACTCTCCCCCTTCCCAGAGCCATAACTTTTTTATTTTTCCGTCAGTTTGGCCATGTGAGGGCTTATTTTTTGCGGGACGAGTTGTACTTTTGAACGACATCATTGGTTTTAGCATGTTGTGTACTAGAAAACTGGAAAAAAAATTCCAAGTGCGGTGAAATTGCAAAAAAAGTGCAATCCCACACTTGTTTTTTGTTTGGCTTTTTTGCTAGGTTCACTAAATGGTAAAACTGACCTGACATTATGATTCTCCAGGTCAGTACGAGTTCATAGACACCTAACATGACTAGGTTATTTTTTATCTAAGTGGTGAAAAAAAATTCCAAACTTTGCTAAAAAAAAAAAAATTGCGCCATTTTCCGATACTCGTAGCGTCTCCATTTTTCGTGATCTGGGGTCATTTGAGGGCTTATTTTTTGCATACCGAGATGACGTTTTTAATGATAGCATTTTGGTGCAGATACATTCTTTTGATCACCCATTATTGCATTTTAATGCAATGTCGCGGCGACCTAAAAAACGTAATTCTGGCGTTTTGAATTTTTTTCTCGCTACGCCGCTTAGCAATCAGGTTAATGCTTTTTTTTAATTGATAGATCGGGCGATTCTGAGCGCGGCGATACCAAATATGTGTAGATTTGATATTTTTTTTATTGATTTATTTTGATTGGGGCGAAAGGGGGTGATTTAAACTTTTATATTTTTTTTATTTTTTTCACATTTTTTTTAGCTTTTTTTTTTTACTTTTGCCATGCTTCAATAGCCTCCATGGGAAGCTAGAAGCAGGCACAATGCGATCGCCTCTGCTACATAGCAGCGATCTGCTGATCGCTGCTATGTAGCAGAAATGGAGGTGTGCTGTGAGCGCCGACCACAGGGTGGCGCTCACAGCCACCGGTGATCAGTAACCATAGAGGTCTCTAGGACCTCTATGGTTACCATCCTGACGCATCACCGACCCCCGATCATGTGACGGGGTCGGCGATGACGTCATTTCCGGCCGCCCGGACGGAAGCAGTAGTTAAATGCCGCTGTCTGCGTTTGACAGCGGCATTTAACTAGTTAATAGGTGCGGGCAGATCGCGATTCTGCCCGCGCCTATTACGGGCACATGTCAGCTGTTCAAAACAGCTGAGATGTCCCGGCTTTGATGTGGGCTCACCGCGGAGCCCTGCATCAAAGTGGGGCTTCTGACCTCGGACGTACTATCCCGTCCGAGTTCAGAAAGGGGTTAATAACCTCTCATTACATTATGGTAAGTTTATGAAATTATCCAATGGGGCGCAAGAAGGATTGATGATGATGATCAACCCACTAAAGCGAGCATCAGTCATTGGTGTTATCGCTTATGGTAGTGGCAGCACGATGGACCTGTGATTAGCTCCACCCTGGATGACATCTGCAAGGAGTCTGTATGTTCTCCCCGTGATTGTGTGGGTTTCCTCCGGGTTCTCAATGAGGACAGTGATGATAATGTCTGTAAAGCGCTGTTTAAGCAAATAAAATATTGTTCTTATTTTTTTTTTTCATATAAGGTGCCATCGCTGTCACTGGAGGCGGCATAGTTTCTGGTATTATCAGGCCCAGTGACTTCTGTTTTGATACCATGCCATGTATAACTAATTATGATGTTGACTATTTTGATATAATCAGTAATGACACCCATTGGCAATGTGATAGTTATTTCTTGTAAATACTATTTGGGTGCTATTAAAACAAAAACATCCGACATCCGTCACTGTGTCCTCAATCTGAACACTTTCGGGTTCTATGATGTCATACTCTGTCTTTGTATTGTTGTCTTTAAGCATTATGTTTGATGTCAGCAAGTGGCAAGTTGTTTTTCATAAAATCATTATGCCCTGTTGCGCCACACAAGAAACACCACCATATATTAGCAGAAATGTCACTAGTCCATGGATGCTGGATGGAAGCCATACGAACCTCCTAGTATATCCTTGGAACCCTGGCACTCTTTTGTGATCATTAAACCTGGCATGACATCATCATTGTGACATGATGCACACATGAAGTCACCAGGCCTATAATCAGAACAGGTGTCAAGTAGTTAGCAGGAGGTGCATAGGGCTTCCACTACAAATAACAACATATCAGGTGCCACCCTAACCTTACAAACCTCTTCCTACCTGCTTGAATCCCTGGCACATCTTTTGATTAGTAGATCAGGCATGATGTCATCATTGTGGTATGATGAGTGCATGATGTCTCCAGGCCTTCTAATCAGGAGAAGCACCGGGTATCTAAGCAGGTATGTGTAGGTTTGCAGAGTTCCCACTTGAAATAACACCATATATCAGCGTACACTTCAGTAGTCTGTGGCTGTTAGATATATGCCTTACGAACCTTCTCCTACACCTGGCGCCTTTTCTGATTAGTACACTCGGTGTGAAATCATCATTGTGGCATGAAACTCAAAATGTCACCAGGCCTTCTAATCAGTAGAGGCACCAGGAATTGAAGCAGGTTGGTGGATGTTCACAGGACTCCTATTCGGTGGCACAGATTACTGATGTGGCCGCTGGACAAGGTTGGTGCGAGAAAATCGGAGCACAATGCACTGACACTCGGCTCAAACTCGGACAGAGTTGGATCCAAGAGTATTAGGATTATTTGCTCTGATTCTCTTCTATGGGAGAATCCGGCCCAAATCTCACACTCTACTGGAGAGAGAGGACCCCAGTGACCATAAAAGCTTATACTCTACAGGAGGGAAAGATCTTATAGTTATTGGGGTCCTCTCTCTCTGTCCAGTAGAGTGTTAGCTCTTATGGTCAGTGAGATCCTCTATCCCTCTCCAGTAAAGTGTTAGCTCTTATGGTCCGTGGGGTCCTCTCTCTCTCCTGTAGAGTGTAACCTCTTATGGTCAGCAGGATCCTCTCTCTCTCCTGTAGAGTGTAAGCTCTCATGGTCGGTGGGATCCTCTATCTCTCTCCAGTAGAGTGTTAGCTCTTATGGTCAGCAGAGTCCTATCTCTCTCTCCAGTAGAGTGTAAGCTCTTAAGGTCAGTGGGGTCATCTCTGACCTGTAGAGTGTAATCTCTTATGGTCAGCAGGATCCTCTCTCTCTCTCTCCTGTAGAGTGTAATCTCTTATGGTCAGCAGGATCCTCTCTCTCTCTCTCTCTCTCCTGTAGAGTGTAATCTCTTATGGTCAGCAGGATCCTCTATCTCTCTCCTGTAGAGTCCTCTCTCTCTCCTGTAGAGTGTAAGCTCTTATGGTCAGTGGGATCCTCTATCTCTCTCCTGTAGCGTGTAAGCCATTATGGTCAGTGGGATCCTCTATCTCTCTCCTGTAGAGTGTAAGCTTCCATGGTCAGTAGAGTGTAAGCTCTTTTGTTCAGCAGGATCCTCTCTCTCTCCTGTAGCGTGTAAGCTCTTATTGTCAGTGGGATCCTCTATCTCTCTCCAGTAGAGTGTAATCTTCTATGGTCAGCGGAGTCCTATCTCTCCGTCCCGTAGAGTGTAAGCTCTTATGGTCAGTGGGGTCATCACTGTTCTGTAGAGTGTAATCTCTTGGTCAGCAGGATCCTCTATCTCTCTCCAGTGGAGTGTTAGCTCTTATGGTCAGTGGAGTCCTCTCTCTCTCTCTCTCCAGTAGAGTGTAAGCTCTTATGGTCAGTGGAGTCCTCTCTCTCTCTCTCCTGTAGAGTGTAAGCTCTTATGGTCAGCAGGATTCTCTCTCTCTCTCCTGTAGAGTGTAATCTCTTATGGTCAGCAGGATCCTCTCTCTCTCCTGTAGAGTGTAAGCTCTTATGGTCAGTGGGATCCTCTATCTCTCTCTCCAGTAGAGTGTTAGCTTCTATGGTCAGCGGAGTCCTCTCTCTCTCTCTCCTGTAGAGTGTAAGCTCTTATGGTCAGCAGGATTCTCTCTCTCTCTCCTGTAGAGTGTAATCTCTTATGGTCAGCAGGATCCTCTCTCTCTCCTGTAGAGTGTAAGCTCTTATGGTCAGTGGGGTCCTCTCTGTCCTGTAGAATGTAATCTCTTATGGTCAGCAGGATCCTCTCTCTCTCCAGTGGAGTGTTAGCTCTTATGGTCAGTGGAGTCCTCTCTCTCTCTCCAGTAGAGTGTAAGCTCTTTTGGTCAGCAGGGTCCTCTCTCTCTCTCTCTCTCACTCTCCAGTAGAGTGTAAGCACTTATGGTCAGCGGAGTCCTCTCTCCTGTAGATTCATCTCTGTCCTATAGAGTGTAATCTCTCATGGTGAGCAGGATCCTCTATCTCTCTCCTGTAGAGTGTAAGCTCTTATGGTCAGTGGAGTCCTCTCTCTCTCTCCAGTAGTGTAAGCTTTTATGGTCAGCAGGAATCTCTCTCTCTCTCTCCTGTAGAGTGTAAGCTCTTATGGTCAGCCGGATCCTCTCTCTCTCTCTTCTGTAGAGTGTAAGCTCTTGTCAGTGGAGTCCTCTCTCTCTCTCTTCTGTAGAGTGTAAGCTCTTATGGTCACTAGTGTCCTCTCTCCTGTAGAGTGTAAGCTCTTATGGTCAGTAGGGTCCTCTCTCTCTCCTGTAGTGTAAACTCTTATGGTCAGTGGAGTCCTATCTCTCTCTCCAGTAGAGTGTAAGCTCTTATGGTCGGTGGGGTCCTCCCTCTCTCCTGTAGAGTGTAATCTCTTATGGTCAGTGGAGTCCTCTCTCTCACTCTCCTGTAGAGTGTAAGCGCTTATGGTCAGTGGGGTCATCTCTCTCCAGTAGAGTGTAAGCTTTTGTGGGCAGTGGAGTCCTCTCTTTTCTGTGAGTGTAAGCTCTTATGGTCAGCGGGTTCTCTCTCTCCAGTAGAGTATAACCCCTATGGTCAGCAGGTTTCTCACTCTCCTACCTCTTACGTCTGTCTTCCAAGTAATTGCAAGCTTTCCAATATTGAGATTCATGCAAAAATTGATTTGCCAGTCTTTTAGGGGAAAATTTGGAAAAGTCAGTGAATTTGAATTTCAAAGGATTCACTAGTCTCTAATCATCTTTGATGTTGGAAATTGTGGTTCCTTAATGTGAACCTGTCACCAGGCTTGGCCGATAAGAGATACAGCCATCACCTTTCAGGGCTTATATACAGCATTCTATAATGCTGTATATCTGCCCCGAACTTGACCTGCAAAAGAAGAAATATAACTTTTATTATACTCACCTGTGGGGCGGTCTGGTCCGATGGGTCTTGGTCTTGCACCTCCCATCTTCTTACGATCCCTGTCCTCCTTGCTTGCTTCGTGTGGGTGACGCATCCCTTCGTCATCCACAGTGTCCTCGGCACAGTGCTCCCGCACAGGCGTACTTCTCTGCCCTGTCAATGGCAGAGCAAAGTACTGCAGTGCTCATGCATCGGGGTTCTCTGACCTTTCCCGACACCTGCGCCCTATAGTACTTTGCTGTGCCCTCAATAGGGCAGAGAAGTACGCCTGCGCATGAGCGCGATGCCAAGGAGACGCATCATCCACACAAAGCAAGCAGGAGGACTGCATCACAAGAATATGGGAGGCGCTGGACCAAGAACAGCAACACCCCTCTGACCGGACCGCCCCGCAGGTGAGTATAATAAAAGTTATTTTTCTTCTCATGCCGGTCGGGTGGGGCAGATATACCGCATTATAGAATGCTGTAGATAAGCCCTGAAAGGTGATGATCGCATCTTATATCAGCCAAAACTGGTGACCGATTCACTTTAACTACTGTTTTCCTAATATTTAGTTATAGCTTCTGATAGCTTTCGTAGGCTGGATTCTGCCGTGAAAATATGAATATTATCTGTAAGCCAGAGCGGAATGTAGACCTAACACTTGAGCAGAGGTGTCAAACTGCATTCCTCGAGGGCTGTAAACAGGTCATGTTTTCAGGATTTCCTTGTGTTGCACAGGTGATAATTTAATCACCTGCACAGAATGATTCCATCACCTGTGCAATACTAAGGAAATCCTGAAAACATGACCTGTTGGCAGCCCTCGAGGAATGCAGTTTGACACCTCTGCACTAGAGGAATTATTACATGGCCTCCTGTCGACTTCAATATCACAGTGAATTAAAGATAAATTCTATTCTTTATCTCGTGTCCTGCCTCTTGCTCTAGCCATAAAATTATTTTTTCCTGCAGATGGTGCAATTGAGTTACATGTGGCTATTTATTTTCCCTAGCTTTGGGAGATTCTTCGCATACTGTATGAAATATCAGCTCAAAATAAGGATAGTGTATAGAGTTCTACAATCTTAGAACAATGAAAACACTATGAGAGATTTTATTATTGCATTTGAGACTGTTTTTTGTCAAGGGTTTTATTTGGAGGGGGGCTTGCACCAAATTCATCTTTCCATTTGCTTCTTATTCCAAGTCTATTGTATATGTTCACCTGTTACGTTTTTTTTAGCACATATATGGGCATGGTTTAGGGTTTTCGAAATGTTTTTGCCTAATTAATCATTTGATTTGCTACTTTTAGTGGCAACATTTGTCGCAAATGATCTCCAGTCCTCCCATGAAGTGATTTCATATGTGCCAGGCAAAAAAAAAAAAGACCTTTTTTCATTTTGTGTCAAATTCATGAACTACCTGCACAATCTTGATGAATTTGGCACAAAATGCGTCAGCTAGGCAAAAAAAAAGTGTAGTGGCTTAAAAAAAAATCTTCAAATTATGAACTGGGCCCATCATTTTCAAACCGCATCTAGAAGCTGCAAATGATTACAGTAAATGAGAAAAATGCCTGTAGCTCTTGGCTCGTAGAAATGGCTTAAAACGGCTGTCAGGTCCAGGTTTTCTAAACTAAAGATGTACAAGATAAAAATAATTTCGAGGCACTGTGTTCTATGAAATGAATACACTTCTTGAAGTATTTTGTGCCTTTAGTAGCATCTTTATGGTTGACATTCAGTACTTAACGCTTAGATGCTGTGACGGCTGTTGACCAAGACATTAGGAGGTTTTACAGCCTGATCCTGAGTTTTCTTCAGTTTTCAGACTCGCCTTACTGATTCTCCACTGCTTCTTTTCCCAAGTTTCCTACTCTCTGTACGTTTTAATCAGCTCGTCATTTACCATCCTGTCCATATGAACGCTGCAGCCATTCAATGGTTGGCTGCAGTGGTCTTGTGAATGGCAATGAGATTTTGTTTCATTTTCTTGGAACCAGAAGCTCGAGGATTTTTTTTCTAAAGTAGTGACTTACAGAAACCTGTCCAGCTTTTATCTTTTTGCAGTGTACAGGACTTTTTGTATTTGCGGACTTTCTTAGCCCATTTATTTGCTTTATATGGTTGCATGATCAGATTCTTACTATTCAATTTGTATTCTATTTTATTTAGCATTGAATAACCAAAAATCATGAAGCAATATGAAGAATAAATCCTGGATGGATGTTTCTTTTGTCATCATTTCGCAAATTAGACTTTATTTTTTTTTTTTAAAAAAAAAACATGATTGGCACCACTTTCCAAATGCTTGACAGCAAGTGCCTCAGCGTTTCCTCCCATAATCTAAGGCTGGAGTATCCAGGATCCCTGATCACAAGTCTCGTGGTTTTTCAGAAAGGTTTCATTTAATCGTTAAATTCTGTTTTCAATAAGTAAGAGGACTAGGTCAGAGCAAGATCATCCTGTGCTGAAAAGAGTAACCACAAGCCGCCGATACGAGACGAGAGCCTAGCTGTAATGAAAACAAATTGCAGTCTTTGCTCCGAGCTTGGCTTACAGTGGCGGGGCTCAATCATACAACTTATTTGGGCGCGATTATTTTAGCTGTGCTCACTTCCACATCAGTTTCACAATTCTCTTGTACCGCACATACATGGGCTAATAGTAAGAAATGATTGTAGTTTTGGCCAAAACTATTTCTGGACTGTGTTATGCAGAAACTAGTCAACCATGAAGGTGTCCGTTGTTCATATGAAAATTGCACAAATCTTAGAGGGCCTGTCAACACCAACCAGAGCCAACATTTAATAGCTAAGATTGGAAGGTAAGGATTAGTTGAGAGAGTTTTTCAAAATTTTGTTCCAATTATGATCGGCAGCGAATACTGTTTTTGCAGTATTCGCCAAACACAGCCAAACGTCATTGGAGTCAATGTAAGTAGAAATGATCGAATATGTTCGGAACCGGTCATGAAACATAAATTCGACACAAATAGGCTACCAATATGGCACAAATATGGCAATTCAGATTTGGCGACCGCTTCTGAACATATTCACTTAACTCTGCTAAGGATAACTGATGACAATTAGCAATATGGAACTTTTTTAAATGTTTTGGACATGCCAACAACCAAAAAGCAACTTTATCTATGAAAAACATCATTAGTATGTTATATTACCTATTGGTTTTCAAAGTATCAAGTTATGAGTGAACCTTAGTCACCAGTAGAGATTAACAACTCCGTACTAGTTGTTTGTTTGGTGGCATCCATTCGTGTCCTCTGTGATGGACAGTCCTCACTTTTGAGCCATAAATCCTGAGTGCCTCTAGGCATAGCGGGATCATCTTTATTCTCATTTGCACAGGGAAACACAAGAAGCAATGGAATGAAGCTGAAAGGGAGAAGATACAGATTAGATATTAGAAAATACTTTTTGACAGTGATGGTGATCAATGAGTGGAACAGGCTGTCACAAGAGGTGGTGAGTTCTCCTCCAATGGAAGTCTTCAAACAAAGGCTGGATTGACGTCTGTCTGAGATGGTTTAGTGAATCCTGCATTGAGCAGGGGGTTGGACACGATGACCCTGAAGGGGTCTCTAACATTCTAGGATTCTATGACTAACAAAGCCATAATGTCGCAGTAGACCTAGTGACTAAGCCATAAGTGACTTCTTGGTGTTGCATGTCTTAGTAAGCACCTTGGGTATCCAGGTTGCCGGGCTGAGGATGTTGAGCACAGAGGACTGGAGTGGATGCCAGACCAGGGCATTGCCTAGTGTCATTACTGTATAAGACCACTTTTTTCTAATACATGTAGTGTCATACAGATTGACCACATCTCCATTGGAGACTTAGTCTAGACCCTTCGTCTGAGACCCCATCGTATATGATGGTGGAAGTAGTAGCCCATTGCTGGAATATCATGGCTCAGGGAGTTTTCATTCCAGTACCCCAATGTAACATCCAGTCTATTCAATGAGTTAAGGATATATTAACTTTTTGGGCAAATGCCTAGATAACATTATTTTTTAAATGTTCTGGGGTTTTTAAGTGAACAGATTGTGTTGACTAAAACAACACGTACAGGGTGGGCCATTTATACGGATACACCTAAATAAAATGGGAATGGTTGGTGATATCAACTTCCTGCTTTTGGCTCATTAGTATATGGGAGGGGGAAAACTTTTCAAGATGGGTGGTGACCATGGTGGCCATTTTGAAGTTGGCCATTTTGGATCCAACTTTATTTTTTCCAATGGGAAGAGGGTCATGAGACACATCAAACTTATTGAGAATTTCACAAGAAAAACAATGGTGTGCTTGGTTTTAACATAACTGTATTCTTTCATGAGTTATTTACAAGTTTATGACCACTTATAAAATGTTTTCAAAGTGCTGCCCATTGCGTTGGATTGTCAATGCAACCCTCTTCTCCCACTCTTGGCACACTAATAGCAACACCGCAGAAGAAATGCTAGCACAGGCTTCCAGTATCCATTGTTTCAGATGCTGCACATCTTGTATCTTCACAGCATAGACAATTGCCTTGAGAGGACACCAAAGATAAAAGTCTAAGGGGATCTGCAGCGCCCTAGGGTCCGTGTTGTTGCAGTAATATCATTCTCCTCTAGGGGGGAGTGATGTTACGTCTGAAGGCAATAAAGGAGATCACTTTACCAGGTATCACAAACCATGCAACACACTTCACACTCCAGTCCACCAGGGGGAGCTATGCTCCTTTTTATTAGGGCACTCTTCATAATTAGGTAAAACTAGTGGTCTGGATAGGAAGTTAGTCAGAAGCTGGCTGAGCTTCACTCAGTCAGTCCCTGTCAGGCAGACAGAGGGAAAGGAGGAACATCTAGCAGTTGCCGACAGGGTGGTCCCTGACAGGGGTGGGATCCTGCCAGAGGCCTAGACAGAAGGCCACGGATCTGCGCCTGCCTACCGATGCGGCAGCATCCTAAGAAAGAGACAAGAACAGCTAATTATATTGTAGAGGGTGAGAAACAGAGTCATAGGAAAAGGAGAGGAAACCAGAAGGAGTTCTGCCCTAAACAGGCTGCCTCCTTCTGAGGCCCAGGATCCGGTAGCCGGAACACTGAGGGAGCAATCATCTCAATGCCTTGCTCCAGAGACCGGCAGGACAGCTAATTCCACATTACTGATCTGACCTATACCCAGGAGGCACGGTGGCAACTTGTGGGGGACGGGGCGTGCTAGAGTCCCTGTAAAAAGCCCCAGGCCACCAGTCATATGGGATTGTTCCTATCCATCTGGGGGACAGAGAGAGACATAACATCTATAACATCTACAACAGTTGTGAGGACCTTACCGAGAAGCTCAGCAGGAAGGTACTACAACACCCAGGCGCTAGAGGAAGGCTACTGATTTCCACCTGGATAAGGGGACTCTGGATTTGCCTTCAAACCAGCCGGACTCTGCCTGCCCTGTGTTCTGGTGCTCTGGACTGTGGATGCTGAAGCCTTCAGTAAAGGTAAAGAGACTGAAACCTGGTGTCCTCGTTCTTCACTGCGCCTCACACCATCCACCATCTACACACTGGGAAGCCCTGGGGACATACTTTACCTGTGGGAAGGTATACCATCTAGCTGCCAAAACATCACCCCAGTGGACCCCTAAGCAGCGTCGGTCACCCTGACCGAATACCACAGGTGGCATCACGAACATTTCCCCTTTAAAGACCTTTCCCCCCTTTTACAATGGACCTCCCGAGGGCCACGAACCGGTTCAGCCACCGTGACATCCCCCTTGAAAACCAAAGGACCCGGTACCGAGTACCCCACTGCCCTACAGCGGCGATCCATATCAGATTGGGAGACCTTGGTGGCCATTCAACTGGGTGCTTTCAGCTGCCATAGATAAACCAGAAGATCTCCTGGATTTTCTTCTATTTTGCTATTTTTGCACTAATGCAGCACTTTATTTATGATTAGTGTTGAGCATTCCGATACTGCAAATATCGGGTATCGCCGATATTCGCTGTATCGGAATTCCGATACCGAGATCCGATACTTTTGCGATATCGGATACCGGAATCGGAAGTTCCTATAGTGCAATTATGCACTATAATGAAGTGTGGGCGGTGCGTGGGCAGAGACTGCGTGTGTGTGTTTGCGGGTGGTGTCTGTGCGTGACCGTGGGGCTCTGTGCATGTGTGCCGGGGCTCTGTGCGTGTGTGCCGGGGCTCTATGCGGGCTGCCGTGGCTCTGTGCGGGCTGCCGTGGCTCTGTATGGGCTGTCGTGACTCTGTGCGTGTGTGCCGGGGCTCTCTGCGTGTGTGCAGGCATCGTCTGATGGGGCTACAAGTCCCATCGGACGACGCCTGCTACACTGAGAGTGATTGACACATTAGCCAATGATGGGACAGTAGTAGTCCCATCATCCGACTAATGTGTTGAATGAAAAAGAAAAGAAAAACAAATTCTCCATACATACTCCATACATACATACTCCATACATACATACATACTACATACATACATACTACATACTCCATACATACTCCATACATACTACATACATACTGTAGCGTGGCTAAAGGTTGGATAGTCAACGGGAGGTATGTATCACAGAGAAGGCTTGTTGCTGTGATGTGACCCAGAGTGTTTTCTGTAATGCACATAAAGCAATAAGAAATTGTTTAGTATGTTTGGGTCCGGGGTACGGGTAGCTATGAGAGATGGGAGGGTCTGGCTACCCATATACCTTACCCCTGGGTAAGGGGCATAACCATGCCTATCTGTTTGGTTCAGGACCTGTGGTGATGTCACAACCACATGTCTAATCATGTGGTGGGTTCCTGGGTGTGGTTACACCTATGTAAAGAGGTGTGTGTAGCACATGGAGTGAGAGTGTGTTTGGGAGTCTGCAAGAGTGGACACACTTTCATGTGTCCTGGCTGGACACTGCAGAGTGGCCTGTGTGTTGGACGGTTCCAAGTGGGGACAGACGTTCTGGAAGCACACAGAGACCATATTTAGGCTGGAGAGCCTACGTGCTGGACATGGCACAGCCTGTATGCCTACAGGTCTGAGAGAGAGCGGAGCTCTAATATGGACATTGAGGATTCAACTCTCTGAAGTAAGACTGTTTACCTGTTGTTCCTGTTGCTAAATGGTTTATGGAGTGAATAAACCTACATGAACGCTGAAGAGAATGTGCCTCCTGTTTCCTCCTATGCATCCGAGCGAGTACAATCCCTACAATTGGTGGAGAATGCGGCAGCGATCCAAGGAGCACATGTTGCAGCGATGGCTGGTCTGAGCCAGAAGAGTGGACGGTCTTGATAACCGTGAGTAATGCTGATCGGGATCAGTGAGAACTGCAGTTTATGGATACCTCTGAGGAGAAGAGGGATCCGGGAACCTGTGTGGCCGGCACCAACAGGTAACGGACAGGTGTCCGTGTGTACTGACCGGGGTCAGAGTGGAAGAAAATAGAGACAGTGCGTCTGGGCATCTCTAAGGCTGAGGGGTGTCCAGGAGCCCGTGAAGTTGCCAACGGGTGACGGTCTGAAAACCGTGTATTATGCTGGTCGGGATCAGTGAGAAACTATTTTTGGGCTGTGTTAAAGCCGGGTGTGTAACAGACCGGAGTCTGTGCGGCACTGACCGGGGTCAGTAAAAGACTGTGTTTTTTTTTCTGTGAAGCACGTGTGCAAGTGCTTGCTGTGGACCGGCGAGTCCATGTATTTCTTTTTTTTCTTCTGTGATCGACTTGCTGTGGCTCAGCGGGGCCACGAAGACTGAAGGCGTCTGGCGGTAACTCGGCGGGGTTACGAAGTTTTGCTGTGGATCGGCGAATCCACGAAGTCCGCGGTGCAGAGCCTTGTGAAGTGCAGTTGCAGCAAAGAAAAAAAAAAAAGACATTGCTGGTTTAGTGTGCAGACTCTTAAAGGGCCAGAGTCACATTGGTGTGCTGTGCAAACTGGGGCCTGAGAGTACTGTGGGAAGTCCACAGGGTGTACCCCAGAATGGGGTGGTGTCCCTAAAAAGTGGGTGGAGTCCCAAAAACAGAGCGGTGCCCAAATAATTATGGTTGGCCAAAAAGGGGCTGCATCTCAAAAGGGGTAGTTGCCCAAAAGGGGGTGGAGTCCCTAAAAGGGGCGGTGGCCCTAAAGGAGAAAATGGTCCACAAGGGGGCGGTAACCCAAAAGGGGGTGGAATCCAAAAAGGGGGTGGGGACCCACATAGGGGTGGTGGCCCAAAAAGGGGTGGCGGTGAATGCACTGATGGACTGTTGCCGGATTCAGTGTTTGAACAGCACATGTTCAGAATATTGTACTGACTTTTCATCTGGCAAGATGACACAGAGCTGTTCTGTAGAAGTCAATAGAGTGTGCGCGACTGGATCTCTGGACTCGGGGATCCTGGTGACGCTGGTGAGCGCCACACTCCCTGTCTATCTGATTCCCGGAAGGAAGATGGAAGTCCACTGCGTTCATGGGGTCGCTAGGGATTTTCCGGTGTCCAGGGTAATCATTGAGACGCCCACGATTATTGCCAGCCATGATGTACCTGTAGTCCCAGACTTGCCATTCCCTGTTGTAATAGGCCAGGACTTTGAAAGGTTTTGGGACTTGTGGGAGGAAAGGGGAGTGTCTGATTGCTCAGAACAGAGTCGGAATGACTCTAAGGGAGCCCCACCACAACAGGCGGCTGTAGTGATTCCGGATTGTGTGATTTGTGAAAAGGAGATAGCGACACCTAAGGTCGATTGTCCAGAGTTCCGGGTGACTGGAAGAAAGTGTGGGTCTGACACGTGTTTAAATGGGGAATTGCTGTTCCAGGATGACAGAGTGAGAGGGGGTGACTCCTATTCAGACTGTGACTCGAGCACAAAGGGAAAGGAGTGCAGTAAGGAGGAGCCGAGTAAAAATCACAGATCTTCATCACGTCGCGGGGGCCGCAGAAAGGTGGGACAAGTTATACCCTCTGAGAAGAAAGATGATGAGGAAGAGACAGGGTCAGGTGCAGATAACATTATTGTCCTTGATGAGGGGGTCACTTTATCTCTGACAAACCTTAGCACTGAGGTAGTTAGTGTCGGGCTGGGGTTAGAACAGATCTGTAGTAGACCCACATCTGCAATGCCCGGAAAGACTGAACTGGCTCAGTATGATGAAGTACCTGATGCTGAAGAGATGGAGAACTCTGAAGTTACCAAGAGTCCAGAGGTACTGAACAGTAAACAGACAGAGAGCCCAGGAGAGACCATCAGGGCTGCCACTAGAAATTTCGGGGCCCCATACTGGCAAAATTTTCGGGGCCCCCTTGAGACTCCGCCCAGGCTCCACCCCAGCCCCGCCTCCAGGCTCCACCCCTCAAACTGTCCACAGTCCCATCGCTCTCTCTTGGAAAATCTCCATTTCTCACCTATCACACATTAACAGTTCCCATCACCAGATCACACATATAGCCGGCAGCTTTTGTTTTGGCCAAAAGATTTTTTAAGCCGCCACCAGAACACGGTAGACACTTTTGGCCGGGCCCTACTGTACTGTAACCTACTAAATATTTGTTAAAATATGCAATATAATTTAGGTATATTTTTATTTATTTTTCAATTTTTAAAATGACCTATAATACTACATACAAGGAACAAATACCACAGCACTATGACCAGATGACATATTACCACCACAGTGATCGAATAATATAAAATACAAGGAACAAATACCACAACACCATGACCAGACCGCATATTACCACCACATAGTGACTGAATACTACAATACTGATCAGTAATAAAAAAAAAAAAAACCACAATACTATCACCATCAGTGCCATTATACACAGGAGATCTGTAATTAGTAAGCAGTGTCTACAGGTAATACAGTGATCACCGGTGACATTATACACAGGAGCTCTGTATATAGTATACAGTGTATAGTGTCAGTGTATAGTTAACAATGACTCACCAGTGACGTCTCTAGGTCAAGTCCTTCATCTTTCATCCAGCACAGACCGCCATCATTTCTTCCAGCCAGGACTCGTCTCTGCAGGAAATAACACAGTTATCTCGAGTTCCACTTGCAGAATACATTACTTAATTTTCACAGCCTCTACATTACACCACATAAAGAAGGTGACATAGTATCACTCTGCACAGTAACAGGACCTCCCCCCATTTAAAACAGTATACTCAAAAAATAAAATAAATACATCACTGCAATAATAATATCCCTTAATTAGCCCCTATGGTAATATTCGCCATCCTAGCCCCCGTGTGTCTCATTGCAGGCTCCAGCCATATGTTCTCCCATCCTGCCCTCATGAGTATCCATTCTGCCCCATATGATCTCCCCATCCTGCCCCATCTGTCTCCATCGTATCCATCCTGCCCCATCTGTCTCCAATCCTGCCCCATCTGTCTCCATTCTGCCCCATCTGATTCCAATCCTGCCCCATCTGTGTCCAGCACTCTGCCCCATCTGTGTCCAGCACTCTGCCCCATCTGTGTCCAGCACTCTGCCCCATCTGTGTCCAATCCTGCCCCATCTGTGTCCAGCACTCTGCCCCATCTGTGTCCAGCACTCTGCCCCATCTGTGTCCAATCCTGCCCCATCTGTGTCCAGCACTCTGTCCCATCTGTGTCCAATCCTGCCCCATCTGTGTCCAGCACTCTGCCCCATCTGTGTCCAATCCTGCCCCATCTGTGTCCAGCACTCTGCCCCATCTGTGTCCAATCCTGCCCCATCTGTGTCCAGCACTCTGCCCCGTCTGTGTCCAATCCTGCCCCATCTGTGTCCAATCCTGCCCCATCTGTGTCCAGCACTCTGCCCCATCTGTGTCCAATCCTGCCCCATCTGTGTCCAGCACTCTGCCCCATCTGTGTCCAATCCTGCCCCATCTGTGTCCAGCACTCTGCCCCATCTGTGTCCAGCATATCTGCCCCATCTGTGTCCAGCACTCTGCCCCATCTGTGTCCAGCACTCTGCCCCATCTGTGTCCAATCCTGCCCCATCTGTGTCCAGCACTCTGCCCCATCTGTGTCCAATCCTGCCCCATCTGTGTCCAGCACTCTGCCCCATCTGTGTCCAATCCTGCCCCATCTGTGTCCAGCACTCTGCCCCATCTCTGTCCAGCACTCTGCCCAGCACTCTGCCCCATCTCTTCCCAGCACTCTGCCCCATCTCTTCCCAGCACTCTGCCCCATCTCTTCCCAGCACTCTGCCCCATCTCTTCCCAGCACTCTGCCCCATCTCTGTCCAGCACTCTGCCCCATCTCTTCCCAGCACTCTGCCCCATCTTTTCCCAGCGCTCTGCCCCATCTCTTCCCAGTGCTCTGCCCCATCTCTTCCCAGCGCTCTGCCCCATCTCTGTCCAGCACTCTGCCCCATCTCTGTCCAGCACTCTGCCCCATCTCTGTCCAGCACTCTGCCCCATCTCTGTCCAGCACTCTGCCCCATCCCTGTCCAGCACTCTGCCCAGCACTCTGCCCCATCTCTGTCCAGCACTCTGCCCAGCACTCTGCCCCATCTCTGTCCAGCACTCTGCCCAGCACTCTGCCCCATCTCTGTCCAGCACTCTGCCCAGCACTCTGCCCCATCTCTTCCCAGCACTCTGCCCCATCTCTTCCCAGCACTCTGCCCCATCTCTGTCCAGCACTCTGCCCCATCTCTGTCCAGCACTCTGCCCCATCTCTGTCCAGCACTCTGCCCCATCTCTGTCCAGCACTCTGCCCAGCACTCTGCCCCATCTCTTCCCAGCACTCTGCCCCATCTCTGTCCAGCGTTTTGCCCCTGTGTCCAGCGTTCTTCCCTGGGCCCCCGGATCGCCGCTCTCAAAAAAAAAAAAAAAAAAGAAGTTCTTCTTACCTGCCGCGCTCCTGCGGCGGGCGAAGTCTCCACGCAGCTGCAGCGTGCATGCACTCGCCGGCGACTGACAATGATGTCAAACGCCGGCGACATGCACGCACGCTGCGGCTGACGTCAGCGCCTGCCAGCCTCAGATTGGCTGGCGGCGCCGCGGCTGTTAATCAGCTGCAGTGTCGGCGCTAAGGGCCCGGTTCAGCCTGCGGCTGCCGGTAGGGGCCCGGTGAGCAGATAAGACGGGGCCCTGATGGCGGCCCTGGAGACCATAGAGGTGGTTGCGGAAACAGGTGGAACTCTGAAGAGGCAGAGTGTGGGTGGACAAGAGCCCCCGTTTGAAAGTTTAATTAAAGAACTGGTGGTGCAACATGTGCTGGCCAAAAGAGAGCAGGACCATAACATAGAGCTGCTTAAAGAAACTGTTGAACAAGAAAGGGTCCTGAGGCAAGCAATTGAGCACAAAGTGGGTGACCTAGAGAAGGAGGTCGTTGAACTCGGAGGTCATCTATCAGTGTGTCGGGCCATAAATAGGGCCATATTGAAAGATATGGATGTGCTCAGAATGGCTCAAGAAAAGCATCAGCAGGAGCTTCTCCAGAGAGAGGAGGAACGTCGCTGCCTGGCAGAGGAGTTGCCAATACCCATCTTGGCGAAGGCTCAAGCAGAAGAAAAGACTGGGGAAGAGTTAGTGCTTAAGGCGGAACAAGATAGTCACCCGGTTGTGGCAGATGTCCGTGAAGATGAGACCCCGCTTTTCAAGAGCATAATAGAAGTACCCGAAGACATGAGAGAAGCGTGCGCCAGGAAGGGTGTGCATGAAGCATTTAGAAAGGCAGTAGAGGCTTGTAGTGTGCACTGGGCGCCTGAGACTCAGCAATTGGTCATACTGTCGACTAGGGAAGTCACAGGGAAGCGGGTGGCTGTCCTGACGGATATGCACCTACACTGCCTCCGTACAAAGCAGAAGATCATTTTGAAGAATGATGAAGCCGTTCGACGTTTGAAGCGTGAAAGGAAAGCTCTTAGTCGGCTGGGCTTAGTGGAAGACACAGTCCAAGTACCTAAAGGTCTGGTGGGGAAAGTCATCGGAAGATTTGGTAAGGTGATGCAAGAGATGGTGAATAGGTCCGGTGTTATGAGAGTGAGCATTTCGGCTGATGATGAAGCCCAGGTTGTGGGTGAAGATGGGATGGTTCCATTCCTTGTCGTTGGATCCATGGAGAGCCTTGGGAATATCCAAATGCTCCTGGCGTATCGTGTGGCATACCTGAAACAGATAGAGCAGCTAAGACGTGAGAGGGAGCAGATCAATATAGAGCTGCAAGGATTGGCAAACAGGTTGCCACCACCTTCAACTCGTGGTCTAGAGAGGCAAAGAGGTGCTCTAAAGCCTGGAAGTCCTCAAGCTGAAGTTAACAGAGAATATAGACGTAAAGAGAAGAGCTGCTCTCCGAAGAAAGACAATAGGAGAGTGTTATGAACAGGTAATTCAGAACCACAATGGACCTTGAAGTTCAGAGCACACAAAGTGACCTGACATTTACCAAAAACATATGACGAGCTCTGAGACGTGGAAACTCTGCTGACCGCAATCCCTAATCCTATCACACCACACTAGAGGTAGCCGTGGATTGCGCCTAACTCTCCCTATGCAACTCGGCACAGCCTGAGAAACTAACTAGCCCTGAAGATAGAAAAATAAGCCTACCTTGCCTCAGAGAAATTCCCCAAAGGAAAAGGCAGCCCCCCACATATAATGACTGTGAGTAAAGATGAAATACAAACACAGATATGAAATAGATTTAGCAAAGTGAGGCCCGACTTACTGAATAGACCGAGGATAGGAAAGATAGCTTTGCGGTCAACACAAAAACCTACAAACAACCACGCAGAGGGGCAAAAAGACCCTCCGCACCGACTAACGGTATGGAGGTGCTCCCTCTGCGTCTCAGAGCTTCCAGCAAGCAAGAAAAACCAATATAGCAAGCTGGACAGAAAATATAGCAAACAAAAATAACATAAGCAGAACTTAGCTTATGCAGGATAGACAGGCCACAGGAACGATCCAGGAGGAAGCAAGACCAATACTAGAACATTGACTGGAGGCCAGGATCAAAGCACCAGGTGGAGTTAAATAGAGCAGCACCTAACGACTTAACCTCATCACCTGAGGAAGGAAACTCAGAAGCCGCAGTACCACTCTCATCCACCAAAGGAAGCTTATAGACAGAACCAGCCGCAGTACCACTCACGACCACAGGAGGGAGCTTGGCCACAGAATTCACAACAGGAGAGATCAACGACCGAGAGAGAACCGAATGTGGTCAGATGGAAGAGTTAGGCCGGCGTCACACACAGCGTAAAACAATACGGTCCGTATATTACGGCCGTAATACGCTGAAAAGTCCCGAAAAAAGTGGTCCGTAGCTCCTCCGTAGGCAGGGTGTGTCAGCGTTTTTTGCGCATGGCATCCTCCGTATGTAATCCGTATGGCATCCGTACTGCGTGGTTTTCTCGCAGGCTAGCAAAACCAACATACCGCTATAGAAGTGATCCATGTGTCCCAAAAAGAAAAGAAAATATATATATACTGTCTATATATATATATATATATATATATATATATATATATATATATATATATGTCAGTAGACACATATATTAGAGAGAAAAGCCGGTAATTCAGTGCGGTGTACAGTAAAATCACACTGACAGCTTACAGTAGAATAAATGTGTACACATAGAATAGGTATATATATATATATATATATATATATGTCAGTGAGACACATATATGTATATATATTAATATTTATTCCAGCGCTAGACAGCTTGAAAGCCGGTAATTCAATTACCGGCTTTTTCCTTCTCCTTCCTAAAACCCGACATGATTTGAGACATGGTTTACATACAGTAAACCATGTCTTCTCTCCATTTTTTTTGCAGATTCCACACTACTAATGTCAGTAGTGTGTATCTGCAAAATTTGGCCGTTCTAGCTCTTAAAATAAAGGGTTAAATGGCGGAAAAAATTGGCGTGGGCTCCCGCGCAATTTTCTCCGCCAGAGTAGTAAAGCCAGTGACTGAGGGCAGATATTAATAGCCTGGAGAGGGTCCACGGTTATTGGCCCCCCCCTGGCTAAAAATATCTGCCCCCAGCCACCCCAGAAAAGGCACATCTGGAAGATGCGCCTATTCTGGCACTTGGCCACTCTCTTCCCATTCCCGTGTAGTGGTGGGATATGGGGTAATGAAGGGTTAATGCCACCTTGCTATTGTAAGGTGACATTAAGCCTAATTAATAATGGAGAGGCGTCAATTATGACACCTATCCATTATTAATCCAATACTAGTAAAGGGTTAAATAAAACACAAACACATTTTTTAAAATTATTTTAATGAAATAAAAACAATGGTTGTTGCAGTATTTTATTCAACGCCCAATCCAGTCACTGAAGACCCTCGTTCTGTGAGTAAAAAAACATAATAAACCAACAATATACTTACCCTCCGCAGATCTGTAACGTCCAACGATGTAAATCCTTCTGAAGGGGTTAAAACATTTTGCAGCAAGGAGCTGTGCTAATGCAGGCTGCTCCTCGCTGCAAAACCCCAGGGAATGAGGCTAAAAATAGATCAATGATCTATATTTAGCTTCATTTGCGGTGAGGCGCCCTCTGCTGGCTGTTCATAGATCGTGGGAAATTACCTAGAAAGCCAGGGAGCTTTCTAGGTAATTTCCCACGATCTATGAACAGCCAGCTATCATCTATTGATCTATTTTTAGCCTCATTCCCTGGGGTTTTGCAGCGAGGAGCAGCCTGCATTAGCACAGCTCCTTGCTGCAAAATGTTTTAACCCCTTCAGAAGGATTTACATCGTTGGACGTTACAGATCTGCGGAGGGTAAGTATATTGTTGGTTTATTATGTTTTTTTACTCACAGAACGAGGGTCTTCAGTGACTGGATTGGGCGTTGAATAAAATACTGCAACAACCATTGTTTTTATTTCATTAAAATAATTTAAAAAAATGTGTTTGTGTTTTATTTAACCCTTTACTAGTATTGGATTAATAATGGATAGGTGTCATAATTGACGCCTCTCCATTATTAATTAGGCTTAATGTCACCTTACAATAGCAAGGTGGCATTAACCCTTCATTACCCCATATCCCACCGCTACACGGGAATGGGAAGAGAGTGGCCAAGTGCCAGAATAGGCGCATCTTCCAGATGTGCCTTTTCTGGGGTGGCTGGGGGCAGATATTTTTAGCCAGGGGGGGGCCAATAACCGTGGACCCTCTCCAGGCTATTAATATCTGCCCTCAGTCACTGGCTTTACTACTCTGGCGGAGAAAATTGCGCGGGAGCCCACGCCAATTTTTTCCGCCATTTAACCCTTTATTTTAAGAGCTAGAACGGCCAAATTTTGCAGATACACACTACTGACATTAGTAGTGTGGAATCTGCAAAAAAAATGGAGAGAAGACATGGTTTACTGTATGTAAACCATGTCTCAAATCATGTCGGGTTTTAGGAAGGAGAAGGAAAAAGCCGGTAATTGAATTACCGGCTTTCAAGCTGTATAGCGCTGGAATAAATATTAATATATATACATATATGTGTCTCACTGACATATATATATATATATATATACCTATTCTATGTGTACACATTTATTCTACCTATTCTTCTGTAAGCTGTCAGTGTGATTTTACTGTACACCGCACTGAATTACCGGCTTTTCTCTCTAACAGCGCTGCGTATTTCTCGCAAGTCACACTGCTTGTCCGTGTGTAATCCGTATTTTTCACGCTTCCATAGACTTTCATTGGCGTATTTCTTGCGCAGTACGGTGACAAACACAGCATGCTGCGATTTTGTACGGCCGTAGAAAGCCGTATAATACTGATCAGTAAAATACGGCAAATAGGAGCAGGGGCATAGAGAATAATTGTGCCGTATTTTTTGCGAGTTTTACGGACGTAGATTCTGCGCTCTTACGTCCGTAAAACTCGCATGTGTGACGGCGGCCTTAGAAGTAGTGACTCCTCAGTTAGTTCAGGACTCAGTGACCTAAGCGGGAGATCCTATAGCAGACGAGATGACAAGGGGTCATCGTTATCAAAGGATGTGACGGAAAGGGATGACGAATGCCGACGAAAGGGTTCAATAACAGGCTCTGACTTAGACAGATGGTTTGACTGTCAGGGACGACTGAGAGGGGTCTCTAGTCGGTTTAGGACAAGTGCCAAGCCCCACGGCTTTAGGCAGAGGGAGGAGGTATGTAGCGTGGCTAAAGGTTGGATAGTCAACGGGAGGTATGTATCACAGAGAAGGCTTGTTGCTGTGATGTGACCCGGAGTGTTTTCTGTAATGCACATAAAGCAATAAGAAATTGTTTAGTATGTTTGGGTCCGGGTTACGGGTAGCAATGAGAGATGGGAGGGTCTGGCTACCCATATACCTTACCCCTGGGTAAGGGGCATAACCATGCCTATCCATATAGTAACGAAGAAAATGTGGCACTCACCCAGAAGAACTGCTAAATTAGTTTTCTAATTCCTGGACCCGTTGAAGCGCATTTGCGCGAAACGATCGTCGTCCTTTTTTCCTTCTCCCCGCACCATCACCCGATCCCAGCCGCCTCTCCAAAAATGTTTTGTTTTACCGCATGATGAATAAAGAAAACTAATTTAGCAGTTCTTCTGGGTGAGTGCCACATTTTCTTCGTTACTATATGGACTGGACTTGGTTTTTTTCTTGTGAAGCACCCCCGTATCCTGCTTTATTTGTGCTTGCTGCATGACTCCCGTGGAGACACTGTGCTTCCTCGTTGTGAAGAGTTAGTGCATTTTGAGCCTGGTGCCGCCTACATACTCTTTTCTATTGTCTGTATAACCATGCCTATCTATGTTTGGTTCAGGACCTGTGGTGATGTCACAACCACATGTCTAATCATGTGGTGGGTTCCTGGGTGTGGTTACACCTATGTAAAGAGGTGTGTGTAGCACATGGAGTGAGAGTGTGTTTGGGAGTCTGCAAGAGTGGACACACTTCCATGTGTCCTGGCTGGACACTGCAGAGTGGCCTGTGTGTTGGACGGTTCCAAGTGGGGACAGACGTTCTGGAAGCACACAGAGACCATATTTAGGCTGGAGAGCCTACGTGCTGGACATGGCACAGCCTGTATGCCTACAGGTCTGAGAGAGAGCGGAGCTCTAATATGAACATTGAGGATTCAACTGTCTGAAGTAAGACTGTTTACCTGTTGTTCCTGTTGCTAAATGGTTTATGGAGTGAATAAACCTACATGAACGCTGAAGAGAATGTGCCTCCTGTTTCCTCCTATGCCTCCGAGCGAGTACAATCCCTACAATACATACAACATACATACATACATACAACATACTACACACATACATACTACACACATACATACTACACACATACATACTACACACATACATACATACTACACACATACATACATACTACACACATACATACATACTACACACATACATACATACATACTACACACATACATACATACATACTACACACATACATACTATATACATACTACATACATACTACATACATACTACATACATACATACTCCATAGATACATACTACATACATACAACATACTACATACATACATACTACATGCAACATACAGTGCTGGAATTGGCGCGTCTTACAGATGCGCCTTTTCTGGGGCGGCTGCGGACTGGTATTTGTAGCCAGGGGGGCCAATATCCATGGCCCCTCTCTAGGCTATGAATATCAGCCCGCAGCTGTCTGCGTAGCCTTTCTGGCTATAAAATATAGGGGGGCCCCACGTAATGTTTTTGGGGGGTCCCCCTATTTTAATAGCCAGTAAAGGCTACGCAGACAGCTGCGGGCTGATATTTATAGCAGGCTACAAATATTGGCCCCCAGCCGTCGGCCTTCCCCTTCAGCACCAAAAACTGCACCAAAACCAGCATAAAAAACCGCACCAAAAACTGCATGTCGTGTTTTGGCGGACCGTCGGCACGAAAAAACGTTCAAGTGAACTTTTTTGTCCGTCACATCCGCCATTTTCTACCACGCATGCGTGGCAGAAACTCCGCCCCCTCCTCCCCGTACTTCAGAATGGGCAGCGGATGCGTTGAAAAACTGCATCCGCTGACCATGTCGTGCACAAATTTCACAACGTGCGTCGGTACGTCGCAAGTGTGAAAGAGACTTTTATGAGCGTTGAATTTAAAAAAACAAAAAAAAAACAGAAAAAAACGGCGTGGGCTCCCGTGCAATTTTCTGCGCCAGAGGGGGAAAGCCGACGGCCGGGGGCCAATATTTGTAGCCTGCTATGAATATCAGCCCGCAGCTGTCTGCGTAGCCTTTACTGGCTATTAAAATAGGGGGACCCCCCAAAAAATGACGTGGGGTCCCCCTATATTTTATAGCCAGAATGGCTACGCAGACAGCTGCGGGCTGATATTCATAGCCTAGAGAGGGGCCATGGATATTGCCAACCCCCCCCCCCCCGGCTACAAATAACAGTCTGCAGCCACCCCAGAAATGGCGTATCTGTAAGATGCATCAATTCCTGCACTTAGCCCCTCTCTTCCCACTCCCGTGTAGTGGTGGGATATGGGGTAATAAGGGGTTAATGTCACCTTGCTATTGTAAGGTGACATTAAGCCGGATTAATAACGGAGAGGAGTCAATAAGACGCTTATCCATTATTAATCCAATAGTATGAAAGGGTTAATAAAACATGTACACATTAGGAAAAAAGTATTTTAATATTCTTCATTTAACCATACTTACCATACTTCAGCGCCTGCAAAAAACGTAAAATAATAAACCGTATACTGCCTGTCCGCCGTAGTCCAATTAATAACGAGTGTCCCACGACGATCTCCCCTATAGAACAGTGACATCGGGTGATGTCACTGCTCTATAGGACCCTCAGTGACACACTGACAGGAGACAATGGCTCCAGCAGTGCATCACTGAGGTTACTAAAGTTCAAAGTCTCACTTTACGGCAATTGCTGCCTGGGAAAATGTCTCACCCAGCAATGCCATAAGTCAGACTAGGGACTATTTTTTTACAGCGGTGGAGGAATACCTTCCTCCCATCATTGTGTTTCTGGGGCCCCTGGAGAGCGGTCGCATCAGCTGTTGCTGCTGTTCTCCACGGGAGATCGTCATGGGACACTCGTGGATTTCTGCGGACAGGGAGTATATTGGTTGTTTGTTATTTTAATCTTTTTTACAGGTTGACACTGGCTTCGGGGAACAAAGTGACAAGTAATGGTGAGTATGAACTCTATGTTTAATGTACTGTATGACTTTATGTATGTACTGTATGGAGTATGTATGGAGTATATATGGAGTATTCTTTTTTTTTCATTCAACACATTAGCCAGATGATGGGACTACTACTGTCCCATCTTTGGCTAATGTGTCAATCACTGTCAGTGTAGCAGGCATTGTCCAATGGGACTTGTAGTCCCATTGGACGATGCCTGCACACATGCACAGAGCCCCAGCACGCCGCATAGAGCCCCGGCACGCCCGCATAGAGCCCGGGCAGCCCGCATAGAGCCCCGCTAGGCCCGCACAGAGCCCCGGTATGCACGTACAGATCCCTGGCAGGCCCACACAGACACCGCCCGCACACAGACACTCAGTGTCCGCCCACGCACCGCCCACACTCTTCCCCCTCCGGAACAGCATATAGAAGGACAGAAAGGGCTTATTTACGTTCCGATATTTGTGTCCCATTGACTTGCATTGGTATCGGGTATCGGTATCGGCGATATGCGATATTTTTTGGATATCGGCCGATACAATCCAATACAGTTACTTCTGGGTATCGGAAGGTATCGCTCAACACTATTTATGATCTATCACACGTTCTTCCATATCTTGCATTAATTTTCTTCAATTGATTTATTATATTCCTAACATTAGTCATGTATATCTATATATGTGGTTATACATCTTTGATTAGCATCCTCATGCTGGTTGTCTTTCCTCTCCCCCTCCCCATATATCATATTAATCATCTTGATTTAATAAAGTTTGATGTTTGATAATAATTGGCCTATTTTCAGTTGTTCCTTTGTTGGTTTCTCAGTCTTAATGAGTGCAATATACCAAATTCATTAGGAGGCTCACGTCACTTAATGAATCCGGTGCATCTTCTGAGTGCTGTGAACGTCACCAGAAATGTTACTCCAGTCATTGACTGGAGTAACATTTCTGGCACACAAAATGCTATAATCTTTAGTGAATTGGTTGGGCATGCCAAAATCCAATCCAGCTCCAGCTCCTTCTCAGTTCTGCCCATTTCGGTGGACCAGCTGCCATCTGGAGTGAAAATACCAAAGGTCTTAACTTTTTAGTACAATTTTGGGTTGCACATAAGTTTTGCTACTTTTTTCAAAGCTTTTCTGACATTAAAGCTTTGACGAACCGGCCGAACAATTTGTAAAATGATTTGCAAGTTGTCTATTTATCAGATCATGCATTAAATGAGTTTACATTGGTTGAATGTACGATGACCATTGAATACCTGTTTGCATCGTTATACAATTTATATAATTAATGAATCCATGACAAATCCTGGCTACTATTTCTATCTCCATAAAGAGGAATAAGTTGCGTTCTTTTGGCTGAGGACGTTATTGTTGGGTTTAAATTATGTTGCCACACTCTCCTCCCTTTGCAGGGTGTGCGCGCCATACACTTGTATTTACTTGTCACTGCCAATTTTGCTCTTTCTCTTTGATTTATAGCAATCGCATTCTTTTGATGATTCATTTTTATGAGCAAGAAACTGGATCCCGCTAAGTATATGCCCAGTGACTGTTATTATCCAATTACAAAACTGTGTGCAGAATTGGTCATGTATCTCTCTATAACAGCACACATGACCCTAAGCATCGCGGCTCTGAAAATCCAATTTATGTGATGCTGTAAAGCAGGTCTTTAATAAAAACCCATTGGTTATCCAGCATTAATGCCACACAGAGCGAAAACTGCAGCCAAAGAAACATTTGCTAGTCCACTCACTGATCAGACTTTTTAGACTGTAAAGTAGCAGATTAACAAGATGAAAAGTGGTGAATAAGTCTATAAGATATTTCTTTAGCTTTAGAGCTTATTAATCAGCAATAATGTTCCAAAGGAAACTGCCACATTGAACATTGGGTCCTATCTATAAGCCAAAGTGTTGTAGAGCAGGAATAGATGAATGGATTGAAATAAAATGTTGTGTGAATTGATTCTATATAATGTATAATTATTGCTATAAATACCTGCTCCTTCTATGCTTAGAAATCTAGTAGGCGCAATCCAGAAAGCTGGTGCAGCATGAGAAAAGTTTTGAAGATGGGAATGAGAGAATATTTTCTTTAGTGCTGAGCTTCTCAGACTGTGAGGCAGCCTCGGCTTCCTGACAAGATACTTGACATAACACCAGAGCATCTTGAAACCAGTTATAATTTTATTTACTTCTTCCAATATGAAGATATAATACTTACATCCCCATTTCCCAAAAATGTTTGGATGCTGTATAAAATGTAAAGAAAACAAAAATACAATGATTTGGAAATCTTTTAGCCATATTTTATTCTCAGCAGAATGTAGAACACATTAACCTGGAGGATTCTGTCTTGATAACTCACAGATCACAAAGCAGTCAACCATTGAGTTACAGCACTGCACTTCTGCTGCTTTTCAGGAAAATTGTTAACACTGTGGTACCTCTGTCACATCACCGGCTGTTCTGCTTCCCTTGCCAGAGTAAGGGCAGTGTTCACTAACTCTATCTCAGTGGCACTGCTGGCTGTACACTTGCATTCCCTAGTTGTTAACTCCATAATAACCAGAGTGATGATCCAGCACCACGAGCTGTTTATATAAAACATTATATATATATATATATATATATATATATATATTTATTTATTTTTTTATTTTTTATCTTTTTTGAACAGGGTATACAACAGCAATCTGATTGCACCATGAGCCTACCCACCAACACGATGTGAAAAAACACATTGATAAGACACATTGGGTGAGTGTTTGGCTTTTTCAATACAAACAGCAGGAATCAACCATCATATTAACAGGGGAACTTAGATCGGCTCGGAACATTAACCATATCAGGGTGGTGTTAATTATTCTCCACCCATTACAATATTAATAAGATATTTTTTTTTTATTCTGTTCAGATGGATAGCTAATTACTTTTTAAGTCCAATTAAATTACTGGACAATTCAGGCAAGTTATTAGAAACTAGTGTCAGGGACTACATATCCATGATCTGCACATCCTTTGTGTCCTTTTCTTTTTTTCTTTTTTTTTTTCTTTTTTAAATTAAATTTTCCTTCCGATAGTGTGGGAAAATAATCTTACTCTTGATTGCATGCCTATAGTATCCTGCGGGCCACAAGGGAATTTTTAATTTCCTTTTTTTAACCATTTAAGCTCTTAGAATTGTTTCTGAGAGGTTCATTGATTTTAAGCGATCGCATAATGAATATACCAGAATCTCTAAAAATGCGTGAATAATGTAATTTTAGTATTCTATAACATGAGTCTCTTGGCTCTGTATACAGATGCCAAGAAAACATTGAAGGGGAGGATGAGTAAGTGAGAAAATAACATTGCGGAGTTCTCTTCTGCATCTCAGAACCTTTAGAGATTCCGTTTATAAATGTGTTTTAGTAATATGGTTAGTGCTGCACTAAGAGATGGTGAGATGCTCTGGGCCCACTACAGGTATCGGAGCATACAGTCAATATCCTTATATCCCAATACCTGTAGTGGATCCAGAGTGTTGTATGTGACAAATGCTGCTGCCTTGATGATCTTCATGAGAATTGGCCAAATTTATTCGAAAGGAATTTTATTCTCCTCAAACATTGCAATTTTTTTTTATTCTGGAGAATACTGAACTTTCGTCATTCGCTCCACTCCAATTCAGTAAAATGAGTCCACTTCTGTTTGCTGTCTTGCTGAAGGGTAGAAGACCAGCAAGAGGTTTAAAAAAAAAATCATACTCTCCTTACTGCTCCGTGCCCACTTTAGTCCTCCGCATCTCCACCACACCGCACCTTTGGACCAGTGTGCACTCTAGATCAGGGCTTCATTGCGCATGCTTCAGGACCTACTCGTGGCTGGAACTAATGGTGTTGAGTATACACCCAGCCGGAGATTTGTGAAATGGTAGTGAGGAGGACTAAACATCGAGTAGGGAGTAGTGGGGGTGGCCGGAGAAGTGAGTGGGGAGATGAGTATGATTTTTTACAATTACTTTTTACATGTCATGCCGTGACGGTCTTCAATAAGGAAGGGGGACCCCAAACTGTCCCTTGAACTGGGACCCTAACTAGCCCTGTCCCGGGGATACTCTTAAAGGTAAAGGGGCCTTCGTCTCCAACCTTACTCTGTCACTGTTAATGTCCTAAGCTTTCCCCTCCCCCAGGAGGCCTGGGACAGATATGTTAAGGTACCGTCACATTTAGCGACGCTGCAGCGATCTAGACAACGATGCCGATCGCTGCAGCGTCGCTGTGTGGTCGCTGGAGAGCTGTCACACAGACAGCTCTCCAGCGACCAACTATGCGAAGTCCCCTGGTAACCAGGGTAAACATCGGGTTACTAAGCGCAGGGCCGCGCTTAGTAACCCAATGTTTACCCTGGTTACCAGTATAAATGTAAAAAAAACCAAACACTACATACTTACATTCCGGTGTCTGTCCCCGGCGCTGTGCTTTCCTGCACTGACTGTGAGCGCCGGCTGGCCGTAAAGCACAGCAGTGACGTCACCGCTGTAATCTGCTTTATGGCTGGCCGGTGCTGACAGTGCAGGGAAGCAGAACGCCGAGGGACGTGACAGACACCGGAATGTAAGTATGTAGTGTTTGTTTTTTTCTACATTTACACTGGTAACCAGGATAAACATCGGGTTACTAAGCGCTGCACTGCGCTTAGTAACCCGATGTTTACCCTGGTTACCAATGAAGACATCGCTGAATCGGCGTCACACGCCGATTCAGCGATGTCTGCGGGAGATCCAGCAACGAAATAAAGTTCTGGACTGTCTGCTCCGACCAACGATGTCACGGCAGGATCTAGATCGCTGCTGCGTGTCAAACACAACGATATCGCTATCCAGGACGCTGCAACGTCACGGATCGCTAGCGATATCGTTGTGAAGTTGGTCAGTGTGAAGGTACCTTTAGTGTATATACACATAATACAAACAGGGATAACAAAAAGCAACTTGCATACAAAACACTCACTAAGGGTAGAGACTAAAGAGGAATAAAGGGAAGGATAGGAAGGTACAAACCAAATGGGAATAGGATAATGGAGAAAGCATATACCCAAAAACAGTAGACAACAATCTCCAGCAGCAACTTCAAATTACAACTTCAGCACACCAACTCCAGCAAGCCAGGAAGTAAGCTTTCACAGGTGGGGATGAGAAGGTCTGGCCAGGTTCTACAGAAAGAGAAAACGAGCAGATCAGGAGCAGCTGTGAGATGAATCTGCATGTCTCTAACCAGCATACAAGGAATCGTTAACATCTTCAGCGACAAAGGAAATTAAGTCCATTTAATACGAGGAACAAAACACACAGGCAAAATGGAAGTCCTGCAATTCACAAAACGTAATGATCGCCTAACCCAAGATCTCCCAGGAGGACGTGGTACACTCAGGACAACATGTTACAGTTTACATAACCTAAAACAGAGTCCCAAATTACTGCTAGAAGTAGCAAATGCACTTTGCATCGGGAGCTTCAAGGACTTCTGTAAGCCTTCCAAATCTGTTCTGTGGAGCAGAAGAAATATGTTTTCTGTCAGTCTGATGGATACATTCTGGTTTTTGGATGCCCCTTATTTATACTGAGTATTGCTAATTTTTTAACAACAATTTGGAGAAGGACCTTCCTTGGTCCAGTAAGACTGTGACCCAGTTGAGCACAAATTGAAGTCTTCAAAGACACTGTTTTATGAGGATTGTCTGGAGGAACTAGAGTGGCCTGGATCAATTAAAGCAACAATTGTGAGCCAGACCGTCATCCAAATATCAGAACAAGCGTATTTTCCCAGTTTAAGGGACATTCTAGTTTTAAGGTCAAGGACAAACAGAGTCTTTACTCTTCTATATAGCTTGGATGAGGGAGGAAGGTTCTATTACACTCTTTAAAGTGGCCCAACTTTTTCAACACTGCTTGGAGATTTCCATTACTGGGAGACTCTGAGGCAATGCTATTAAAATCAGTCTCTCTATGGTGGGTGAAATTGTTAAAATCTCTTGAAAGGCTTGAATCTCTAGTGTAAATGTCCCCATACACATATGGACAAATTTGAACCCATCGAACGATCTTGTGTCTTTATCGGGAGAACAGTCATTCATCAATGATGTAGCAAAATAAAAGCAATTCGGGCCATGTTACTTTTTTTGCATGAAAAATTGACATTTTGGTCTTTGGAATGAGTCAGTAAGTGGTTGAAATGAACAATTGTTTATTTTGCGTAGGTCATCATCGATTGTTCACTATGATCATAATTGGCCATTTTGGGGGCCTTTAAGGGCATCTGTCAGTAGGCTCAACCCCAACTAAGCCATCTATATGGGCCTGCAGGTCATGGGAAACTGAATAAAATTATATGGATCCACATTTTACTTAATATGTAAATAAGCTGTTAAGATCTATGGGTCGAACATAGATCTCCCTGTGAATCTGCCTCCAGAGATTATTTTAAATTAATGGAGCTGTTAGCAGTATGAGCCATAAAAATTAGGAGAACAGAGTCAGTCATTACATGTCTCACACTGATAACAGCTCCTTTAGCTCTGGAGGCAGATTCTCAGGGAGATCTGTGTCCGGCCCATAGATCTTAACAGCTCATTTACGTATTAAGAAAAATGTGAACTTCTCATAAAGAAGACAACAAATTGTAGATATTAGGGTATCATTTATTCAGCTTCCTATGACCTATATGCCCACATAGACGGGTTAGAAAGCGTGGTCCTACTGACAGATGTCATTTAAGGCTGCTTTCACCCAATAGTGTTTCACTGCTTGAGGAGACTTTAATTGAAATGGGCCAATAAACATAGTAACACAGCTTGTTATATCATGTATTGTGCATAGTGACATACAAGTGAAAGATCCAGTAATGCGATCCACTAGTATAACAAAACAATGTACCGCTCCCTACAGAGGGAAACCTAGAGAGTCGGACTACAATCACTCGATAATCTCTAGCGTCAGGAGTGGCTTCTTCCTTATGTCAAGAGAGCTCCCTTTCAAGATATGTGTAATTATATTACTGTAATTACTATATGTAGCATTAGTAGAAGAGCTGCCGCCGTGTGTAAAGTTACAACACATTAGAGCAATATTGCAAATGAGCTGTGCTTTATTTGTTCTGTCTGAGATGTAACGATGGAATCTTCGTGTTTGTTTTTGTCAGGTTTATCCAATCTGATCCTTGCAAGCGTTGTATTCCATGTAATTAATACATAAGGAGGAGGAAATTGGCCACGTTTCATAAAAAAATGCATAGTAATAAAATCAGGGTTTAAAAATGAAATCAGTATTTTGTATAAGCAAAAGAATCTTAAAATGTCTAATTTTCCAGACTCATTACTGGTGTAGAGTACGATTCACCAAAGCGTTTTCACTAGACAACTGGCAAAAAATACTTTGAAAAGTTGCACATTTTTTACTCAAAAAATGCAGTAAATTTTGGTGTTTTCACGCCAGTTTGAAACAGGTAAGCCAAAATGGGCAGAGCTAGAGAATGAGCTAGAGTGGGACTGGGTAAGGCTACACCCACCTGACAAACTTATTAAAAGTGGCAGAGATCCTTACAGCAGTCACTGACTGGAGTAACATTTCTGGCAAGGCTCACACCACTGATAACAGGCTCCTGATTCATTAAGTAGCATACACCTCTCCGTGAAATAGATGCGTCTAACTCTTGTAAACCCCAAATTAAGACTACGTCAGTCTTAATGAAACAGGACGCTACTGTTTTCCTTAGTTTGCCTCTTAACTTTGAAGTGTAGACCAAGACAGAGTTAGCAGAGTCATCTCATTATTATTATTATTACAATGTGAGGAATTTATTGACAAATTACAACCATGTTATACTACTAAATGTTGGATTGCCATAATATACTAGGTCTCCGATAAAACTGCACTTTCTCACATTTAAGTCCAATTCATTGCAACTGTCGGAAAGTACATAAATCATATTGCATAGGATATAGACAACTCCTTTGTGACGGATGTACATTGTTAGAATTTTTTTATCCCAGTATTCTCACTTAATGTAACTTTGCCTAGTCTTATTTTTTTCATAATCCTAAGGCCAGGTTCACACTGCGTTAACAGCAGCCCGTTCAGCACATGCGTTAACAGGCTGCTGTTAACGCAAGTGCCGGCATCTGCTAGCTCTATCTGCACTAGCAGTGACGGACCCGGAAACGCTGCAGCCCGCATCCCAGGGTTTGTCACTCAATGACGGCACATCGCTAGCACACGCCCATTGTGGGCATGCGCTAGCGATGCGTCCGACATAGGAATTAATGGCGGCGTTAACGGACTGCGTTACACCGCGTTATGCCGCGGTGTAACGCAGTCCATCTAACGGAGGCCTGCAACGCAGTGTGAACCTGGCCTAAGTTAGGTTTTTGGCCATGTGGCAGACAAGATGCCATCTACGCTGCTTGGACCTCTGCAACTTGTATGCTCGCTGCCATTGCTGTGGGATATTGTTTACCATTGTGCACTTTCACTAACTTACCGTAATTCTACGTTCTCATGGATTCCTCTTTGCCAAACAATGGGCAGAGATTTTAGGCCTATCTTGGAGAAAGATATCATTTACATATGGGCTATGGGATCACAAATGTCTTCCTAACCACAAGGGTGGGGCTGTATAACGCTCAGCTTTTCTCATATATAAGAGAGTAGATGTCACAATGAATAGATTAAATATTAAACACTATTTCTGGACATGGTGGATATCGCACGCATCTGATCCAAATACGAAACAGCTGTGGGCTAATATATTAGAAATGCTATCTATTGTGGATGAACCGTTCTGCACGTTAAAAGTTCTCCAAGGCTGTGTAACACGATCAGAAATCTTTATATAAACTTCTTATTAGTCAAATGCCTCAGAAATGCCAAACTATAATATGGCGGGTGCCAATAACAGGTGTATGACAGATATCTGAGCTTAGTCTACAGACAAGATGCCAAAACATCTAGAACTTTCAAAAGAACTTGGTGATTGTGATGCAAACACAGGGTGTATCATCTCTAAGGTCAAATAGATTATTTGTAAGTCAACCCATAAGCTCCAAACTCACTGGCAAATTGGGTTGTCTTCTGACGACAGTCAACTTTTGTGTCACAGCCTTGACCAACAGGAGCATCTTCTGGTAATTTGGTGGACCAGGCCAACTTGGTGGACAGTCTGTACATTTTTGAAGTGAGTAATGTCAAGTTGTCAGTGGTTTTAGGATTTTCTTGTACTGATTTTCTCTTCTTTGTCCTCCTAAAACAATTAATGTGAGCAATTTATATTTATGTGAAAAAATGGTTTGGGTTACCGAATGAGTGAAGAGAAGTTGACATTGTAGGCAGAGAAGCTAGGAGGTGTTCAGACAGCACCTAGTATAATAATAATAACTTTATTTATATAGCGCCAACATATTCCACACCACTTTACAGTTAAGGGGTAATATATACAGACAATTCAAAACAAGGTAGGACAGTTTAAAAAGTTACATTAGGAGTGTGGGTCCTGCTTGTAAGCTTACAATCTTCAAGAAAAAAGGGGGGACACAATACGTGAAAAGTGCTTATTTCTGATCCAGCAATTATAATAAATAGAGATTTTCATATAGAGTTGGATGATACGGTCATCAGCCAGTGTGTTTACATGCAGTTATTGGGTGCATGAAGGGCGTGGAGATATATGATTTGGAGGGAGCAGGTTCTGAATAATATTTAGAAGGAAGGAACAGGAGAAAGTTGGGTTAGTGAGTTTAGGTGATAGGCTTGTTTAAAGAGATACTTCTGGGGTAGTGCATTCCAGAGAACTGGTGCAGCACGGGAGACGTCTTGGAGATGATAGTGACGAGGTTTGGATTTGCAGGATATTAGTTCTAGGTCCATTTCAGAATGGAGGGGAATAGACAGAGATAAGGGAGGAGATATAGAGTGGTGCAGAACTGTGGAAGGATTTGTGGTTGAGAGATATGAATTTTTATTGTATTCTGTAGTGAATGGGCAACCAGTGTAATGACTGGCACAAGGTGGAGGCATCAGTAAAGTGGCTGGACAGAAATACTACCCTGGCTGCCACATGCAGAATGAATTGGAGAGATAAATGTTTGGTTAGTGGGAGATCGATCAGAAGAGAGTTGCTGTAGCCTAGACGAGAGTGTGAGAGTTTAGCCGTTTCAAAGGTGAGAAAAGGTCGGATTCTGGAGATGGTTTTTAAGGTGCAGGCGACATGACTGAGTGAGCAATTGGATATAGGGAAGAAAGAAAAGTTCTGTGTCAAATATAACCCCAAGATAGCGAGTGTGCTGCTTGGAAGTTATGGTTGAACCCTCCAAGGCAATTTCAATGTCAGGTAGAGTTAGGTTAGTAGAGGGAGGAAACACAAGAAGTTCAGTTTTGGAGATATTCAGTTTCAGGTAGAGAGGGACATAATGTTAAAGACAGCAGACAAATAATCCTTGGTATTTTGTATTAGGGGTGGGGGTGATGTCAGCGAAAGAAGTGTATAGTTAGGTGTCATCAGCATAGAGATGACACTGGAATTCAAATTTACAGATTGTCAAATAGGGACTGTGTAGAGAAGAAGAGGGGGCCTAGGACTGAGCCCTGAGGAACTCCGATAGTAAGGGGACGAGGAGAGAAGTAAGAGCAGGTAAAAGATACAGTGAAGGAGCAGTCAGTGAGGTAGGAGGAGAACCAGGAGAGGGCTGTGTCTTTGAGTCCTTTCGAGCGGAGCATAGTGAGGAGGAGCTGGTGATCCACAGTGTCGAATGCTGCAGAGAGATCCAGGAGAATCAGCATAGAGTAGTGACCATTAGTTTTAGCTGATAATAGATTGTTAAAGAATTTAGTAAAGGTACCGTCACACTAAGCGACGCTGCAGTGATACTGACAACGATGTCGATCGCTGCAGGGTCGCTGTTTGGTCGCTGGAGAGCTGTCACACAGACAGCTCTCCAGCGACCAACGATGCCGGTAACCAGGGTAAACATCGGGTTACTAAGCGCAGGGCCGCGCTTAGTAACCCGATGTTTACCCTGGTTACCATCGTAAAAGTAAAAAAAACAAACACTACATACTTACCTACCGCTGTCTGTCCCCTGGCGTTCTGCTTTCCTGCACTGGCTGTGAGCACAGCGGCCGGAAAGCAGAGCAGTGACGTCACCGCTCTGCTTTCCGGCTGGCCGGCGCTCACAGCCAGTGCAGAGAAGCACAGCGCCGGGGACAGACAGCGGAAGGTAAGTATGTAGTGTTTGGTTTTTTTTACTTTTACGATGGTAACCAGGGTAAACATCGGGTTACTAAGCGCGGCCCTGCGCTTAGTAACCCGATGTTTACCCTGGTTACCAGTGAAGACATCGCTGAATCGGCGTCAGACACGCCGATTCAGCGATTCTGCAGGGAGTCCAGCGACGAAATAAAGTTTTGGACTTTCTGCAGCGACCGACGACATCACAGCAGGATCCTGATCGCTGCTGCGTGTAAAACTGAACGATATCGCTAGCCAGGACGCTGCAACGTCACGGATCGCTAGCGATATCGTTCAGTGTGACGGTACCTTAAGGGCAGTTTCAGTAGAGTGTAAAGAGCGGAAACTGGATTGTATGAATGATCAGAGAAAGAGTGGATTAGATGGGAGTGGCCAAGCATTCCAGGAGTTTAGAGATGAAGGGAAGATTACAAACCAGTCTGTAGTTAGCAGTGCAGTTGTGGTCAAGGGATGTTTTTGTATGTATTTCCAGCTGTAGCACCCTGTGCAGTGATCAGGCAGTTACCCAGCAAATTTCAAAACAAAAGTCTATTTAATGTTCAACTCACAAAGTACACAGCACACAATATCATCCAGATACCAGCCGGGAACCATATCCTCTGGATTGCAGCCCTTAAATACGTCAGTCCACCTCTGTGACCTGTTGCCGTGGGTGACTGCACTGCTGTGTATCTCTTTAATGTTCAACTCACAGTAATACACGGTTCATGATATCCTACAGATCGCAGCTGGAAACCATATCCTCCAGTTAGCAGCCGATACACGCCAGTCCACTTCTGAGACCAGCTGCCTTGGGCGACAATACCACTGAGTATGCTGTGGGTGCTAGGCCTTCCAGCTGCCTTGGCTGTTTGACTCCGCTTGCCTATGTTGCCTCACACAGGTGGAGCTCTGCAGAGCCTTCTGCTCTGTACTCCTCCAAACACCAAACTTACACTGAACCTAACACACCCAAAACCTTTACTGCAAGGGTTTTTACAAGCAACCTGTGGCCTTCAGCCACATGGAGAGCCCGGCCAGGAACGAAACGGATTGCACCACTACCATCCTGTAGTCTGTTTCAAAACACAAAAGCCCAGAGCAGGTTTTCCCCAAATCTGCCTTGGACAAATAGCTTGTCCAAGACTAACACTTACTTTGATACTGCATTGCAATCACAGCTATGCATGAGACTGCAATGCACTCCCATGGCCTCAATATGCCTCCGTGCGCATCCAGGAAAGAACACACAGCGACCCTCTCATGTAACATCAGTCACAGCCTCACACCCTTTAGTAAACGAGCCAATTTTGACCTTAATGACCGGGCCAATTTTTACAATTCTGACCACTGTCACTTTATGAGGTTATAGCTCTGGAACACTTCAACGGATCCCACTAATTCTGAGAATGTTTTTTCACTGCACGTTGTGCTTAATGATAGCGGTAAAAATTTTGTTGAAATGGATTGCATTTATTTATGAAAAAAATGGAAATTTGCCAAAAAATTTGAAAATGTTTCATTTTTCAAACTTTAAATTTTTGTGCCCTTAATTCAAAGAGTTATGTCACGCAAAGTAGTGAATAAATAACAATTCCCACATGTCAACATTAGTACTACTTTGAAAACATTTTTTTTTGTTAGGACAGTAATAAGGGTTAAAAGCTGACCAGTCATTTCTTATTTTTCCAGCAAAATTTTCAAAACCATTTTTTTAAGGACCACATCAGATTTGAAGTGATTCTGAGGGAGCAATATGATGGAAAATACCCAAAAGTGACACCATTCTAAAGACTGCACCCCTGACGTTGCTCAAAATCACGTTCAAAAAGTTTATTAACCCTTCAATTGCTTAACGAGAACTAAAGAAATGTGGAAGGAAAAAGATTAACATTTAACTTTTTTTCACTAAAAATTTTCTTTAGACCCAAACTTTTCTGTTTTCACAAGGGTATCAAGAGAAAATGGACCACAAAATTTGTTGTGCAATTCTTCCTGAGTAAAGGCCCCTTCACATTAAGCGACGCTGCAGCGATACAGACAACGATCCGGATCGCTGCAGCGTCGCTGTTTGGTCGCTGGAGAGCTGTCACACAGACAGCTCTCCAGCGACTAACGATCCCGAAGTCCCCGGGTAACCAGGGTAAACATCGGGTTACTAAGCGCAGGGCCGCGCTTAGTAACCCGATGTTTACCCTGGTTACCAGCGTAAAAGTTAAAAAAAACAAACACTACATACTTACCTACCGCTGTCTGTCCTCGGCGCTCTGCTTCTCTGGTCTGGCTGTGAGCACAGCGGCCGGAAAGCAGGTTTTCCGGCTGACCGACGCTCACAGCCAGTACAGGAGGAGTGCAGAGAAGCAGAGCGCCGGGGACAGACAGCGGTAGGTAAGTATGTAGTGTTTGTTTTTTTTTACTTTTACGCTGGTAACCAGGGTAAACATCGGGTTACTAAGTGCGGCCCTGCGCTTAGTTACCCGATGTTTACCCTGGTTACCAGTGAAGACATCGGTGGATCGGTGTCACACACGCCGATCCAGCGATGTCCACGGGAGATCCAGCGACGAAATAAAGTTCTGGACTTTGTTCAGCGACCAACGATCTCCCAGCAGGGGCCTGATCGTTGGTCGCTGTCACACATAACGATTTCCTTAACGATATCGTTGCTACGTCACAAAAAGCAACGATATCGTTAACGATATCGTTATGTGTGAAGGTACCTTAAGCGGATACCCCATATTTGGGGGAAAGTCGAAAGTCATTGTTAGGGCGCATGGCAGGGCTCAGAAGGGAGGAAGCACTGTTTGACTTTTTGAACACATTGTCTGGAATCGATGATGGGTGCTATACCTTCATTTCTTAGTGCCGTTAAAAAGCAACGCTGAGGAATAAGTACCCTTAACGGTCGCCATTAAAAGGTATATCGACGGTCGTTAAAGGGTTAAGTAAAGGGGTTATGATGGTGTGTTTAAATGAGGAGGGAAAGATACCAGAAGAAAGAGAGAGGTTACCAACAGTACCAGTAATATTCAGGTGTGTCTATGAGTGAATTTAGATTGTGAGCCCCATTGGGGACAGTGATGATAATGTCTGTAAAGCTCTGCGTAATATGTTAGCGCTATATAAAAATAAAGATTATTTATTACTATTGTGTTTTTTATGGGGGTATATAGTTTGGATTACTGAATGAGTGATGAGAAACTTAGGTGAACAATCGTAATTAAAGAAGCAAGGAAGCGTTCAGAAGGCACCTGGTGTACTGACAGTACCACTAACATTCAGGTCAGTCAATGAGTGATTTATGTTTTTTTATGGGGGCAAATGGTTTTGATTATTGAATGAGTGAAAGGAAGCTGTCATGAACCATAGTAGGCAGAGCAGCACTGAAATGTTCAGAGGGCACCTGGTAGCATTAATATTGAAATCAGTCTGTTTTGTTCTTTTTATGGGGTAAATAATTTACATTTCTTGCATTACTGGATAAGAGAAGAGAACCTGACATGAATAAAGCAGCCAGGAAGAGTTCAGAAGGCATCTTGTGTACTGACAGTACCACTAATATTTCGGTCAGTCTGTTACTCCTGTATTCTCTATATTGTGCCAATGTGACACAAAAGATAAATTTAGTGACTGTTACATTTCATAGTCAGTGCCATAGCTCTAGCTAAGGGACTTTTAATACTCAGAAATATTGTTAGTTTGGTTACAAAGTGCTTTGCGCCATGGTGGTAAAAACGTGAGTAAAGCTCCGTCAGTTGGCCATTCAGGCTTATTGATCAGAGGCTGAATTTTTTGCAAATTATTTGTTTTTATCCAGTGTCATTGATAGCATTACTTAAAATTTTTGCATGCTTGTTTTCACTCCAGCTTTAACCTTACTAAAAGTCTGTTGACTGTATATGTGTTTGATCCTACATAACGCCAGTCCTGTACATCGCATTTTTTCCCAAAGTTTCTACAAAGATCAGAATTTATATCTTTATCTAAAAAAAATTTTTTTAATTATTTGAACCATTTTGCATTACAAATGCAGTGATAATTTAATTTCTAATAAAATATATCGCATCTGATACGGGTCACATTTTAGTAGGTGGCACTAGAGGATCACGGACGGTATGAAATTCCTTAATTCCGTTCCCATTTATGAACCCAGAGGTAAATTATATACAACCATTAGGCATGGTACCATGTCCTGGTCTTTCATGTTGTAAAATGCACTTACCCCGTGCTTGCATATGCACTATATAGTTTGTGTATTCCTTGCCAAGATCTTAGATTCCCTTCCTCGGCATTGCCAAGCAGCATTTGTCTTCTAAAGAGGTGCCTTATCCTTTGAGGAGATGAGCTGCAAAGCAAAACAGGGAGTTCACTTGGAGGTTGGGGGCTGAAATTTGTATTTTGCTTGGAAAAATAAAGACCAGAAGGTAACACTATGCACAGATTTGTTACCTAGTTCAAGATGTTTCCAAGGTGAATCCTTGAGGAGGGGTGCAAATGGAAATAGGGGCACACAATTCTTGAAAACCTGGGAGGATCTGTTAGGCGTTGGCTGTCAGACCTTGGAACACTGCCGAATCACACCTTCATAGAGTATTGCTTTAACTGTTTCATTGCCACTTGCCAGATTTATATTTATCAATGAGAAAAATAAAATATATTACAATATATATTAGAGATGAGCGAATCTCTTCATGCAACCTCGATCTTCAGTCTAGGTCAGTGCTCTCTGGCCATAGACAGAAGCTGCACAAATTTCCTTACCATCCAGGTTCTCACACTTGGCTTATGTCAATCTGGGCTGACGCCATACTCCACACAGATGACATTACACCAAACTGACGCAACAAATGCTGTGCAGGGATAGCTGTAAGCTCAGGATATTCGCTCAGTTCCTGTCCACAGCCAATGAACACTGAACTGGACCGTGGCCTGAGGTTGCACAAAGCAATCCGCTCATCTCTTATCCTTGGGCCCAGAGAAAATTATTTTTAAAGGCTGCCCTCCAACTATAAACCCTTTAGTACCAATTTTTAAGTCTCATGGATTAGGAGTAAGAATAAAATGGGAAAACTGTGTTGTGTTTTATTTCATTAAAAGACTTTATTCTGGCTGTGTCTTTATTTAACATGTAACAACTATAGGATTAGTAATGGATAGGTGTCTTATTGACACCTCTCCATTACTAAGCCATGGGCTTAATGTCACCTTACAGTACAAAGGTGACATCAACCCTACAACTATTACCCCACTTGCCACAACTACAGGGCAAGTGGGATGAGTAAGGCTAAGTGCTGATGTTTTTCGCCAGGGGGCAATAACCATGGTCCCTTCCTAGTCTATTAATATCCACCCCTAGGCTTTCCCTCTGCTGGTTCCGAAAATTGCACGGGAGCCCACGCCATTTTTTCCCCCAAAAAATAATCTTTTATTAATTACATACATGTCCCTTAATTTGCACACACACACACTACTAATTGTATTTGTCACTGACATCTATATATCTACCTATTCTGCATCTATTTACTGTTTGTAAACCATGTTTTATTTCTTGTCGGCTACTGCAGTGATTTAACAGAAGCCGACAAATGAATTAAGTTATTCTTCTATCCATCTTTCTATGAAATATAAAGATATATATATATATATATATATATATATATGTGTGTGTGTGTGTCACTGAATTGCCAGCTTTTGAAAGGACATTGGTGCGTAAACGATTTTTTTTCTCGCACCCATGGACTTCTATTGCGGGATGCGATCCGATTTCTAATTACAATCGCAGCATGCTGGGATTTTTTTTCCAGTCCGATCATGATCCGATCCGAGCTGGAAAAAAAACGCAGATGAAGACACAATCATAGAATAACATAGGTCCGAATTCAATCCGATTTTTTTTTTTTATCTGATAGCATTCATTCGATTTCATCGCAAGTGGTCATGAGCCCTAAGGGTGGTGGACAATTGCTATTGCGGTCCTAACCCTGAAGACACCAATCACGTTATTATTATTTCATGTGAAATGTGTTGTATAATGTATAGTGTGTAGTTAGGTAACATAATGTAAATTGTAATGTGTTGTGATATAGTGTGATAAGTATTGTTAGTGTGGTATGTAGGAATATAATGTTACAGAGAGGTGTTAAAATGTTTGCATAAGAACTGTTTGAAAAATTATTTCTGCCCAGCAACAGACTGCTTTGTCAGCGAGAGTTGATGTTTGAGATTAGCCCACAGTCGGAGGGCTTAGTGTTAAACAAAGAGATGGCTTGCTGTAGATAGTTAAATAGGGACAAGTTCGAATTCAAGTAGGAAGTGTCTATGAGTGGTGCTGCCGACGTGAGTGAACTACTAAGTGACAAAGGGGTAGCGCAACCTTGAAGTGACCAAAAAACAGAGTGGCCTTCCACCTTAAAAGCGTCTTTGGATAGGATGATGTCGGTAGAAACCCTGAGCTTGGTAAACGCCGAAGGTAATTGACATAAAAAGGACTGAGTTTGTGGGACTAGTGGGGGTCCCAAGTGGTAGATCCAGGGCACCATTAGTGGAAGCAATACAGCATGGTGTGGAACCTCTGAGCAGGTAGGGAGACTTGCTGATCAGGACTGTGGTGACGATCTGGACTGTGATGAAGTAGAGCAAAACAGTGTGCGTCACCGGCCCTGGAGTAGACTACAGAGGAAGAACACTGTGTGCAAAAATGCTTTACACTGTGAAGGAAATATCCTTAAGACTTTGTACCCTCTACCCCTTGTATGTAACCCTTACTAAGTTATCATTCAGTAAGGACTGTGTTTTAGAACACAAGTCTCGTTTATTGAACACTGAAACCTATGGTCCTGGCTGGCCAACACCATCGCCAACAGGACCCACTCTATCATTTAGTGCACAAGGACGTCAAAGGAGAAGACAAGCGCCTCACCCGCTGCTACTGCCCTCTGGGCTTAGACTGTTATAAAAAAAATAAACAAAACAAGCGAATCTTATCCTTACTGATTCTGCATCTACTTTTTGATGTTTACCCAGTCCCTTCTGGCCTCTACAACGTGGTCCTGGAAATGTCCTAAAATGCCCACATACCGCGTAGACAATCATTGGTTGCAGCAGTGACCTGGTCCAGTAGAAACTACGGGGGAACAGTTAGGCATCAGAATGGGAGCCCCTAGGATGGGTATGTGTGATTATTATTACTTTTAGTTTTTTTAACAATTTGAACCTTTTTTTAAATTATTTTTATTCTCTTTAAGCTTTTAAACTACACTTCTTCAATTTACCATAACTATAGCCGACACTATAGTTCAGTGTCGTAGTTATAGTTCTACATCAACCCATGGTGTGAAAAATAATGCAGAAGATTTCTTCTATTTTTACATTTTTATTTTTGTTTGGAAACGTAAACTTTGAGTCATTTGAGTTAATCTTTTGATTTGCAATGCACAGCTGGACCCAATAGTCATTCCGTGTTTACTAACGCCCATAATTCCTTAGTGTCGCACATCTGACTGGGAAGAATTAGGAAATAAAGATGTTTTAGAAATGGATTTTGGCCAAGTATTTTTGCGAAGTTCTAAAACATTTGGCAGCAATAGATCCGATGTGAAGAACTGATTTCATCCCCTGGGAAGTGATTCCTGAGCAACTGTCTTTATCGGGGAATTGAGTGGGGCTGGGACGGTGGAGCTGCGCTGGTTAAAATGCAGTTTTATTGTAATCTCAGTAGATGGAGCCTATCGTAAAACGTTTGCATATGTTGTAAGTGTGAACAAGTATTTTTACCATAACAGCAAACAGATATGTATAGCTCTGCCAGATGATACGGAGACCGGCCAACTACAACAAAGACCTACACTGCCGGTCCCCTCAGAGGCTAACTGCTAAAGTATAGGCGGTTCTTGTCTATTAACTTTTTTTTTTTACTAAATTGTTTTAAACTATTCCAAGAAGAACACGATTCTGGCATATTAGGATAAACAGCACGCTCTGGTAGCACGCGGCCTCATATAGCTTCAAACAGCAAGTCAGTGCAACGGTATATAGTAATACATCTTTGTAAGGATAATCTGCTTTTGGGCCATATACTGCTCTTGAAATAATATATTTCATTACAAATATATATATTATATATATATACATATATATATATAAGGATATATATCGCATTATGTTCTATATGCCAGGTAAATCCCAGTTATTACACAATAGGCTCTTAGACACCTGTCCCAGGTTTACCGGGCTCCGCTTCCTTCCCCTAGGTCTGCTGCCCTCTGTTGCGCTCCACGTCGGGTTTTGAAAGTTGCTGAACGTGGATCAATGACATCATCTTCCTAAACCTATTTAAGGCCTATTAAGACACCAACCTGTGTCTTGAGGTTGAGACTCTAGTCTTAAGTTTGCTGGGCTTCACCATCTTGACTGTTCGCGCTTGGATTTCATCCTTGCTAGGTTCCACATCATCTGTCCTGCAGCTCTTGAGATTCCTACTTGTGCCAAGTCCTTGCTGCCCACATGTCTTTTTACCTGCTGTATCAGCACCTACTGTCCATGTGCCCACCCAAACCTGATGTTTAGTGGATCCACCTCACCAGGTGAGCCAAACATTGCTGATATTTCCTGGTTTTTTTTATAGATCACTTTTGAGCTTTGCAGTGTAGACTGTGACAGATTCAGAGTAAAGGTACAGATAGTTGCTGTTTAGTTCTTCTGTGTTTCTAGATGAAGCAGAATACCAATACTACATGCTAGATTTATAGATAAGGCTCTATATGCATCTCTACTGTCACATGGAGAGAAACTAAACTGGACAATGTAAAATAATATATTGACACTTTTTTTGTCCATTAAAGTCTTATTCCCATAAAGAGAAGCCACCCTTTATCCTTACTAATTAGTAACTTACTAATCACTGGGAGTCTGACCATGGGGACCCTTAGCAATCCAGAGAACAGTCCTCTGCTTGACCTTCATTCCATTCATTGTCTATGGGACTCTGGGGAAAACCAATCGCAGCACTTCTATAGACAATGAATAGAGCAATCCCTACATGTGTTGTGGCTGTCAAACACCCGTGAGACATGCAGGCACTGGGACTAGAGCATATTTTCCGAGCACGCCGAAGACACTCGGTTGGCACCCAAGCATGCTCAGATAACCTTATCCCAGCACATTCGCTCATCTCTAAGGGTATGTGCACACGTTCCGGATTATTAGCGGATTTTTTGCGTTTTTTGTGTGTTGTTTCGGCGTCTTTCCGCGGCAAAAAAACACTTAAAAAGCGCATACGTTAAGCATCCCATCATTTTTAATGGTTTCGGCAATTTTTGTGCACATGTTGCATATTTTTCCGCAAAAAAAAACGCATGCGGAAAAATACGCAACATGTTCATTAATTTTGCGGATTTTATGCGGATTTCCCACTATATTATTGCATTGGGAACCTCCAGGAAAAAACGCGAAAAGTCCACACAAAAAACGCGCAAAATACGCAACAAAAACGCGTGCGGAATTCCTGCGGAAAACTTCAGGATTTTCTCATTAAATTTCTGCAAACTTTCCGGACGTGTGCACATAGCCTAATAGATGCTAGCATACACACAAAACCCTTTTTTTTTTGGTTAAAGCTGGTACTTTCATGCCACACATCGAGTCAAGAAAAAAGGTAAATAAGAATACACTTGTACAATCAGTGATCTGTTATGGAGAGAAAAATCGAGTGATGAGATGTAGAGTAGTAGAAAATGGGAGGTGGAGATAATGCTGAACTGATACAGAACCATTTCAGTGCAAATTACTTTAATAAAATAATAATTTTTGGCGTTATATATAATACAACTCTACCACCCAAAAGCTAATGCTATATCTCTGCTGTTGGAATGTTTCAGAATCTTATGAAAAATTTTCCTTCTACTTGATATATATATCTGTAGAAGTGCTGTTCATCTTCTGTCTTAGGCTTCTTTCACATTTGCGTCGTGTGACGTACATCGCAATCCGTCGTTTTGGGAAAAATACGGATACTGCAAATGTGCTCGCAGGATGCGTTCTTTTCCCATAGACTTGTATTGCCGATGGATCGCGACGTATGGACACACGTCGCGTCCGTCATGCACTGGATTCGTCATGTTTTGGCGGACCGTCGGCACGAAAAACGTTCAGGGGAATGTTTTTTCGTACATCATGTCCGCCATTTCCTACCGCACATGCGTGGCCCGGACTCCGCCCCTCCCCCCCGGACTTTAGAATGGGCAGCGGATGAGTTGAAAACAGGGAAATTCTCTCTCGCTCGCTCTCTTTCTCTTTTTACTATTGATGCTGCCCGTAGGTGAGAATACTGCGATTTTTTATTTCTGCTATCACAAGAGGTGTGATCAAAGAATGCCACGCTGATCTCACCAGGGTACCATATTAAATATAAATTTTATTAAATAGCATTAAAAACACATGAATCACTACATACAGGTGCAAATCCTCAACAATAAGAGGGACTATATAGCCTGAGTTGAACACCACTATACCAGGCCCCACATATAAATAAGACAGGGAGTAATATAGTACTACGGCATCTTAAACAGAAAGATTAACCTATGTGATCTATCCTAATGGAGCCCACTAGGGATCTCCATAGTGAGTCCTCTGTCTAATATATAAAGGTCTAGCAATACATAAAGACAATTAGAGATAGGTATATTACCTCAAAGTAAACCTGGCGTGTGCTCCTCGGCGTCCCTCTGCCCTGACGCGCGTTTCGCAGTAGCTTCTTCTGGAGGCGTGTCAGGGCAGGGGGTGAGCCGGTATATATACATATGAGCCTACCATTCATAGGGCAATAATAATAGTGGAACCCGTCGCAGCTGTGCAGCGGTATACGTGATACACGAGTTGTTCCTGTGCGTCGGGACTATGACCACTTCCGCCCCCTGTACGGGAACCGGAAGTGCCACACTGCGGTCCCTAGTATAGATTCCGTACAGGCGCTCCAGCTCTCTGGGTGGCTGTACGGAAGTCGGAAATGCCGGAAGTGCCCAGAGGCCGGGCGCTGTACGGAAGGCTAATGTGACAGGACAAGGCGGCGCATGATCAGAGGGGCAGACACAGCTATAATGGTGAGTCGGATCACGGACCGGGAGTCGGGAGCGTGTCGTCGTCCAAGTCCGACCCACAACTCCGTTCTCCAATGGTCCGCTAGCCGACCTCACCGCCAGTCCCCCATCCAGTCATGCGCACATCCTGTCTAGAAGGGAGAAACGAATGGAAGAGATATAGAAGTTCTAATGAGGAAGATATCCATATAATAACTTATGTGATTATACTATAATATATAATAAAGAGCCTACCAGATCGTCTCCAAATTGAATGATAACCCTACCGATAATAATCAAAGGGTGACAATGTAACCAAGTGCTCCCCCCTCTGTTTGTTGTCTATAAACAATTTTGAGAAATATTATGAACTTAATACTCAACATGTTCATATATGTTCCATAACAAAACAAGAGACTCCATGAACATACTAAAGAGAGGGGGCTACAAAGGCACATAGACTCCACACAATATATGGTACAACACTAATCATATATAAATACACAACAATAATTAATCCTCAAACCCCCACCCCCCCCAGAAAGTCCCCATCTTGGTCTTGATCCTGTGTCTACGTTCTGGGATATACATGTCGCTTTTCCTCCATAGTTGTGAACGTCTCTGTCTCACGATACCAGATCAGGCCTCCACCTTCCACAACTCAAACGGTAGTTCTAAGTACAGATCTAAATACTAAATAGTAGCAAGACATGAAAGTTAATAAAATGAATAAAAAAAAACGACAAACATAGATAAAAGTAGAGTTGAGCGACCTTGACCTTTTTAGAGTCGAGCCGGGTTTCGCGAAACCCGACTATCTCAAAACTCGGGTCGAGTGAAATCGGCCGATTATGACGTAAAGTCGGGATCGACCGAAACACGAAACCCAATGCAAGTCAATGGGGCAACAACAAAAGCCCTATGTATGGAAGTAAAACTGTAAATGACTTAAAAAGATAACCAAATGAAAAACCCGAGATAGTAATAGAAAACACAAATATAATAAGGTAAAATGCCTTTATTATAAAAATACACACTGGGCAATGAATGGCAACAGTCGTACTGTGCCTGTAACTAGAGGAAAGGATGTATAATAAACCAAATATACAGCAAAATCACAAAAATATATTAAAAATGGACATAAAAAAGGAAGTAAGGTATATATAGTATAAAATATATATTCAAAGCAGTGGTCGTATAATGGCTAGAAAACAGTACTCCAAATATATAGTACTTATAGATAGTAGTTCCCAAATATGCTGTAATGTAACGATATATAAATAAATAGTAATGCTGCTGCAGCGATATAGTGACAAAGAGAACAAAAATAGAAAAAATATATATAGAGAAACCTATATAAAAAAAGTGAGAAAAATATATTATATATAAAAAATAAACACATAAAAAAGTGGTAATACTGAGACTCCAACCAACTCATAAAATATATATATCACAAGTGCTGTACAAAAAGTGTATCCTATGTGTAAAAATTATATATATGAAGTAATAATAGTGCACAAAACCTATAACGTATAATCACGTCATAAACTAGTACAAAAAAGTGTATTATATGTGTATGTGAATACAGCAGCAAAAATTGGAGTTCGATGTAAAATATATTAATATGTCGACATATATGCAATAATTAAAGTAGCATGTGGGACTTAGAGCAAAAAAGCTCTGATGTAAGGCCGAACACCACAGATAAAAAAGTGCAGAGTGCTATATAAGGATACCGCTGACCAATGCAGCGTTCAAAATACACAGCCACAATGTTATTACCTCCTCCTAAGAAATGCCCGTCCAATCCTCCAGGTACAGAGCACCCCGACGCGCGTTTCGGACCGTGTCCTTCGTCAGGGGGTGATGTACAGGAGAAACCGGAGGTGTATATATATGCACGCAGAGATCCCCAAAAACAATGAAGGAGCCGTAGCGTAACGGCGCGTGCGCCACCAGGAGGACCCGGAAGTGCGCGGAAACCACGTCATGTGACCCGGCACACTGCCATGGCAACAATGACGCGGGATGCGCAGTCACCGGGACGCAGGCAGCGCATGCGCACAGCGGCGGCGTCCATTCAGAGGATGGGTAGGATGTCATAATCGCTGATGACGGAAGCGAAGGCGTAGCGGCGCATGCGGCACCACGTGTACCCAGAGGTGTGCGGAGACCAGGCAAGCCGCCCAGCAACCAAAAGGCTGCTATGGCAACAAAACCGGGCGCACAACAAAGGAGCCACGGGCGGCGCACGCGCACAGCGATCACATCCCGACATGAGCACACATGTAAGCACAGTGGTGTGAGGTCGGGAGATGGAAAAACTCCCAAAAAAAGGGGGGAATATATAAATGTGAAAAGGGCACATTATTGGATACATTCAACATATATAATGTAATAAATGATGCAATAAAACGATCAGGTAACATAGAAACGGCGTATCCAGCCAATAGGAATCCTGGAATGGACGAATCTGCCGCATATCAGGATCTTGTTCCAAGATAACAATATATCACACATATAGGGATCTTGTTCCAGGTTAGCAAATGATCCAAGATGCACCAGGAAGTCCAGGATGAACAAAAAACGTCAAGATGCACAAGATTAACACACCACAGACTAAGAGGGAAATAAAAAAGAGATAAATATTATATAATAATAGTGGCAATATATATACATAATACAGGAATGATGAACACCTAATGAAAAAATACATATATATATGTATATACAATATGTGAAAAAATACATATATATATGTATATGCAATATGTGAAAAAATAACATTTATAAAAAACACATATATATATGTATATTCTTTTCAAAAAGATAAAAAATAAATAAAAAATATATATAATACAAAACTTTAAAATTAATATATAAAAAATGTATATACGTGATAAACACATACATACAAAAAATATATATATTAAAAATATAATAAAAAATGAAATATATATATATATGGCTAGTAAAAAATATGAAAAAAGAAAAAGGTAAGAAACCGGTTCAAGGAAATATTAAAAGGATATAAAAAACACACAACTGGTTCACAAAAAAGCAGCAAAATTAAAATTCTCATTAAGGCCTAATGGAGAAACAGTTTTAAGGGTCCAGATCCATTTTGACTCTAATCTCGCCAAAGGTATACTTACCTTCCCACCTCTAACAGTGGGTTTGATAACATCAATGCCAATAACCCGCAGTAGAGAGGCATCTGATTCATGATACATCTTGAAATGTTTAGGAAGGGTCTTGAGTGTGGAAGGATCCTCAATGTCTTTGGCGGCAATAATGCCAAGGACGTGTTCACGAACTCTAATTTTGAATTGGCGAGTGGTTAGGCCAATATAAATTAGGGAACACGGGCAAGTGGCGTAGTATATCACTGCCTTAGTAGTGCAGGTTATAGAGGACATAATTTTGAAGGTTTTCAGGCCATCAGAACTGATAAAATCATGAGCCCTCCCCACGTTCGGACATGCCACACACTTTCCACATGGGCGACAGCCTACCGAAGGTTTGAAATCAGATAAAAAGGAACGAACTTCGTTGACATAGTGACTTTTGACCAATTTGTCACCAAGATTCATGGCCCTTCTAAAAGTTATACTGGGTTTAACCCCAATATATTGAGATAACACGGGGTCAGCTAGAAGTATAGGCCATGATTTTTCTAAATATTTCCTCATCAGCTCAGTCTGTCCATTATACTGTGTAATAAATCTCACTGTCTGATTAGATGTAACGGGTCTTGAGGAATAAAGTGCTTGGTGTCGAGTGGTATTTTTAGCACGGTTATAAGCTCTCTTAATTGAGCGATGGCTGTAGCCTCTTTCAACAAACCTCAACTTAAGGTCAGCAGCTTGTCTCTCGAAATCTTCGTTTGTTGAGCAGATCCTGCGAAGTCTTAAAAATTGACCTATCGGGATAGAACGTATCATGGACGGTGGATGTGAGGATGAAGCATGTAGAAAGGAGTTTACAGATGTCTTTTTACGGTACAGATCTGTTTGGAGGCAATCCTCAGCACCCCTATATATTTTGACGTCCAAGAAATCAATATGATCATAGTTATATTGATGGGTCAACTTGATATTATATGAGTTTTGATTCAAAAGAATCATAAACTCATTCAAGGATTCCTTGGACCCCTGCCAGATCAGGAAAATGTCATCAATGTACCGTGCCCAAAAAAGGACACGGTCCATTGATGACGACTGATCTGACAGGAAGAGGTCCCTCTCCCACAGCCCCAGGAAGAGATTAGCATATGCAGGCGCAAAAGAAGCGCCCATTGCTGTCCCCTGGAGCTGTAGGTAGAGGGACCCCTTAAAAATAAAGAAATTATGCGTCAGTGTAAAGGCCAATAATTTTTCAATCAAAGCACTGGTATGTGTGGAGACTGTAGATGACTGTAAGAAGAAACTGGCTGCCCGTAAACCGTCCACATGACGGATATTCGTGTACAGGGACTCTATGTCACATGTGACCAATAGAGTATCTGTGCCAACCAATCTGTGAACCTTCAGATACTCTCCTGAGAATTATAGGAACAACCTTAAGGTAATTAACCTGAGTACGCATACTATATCACCTGTTGAGAATGACCTTCTATGTAAGGGTCTTATGTTTTGTCCAACCGCACAATTTGATCATTTTTTGGCTACTAAGGACTTACACCTCTTTGCCCGGAAACTCATATTTAAGCGTCATTTCCATGATGAAACTCTCCTTAAATTATTCCCAACAGAAACAGAACAAGAGACGTTAGCTATCCTTGAGGAATTGAAGCGTGAGCATGATACTCCCCCAGGAGGTAAGATTCCCCCATCCATCAAACCTAAGTCCAGCAAATTTCCGCCTTTATCTTCCTGTTCTACGGTCGAAGTTTTTGTTAGGACAGTTAGTAAAGATTTTGAACATATTCCACGTTTCCCTGAGGTTAATAACTTGACTAGAGAGGAAAGTACTGCCCTAAAAAGATTACAGGGACTCCAGGATGTGGTTTACAAACCAGCAGACAAGGGTGGGAATGTAGTGATTTGGCCTAAGTCCCAATATGAGGCAGAGGCCTTTCGTCAGTTACACGATGCTACTTGCTATAAGAGACTGACGTATAATCCTTTAGTCATATTCCAAACTGAATTACTTACAATCCTGAAGAAGGCTAAGGATGATACATCTATTACGAATGAGGTATTTAACATCTTACAAGTACGTGAGCCTTCCATTCCCACTCTGTACTTGCTGCCTAAAGTCCACAAAAATCGGACAACCCCTCCTGGTAGACCTATTATCTCTGGATGCGGTAACTACCTTGAGAATGTGAACAAGTTTATTGAATCTGAATTACAGCCACTGGTTGAAACATTACCTTCCTTTATTAAGGATACTAATGATTTTCTTAAGAAAATCGATGGACTTGTGGTTGGCACAGATACTCTATTGGTCACATGTGACATAGAGTCCCTGTACACGAATATCCGTCATGTGGACGGTTTACGGGCAGCCAGTTTCTTCTTACAGTCATCTACAGTCTCCACACATACCAGTGCTTTGATTGAAAAATTATTGGCCTTTACACTGACGCATAATTTCTTTATTTTTAAGGGGTCCCTCTACCTACAGCTCCAGGGGACAGCAATGGGCGCTTCTTTTGCGCCTGCATATGCTAATCTCTTCCTGGGGCTGTGGGAGAGGGACCTCTTCCTGTCAGATCAGTCGTCATCAATGGACCGTGTCCTTTTTTGGGCACGGTACATTGATGACATTTTCCTGATCTGGCAGGGGTCCAAGGAATCCTTGAATGAGTTTATGATTCTTTTGAATCAAAACTCATATAATATCAAGTTGACCCATCAATATAACTATGATCATATTGATTTCTTGGACGTCAAAATATATAGGGGTGCTGAGGATTGCCTCCAAACAGATCTGTACCGTAAAAAGACATCTGTAAACTCCTTTCTACATGCTTCATCCTCACATCCACCGTCCATGATACGTTCTATCCCGATAGGTCAATTTTTAAGACTTCGCAGGATCTGCTCAACAAACGAAGATTTCGAGAGACAAGCTGCTGACCTTAAGTTGAGGTTTGTTGAAAGAGGCTACAGCCATCGCTCAATTAAGAGAGCTTATAACCGTGCTAAAAATACCACTCGACACCAAGCACTTTATTCCTCAAGACCCGTTACATCTAATCAGACAGTGAGATTTATTACACAGTATAATGGACAGACTGAGCTGATGAGGAAATATTTAGAAAAATCATGGCCTATACTTCTAGCTGACCCCGTGTTATCTCAATATATTGGGGTTAAACCCAGTATAACTTTTAGAAGGGCCATGAATCTTGGTGACAAATTGGTCAAAAGTCACTATGTCAACGAAGTTCGTTCCTTTTTATCTGATTTCAAACCTTCGGTAGGCTGTCGCCCATGTGGAAAGTGTGTGGCATGTCCGAACGTGGGGAGGGCTCATGATTTTATCAGTTCTGATGGCCTGAAAACCTTCAAAATTATGTCCTCTATAACCTGCACTACTAAGGCAGTGATATACTACGCCACTTGCCCGTGTTCCCTAATTTATATTGGCCTAACCACTCGCCAATTCAAAATTAGAGTTCGTGAACACGTCCTTGGCATTATTGCCGCCAAAGACATTGAGGATCCTTCCACACTCAAGACCCTTCCTAAACATTTCAAGATGTATCATGAATCAGATGCCTCTCTACTGCGGGTTATTGGCATTGATGTTATCAAACCCACTGTTAGAGGTGGGAAGGTAAGTATACCTTTGGCGAGATTAGAGTCAAAATGGATCTGGACCCTTAAAACTGTTTCTCCATTAGGCCTTAATGAGAATTTTAATTTTGCTGCTTTTTTGTGAACCAGTTGTGTGTTTTTTATATCCTTTTAATATTTCCTTGAACCGGTTTCTTACCTTTTTCTTTTTTCATATTTTTTACTAGCCATATATATATATATTTCATTTTTTATTATATTTTTAATATATATATTTTTTGTATGTATGTGTTTATCACGTATATACATTTTTTATATATTAATTTTAAAGTTTTGTATTATATATATTTTTTTTTTATTTTTTATCTTTTTGAAAAGAATATACATATATATATGTGTTTTTTATAAATGTTATTTTTTCACATATTGCATATACATATATATATGTATTTTTTCACATATTGTATATACATATATATATGTATTTTTTCATTAGGTGTTCATCATTCCTGTATTATGTATATATATTGCCACTATTATTATATAATATTTATCTCTTTTTTATTTCCCTCTTAGTCTGTGGTGTGTTAATCTTGTGCATCTTGACGTTTTTTGTTCATCCTGGACTTCCTGGTGCATCTTGGATCATTTGCTAACCTGGAACAAGATCCCTATATGTGTGATATATTGTTATCTTGGAACAAGATCCTGATATGCGGCAGATTCGTCCATTCCAGGATTCCTATTGGCTGGATACGCCGTTTCTATGTTACCTGATCGTTTTATTGCATCATTTATTACATTATATATGTTGAATGTATCCAATAATGTGCCCTTTTCACATTTATATATTCCCCCCTTTTTTTGGGAGTTTTTCCATCTCCCGACCTCACACCACTGTGCTTACATGTGTGCTCATGTCGGGATGTGATCGCTGTGCGCGTGCGCCGCCCGTGGCTCCTTTGTTGTGCGCCCGGTTTTGTTGCCATAGCAGCCTTTTGGTTGCTGGGCGGCTTGCCTGGTCTCCGCACACCTCTGGGTACACGTGGTGCCGCATGCGCCGCTACGCCTTCGCTTCCGTCATCAGCGATTATGACATCCTACCCATCCTCTGAATGGACGCCGCCGCTGTGCGCATGCGCTGCCTGCGTCCCGGTGACTGCGCATCCCGCGTCATTGTTGCCATGGCAGTGTGCCGGGTCACATGACGTGGTTTCCGCGCACTTCCGGGTCCTCCTGGTGGCGCACGCGCCGTTACGCTACGGCTCCTTCATTGTTTTTGGGGATCTCTGCGTGCATATATATACACCTCCGGTTTCTCCTGTACATCACCCCCTGACGAAGGACACGGTCCGAAACGCGCGTCGGGGTGCTCTGTACCTGGAGGATTGGACGGGCATTTCTTAGGAGGAGGTAATAACATTGTGGCTGTGTATTTTGAACGCTGCATTGGTCAGCGGTATCCTTATATAGCACTCTGCACTTTTTTATCTGTGGTGTTCGGCCTTACATCAGAGCTTTTTTGCTCTAAGTCCCACATGCTACTTTAATTATTGCATATATGTCGACATATTAATATATTTTACATCGAACTCCAATTTTTGCTGCTGTATTCACATACACATATAATACACTTTTTTGTACTAGTTTATGACGTGATTATACGTTATAGGTTTTGTGCACTATTATTACTTCATATATATAATTTTTACACATAGGATACACTTTTTGTACAGCACTTGTGATATATATATTTTATGAGTTGGTTGGAGTCTCAGTATTACCACTTTTTTATGTGTTTATTTTTTATATATAATATATTTTTCTCACTTTTTTTATATAGGTTTCTCTATATATATTTTTTCTATTTTTGTTCTCTTTGTCACTATATCGCTGCAGCAGCATTACTATTTATTTATATATCGTTACATTACAGCATATTTGGGAACTACTATCTATAAGTACTATATATTTGGAGTACTGTTTTCTAGCCATTATACGACCACTGCTTTGAATATATATTTTATACTATATATACCTTACTTCCTTTTTTATGTCCATTTTTAATATATTTTTGTGATTTTGCTGTATATTTGGTTTATTATACATCCTTTCCTCTAGTTACAGGCACAGTACGACTGTTGCCATTCATTGCCCAGTGTGTATTTTTATAATAAAGGCATTTTACCTTATTATATTTGTGTTTTCTATTACTATCTCGGGTTTTTCATTTGGTTATCTTTTTAAGTCATTTACAGTTTTACTTCCATACATAGGGCTTTTGTTGTTGTCTTTACCGAATGGTATGCCATTCATTTTTTAGTAGCAGGCTTCTTCTATGGATTAGATATATTTACATATTTCTTCATTTGGGTAGTAATATATATTATTGTCATTTTTATTATTATTATATTATTTTTATTATTTATTATTATATTTTTTATCCATTTGAGCTATTTGTCCTCGTCCGCTGCTTTCTCTTTAAGTCAATGGGGCAGCATAGTCGGCAGTGAGTGGGGGCCAGGAAAACACCTAGAGTGCCCATTTTAATGTCAAAACCATCCATTCTTCTTAATGAAGCTTGTCAAGCGTAATTTACCTTATAATAATTGGAAGGCATTTGAAATTGGGGGTCATTTGGCTAAAGTTGTGGTGGGTAGGGCTGGTTCAAGTAATTAGTGGGCCCAGGAAATCTGGACCACGTCACGGCAGTGGAGCAGGGAGAGGTAAGTATTTCAACTTTGCAAGTGCTGTGAACCTGAGCAAGCAGGGGGGGCCCACTCGTTGGCATTGGCACTGGCACAGGGCCCCTCAAAGTACAGCGGTGTGTTTGCACGGCGGGGGCGCCTCCCACCGGCAGCAACACTTTTGCGTACCATGAGAGGCCCTGTGCCAGTGACGTCGCCAACTAGTATTCCTCCCCCCACCTGATGAAGGAACCTGCACTTTCATCTGCACCTTCCTGTTTGTCCCCGTGTAAGGTGGTATGGTATGCGGGAAGGGGGACCTGACTTTCAGCAGGGTCACAATCTTGCAGTGTAGCGTGCACGGGAAATGTTGCGTTATGGGTCAATGTACCAGCAGACTCATCTATCACTGGCTGGGCAATGGGCAGGATGAGGAGGAAACACAGATATAGGCCCAAAGAATAAAGTGGGCTAAATGCAGTTCAAAATTGGTAACACAGGACTAATCAGGGGGCATTGCAGTGGAGGACAACTGGAATGAGAGGCTGACACAGAGAGTAGGCCCAAATCAGTAAGTAGTCGAAATGCAGTTCAAAATTGGCAACAGTAGTAAACAGGCGGCACAGCTTTGTTCAGTGGAGGAGAACAGCAAGGAGTGGCAGACACCGATAGTAGGCCCCAACCCAACTAGTAGGCCAAATGCAGTCTAACATTAACAACTACTTAACGAGCGCCTGAAAACGGAATTTCAGGACAGGAAACCAGGAGAACAGCAAGGAGCGGCAGACACCGATAGTAGGCCCCAAACCAACTAGTACGCCAAATGCAGTTGTTCCGTTTAACCACAATTTAATGAGAGCCTCAAGATAGAAGTTCAGGAAAGGCAACCTGGAGAACATCTTGGAGTGGAACACACCATCTCTCTACACCCCATACCCAATTTGTAGGCCTAATGCAGCGTAGTTTCCAACAACTACTAAACGAGAGCATGATGATCGAAGCATTGGCGAGGAAACCTGGGGAACACCTTGGAGTGGAACACACCATCTCTCTACAGTGGAACACACCATCTCTCTACACCCTATACCCAATTTGTAGGCCTAATGCAGCGTAGTTTCCAACAACTACTAAACGAGAGCCGGAAGATCGAAGCTCAGGAAAGGCAACCTGGAGAACACCTTGGAGTGGAACACACCATCTCTCTACACCCCATACCCAATTTGTAGGCCTAATGCAGTGTAGTTTCCAACAACTACTAAACGAGAGCCGGAAGATCGAAGCAATGGAGAGGAAACCTGGGGAACACCTTGGAGTGTAACACACCATCTCTCTACACCCCATACCCAATTTGTAGGCCTAATGCAGTGTAGTTTCCAACAACTACTAAACGAGAGCCGGAAGATCGAAGCAATGGAGAGGAAACCTGGGGAACACCTTGGAGTGTAACACACCATCTCTCTACACCCCATACCCAATTTGTAGGCCTAATGCAGCGTAGTTTCCAACAACTACTAAACGAGAGCCGGAAGATCGAAGCAATGGAGAGGAAACCTGGGGAACACCTTGGAGTGTAACACACCATCTCTCTACACCCCATACCCAATTTGTAGGCCTAATGCAGCGTAGTTTCCAACAACTACTAAACGAGAGCATGAAGATCGAAGCAATGGAGAGGAAACCTGGGGAACACCTTGGAGTGGAACACACCATCTCTCTACACCCCATACCCAATTTGTAGGCCTAATGCAGCGTAGTTTCCAACAACTACTAAACGAGAGCATGATGATCGAAGCATTGGCGAGGAAACCTGGGGAACACCTTGGAGTGGAACACACCATCTCTCTACAGTGGAACACACCATCTCTCTACACCCCATACCCAATTTGTAGGCCTAATGCAGCGTAGTTTCCAACAACTACTAAACGAGAGCCGGAAGATCGAAGCAATGGAGAGGAAACCTGGGGAACACCTTGGAGTGTAACACACCATCTCTCTACACACCATACCCAATTTGTAGGCCTAATGCAGCGTAGTTTCCAACAACTACTAAACGAGAGCATGAAGATCGAAGCAATGGAGAGGAAACCTGGGGAACACCTTGGAGTGGAACACACCATCTCTCTACACCCCATACCCAATTTGTAGGCCTAATGCAGCGTAGTTTCCAACAACTACTAAACGAGAGCCGGAAGATCGAAGCAATGGAGAGGAAACCTGGGGAACACCTTGGAGTGTAACACACCATCTCTCTACACCCCATACCCAATTTGTAGGCCTAATGCAGCGTAGTTTCCAACAACTACTAAACGAGAGCCGGAAGATCGAAGCTCAGGAAAGGCAACCTGGGGAACACCTTGGAGTGGAACACACCATCTCTCTACAGTGGAACACACCATCTCTCTACACCCCATACCCAATTTGTAGGCCTAATGCAGCGTAGTTTCCAACAACTACTAAACGAGAGCCGGAAGATCGAAGCTCAGGAAAGGCAACCTGGGGAACACCTTGGAGTGGAACACACCATCTCTCTACACCCCATACCCAATTTGTAGGCCTAATGCAGCGTAGTTTCCAACAACTACTAAACGAGAGCCGGAAGATCGAAGCAATGGAGAGGAAACCTGGGGAACACCTTGGAGTGTAACACACCATCTCTCTACACCCCATACCCAATTTGTAGGCCTAATGCAGCGTAGTTTCCAACAACTACTAAACGAGAGCCGGAAGATCGAAGCAATGGAGAGGAAACCTGGGGAACACCTTGGAGTGTAACACACCATCTCTCTACACCCCATACCCAATTTGTAGGCCTAATGCAGCGTAGTTTCCAACAACTACTAAACGAGAGCATGAAGATCGAAGCAATGGAGAGGAAACCTGGGGAACACCTTGGAGTGGAACAAACCATCTCTCTACACCCCATACCCAATTTGTAGGCCTAATGCAGCGTAGTTTCCAACAACTACTAAACGAGAGCATGATGATCGAAGCATTGGCGAGGAAACCTGGGGAACACCTTGGAGTGGAACACACCATCTCTCTACAGTGGAACACACCATCTCTCTACACCCCATACCCAATTTGTAGGCCTAATGCAGCGTAGTTTCCAACAACTACTAAACGAGAGCCGGAAGATCGAAGCTCAGGAAAGGCAACCTGGGGAACACCTTGGAGTGGAACACACCATCTCTCTACACCCCATACCCAATTTGTAGGCCTAATGCAGCGTAGTTTCCAACAACTACTAAACGAGAGCCGGAAGATCGAAGCAATGGAGAGGAAACCTGGGGAACACCTTGGAGTGTAACACACCATCTCTCTACACCCCATACCCAATTTGTAGGCCTAATGCAGCGTAGTTTCCAACAACTACTAAACGAGAGCCGGAAGATCGAAGCAATGGAGAGGAAACCTGGGGAACACCTTGGAGTGTAACACACCATCTCTCTACACCCCATACCCAATTTGTAGGCCTAATGCAGCGTAGTTTCCAACAACTACTAAACGAGAGCATGAAGATCGAAGCAATGGAGAGGAAACCTGGGGAACACCTTGGAGTGGAACAAACCATCTCTCTACACCCCATACCCAATTTGTAGGCCTAATGCAGCGTAGTTTCCAACAACTACTAAACGAGAGCATGATGATCGAAGCATTGGCGAGGAAACCTGGGGAACACCTTGGAGTGGAACACACCATCTCTCTACAGTGGAACACACCATCTCTCTACACCCCATACCCAATTTGTAGGCCTAATGCAGCGTAGTTTCCAACAACTACTAAACGAGAGCCGGAAGATCGAAGCTCAGGAAAGGCAACCTGGGGAACACCTTGGAGTGGAACACACCATCTCTCTACACCCCATACCCAATTTGTAGGCCCAATGCAGCGTAGTTTCCAACAACTACTAAACGAGAGCCGGAAGATCGAAGCTCAGGAAAGGCAACCTGGGGAACACCTTGGAGTGTAACAAACCCTCTCTCTACACCACGGAAGGGCTGATTCTTAGGAAGGAAGGCTGTCGGAAAGAAGCAGGGCGCGTCCGAGGGTGATTATATTCTTATTAGGTATATACTCACCCTCGGACGCGCCCTGCTTCTTTATTTGTAATGAATGTTTATTTGCAATGTGGTTTTGACTTACTCTATTTTTTTGGTAAATAATGATTTTATTATTTTCATTGTTTTGCATCTTCTTGGCAATAATATAAAGAAGACGCGACAGGACAACACTCGGTGGATGCCATATCTGTGTTTAAAATTGAAAAAATCTTTCAGTTAACTACTTGCAGGAGAACGTTATTGTAGCTGGTGGCCATTTTTAGTACTGTACCAGATTTTTGTTGTATGTGTTTGTTTTTAATGTTAAAATGTCTGCATTTGATATCTCTCCAGTATTTTCTTTTTTATAAGCAAAATACTTATTTTTATATTTTCTGATGTTGGTTCCAGGGGTACACGGGCAGCAGTGGTGTGGTCAGTGGAGGCCTAGTGGAAGGAGTGACCGCAGACAGGCATCGAAGGCCTAAAATAATAACACATGGCTGTAGGCAATTTTAAATTGGTTCCAGGGGTACACGGGCAGCAGTGGTGTGGTCAGTGGAGGCCTAGTGGAAGGAGTGACCGCAGACAGGCATCGAAGGCCTAAAATAATAACACATGGCTGTAGGCAATTTTAAATTGGTTCCAGGGGTACACGGGCAGCAGTGGTGTGGCCAGTGGAGGCCTAGTGGAAGGAGTGACCGCAGACAGGCATCGAAGGCCTAAAATAATAACACATGGCTGTAGGCAATTTTAAATTGGTTCCAGGGGTACACGGGCAGCAGTGGTGTGGTCAGTGGAGGCCTAGTGGAAGGAGTGACCGCAGACAGGCATCGAAGGCCTAAAATAATAACACATGGCTGTAGGCAATTTTAAATTGGTTCCAGGGGTACACGGGCAGCAGTGGTGTGGTCAGTGGAGGCCTAGTGGAAGGAGTGACCGCAGACAGGCATCGAAGGCCTAAAATAATAACACATGGCTGTAGGCAATTTTAAATTGGTTACAGGGGTACACGGGCAGCAGTGGTGTGGTCAGTGGAGGCCTAGTGGAAGGAGTGACCGCAGACAGGCATCGAAGGCCTAAAATAATAACACATGGCTGTAGGCAATTTTAAATTGGTTCCAGGGGTACACGGGCAGCAGTGGTGTGGTCAGTGGAGGCCTAGTGGAAGGAGTCACCGCAGACAGGCATCGAAGGCCTAAAATAATAACACATGGCTGTAGGCAATTTTAAATTGGTTACAGGGGTACACGGGCAGCAGTGGTGTGGTCAGTGGAGGCCTAGTGGAAGGAGTCACCGCAGACAGGCATCGAAGGCCTAAAATAATAACACATGGCTGTAGGCAATTTTAAATTGGTTACAGGGGTACACGGGCAGCAGTGGTGTGGTCAGTGGAGGCCTAGTGGAAGGAGTGACCACAGACAGGCATCGAAGGCCTAACATAACAAAAATGTCAATACAATGGTATTGTCAGTGGCAGGCATTGAAGGATGTCAGCGCATAGACTAAACATTGGTGGAGCTGTGAGATAATTTTGCAAGTGGTAGAGCACTGTTTGAGCTGGGGTGGGGGGAAACTGTCTTGTGGCCGGCGGTACAGGCCCAGGGCCCCTCATATTACAACGGTGTGTCTGACGTTGGGTGCGCACCACCACCGCCAGAGACACTTTATTGTACTAGGAGGGACCCAGTGGCAGTGCCATTGACCAAAAGCGGGCTCACCCACCTCTTCAGACAAACTGCACTCTCACGGGTGCTGTCGCCAAGTGTCGATACCACGGCCCCGTGTGGGGAGTTTGGCCATTTAGTGAGGTGTAAACATGTCGTATGCTGGACAATCAGGTGCAGAAAATTACGAGATTGGAAAAGGCATTCAGAATAGTCCACAGGCAAGACCTTTTCATAGGAAAGCTAGGTGTCAGCCGGGCAAGGTGGGGCAAAAGATTTTGAAATCCAGTTGTGGTTCATTTTAATGAAGGTTAGATCATCTACATTTTGGGTAGCCAGACGAGTCCTTTTTTCTGTTAGTATTGAACCTGCAGCACTGAATACTCTTTCTGATAGGACACTAGCTGCCGGGCAAGCAAGCTCCTGCAATGCATATTCTGCCAATTCTGGCCAGGTGTCTAATTTTGATGCCCAGTAATCAAATGGGAATGACGGTTGAGGGAGAACATCGATAAGGGATGAAAAATAGTTTGTAACCATACTGGACAAATGTTGTCTCCTGTCACTTTGAATTGATGCTGCAGTACCTGTCCTGTCTGCGGTCATAGCAAAATCACTCCACAACCTGGTCAGAAAACCCCTCTGGCCAACGCCACTTCTGATTTCTGCCCCTCTAACTCCTCTGGTCTGCTGGCCCCTGCAGCTCGTGTGAGAACAATCACGGGCGCTGTGTGCAGGGAATGCCAGAAGCAAACGGTCAACAAGAGTTGATTGTTTGGTTGCTAATATTAGTTCCAAGTTCTCATGTGGCATTATATTTTGCAATTTGCCTTTATAGCGAGGATCAAGGAGGCAGGCCAACCAGTAATCGTCATCGTTCATCATTTTAGTTATGCGTGTGTCCCTTTTGAGGATACGTAAGGCATAATCCGCCATGTGGGCCAAAGTTCCAGTTCTCAAATCTGCGGTTGTGCTTGGTTGGAGGGCAGTTTCAGGCAAATCCACGTCACTTGTGTCCCTCAAAAAACCAGAACCCGGCCTTGCCGCGCCACCAATTTCCAGTGGCCCCGGAAAAGCTTCCTCATTAAAAATATAATCATCCCCATCATCCTCCTCGTCCTCCTCCTCCTCTTCGCCCGCTACCTCGTCCTGTACACTGCCCTGGCCAGACAATGGCTGACTGTCATCAAGGCTTTCCTCTTCCTCAGCTGCAGACGCCTGATCCTTTATGTGCGTCAAACTTTGCATCAGCAGACGCATTAGGGGGATGCTCATGCTTATTATGGCGTTGTCTGCACTAACCAGCCATGTGCATTCCTCAAAACACTGAAGGACTTGACACATGTCTTGAATCTTCGACCACTGCACACCTGACAACTCCATGTCTGCCATCCTACTGCCTGCCCATGTATGTGTATCCTCCCACAAAAACATAACAGCCCGCCTCTGTTCACACAGTCTCTGAAGCATGTGCAGTGTTGAGTTCCACCTTGTTGCAACGTCTATGATTAGGCGATGCTGGGGAAGGTTCAAAGAACGCTGATAGGTCTGCATACGGCTGGAGTGTACGGGCGAACGGCGGATATGTGAGCAAAGTCCACGCACTTTGAGGAGCAGGTCGGATAACCCCGGATAACTTTTCAGGAAGCACTGCACCACCAGGTTTAAGGTGTGAGCCAGGCAAGGAATGTGTTTCAGTTGGGAAAGGGAGATGGCAGCCATGAAATTCCTTCCGTTATCACTCACTACCTTGCCTGCCTCAAGATCTACAGTGCCCAGCCACGACTGCGTTTCTTTCTGCAAGAACTCGGACAGAACTTCCGCGGTGTGTCTGTTGTCGCCCAAACACTTCATAGCCAATACAGCCTGCTGACGTTTGCCAGTAGCTGCCCCATAATGGGAGACCTGGTGTGCAACAGTGGCAGCTGCGGATGGAGTGGTTGTGCGACTGCGGTCTGTGGACGAGCTCTCGCTTCTGCAGGAGGACGAAGAGGAGGAGGAGGGGGTGCGAACGGCTACAGCCAATTGTTTCCTAGACCGTGGGCTAGGCAGAACTGTCCCAAACTTGCTGTCCCCTGTGGACCCTGCATCCACCACATTTACCCAGTGTGCCGTGATGGACACGTAACGTCCCTAGCCATGCCTACTGGTCCATGCATCTGTTGTCAGGTGCACCTTTGTGCTCACAGATTGCCTGAGTGCATGGACGATGCGCTCTTTAACATGCTGGTGGAGGGCTGGGATGGCTTTTCTGGAAAAAAAGTGTCGACTGGGTAGCTCGTAGCGTGGTACAGCGTAGTCCATCAGGGCTTTGAAAGCTTCGCTTTCAACTAACCGGTAGGGCATCATCTCTAACGAGATTAGTCTAGCTATGTGTGCGTTCAAACCCTGTGTACGCGGATGCGAGGCTAAGTACTTCCTTTTTCTAACCATAGTCTCATGTAGGGTGAGCTGGACTGGAGAGCTGGAGATCGTGGAACTAGCGGGGGTGCCGGTGGACATGGCAGACTGAGAGACGGTGGGAGATGGTATTGTTGCCACCGGTGCCCTAGATGCAGTGTTTCCTACTGCGAAACTGGTGATTCCCTGACCCTGACTGCTTTGGCCTGGCAAAGAAACCTGCACAGATACTGCAGGTGGTGCGGAAAATGGTGGCCCTACACTGCCGGAAGGGATGTTGCGTTGCTGACTAGCTTCATTGGCTGAGGGTGCTACAACCTTAAGGGACGTTTGGTAGTTAGTCCAGGCTTGCAAATGCATGGTGGTTAAATGTCTATGCATGCAACTTGTATTGAGACTTTTCAGATTCTGTCCTCTGCTTAAGGTAGTTGAACATTTTTGACAGATGACTTTGCGCTGATCAATTGGATGTTGTTTAAAAAAATGCCAGACTGCACTCTTTCTAGCATCGGATACCTTTTCAGGCATTGCAGACTGAGCTTTAACCGGATGGCCACGCTGTCCTCCAACAGGTTTTGGCTTTGCCACGCGTTTTGGGCAAGATACGGGCCCGGCAGATGGAACCTGTTGCGATGTTGATGCCTGCTGCGGCCCCTCCTCCTCCGCTTCAGAACTGCTGCCGCCTGCACCCTGTTCCCCCAATGGCTGCCAATCGGGGTCAAGAACTGGGTCATCTATTACCTCTTCTTGTAGCTCGTGTGCAACTTCGTCTGTGTCACCGTGTTGGTCGGTGGTATAGCGTTCGTGATGGGGCAACATAGTCTCATCAGGGTCTGATTCTTGATCAGCACCCTGCGAGGGCAATGTTGTGGTCTGAGTCAAAGGACCAGCATAGTAGTCTGGCTGTGGCTGTGCATCAGTGCACTCCATGTCAGATTCAACTTGTAATGGGCATGGACTGTTAACTGCTTCACTTTCTAAGCCAGGGACGGTATGTGTAAAGAGCTCCATGGAGTAACCCGTTGTGTCGCCTGCTGCATTCTTCTCTGTTGTTGTTTTTGCTGAAGAGGACAAGGAAGCGACTTGTCCCTGACCGTGAACATCCACTAACGACGCGCTACTTTGACATTTACCAGTTTCACGAGAGGAGGCAAAAGAGCTAGAGGCTGAGTCAGCAAGATAAGCCAAAACTTGCTCTTGCTGCTTTAAAAGCGGTTTTCCTACTCCCAGAAAAGGGAGCGTTCGAGGCCTTGTGTAGCCAGACGACGAACCTGGCTCCACAGCTCCAGACTTAGGTGCAATATTTTTTTTCCCACGACCAGCTGATGCTCCACCACTACCACCACCCTCATTACCAGCTGACAATGAACGCCCCCGGCCACGACCTCTTCCACCATACTTCCTCATTGTTTTAAAAACGTAAACAAACTAACGGTATTTGTTGCTGTCACACAAATTACACGGTGAGCTATAACTTCAGTATGATTTAGCTACCCCTTTACAGGTGAGTGAGACCACAACGAAAATCAGGCACAATGTTACACACTCTGTTGTTGGTGGCAACAAATGAGAGAGATGCCACACACGCAGGACTGTCACTGAAGCACAAATGTAAATATTAATCTCCCACTGATTTGATTTTTTTTTTTTTTCAGGGAGACTTTAGGAAAAAAAAAATAGAATAAAATGATTTTTTCAGGAAGAATTTAGAAACCAAATAAAATAAAATGATTTTTTCAGGGAGAATTTAGAAAACAAATAAAACAAAAAAAGGCTTTCTATGGCCCACTGAGTGAGAGATGACGCACACAGGAGTCAGGAGTGGCACACAAGCCCAGAGGCCAATATTTATCTCCCACTGATTGATGTAGTGATTTTTTCAGGTAGATTTTGGAACCCAAATCAAGCTAAAAAAATAATAGGCTTTCTATGGCCCACAATTGGAGAGAGAGAGAGAGATGGCACACCCAGGAGTCAAGACTGGCACACAAGCAGAAAGGGCAATATTAATCTCCCACTGATTTGTTTTTTTTTTTTTTTTTTTTCAGGGGGACTTTAGGAAAAAAAAAAAAATAGAATAAAATGATTTTTTCAGGAAGAATTTAGAAACCAAAGAAAATAAAATGATTTTTTCAGGGAGAATTTAGAAAACAAATAAAACAAAAAAAGGCTTTCTATGGCCCACTGAGTGAGAGATGACGCACACAGGAGTCAGGAGTGGCACACAAGCCCAGAGGCCAATATTTATCTCCCACTGATTGATGTAGTGATTTTTTCAGGTAGATTTTGGAATCCAAATCAAGCTAAAAAAAAATAATAGGCTTTCTATGGCCCACAATTGGAGAGAGAGAGAGAGATGGCACACCCAGGAGTCAAGACTGGCACACAAGCAGAAAGGGCAATATTAATCTCCCACTGATTTTTTTTTTTTCAGGGAGACTTTAGGAAAAAAAAAAATAGAATAAAATGATTTTTTCAGGAAGAATTTAGAAACCAAATAAAATAAAATGATTTTTTCAGGGAGAATTTAGAAAACAAATAAAACAAAAAAAGGCTTTCTATGGCCCACTGAGTGAGAGATGACGCACACAGGAGTCAGGAGTGGCACACAAGCCCAGAGGCCAATATTTATCTCCCACTGATTGATGTAGTGATTTTTTCAGGTAGATTTTGGAACCCAAATCAAGCTAAAAAAATAATAGGCTTTCTATGGCCCACAATTGGAGAGAGAGAGAGAGATGGCACACCCAGGAGTCAAGACTGGCACACAAGCAGAAAGGGCAATATTAATCTCCCACTGATTTGTTGTTTTTTTTTGTTTTTTTTCAGGGAGACTTTAGGAAAAAAAAAATAGAATAAAATGATTTTTTCAGGAAGAATTTAGAAACCAAAGAAAATAAAATGATTTTTTCAGGGAGAATTTAGAAAACAAATAAAACAAAAAAAGGCTTTCTATGGCCCACTGAGTGAGAGATGACGCACACAGGAGTCAGGAGTGGCACACAAGCCCAGAGGCCAATATTTATCTCCCACTGATTGATGTAGTGATTTTTTCAGGTAGATTTTGGAACCCAAATCAAGCTAAAAAAAATAATAGGCTTTCTATGGCCCACAATTGGAGAGAGAGAGAGAGATGGCACACCCAGGAGTCAAGACTGGCACACAAGCAGAAAGGGCAATATTAATCTCCCACTGATTTTTTTTTTTTTTCAGGGAGACTTTAGGAAAAAAAAAATAGAATAAAATGATTTTTTCAGGAAGAATTTAGAAACCAAATAAAATAAAATGATTTTTTCAGGGAGAATTTAGAAAACAAATAAAACAAAAAAAGGCTTTCTATGGCCCACTGAGTGAGAGATGACGCACACAGGAGTCAGGAGTGGCACACAAGCCCAGAGGCCAATATTTATCTCCCACTGATTGATGTAGTGATTTTTTCAGGTAGATTTTGGAACCCAAATCAAGCTAAAAAAATAATAGGCTTTCTATGGCCCACAATTGGAGAGAGAGAGAGAGATGGCACACCCAGGAGTCAAGACTGGCACACAAGCAGAAAGGGCAATATTAATCTCCCACTGATTTGTTTTTTTTTGTTGTTTTTTTCAGGGAGACTTTAGGAAAAAAAAATAGAATAAAATGATTTTTTCAGGAAGAATTTAGAAACCAAAGAAAATAAAATGATTTTTTCAGGGAGAATTTAGAAAACAAATAAAACAAAAAAAGGCTTTCTATGGCCCACTGAGTGAGAGATGACGCACACAGGAGTCAGGAGTGGCACACAAGCCCAGAGGCCAATATTTATCTCCCACTGATTGATGTAGTGATTTTTTCAGGTAGATTTTGGAACCCAAATCAAGCTAAAAAAAATAATAGGCTTTCTATGGCCCACAATTGGAGAGAGAGAGAGAGATGGCACACCCAGGAGTCAAGACTGGCACACAAGCAGAAAGGGCAATATTAATCTCCCACTGATTTGTTTTTTTTTTTTTTTTTTTCAGGGAGACTTTAGGAAAAAAAAAATAGAATAAAATGATTTTTTCAGGAAGAATTTAGAAACCAAATAAAATAAAATGATTTTTTCAGGGAGAATTTAGAAAACAAATAAAACAAAAAAAGGCTTTCTATGGCCCACTGAGTGAGAGATGACGCACACAGGAGTCAGGAGTGGCACACAAGCCCAGAGGCCAATATTTATCTCCCACTTTTTTTTTTTTGTTCCAGGGAAAATTTAGAAACCCAATAAAAAAAATAATAAATAGGCTTTCTATGGCCCACTATCTGAGAGACAGAGAGAGATGGCACGCTTAGGACTGGCACACAAGCCCAAAGGCCAATATTAATCTCCCTTTTTTTTTTAAGGGAGAATTTATAAAACCAAAAAAAAATAAATAAATAGGCTTTCTATGGCCCACTATTTGTGAGAGAGATGGCACGCTCAGGACTGGCACACAAGCCCAGAGGCCAATATTAATCTCCCACTTTTTTTTTTTTTCCAGGGAAAATTTATAAACCCAATAAAAAAAAATAAAAATAAATAGGCTTTCTATGGCCCACTATCTGAGAGAGAGAGATGGCACGCTTAGGACTGGCACACAAGCCCAAAGGCCAATATTAATCTCCCACTGATTGATTTATTGATTTTTTCAGGTAGAATTTAGAACCCAAATAAAGCAAAACAAAAAAAAAAAAGGGCTTTCTATGGCCCACTGAGTGAGTGATGATGCACACAGGAGTCAAGAGTGGCACACAAGCCCTGAGGCCAATATTTTTCTCCCACTGATTGATGTAGTGATTTTTTTCAGGTAGATTTTAGAACCAAAATCAAGCAAAAAAATAAATAGGCTTTCTATGGCCCACTGAGTGAGAGATGACACAGACAGGGATGGCACTCTAGCAGAAATGTCAATCTTAATCTCCCACAAAAAAAAAAAAAAAAAAAGGATTAGGATAGATCACATAGGTTAATCTTTCTGTTAAAGATGCCGTAGTACTATATTACTCCCTGTCTTATTTATATGTGGGGCCTGGTATAGTGGTGTTCAACTCAGGCTATATAGTCCCTCTTATTGTTGAGGATTTGCACCTGTATGTAGTGATTCATGTGTTTTTAATGCTATTTAATAAAATTTATATTTTATATGGTACCCTGGTGAGATCAGCGTGGCATTCTTTGATCACACCTCTTGTGATAGCTGCTTTGTTTATGGTACTAGTTGCCCCATGGATTGGGGGAGCAACATCTTTGTTTACTGTTGAGCAAAAGTTGTGAATAGATTTTTTATTTCTGTTAACCTGGTTTGTGTTGTGTGTGCGTTTTCGCAGCGGAAAACTGTTGCGAAGACGCATACACAACAGGTGCACATAGCCTCGATGGGTCCGTCAGAAAGACAGGCCCAGTGCACACGTTTTCCACAATCTGCACAGGATCCGTCATTTCAACGTCTTGACGGATCCTGTGCAGATTTGGAAGACGGAAGTGTGAAAGAAGCCTTTCTACTATTGCCCTATATTATCACTTGCTGACATCTGCAAGGATTCCTCAGTCTTCCGCAGAAGCATCTTGGGTTCAAATCCAGCCAAGGAATCCTGCATGGAGATTGCGTGTTCTCCTTTTACGTCCTCAAAAGCATGCTTGCATATTACGTAGCTATTAAGTTTCTTTGAAATTGACCCAAGTGTATTGATATGAAATTGGAGTCCCAGTGAGTGATAACGAATCGATCTTTGTTCTTAAAAATGGACAAAATATATGTGTCTGATTAAAGGGCATACCCTTACATTTAATTTTTTAAGTGCTCAGAATAGTAAAAAATCAAAGAAGTAATACTCACCATTATTGATCCTTCACAGCTCCAGGTCTCTGGTTCCATTCAGGCATTTTTTACTGTTTTTAGAGTGGCAAGTCATGACCTGGAAGCAATCACTACGACCTTTCATTGACTGAGAAGGCATTTCAGTCTATATCAGTAGTAATAAAAGGTTTTTCCAGGAATAAAAAAAGTAATAATAAAGAAAGAAAAATATATCATAAATAAATTCCTATACTTTAATTAGTAGGATTTAATTTGTGAGGCTGCTCACACTATAGACCCTCTGTCTTTCTGATCTAATACTGGAGATAAGAGTACTGAGGTAAGAGGAGGCTGCTCACATTGCTGTCCATCCTGTCTATGTTATCTAATACTGGAGATACCAGGAATACTGAGGTAAGAAGAGGCTACTCACACTGCTGGCTACACTGTCTATCTGACCTAATACTGGAGATACCAGGAGTACTGAGGTAAGAAGAGGCTGCTCACACTGCTGTCCACCCTGTCTATATGATCTAATACTGGAGATACCAGGAATACTGAGGTAAGAAGAGGCTGCTCACACTGCTGTCCACCCTGTCTATATGATCTAATACTGGAGATACCAGGAATACTGAGGTAAGAAGAGGCTGCTCACACTGCTGTCCACTCTGTCTATATGATCTAATACTAGCGACAGCAGGTGTGCTGAGGTAAGAAGAGGCTGTTCACACTGCTGTCCACCCTGTCTATCTGATCTAATACTGGAGATGTCAGAGGTGCTGAGGTGAGAAGAGGTTGCTCACACTGCTGTCCATCCTGTCTATCTGATCCAATACTGGAGATAGCAGGAGTACTGAGGTAAGAAGATGCTGCTCACACTGCTGTCCACCCTGTCTATATGATATAATACTGGAGATACTAGGAGTACTGAGGTACGAAGAGGCTGTTCACACTGCTGTCCACCCTGTGTAACTGATCGAATACTGGAGATATGGCCCAGAGATCACCTCTTTGCTGTCCAGAATCCCGGAGTGTCTATCAGCCATATCCTCCTTCTTCTCCTCTTGCTTCCTCAAACTCAATGTGGACAAATCTGAACTCATCATCTTTCCTCCATCTCATACACTGCGTGCAGAAATATTAGGCAAGTTGTATTTTAGAGGATTATTTTTATTACTATACGGTAGCCCAGAGGCGTAGCTAGAGCTTTTGCCGCCCGGGGCTGTTCCCGAGTTTGGCGCCCCCCCCCCCCCCTAGCTCAATACACACAAAGGTTACCAAAAATGGTTTTCCTGTTTTGTAGAACTTAAACTGGGCCTAATGGTGTCACCCCCACATGCCACACCTGTGACTTAATACCACCACACCATGACCAGGCCACATAGTGACCGAATAATACTACATACAAGGGACAAATACCACCGCACCATTTCCAGACCACATATTACCACCACATAGTGACTGAATACTACAATACTGATCAGTAATAAAAAAAAAACCACAATACTATCACCATAAGTGCCAGTATTCACAGGAGATCTGTACTTAGTATGCAGTGTCTGTGTAGAGGTAATACAGAGATCACTGGTGACATTATACACAGGACCTCTATATAGTATACAGTGTATAGTGTCAGTGTATAGGTAACACTGACTCACCAGTGACATCTCTAGGTGAAATCCTTCATCTTTCATCCAGCACAGACCGCCATCATTCCTTCCAGCCAGGACTCGTTTCTGCAGGAAATAACACAGTTATCTCGAGCTTCGCTTGCAGAACACATTATTTAATTTTTCACAACTTCTACATTACACCACATGAAGAAAAAAAGGTGATATAGTGTCACTCTGCACAGTAACAGGACCGCCCCCCCATTTAAAACAGTATACTCAAAAAATAAAATAAATACATCACTGCAGTAACAATATCCCTTAATTATCCCCTATGGTAATAATATTCCCCACCCTGACCCCGTTTATCTCATTCCTGGCTCCAGCCATATGTTGTCGTATCCTGCCCTCATGAGTATCCATTCTACCCCATATGATCTCCCCATCCTGCCCCATCAGCCTCCATCGTATCCGTCCTGCCCCATGATCCAATCCTGCCCCGTGTCTCCAATCATGCCCCGTATCTACATTCTGCCCATGCCTCAAGTCCTGCCCCCAGTGTGTCCAGCATATTACCCCCATGTTGTCCAGCAATCTGCCCCAGTGTGTCCAGCATATTACCCCCATGTTGTCCAGCAATCTGCCTCAGTGTGTCCAGCATATTACCCCCAGTGTGTCCAGCAATCTGCCCTAGTATGTCCAGCATATTACCCCCAGTGTGTCCAGCAATCTGCCCTCAGTGTGTCCAGCAATCTGCCCCAGTGTCCAGCCTTTCCCCAGTGTGTCCAGCAGTCTGCCCCAGTGTGTCCAGCATATTACCCCCAGTGTCCAGCATTGCCCCAGTGTGTCCAGTATATTACCCCCAGTGTGTCCAGCAATCTGCCCCAGTGTCCAGCATTGCCCCAGTGTGTCCAGAAGTCTGCCCCAGGGTCTCCAGCATTGCCTCAATGTGTCCAGAAATCTGCCCCAGGGTCTCCAGTATTGCCCCAGTGTGTCCAGCAATCTGCCCCAGGGTCTCCAGTATTGCCCCAGTGTGTCCAGCAATCTGCCCCATGGTCTCCCGTATTGCCCCAGTGTGTCCAGCATTCTGCCCCATGGTCTCCAGTATTGCCCCAGTGTGTCCAGCAATCTGCCCCATAGTCTCCTGTATTGCCCCAGTGTGTCCAGCAATCTGCCCCATGGTCTCCTGTATTGCCCCAGTGTGTCCAGCAATCTGCCCCATGGTCTCCCGTATTGCCCCGGTGTGTCCAGCAATCTGCCCCATGGTCTCCAGTATTGCCCCAGTATGTCCAGAAGTCTGCCCCAGGGTCTCCAGCATTGCCTCAATGTGTCCTGAGATCTGCCCCATGGTCTCCAGTATTCAGTGTGTCCAGCATTCTGCCCCATAGTCTCCTGTACTGCCCCAGTGTGTCCAGCATTCTGCCCCATGGTCTCCAGTATTCAGTGTGTCCAGCATTCTGCCCCATAGTCTCCTGTACTGCGCCAGTGTGTCCAGCATTCTGCCCCATGGTCTCCAGTATTGCCCCAGTGTGTCCAGCATTCTGCCCCATGGTCTCCAGTATTGCCCCAGTGTGTCCAGCATTCTGCCCCATGGTCTCCAGTATTGCCCCAGTGTGTCCAGCAATCTGCCCCATAGTCTCCTGTATTGCCCCAGTGTGTCCAGCAATCTGCCCCATGGTCTCCTGTATTGCCCCAGTGTGTCCAGCAATCTGCCCCATGGTCTCCTGTATTGCCCCAGTGTGTCCAGCAATCTGCCCCATAGTCTCCTGTATTGCCCCAGTGTGTCCAGCAATCTGCCCCATAGTCTCCTGTATTGCCCCAGTGTGTCCAGCAATCTGCCCCATGGTCTCCTGTATTGCCCCAGTGTGTCCAGCAATCTGCCCCATAGTCTCCTGTATTGCCCCAGTGTGTCCAGCAATCTGCCCCATAGTCTCCTGTATTGCCCCAGTGTGTCCAGCAATCTGCCCCATAGTCTCCTGTATTGCCCCAGTGTGTCCAGCAATCTGCCCCATGGTCTCCTGTATTGCCCCAGTGTGTCCAGCATTCTGCCCCATGGTCTCCAGTACTGCCCCAGTGTGTCCAGCAATCTGCCCCATGGTCTCCAGCATTGCCCCAGCCCCAGACAGTCAGACATAAAGAAAAAAAAAAAAAAGTAAAATCCTCACCTCTCCCGTTCCCAGCGCAGGTCCGGTGCAGTCAGCGTCTCTCCGGCTCTGCGACGCTCAGGACAGAGAGGCAGAGCGGCGCGCACAGTAGTGACGTCATCGCGCCCTCTGCTCTGAGACGTCGCAGAGTCAGAGGACGCTGTAGCTGCCGGCGCCGCAGGAACCAGGAGAGGTGAGTATAGAGCGGGGGGCGGGGGCGGGGGCGGGACCCGGGGGTGGGGGGAGCGGGCCCTGGTCGTGGCGGCAGACGGCGCCGCCCGAAGATTTAAAGGGGCGTCTTTTTTTTTTTTTTTTTTTATCTTCTTCTCCTGCAGCGCCGGCCGCCCCCAGCATTGTGCCGCCCGGGGCGGACCGCCCCCCCCGCACCCCCCTTCCTACGCCACTGCGGTAGCCTGATTCTAATGCATCGGGTATTCTAGAATATGTATGTAGTTTATTTATGAAGAATATAGAATAATACATTGAATACACAGGATTCAGCCGACCGCGAACAACTAGCGAAGTGTGATTCAAATCCCTCTCCAATTCGCGGCCGGACTGCGCCTGTCACTGATTGTTCATGGTCGGCCACGTAGTATATAGCACAGCCACGTAGTATATAACAGCCCACGTAGTATATTGCACAGCCACGTAGTATATTGCACAGTCACATAGTATATAGCACAGCCCACATAGTATATTGCACAGCCCGTTTCGTAAATTGCACAGTCCGCGCAGTACCACGCACGCAGTGTATAACACAGGCCACGTAGTGTATAGCACAGCTGACATAGTATATAGCACAGCCACTTAGTATATTACACAGCCACGTAGTATATAGCACAGCCCATGGAGTATATTGCACAGCCCACATAGTATATTGCACAGCCCGCGTAGTATATTGCACAGCCCGCGTAGTATATTGCTCAGCCCGCGTAGTATATTGCACAGCCCGCGTAGTATATTGCGCAGTACCACGCACCCAGTATATAACACAGGCCACGTAGTGTATAACACAGGCCACATAGTATATAGCACAGCCGACGAGGTATGTATAGCACAGCCACGTAGTATATTGCACAGCCCACATAGTACATAGCACAGTCCGCGCAGTACATTGCACAGCCCACGTAGTACATTGCACAGTCCACGTAGTACATTGCACAGTCCACGTAGTACATTGCACAGCCTGCGCAGTATATAGCACAGCCCACGCAGTAAATTGCCCAGCCCGTGCAGTATATTGCCCAGCCCGCGCAGTATATTGCCCAGCCCGCGCAGTATATTGCCCAGCCCGCGTAGTATATTGCCCAGCCCGCGCAGTACATTGCACAGCCCACGTAGTACAGTGCCCAGCCCACGTAGTATATTGCACAGCCCACATAGTATATAGCAATGTGGGCATCATAGAATTAAAATAAAAATAGTTATATACTCACCCTCCGTTGTCCCCCGGATCCAAGCGAAGCAGTTACTGACGCTCCTTGCGCGCTCCGGTCTCCAGAGTGCATTACGGTCTCGCGAGATGATGACGTAATGGTCTCGCAAAACCGATACGTCATCATCTCGCGAGATCGCAATGCACGGAGCAGTCACCGGGGCATCGCGAGGAGCGGGAAAGGCCTGTTCCTGATCCGGTGGCTAACGGACGGTGAGTATATAACGATTTTTTATTTTATTTATTATTTTTAACATTAGATCTTTTTTACTATTGATGCTGCATAGGCCGCATCAATAGTAAAAAGTTGGTCACACAGGTTTAATAGCAGAATTAATGGAGTGCGTTACACCGCGGTCCATTAACGCTGCCATTAACCCTGTGTGAGCGTTGACTGGAGGGGAATATGGAGCAGGGAGGAAGGAGCGGCCATGTTGCCGCCGGACTGTGCCCGTTGCTGATTGGTCGTGGGAATGGTCGTGGGCATTTTGCCATGACCAATCAGCGACTTGGATTTCCATGACAGACAGAGGCCGCGACCAATGAATATCCGTGACAGACAGACAGAAAGACAGACAGAAAGACGGAAGTGACCCTTAGACAATTATATAGTAGATTGATCAACAATTATATTCTCAATCAACCCAAAAGACTCAGAAATATCTAAGCGTAATATTTTTGGAAGTTGGAGTGGTGTTTTTTTTTATTTGGCTATCTTAGGAGGATATCTGTTTGTGCAGGTAACTATTACTGTGCAGAATTATTAGGCAACTTAACCCCTTTCTGCCATTGGACGTAATATTCCGTCCATGTGGGGTGGGCCTTAATTCCCAAGGACGGAATATTACGTCCAGCGCGATCGGCCGCGCTCACGGGGGGAGCGCCGCCGATCGCGGCCGGGTGTCAGCTGCTTACCGCAGCTGACATCCGGCACTATGTGCCAGGAGCGGTCACGGACCGCCCCCGGCACATTAACCCCCGGCACACCGCGATCAAAGATGATCGCGATGTGCCGGCGGTGCAGGGAAGCATCGCGCAGGGAGGGGGCTCCCTGCGGGCTTCCCTGAGACCCCCGCAGCAACGCGATGTGATCGCGTTGCTCCGGGGGTCTCCTACCTCCCTCCCTGCAGTAAGTCCCGGATCCAAAATGGCCGCGGATCCGGGTCCTGCAGGGAGGGAGGTGGCTTACCAAGTGCCTGCTCAGAACAGGCACTTGGTAACGCTGCACTGCTCTCAGACAGATCGGTGATCTGTCAGAGTGCTGTGCAAACTGGCAGATCACCGATCTGTATTGTCCCCCCCTGGGGCAAAGTAAAAAAGTTAAAAAAAAAATTTCCAAGTGTGTAAAAAAAAAAAAAAAAAAAAAAAATCCTAAATAATGAAAAAAAAATATATATATTATTCCCATAAATACATTTCTTTATCTAAATAAAAAAAACAAAACAATAAAAGTACACATATTTAGTATCTCCGCGTCCGTAACGACCCGACCTATAAAACTGGCCCACTAGTTAACCCCTTCAGTAAACACCGTAAGAAAAAAAAAAAAAAAACGAGGCAAAAAACAACGCTTTATTATCATACCGCCAAACATAAAGTGGAATAACACGCGATCAAAAAGACGGATATAAATAACCATGGTACCGCTGAAAGCGTCATATTGTCCCGCAAAAAAAGAGCCGCCATACAGCATCATCAGCAAAAAAATAAAAAAGTTATAGTCCTGAGAATAAAGCGATGCAAAAATAATTATTTTTTTCTATAAAATAGTTTTTATCGTATAAAAGCGCCAAACCATAAAAAAATGATATAAATGAGGTATCGCTGTAATCGTACTGACCTGAAGAATAAAACTGCTTTATCAATTTTACCAAACGCGGAACGGTATAAACGCCTCCCCCAAAAGAAATTCATGAATAGCTGGTTTTTGGTCATTCTGCCTCACAAAAATCGGAATAAAAAGCGATCAAAAAATGTCACGTGCCCGAAAATGTTACCAATAAAAACATCAACTCGTCCCGCAAAAAACAAGACCTCACATGACTCTGTGGACTCAAATATGGAAAAATTATAGCTCTCAAAATGTGGTAACGCAAAAAATATTTTTTGCAATAAAAAGCGTCTTTCAGTGTGTGACGGCTGCCAATCATAAAAATCCGCTAAAAAACCCACTATAAAAGTAAATGAAAAAAATGTATTTATTTCCATTTTCCCATTAGGGTTAGGGCTAGGGTTAGGGTTAGGGCTAGGGCTAGGGTTAGGGTTAGGGCTAGGGTTAGGGCTAGGGTTAGGGCTAGGGTTAGGGCTAGGGTTAGGGTTAGGGCTAGGGCTAGGGCTAGGGTTAGGGCTAGGGCTAGGGTTAGGGCTAGGATTAGGGCTAGGGTTAGGGCTAGGGTTAGGGTTAGGGTTAGGGCTAGGGCTAGGGTTAGGGCTAGGGTTAGGGCTAGGGTTAGGGTTGGGATTAGGGTTAGGGTTAGGGCTAGGGCTAGGGTTAGGGTTAGGGTTGGGGCTAGGGTTAGGGCTAGGGTAAGGGCTAGGGTTAGGGTTAAGGCTACAGTTAGGGTTGGGGCTAAAGTTAGGGTTAGGGTTTGGATTACATTTGCGATTGGGATTAGGATTAGGGGTGTGTCTGGGTTAGAGGTGTGGTTAGGGTTACCGTTGGGATTAGGGTTAGGGGTGTGTTTGGATTAGGGTTTCAGTTATAATTGGGGGGTTTCCACTATTTAGGCACATCAGGGGGATCTCCAAACGCGACATGGCGACCGATCTCAATTCCATCCAATTCTGCATTGAAAAAGTAAAACAGTGCTCCTTCCCTTCCGAGCTCTCCCGTGTGCCCAAACAGGAGTTTACCCCAACATATGGGGTATCAGCGTACTCAGGACAAATTGGACAAAAACTTTTGGGGTCCAATTTCTCCTGTTACCCTTGGGAAAATACAAAACTGGGGGCTAAAAAATAATTTTTGTGGGAAAAAAAGAGATTTTTTATTTTCACGGCTCTGCGTTATAAACTGTAGTGAAACACTTGGGGGCTCAAAGTTCTCACAACACATCTAGATAAGTTCGTGGGGGGGTCTAGTTTCCAACATGGGGTCACTTGTGGGGGTTTCTACTGTTTAGGTATATTAGGGGCTCTGCAAACGCAATGTGACGCCTGCAGACCATTCCATTTAAGTCTGCATTCCAAATGGCGCTCCTTCCCTTCCGAGCCCTCCCATGCGCCCAAACGCTGGTTCACCCCACATATGGGGTATCAACGCACTCAGGACAAATTGGACAACAACTTTTGGGGTCCAATTTCTCCTTTTACCCTCGAGAAAATACAAAACTGGGGGCTAAAAAATAATTTTGAGGGGAAATTTTTTATTTTATTTTCACGGCTCTGCGTTATAAACTGTAGTGAAATACTTGGGGACTCAAAGTTCTCACAACACATCTAAATAAGTTCCTTGGGGGGTCTAGTTTCCAATATGGGGTCACTTGTGGGGGGTTTCTACTGTTTAGGTACATTAGGGGCTCTGCAAACACAATGTGACGCCTGCAGACCATTCCATCTAAGTCTGTATTCCAAATGGCTCTCCTTCCCTTCCGAGCCCTCCCATGCGCCCAAACGCTGGTTCTCCCCCACATATAGGGTATCAGCGCACTCAGGACAAATTGCACAACAACTTTTGGGGTCCAATTTCTCCTGTTACCCTCAGGAAAATACAAAACTGGGGGCTAAAAAATTATTTTTGTGGGAAAAAAATTTTGTTTTATTTTTACGGCTCTGCATTATAAACTTCTGTGAAGCTCTTATTGGGTCAAAGTGCTCACCACACATCTAGATAAGTTCCTTAGGGGGTCTACTTTTCAAAATGGTGTCACTTGTGGGGGGTTTCAATGTTTAGGTACATCAGTGGCTCTCCAAACGCAACATGGCGTCCAATCTCAATTCCTGTCAATTTTGCATTGAAAGGTCAAACGGCGCTCCTTCCCTTCCGAGCTCTCCCATGCGCCCAAACAATGGTTTACCCCCACATATGGGGTATCAGAGTACTCAGGACAAATTGTGCCACAACTTTTGTGGTCCAATTTCTTCTCTTACCATTGGGAAAATAAAAAATTGGGGGCGAAAAGATAATTTTTGTGAAAAAAAAATGATTTCTTATTTTTACGGTTCTGCATTATAAACTTCTGTGAAGCACTTGGTGGGTCAAAGTGCTCACCACACCTCTAGATAAGTTCCTTAGGGGGTCTACTTTCCAAAATGGTGTCACTTGTGGGGGGTTTCAATGTTTAGGCACATCAGTGGCTCTCCAAACGCAACATGGCGTCTCATCTCAATTCCTGTCAATTTTGCATTGAAAGGTCAAACGGCGCTCCTTCCCTTCCGAGCTCTCCCATGCGCCCAAACAATGGTTTACCCCCACATATGGGGTATCAGAGTACTCAGGACAAATTGTGCCACAACTTTTGTGGTCCAATTTCTTCTCTTACCATTGGGAAAATAAAAAATTTGGGGCGAAAAGATAATGTTTGTGAAAAAAAATGATTTTTTATTTTTACGGTTCTGCATTATTAACTTCTGTGAAGCACTTGGTGGGTCAAAGTGCTCACCACACCTCTAGATAAGTTCCTTAGGGGGTCTACTTTCCAAAATGGTGTCACTTGTGGGGGGTTTCAATGTTTAGGCACATCAGTGGCTCTCCAAACGCAACATGGCGTCCCATCTCAATTCCAGTCAACTTTGCATTGAAAAGTCAAATGGCGCTCCTTCCCTTCCGAGCTCTGCCATGCGCACAAACTGTGGTTTACCCCCACATATGGGGTATCAGCGTACTCAGGACAAATTGTACAACAACTTTTGGGGTCCATTTTCTCCTGTTACCCTTGGCAAAATAAAACAAATTGGAGCTGAAGTAAATTTTTTGTGAAAAAAAGTTAAATGTTAATTTTTATTTAAACATTCCAAAAATTCCTGTGAAGCACCTGAAGGGTTAATAAACTTCTTGAATGTGGTTTTGAGAACCTTGAGGGGTGCAGTTTTTAGAATGGTGTCACACTTGGGTATTTTCTATCATATAGACCCCTCAAAATGACTTCAAATGAGATGTGGTCCCTAAAATAAAATGGTGTTGTAAAAATGAGAAATTGCTGGTCAACTTTTAACCCTTATAACTCCCTAACAAAAAAAAATTTTTGGTTCCAAAATTGTGCTGATGTAAAGTAGACATGTGGGAAATGTTACTTATTAAGTATTTTGTGTGACATATCTCTGTGATTTAATTGCATAAAAATTCAAAGTTGGAAAATTGCGAAATTTTCAAAATTTTCGCCAAATTTCCGTTTTTTTCACAAATAAACGCAGGTAATATCAAAGAAATTTTACCACTATCATGAAGTACAATATGTCACGAGAAAACAATGTCAGAATCACCGGGATCCGTTGAAGCGTTCCAGAGTTATAACCTCATAAAGGGACAGTGGTCAGAATTGTAAAAATTGACCCGGTCCATAACGTGCAAACCACCCTTGGGGGTAAAGGGGTTAATATAAACCAAATATAATCTCATCTCACTTGTTTATTTTCACCAGGTAAACTAATATAACTGCACAAAATTTAGAAATAAACATTTCTGACATGCAAAAACAAAACCCCCCAAAATTAGTGACCGATATAGCCACCTTTCTTTATGATGACACTCACCAGCCTTCCATCCATAGATTCTGTAATTTGCTTGATCTGTTTACAATCAACATTGCATGCAGCAGCCACCACAGCCTCCCAGACACTGCTCTGAGAGGTGGACTGTTTTTCCTCCCTGTAGATCTCACATTTTATGAGGGACCACAGGTACTCTATGGGGTTCAGATCAGGTGAACAAGGGGGCCATGTCATTATGTTTTCTTCTTTGAGACCTTTACTGGCCAGCCACGCTGTGGAGTAGTTGGAGGAATGTGATGGAGCATTGTCCTGCATGAAAATCATATTTTTCTTGAACGATACCGACTTCTTCCTGTACCACTGCTTGAAGAAGTTGTCTTCCAGAAACTGTCAGTATGTCTGGGAGTTGAGCTTCACTCCATCCTCAACCCAAAAAGGTCCCACAAGTTCATCTTTGATGATACCAGCCCATAAAACATCGACCAGACAAGGCAAGTCTTCATTGTTCAACCACCACAACCCCTTTGTATACCAGACCAATGCCCAAACCCCATAACCTCCCTATCCAACATCACTGAAGGGGTGCTTAATTGTCTCCTCTCCAAATCGCACCTCACCACCTGTGCGCTCGACCCTATCCCATCCCACCTCCTCACCAACCTCACCACCACACTTATCCCATCCCTAACCCACCTCTTCAACCTATCACTATCTTCTGGCACCTTCCTTTCTGCTTTCAAACATGCCACAATCACGCCTATCCTTAAAAAGCCAACCCTCGATCCAACTGCTATGTCCAGCTATTGCCCAATATCACTGCTCCCATTCACTTCCAAACTCCTGGAGCAGCAGGTCCACTCTGAACTTTCCTCCCACCTCTCATCTAACTTGCTCTTTGACAATCTACAATCTGGTTTCCGCCCCCATCATTCAACTGAGACAGCCCTGACCAAAATCACTAACAACCTACTTACCGCGAAAGCTAATGGACAATACTCTGTACTTCTCATTCTAGACCTGTCCTCTGCTCTCGACACGGTTGACCACTGCCTCTTTCTACAGATCCTCTCCTTCTTTGGCATCAAAGACCTTGCCCTATCTTGGATCTCCTCATACCTTTCCAACCGCACATTCAGCGTCTCCCACTCCCACACTACCTCCTCATCCCACCCTCTCTCTGTTGGAGTCCCCCAAGGCTCTGTTCTAGGACCCCTACTCTTCTCAATCTATACACTTGGTTTGGGACAATTCATAAAGTCCCATGGATTCCAGTACCACCTCTATGCTGATGACAGTCAGATCTACCTCTCTGGCCCAGACATCACCGCTCTGCTGTCCAGAATCCCAGAGTGCCTATCAGCCATATCCTCCTTCTTCTCCTCTCGCTTCCTCAAACTCAATGTGGACAAATCTGAACTCATCATCTTTCCTCCATCCCATAGATCTTCCTTACCTGACCTATCTATCGCAATCAATGACATCATGCTTTCCCCCGTACCGGAAGTCCGCTGCCTCGGAGTAATCTTCGACTCTGCTCTCTCCTTCAAACAGCACATCCAAGCTCTTTCCACCTCCTGTCACCTCCAGCTCAAAAATATCTCCAGAATCCGTCCTTTCCTCAACCGTCAATCTAAAATGCTTGTGCACGCCCTCATCATCTCCCGCCTTGACTACTGCAACATCCTTTTCTGCGGCCTCCTTGCTAACACCGTTGCACCTCTCCAGTCCATTCTTAACTCTGCTGCCCGACTAATTCATCTCTCTCCTCGCTACTCCCCTGCTTCCCCCTCTGCAAATCTCTTCACTGGCTCCCATTCCCTCAGCGAATCCAGTTCAAATGACTAATACTAATCTACAAAGCCATCCATATCCTTTCTCCTCCATATATCTCTGGACTAATCTCCCAATATCTTCGCTAACGTAATCTCTGGTCCTCCCAAGACCTCCTTCTCTCCTCCACACTTATTCGCTACTCACCTAACCGCCTCCAAGACTTCTCCCGAATATCCCCCATCCCCTGGAATTCTTTGACCTAACACGTCCGACTGTCAACAACATTTGGATCCTTCAGACGGAACCTGAAAAGCCAACTCTTCAGGAAAGCCTACAGCCTGCACTGACCCCACTGCCTCCTCACCACTACTGAAGCTACCGCCTCACCAACACCGGTGCTTCTACAACCCTCAATCTATTGTCTCCTTCCCCACCAGCCTGTAGAATGTAAGCCCGCAAGGGCAGGGTCCTCGCCCCTCTATATCAGTCTGTAATTGTTAGTTTGCTTACTGTAAGTGAGATCTGTAATTTTAATGTAACCCCTCCTCATGTACAGCACCATGGAATCAATGGTGCTATATAAATAAATAATAATACCAGGAGTACTGAGGTAAGAAGAGGCTGTTCACACTGCTGTCTATCCTGTCTATCTGATCTAATAATGAAGATGCCAGGAGTGCTGAGGTAAGAAGAGGCTGCTCACACGGTGGTCCACCCTGTCTAACTGATCTAATACTGGAGATACCAGGAGTGCTGAGGTAAGAAGGGGCTGTTCACATTGCTACCCGTCCTGTCTAACTGATCTAATACTGGAGATACCAGGACCAGGAGTACTTGGGTAAGAAGAGGCTGTTCACACTGCTGTCCACCCTGTCTATCTGATCTAATACTGGAGATACCAGGAGTGCTGAGGTAAGAAGAGGCTCCTCACACTGCGGTCCACCATGTCTAGCTGATCTTATGCTGGAGATACCAGGAGTGCTGAGGTAAGAAGAGGCTGCTCACTCTGCTGTCCACCATGTCTAGCTGATCTAATACTGGGGACATTAAAGGTGCTGCAGGAAGAAAAAACCTCTCACATTTCCTTTCCATCATGTCTATCTGAGGTTTTACTGGGAATATTAGAGGGTCTGAGGTTTGAAGAGGCTGCTCACACTGCGGTCCACCATGTCTAGCTGATCTTATGCTGGAGATACCAGGAGTGCTGAGGTAAGAAGAGGCTGCTCACTCTGCTTTCCACCATGTCTAGCTGATCTAATATTTTTGATTCCAAGAGTGCTGAGGTAAGAAGAGGCTGCTCACACTGCTGTCAACCCTGTCTATCTGATCTAATACTGGAGGTACCAGAGGTGCTGAGATAAGAAGAAACTGCTCACACTGCTGTCCACCCTGTCTATCTGATCTAATACTGGAGATACCAGGAGGGCTGAGGTAAGAAGAGGCTGCTCACACTGCTGTCCACCCTGTCTAGCTGATCTAATACTGGAGTTATCAGCACTGCTGAGGTAAGAAGAGGCTGCTCACACTGCTGCCCACCCTGTCTATCTGATCTAATACTGGAGATACCAGTGATAGGGAAATCAGGGACCACCTTAATGGGTTCTCATAATTCATACATATGTCCCCATGAATATGTCCAGACATGCCTGACTCTGCTAAGTCATCTTGTTGACTTCTAGAAATGCTGAGATGGGAGAAACTAATCAAGAAAGGGGACTTAGGACATTAGCCCCTTACGTATCTCAACTCAAGGTTCTGACCTTATTAGGAATAAACATGATTAATTAAGAATGATCTCATATGTAATAAATAGCTGATTTGTGCACAAACATGATGTATACGCCTACTCAAAAGTGTATATAACTGAAGGTCCTTCCTGGAATTAAACTTACGGTTAGATACAGATTCATCCCTGTCTCTGTCCGTCATTCTCCGGAGCAACTCACATTTGGCAGCCATCCAATATCCCTGAGGGTCTGACTTGCAGACCGCCCCAACATTTTTGGCGTCCCTGGGTGGGCGGCCACAACGGCAGATCACCAATATCTGATGCCCGGCACATCGCAGACCTGAGATCAAGGACACACAGACAATCCGCGGAAAAAGGTAAGAACCATTAGATTCTTACAAAATCTCTCTGTGTCTCCATCTGTCTCATAATCTGCACGCCGAGCCTTAGGTATGTTATAGAAAAGATCTGCTTACAAGGCCGTCCATATTATTTGGCAAAGAACCATAGAATATCCACGTGATATTTAAAAAGGCATATTGGATTGGTCAATTTTATGTTATATGTCTTGTTAATATGTCTAGCATATGACTGAAGAGTGCATGAGTGTGTGAATTCACCCATGAGGAGACGTCCTTTTGGGCGGGTGAAAGATACGGTCTAACACGCCGGTTAAATCGGGATAGGGCCTCTGCAGTTCCCTACGGCGACCCTTAAGGGGCACCCTGGGTCAGAGGTCAGTCAGTCCGTCTGTGTTTGTCCTGCCTTGTATTTACGCACAAGCTGCCCCTCGTTTAGGAGGAGACTCTGACCACCCTAACACCAGAGGTGCTGAGGTAAGAAGAGGCTGCTCACACTGCCGCCCACCCTGTCTATCTGATCTAATACTGAAGATATCAGGCGTGCTAAGGTAAGAAGAGGCTGCTCACACTGCTGCCCACCCTGTCTATCCGATCTAAAACTGGGGACATTGAAGGTGCTGCAGGAAGAAAAAACCTCTCACATTTGCTTTCCATCATGTCTATCTGATGTTTTACTGGGAATATTAGGGGGTCTGAGATTTGAAGAGGCTGCTCACACTGCTGTCGATCCTGTCTATCTGATCTAATACTGGATATACCAGGCGTGCTGAGAGAGGTCGAGGCTACTCACACTGCTGTCCACTCTGTATTTCTGAAAGTAGAATGGCTGCTATGACCTGGAGATAGCTTTACAATATGTAGCATACTTTACCTCTAGGTCACAGCGCAGAACTTCCTTTTGCCCATTTTCTCAGACACCTATATAGTATAGGATTCTGTCAGTGTAATTTGCTAATTAATAGCATTTAGGAATTTGTTATGAATGATGATCTTTTTTTTTTCATTTAAGTCCTGGAGAAACCTTTTTAAGATGGCACCAGGAGAATGTAGAGACCATCTAAAAGTGGGCTGCAGTTGATTGGTAGATAGATAGATAGCTCTATCTATCTATCTATCTATCTATCTATATATATCAGTCCAAACCTTTTATGTTTTTTTTCACCCCATGAACAACCCTTTTAAATTTTGAATGGAGAACAACTCAATGGCTATAATATCTTTTATTATATTTTGCTCATATTTGCCGGTAATATCAATACGAATTTCTTTCTTTTTGACCAGTGTAACCAATTGGAAGATATTCGAGAGAACCATCATAATGAAAAGGCTACAAGGGCCTTAAGTTATCATAAAAATATTAAATAACCCTCCTTTAACCCTTCTGACGCTTTAATCATGCACATGTGACCTCAAGGCTGTGTTTGTCAGCGCTCCTCTGATACATGAGGCACTTTCCGCAAGTCTGCAATGGGCATCCTGGGAGCGCGTTTCTGTCTATTACAGGGAAAGCTGCCTCGATTTTTTTATAGTCTGGATTGGCTCAGCATTTTTCTGATTCACTGATCATTCCAGAATCCCTGTGCTCAGCTGCCTCTCTAAACTTTACAACTTGCTGACCTCTTCTGCATTCGAAACTTGATGCCAGAGTGGGGAATAATTGTCTGAGCCGCTGGTCCCAGCCCTGATCTATTTCTCTTTGTCTTCAGCTATTATTTTCCTTCTCCATTCTGTTGTTTGTAACCGCACCGTACTCCAGGGCTTAGAGGAGCTGACATTCCCTCATCCGAACTTTACTACTACAAGGCTTAGCTGTTCTTCCATTACAGTCTTCCCTCTGTCTTCCCCTGTTCTGGGTTTTATAGGAACTCACATTGTTACAAAGTCCCGGCAATCGGTGGTAATCTGTGAGTAAACCTAACATTAAGAGTTCTGTTTTCCTACAGCACCACCAGAGGTGAAATGAAGTATTACAGGACAGGTCCTCCAAAGATTTTGAAATAGCTTTCCAATCAGGTTAAGACTGAAAAGTTTTCTAGTTGCCAGAACTTAATTTTTCCATCAATATAGCCATGTAAGAGTACATTTAGTGCCTGACGAGTTGCAGTTTTGAATGCCACCTTTTAATTTGTGCGATAATGTATGGAAAAATAAGCTAAAAAAAAATCTTTGTGGGGTGGAATAGAGTTTAAAAAAAACACAATTTTGCTCCTGTTGCTCATATTTTGTTTCTGCGCACACATTGTATGGTACAGTATAAATGGTGGGTAGTTATTTCTGGGGGCTAGTACAATTACAGTAATACTAATTAAAGCTAATGTTATATACTAATAATCAAATATATTTATATTTTTTAAAACTTTTTTTTTAAATCTTCAAAAGCCTTAAATAATATAATATATTGCAATCGTCTTATTATATAGCACTATGTACCTACAATTGCTCATTTTGTCCTTCTACCCAGCAATTTCTTCTCTTTTCCTTTAGGTCTATGACACCATGAGATTTATAAACTGATGATAAGTTGAATTCTTCTAAGCTCCATGTAGAAACAGGAGGTCAATTTTCCCTGCATGAGCCATCACTGCAATAATCCCTGGCAGGAGGGAGGGACAGAGCAGCTGGGTTAAGAGTTGAACAGAGAGATGATTTATGCAGGAAAAAGAGACTTCCTGTTTTTACATAGAACAGAGAAAAGAGAAGAATTAGCTAGGTAGAAAGGCAAAATGAGCAATTGTAAGTACACCGCGCTGTATAATATGATGACTGCAATATACTAAGAGGATAAAAACTTTGATGGGAGGAGAAGTGCTTCTTTAAGCAAAATTACATTTGTTTTTTGTCTTTGTTCTGAAACCCATCACTTTTATATTTTTCTGCAGATGGAGCTGTGCGAAGACTTGGTTTTTGTAGGGTTCAGTTGTAGTTTTATAATGTAAGAAAAAAAATGAAATAGAAAAATGGAAAAGTATTTATAATGCCAATAGAAAACTACAGTTTTACCCACAGTTTCTTAATAGCTTTTATTCAATTTTTCTTTAAAGGCAGGTGATTTAAAAAGTAGAAATTATTTAAAAAAAAATAAGAAAAACAACGTTGACACCTGTCACGTATGGGGAGGGTTTAAAATAAATGTCCTCCCTTAAACAGTTTTTGCTTTTTCTGTCTTCAGTACCATAATTTCCTAATATATGATTACATTGGCTAGAGTGCAGGTTTTTGTTATAGAATCTGATGTAGAGGCTGAGAGCCTGATGCCAGTGATGTATCACTTACTGGGCTGCTTGGAGCAGTTTTGATACAATCCCTGTTTTCTCTGCTGTAGATGTAGTAGTGCTCAGAATACTGAGCTGTGTATAAGAATGTATTCACCACATTGGCATTTTATGTGTTTTGCCTCCCTCACAACCTGAAATTTCAATATTTTTTTTTTCAAGGTTTGCATTGGTTCATCTGGCTACTGGGATTTATGCCCACTCCTCCAGGCAAAACTACTCCAGATTCCTCAAGTTAGATGGTTTCCTCTGGTGAATAGCAATGTTCACCTCTGACCACAGATTTTCCATTGGATTAAGGTCTGGGCTTTCACTAGGCCATTCCAAAATATTTACATGTTTTCCCTTAAACCACTTGAGTGTTGCTTTAGCAGTACGCTTTGGGTCATTACCTTCTTGGAAGGTGAACCTCCGCCCCAGTCTCAAATCACTGACAGACTGAAACTGGTTTTGCTGAAGAATATCCCTGTATTTCGCACTACCCATTTTCCCTGTCCCTGCTGCCGAAAAACATCCACACAGCATGATGCTGCTACCACTATGTCTCACTGTGGGGATGGTGTTCTTGAGGTGATGAACTGTTTTGATTTGGCACCAGACATAGGATTTACCTTGGTGAACAAAAAGTTCAATTTTGGCCTCATCTGACCACGGCACCTTCCTCCATACATTTGAGGAGTCTCCCACATGTCTTTTGGCAAACTAAAAACGGACCTTACAATTTTTGTGTGTAAGTAAAGGCTTTTTTTCTCCCCACTCTTCCATAAAGGTCACCTCTATGGAGTGTACGGCTTATTGTGGTATAGATAGATACTGGATAGATACTCCAGTCTCTGTTTGGAACTCAGCAGGTCCTTCAGGGTTACCTTTGGTCTTTGTTACTGCCTTTTTGATTAATCCCCTCCTTGCCTGGGCTGAGAATTTTGGTGGGCGCACCTCTCTTGGCAGGTTTGTTGTGGTACCATGTTCTTTCCATTTGATGACAATGGATTTGATGGTGCTCCGGGGGATCATCAAAGATTGGGATATTCTTTTTATTACTGAACCCTGACTTGTTCTTTTCAACAACTTTGTCTCTGACTTTTTTTGGAGATTTGCTTGGTCTTCATGGTGTCTGGCCAGTGGTGCCTGTTGTTAATGGTGTTGCAGCCTCTGACCTTTCACAAAAGGTAAAGTGTATATACTGACAGACATGTGACACTTGGATTGCACACAGGGGATGTCCAGTCACTAAGCATGTCACTTGTGAAGGAAATTACTTGCATCAGAAATTTTTAGGGGCCTGATTTCAAAAGCAGTAAATACTGTACATATGTATATGGCAATTTTTAGTTATTTGATCACATAAATGTTATTTATGCCTATATTTTTCTTGCTTCACCAACTTTAGACTATTTAGTGCTGATGCATCACATAAAAATTGTATTACAAAAATATTTAAACACAGGTTATAATGTAACAAAATAGGTAAAAAGCCAAATGGAGTGAATACTTTTGCACTGTAGGATATACACCAACACCGAGGGGCAATCAGTGGCTCCATTATAGACATGGCTATTAATAGCTATTGAGCACAATGAACACTGGTGCTATGTTGTTGCTTCTGATTTTATTTATTTTTTATTTCCTCCCTACCTGTGGTTCCCCTATGAACCATATATACCCTATATAATAGAGTATAAGCTGAGAATTTCAGCCCATATTTTTAGGCTGACATTGCCCCTCTCGGCTTATACTCGAGTCATACCCAGGGGTCGGCAGGGGAGGGGGAGTGGCAGCTGTGTAATCATACTCACCTGCTCCTGGCGTGGTCCCTTCACGTCCCTGGTTCTCCGGGCGCTGACAGCTTCTTCCTGTAGTGAGGAGTCACATGGTACCGCTCATTACAGTAATGAATATGGACCCGAATCCACTGCCATAGGGGTGGAGCCGCATATTCATTACTGTAATGAGCGGTACCATGTGACCGCTCAATACAGGAAGAAGCTGTCAGCGCCGGAGAACTAGGAACCTGCAGGGACGGCGCCAGGAGCAGGTGAGTATGACGGGGCAGTGCACTATATTCACCTGTCCCTCGTTCCACCATCAGGCACCGCTCCGTCTTCCACGTCCTCTGCACTGATGCTCAGATCAGAGGGCGCGATGACGCAATTAGTGCGTGCGCCGCCCTCTGCTTGAACAGTCAGTGCAGAGGACGTGGAAGACACAGCTGCGCCCAGCGGTGGAACGCGGACAGGTGACTAATCTATAGCAAGTGCCGGGGGCCTGAGCGACGAGAGGTCAGGCTGCGATTAAAAAAAAATCACATAAACCGCATATGGCGCAAATGTGTCAATGGAGCATCTTATGGGGCCATAATCAGCATTTGTGCTGCATTATATGGGGAGTATTTTGTATGGAGCATCTTATGGGGCCCTTCATAAACTGTATGGAGCATTATATGGGGCATATTTTGTATTGATCGTCTTATGGGGCCATAATGAACTGTATGGAGCATTATATGGGGCTCCTGATTTAATATGGATATTCAAAAACACTTAACCTACTGATGTCTCAATTAATTTTACTTTTATTGGTATCTATTTTTATTTTTGACATTTACCAGTCCCTCCTGCATTTCCCACCCTAGGCTTGTACTCGAGTCATTAAGTTTTCCCATTTTTTTGTAGCAAAATTAGGTAGGCTTATACTCGAGTATATACAGTAATTGGCATAATGTGGTTGGACGCTGACTCTAAGGTGCGATAATTTGTGTGTAAGGTATAATGGGGGATAATACATGAGGGGGATACCCCTGAAATGGGTAGCTGTTGTTTTTTCCTGTTTTTTTCCATTGATATATAAAAGCTGTATGCTTAGACATTACATAGGAATAAAATAGCTGTACTAACAGTCAGGCACCTAGAACTGGATGCGCAGACAGCATCTTAAAATAGCAGAACCAGTTTGACAAAAAGGTACTTTCATATAGCAAAGCCGAGTGGGAGAACAGCACCATAGAATAGTAGAAGTGCAATGGAATACAGGCAGTATGATGTAGTTGCCCCAAGTGGGCGAACAGGAACTTGGAACAGTAAAGACGAAATGTCAGAGAGGCACCTTAATATAGCAGAGCTGAGTGTGCGGACAGCACCTTGGAACAGCAGAGCTGGATTGATAGACAGTAAAGTAGAAAAAATCCGGCACTCTCAGTTCATGTGCAAAAAAGGTGAGATAATTTTATTGATCCACTGTGACAAATAATATGTTGACGTTTCGGCCAATATCTAGGCCTTCATCAGAACTCTAGTAAGCAAACATAAAAAAAAAATTGGATTGATAGACAAACACCTCGATATTGCAAGTAGCAGAGCTGAATTTGTCTGGAGACTCTGCCAGGGTGTCATCACGTTGTGGCAGCATATCACTACCTGCAAATCATGTCACATAACTGGAATTCTAAATTATGGGATTGTAACTTCTCACGTAGCTCATAAAGGCAATATGTCTCAGAACGAAGCAGAGGAAAGACATCCTGTAGAAAGAGTACATCTTATCCCTGACCGCCTGGGAGATACAGATTTACTATTCACCTTTTTTTTTTTACGGACGTGTGTGCAAATTCTGTAAAACCGCAGTTACATTGTTATATTCCAGAACATCTTCTCTAAGTGAAACTAGGTGATAATGGAAGATAAAACCTCTCTGATACACTGACACATTTATTCTCCAGGCGCTATATGTTATATTTCTGCATCTTCTATTTTGCATTACAAGTTTTATTATGTGTAACCTAGTAATCTATGTGGCAATATGTCACAGGCTGTCTGGGAGTAATATATCAGGCCCTATTTTTACTTTACAGCTAAGTCTAGGCTTGGGGATCTCAATAAATATAGTATACTTGGTGAAACAGGAAATTCCCATGATGGAGAATACATGATATGTTCACTGCTAACTGTCAAGTAGACGTCATGACTTCTGTCATGTGAAAAGTAAGTATCTCAACCTTTCTAAACTATTTGGATAGGACCTGTAGACTGCATCCACAGTTGCTAATAAAAATTATGTTTTTTAAATAGTTTTTTTTTCTACCCAATTTCATGCATTGCTTTCCAATTTCAAAGATTTGCCCGTTAGGGCAGTGACCTAGCATCGTTCAGTCCTGTTATCCCTTCAAAGGTATCCCAAAAGAGTGCAACATAATTGTATAAATTTGTTTTTGGAGTTCTTGGAAAAAAAAATCCTTTATGTTAGGCCGATTTCACACATCCTGATATCTCCAGTAGCTAAGATATCCGTATCCGTGTGTCCGTGTGTGTAATACTTGTGGCACACATGTGGCAACCATGTGCAGCCTGTGTGCCGCATCAGTTCCCAACTGACAGCCGCCGGGGAAGAAGCACTACAGTAAGCGCTGTTCCCCGGCGGCAGGTGCTCATGACGGCTCTCATCATTCTCCCCTGCTCTGCCGGTGATCGGCGTGAGCAGAGAAGAATGATGAGTTATATTAAAGTCAGAATGATGACAGCAGGTGGGACTATTACTCCCATCATCCGACACCTGCTGCCGCTAATAACAGTGACAGCAGGAGCGGATGATTGGGGTATTCCTCAGCCACCGCCTGCGATATAACGAAATAAATAAATAAAAAACCCGGCGTGGGTTCCCCCTATTTTCTTGAACCAACCAGGAAAAACTCACAGCTGGGGGCTGCAACCCTCAGCTGTCAGCTTCAGCAAGGTTGGTTATCAAAAATAGAGGGGTCCCCACGCTGTTTTTTAATTATTTAAATAAATAATTTTATAAAACGGCGTGGGGTTCCCTCCCATTTTTGACAACTAGCCTTGCTAAAGCTCACAGCTGGGGGCTGGTATTCTCAGGCTGGTAAGGGGCCTTTGATATAGGCCCTCCGGCCTAAGAACAGCAGCCCGCAGCTGCTATTAGATGCACCAATTCTGGTGTTTGCCGGGCTCTTCCCACTTGCCCTGTAGCGGTGGCAAGTGGGGTTAATATTTGTGGGATTGATGTCACCTTTGCATTGTCAGGTGGCATGAAGCCCATGGCTTAGTAATGGAGAGGTGTCTGAGACACCTCTCCATTACTAATCCTATAGCTATATGTTAAATAAAGGCACAGCCAGAATAAAATCCTTTAATTGAAAAACATGGCACAGACTCCTTTAATAATCTCAATTAAACCATACTTATGACCTCTTCTAATTCCACCGAAGCACTCGATCTCCTGTAATAAAGTAAAATTGAAAAGCAACAATATACCATACCTGTCCATCGTTCTGTCCCACGCCGTAATCCATTTCTGGGGGCTAAATAGTTTTCAACCTGAACGGTGCCAAGATGCGACCATCCAGGCTGAGAACCACTGGTGAATGAGCTGCTGAGAGCACAGCGTCATTCTCCAGCAGTGACATCATCTGGCTGAACTGTGGTGACCTCAGGACTGTGGGAAAATGGCAGTGATTATGTCACCACTGGTCAGTGATGCTGCGCTTGCAGAAGGTCATTCACCAGTGGTTATCAGCCTGGACGGTCACATCTAAAGAAATTAAGCAGCAACCGGAGGCTGGTCAGTGATGTGCATAGGACGGACACACGGATGTGGTGCTAAGAGGGGAGGAGAAAATTATAGTAAAAAAAAGTTGTGGAAAACAGAGATCACGAATGCAGATCAGTGATTTAAGTCGTTGATCAACTCTCGGCGGCCACTGGATGCACGCTGGGGTGGCTGAAGAGATCAGGCAAGGATCAGGAACAATTCTTATTTCTTTACTCTTTCTTCAGGAGGATCGGCGATGATCAGGCAGCAGCAGCAGGATCTGTGATGTCACAGGTTTCTATGGCACCACAAGGCCTAGCACAGCGCACAGACGGACAGCGTGACTGCCCTGTACAAGTCTGAAGCTAGAATGAAGAAGTACAGGGTAGTCACTTGCAGGTCACAGCGTGTCTCTGTGCTCTGATTGGTGCGATCGATGTCCAATTAGAGCTGGCCATGGTGATCCTGGCATTGCCAGGCATCAGCCTATGATCAGTGCTCTTACAGCATCGATCATAGGCTGGACATCAGTGTTTCATGCAATCTGATTAGCTAAAACACTGAGAAATGCTGAGATTGGCTGTTCAGAATAGAACAGCCAATCACAGCGATTGTAGTTGCGGGGGAGGAGGGTGGGCATCGACACCTTCCGGGACGACGACTACTCCATGAGCCTATCTCCAGACTGCACCTGAATTTTAATGCTCGTATTAAAGATGAGACGTATCCATACGTCCCAGGTCAATAAGTACCAGGTCACAGGGACGTATGTACAGTTGGGCTTAAAAGTTTACATACCCTGGAAGAATTTTTGCTTTTTTTCTGAGAATATGAATATCAGGCCAAAATCACCACGGTATGTGAACTTTTGATCAGGGTCATTTGGATGTTTTGGGTTGTTATTATGATTTGAAATGAGAAAACACAATAGTCTGACAATAAATGGCTTCACCCGACCAATAACCATAAGTGAAGAAAAAGTTTTGGTGTTATTCATATTTTCTGAAAAAAAAGGCCAAGAAAGCAAAAATTCTGCTGGTGCATGTCAACTTTTGAGCACAACTGTATATGTCTTAAGGTGGGTTGTAAATGAATTTTTTTTTACTTTGGTCCTTAAAACTAGAGGGCAGGTAGTTGCCTGCTCAGAGTGGTAAGTCGCTCTGGTGATTTCCAATTATGTGACCTTTTGAGTAATCCAAAGCACCTTCTTAACCCATTTTCTTTGTGTTTCTTTTTTTTTTTAGCAAAGGTTTGATGCGAATAACTAACATTACATGCATAGTTGTATCAGTGCTCCCAGCCCTTCATCATGTACACAATACAATGTCTCGCGGGTCATCATGAATAACCTGAAACATAAGAGAGAGGATTTTCTTCATATTTGTAATTTCAAGACAAGTCACAAGCACATTCCTGGGGTCTGGATTCTGGAATCCATATGAAAATCAAGTAAAATTCAGACAATTTCTAGGTAACATGCTCATATTTAGAAGCATGAGAATTATTTTTCAACCACAAGTAAAAGCTTCTGTGTGCTGCCCTAGTCTTGCTTGTAAGCACCCCAGGAACCCAGCAACCACAGGCATCGACCCCCTTGTTCCTCCGCCTTCTCTATGTCCTTGGGATTTTGGGCTATAAGATCACAATCCATTATAGCACTAAACTCTTAGGAAGTTGAAACTAATGGGGCTAATGTGTAGTTAGTTGGATTTTCACTAACTTTTTCATTAGTTTTGTAGACCATTGGATATATTTTCTTAAAGCACAACTCAGTGAAGGTCTTAGAATTTATTTTAACAGTTCCTCGGACCAGACTCAAAGTTACTCAGGAACATATTCCTCCATCGTCTACAATATAATATCTCTTCACATTTTTTTATTCTTTTATCCTCAAATGGAAGTATTGAACAATCATATTGTAGTCCCATGTGGTTCCCTTGTACTTCTAAAACCCACAATATACATTGTTAGGCCAATCATTCAGCCAGGAGCCATCATTGCTGGCTCTCCCGTAGAGTGACTACTGTCCATAATTCTGCACGAGTTGGAGAAAATCCTTTTGGTGTGCCTCCATATCAAGATTGTAGTTTCAGAAGCAATTCATGAAATATATAGTATTATAGTATAGTATAGTATATAGTATATATTCTGGATCCTTATAGCCAGTGGCATAGCTAAAGTTTAATGTGACCCTGTGCAAAATTTGGACCTAGGCTCCTATCTACATGTGGGTCAGATGTATAGGCCCTGGTAACGTTCTATATTCTATAAAGACATAGTTTTTGACCCACCTGGTAATGTAATAATGTTTCCCATCCTGAGCTCCTTCCTGGTATAATATCCTCCAACCTTGGACGTAATATTGTCCCCTATCCTGTGCCCCTTCCAGTAAGAATGTTCCCCATCTTGGGGTCACCTTCTCCCCTTCCACAAACCACGACTTCGTCTTCTATAGCCATTGCAAATGCCGATAATGGTCACCAATTGCTGGCCTCTGATTTGTCGACTGAGTGTACTGCAGTGCAGGGACCCTCCGTGTCTCTGCACCACAATAACACACTTCAGCTCTATGACACGCTTCCAGCTGGAAATAGGCTCTGGTTTTGTCAGTCTCCCTCCCGCATGGGTCCGAATGTGGTCACACCTTTTTCAACAGCGATTAAGCCCCTGCTTATAGCATGGATCCCTAATATATATGTGTGCATTAGACCATGGGGTTTAGAGAATTTTAGTTGAAATGAAGTGTATTAAAAATAAACTCCATCTTTGGAATTAGTAATTTAAAGATGCCCTAGTAAACAATGAAAACACTCAACCCTCTATGTTATTACTGGGTTTTTTTTCAGGGATAAAGGGATTGATTCAAACACAGTAAAACCAGAATTATGTAGTGGACAGCAGGTCTTCCTAACGTAAGGTGGACCTCTCAAAGAAGTACAATATACAGAGGATGGCAGAGAATTATGTCCCAGAAAAACCTTTCCGAATTCTGTTGGTCATTTAGAAGAGGTGGTTCCTTTTGGAAACGTTTCCATGTAATTGAATTGACATAGTAGGTTTTACTATGTCAAGCATAGTAATTGACATAGTAAGACCTATACAAAAGACCACCTTTTTGAGAAATCGTCTCCTGACCTTGACAGTCATCACTATAGATGGTAAAGATACAACATATCTTAGGGGTTTCTACCATGCAGGAGGACACTAGTGTAACCATTCCTCCACTCAGCGAGTGACTGTTTTGCTGCCCTATGGAATCTGGGTCATGCGGAGTTTTCAATGTTTGGCCGTCCAATCTTATGATAAGGATGCTGAACTGTCGGTACTTTGACAGTTTGGTCATCTAATCTGTGAATGGGTGGTGCTGGACTATCTCCAGGTGTTCTCTGTTCTGGAGATTGCCATGTTACTTAACTGAACTGTCTGCTTCTGATACCTGACAGATGTAGTTTTTGCTTCCTGGTGAGCGTTTGCCTGATTCTGCTGTACAGAGTTCTGATCTGCTGCAGCCTGACCCTTTGGACCATGTTCTGACTATCCTTTCATCTTGTCCTTTTGCTTTGAACTGCCATCTGCTGATATTTTGACCCTGGTTCGTGATCTGACTTGCAGCTTTGTTTTTCCTCTTGGTCTTAACCTCGGAACATTTGACTTCTCAACCTCACGATCTGTCCATGAGTAGTGACTAGCATCACAACTAGTATATTAAATGATGCATGGTAGGTGATGGTCCTGTTAGACATGTCACATTGGAGGTCCGGGAGTTTTAAGATGCACCTCTTGATCTGTACCAGATGTTTTTGTGATGAGTTTTCACTTCCCTTATAGTTTTCGTATACTGATTCACTTTTGTTAATATTGTAATATTTGGGTTGTTGTTTCAAAAACCATCCCTATAAATATTCTTTAAAACATCTCTAATGTGTGTATCCTTTGTGTATATGAACTATACTATATTTTATAGCACTTTTTATTGGCTTCGAAGTAATTTATTATCTTTTATTTTCCCCTGGCCCTTCTGGCAACTCTTCGATTAGACATGACGAGTAAAAGGCCATCCTTCTTGCTAACATTTCTTTTACATTTTGTTCACTTCAAGATGCAGTTTGTGTGAAATGCATCAGCCATTTCAATTGGCCTAAGGCCGTGACAGTAAGGTGTGTCGGATCAGTGTCTTTGCGTCTTAAATGTGAGCAAATGTGAGATCTGTTATTATCTTCTCTGACCTATTTGCCTCTGGACCTTTCATGGCAGCACCTATGGTCACAGCCATCATTCTGTTTGATGCAGATATCTGAGACAAGAGTCAAAGGCCATTGCCTATGAGGCTACAATAATTATTGAAACATGCGGTCTGCATACTTACAGAGCTGACGGTGGAGCCCTGGCTATCTGGTTACTCGTCAATAAGAAAATGTCCAATTAAAACTTCGGTAATTTTAGTTAGAAAAGTAAAAGAAAATTCTTATCAGTGAAATTCTGGCCATCAACTTCCGACTTTCCTGAACCAAATAGAGGGTTCAAATGGGACTTAATAGGTCTAGAATTGGAGCACATCCATTATGGTCAACATCAGAGCTGTCAAAAATTTAAAATATCTTCCTAGCCATACAGTGACACTGGGTATATTGGAGCGTAACGTGGCATCATTACCATTGTCCAATCCATGATATTTGTCTACTCATATGATAGATTGGTTGAAGACAACGATGTCCATTGTGGAAGGACAGTCAAGAAATTGTTAATATAACAAAAGTCTCTCATTTATGAGTAATATTTAATTATTAATTTTTTTAATCCAAATTTTTTGCAAGGTATCGCGAGATGATACTATTTATTTTAGGACTCTAGTCCTTCTAGACCTTGGTCTTCAGTATGGCAATGGCGAGAAGAAAGGTGATGCTAAGAAAATGTTGTTGTCATACTGGAGACCAAGGTTTGGGACGAATGAAATGTCCTGAAGTTTCTCACTTCTTTGCATATATGCCTGAACTTTAGTCTTACGAAAATAAAGATTCATTGGAAATCGAAGACATCACATCACGCTGAAGCTGGAAACAGCAGCTCAGTCTTTCCACTGTTTCCTTGCACAATCACTTAATCTTGCAGGGAAATAGTTGTTTCACCTGCTAACCCTCAAGGTAATTACCATCGGCCATGCCGTCTTCTGGGTGATACAGCTGTGTGAACGCAGCCTTAGTGCTGTTAATGATTAATAGACTGTCTAAAGGTGGCTGCTGTCAGTTTCCTCTCAAATTCCTCTTACAGTAGGTTCAGAGATTTTTCCAGAAAAGTATAATGATTTTTTTTTTATCATTTGTCATACATATTCAAACCATATTTTGACAGCAGCAGCTATTAATCATTTACAAGACCATTTACCGTTTACTATATTACAGAATTGCAATGCATCCGTAAAAATTGGATGTTATATCGTGGCTCCCTGTGGCATCTGACGTATGTCCCACACCCAAAGACTTGAATCGATGAGTCTCATCCAATTTATGGAAGAACATAAAGAATTCTGTGATTTTTTTTTTTCAGACGCAGTTTCGGTCACTAAAAAAATTGTGCACCGCCTCATTGAATTATATTGGTCCGAGTGCTATCTGTTTTTTTCATGGACAGCGCTCAGACCGAAAATGCTGTCATGTAAACGAGCCCTGGAACATACACTCAACTGAGCTTATGTTCTCCACAACAAGAGCTAGATGGTCCACCGGTCACAACAATTTGATCTTTGTCAAATGTATATTTTAACAATGTCCTTCAACAAGAAGTTACTAGATAATTCTAGATGATCCTACATTCAATGTGGAAGAGGGACCCATGGCAAAACCAAAGAGATCTATCGTCTGCTCTGGCAAGTGCACATTGCTCCCCTTCCACTTGACTTCCTTATTACCGAAGGCAGAGCTCTCATGCCTGGTCGACGGTTTGGACCAGCAGCATGGTTTTGCCACTCGTCCAAACTGTGCGATCTCTGATTCTAAACGCAGATGCATCGTTGCCTCTGGAGTATCGGAGGAGTGCCGAGGCATTGGTTGTTGACTCCAGCAATCTAGGTAGCCTTAGAGTCATGCTCCTTGCTGAAAAAAACTGCAGAGCTGGCTGGTAAAAAATTAAAAATCCCTCCATTCTGGAGTAATTAAATTTCAAAGTTGTTGGTTTCATAGAATTTTGAATTTTTATCTATTTATGATCATGAGAATAATCCTTTACAGACCCCCAAAGTTGCCCTTGAGTTTCCTTACCGCCAGCTCCAAACCCCATGGGTTCGGATTAAAAATATCGTAAAATTATTGTACAATAAATGAAGTTGCCAATCACTGGCACCAAAATTTTCTTCTCGGTTGCCATTTTGCCCACAGTCACAATCTGTATTCTCGCGGATATGATGGTGACATTCTCTTTGGATCACCGGTCCTAATGAAGTCCTATAAATCTTCCATGTTGGTTAGTACAGAAGATATCTGGAAAGACAATACTGTTAAAAACAAGCGAAAATGGATGATTATTGGGCAATTTAGTGTATAAAGGGCACTCTTCTAAGAAAAGGTGAAAGGCAAGGTGAGAATTTGATTGACAGAAGAAGCCTGGAGGAGATTGAGAGAAAGGCATGTCCTTACCTGGCTGCTGAAGACACAAACATGTTATTATCGCCATTACAAACTATTTTGCAGCTTAAGATGACAGGGCTTTTCACTTTCTAGCATTAAGTTTCACTTTGCAGATTGTGATAGCACTTGAAAGGAGTAAGTGACACCTCAAGCAGTTTCAGGCATCCCGTGGAAAGGCTGGGTTCTGTCGTAAAGAACCACGCTCGATGTTGTTTTCATGTCAGCTGTCTACGCACAAAGACAAAGATTAAGAAGAAATTAGCCGTACTTTAAGAGTTAAGCCTCGGTTATCCCTCTAATTTGCCACTATGCTGACTATATAAAGAATAGATGCATTCTACGGATTATACTGACAGATGTATTTTGAAATGGCCATATTTGCATTGACTTATACTATGTGATTTCACCTGTGCAAAAGCTGCAGTAAAATGCATTAAGATTGTAAGAATGTCCATCTGTTCGGCATTTATGTGATCCCCTTGACTAAGCAATAAGCGAAACGTGCATCGAGGTGCCGAAACCAAACTAGAGGTTGGGCAATTATTTATATATGGTTTCATCTGCCATATTGTCCTTTAGTTATGTAATTGTCATGTATCAGTGTTTATTATAGAGTAATTTTGCAGATATAATATTTTATTGTATTTTATTGGTTCATTATCATCTATTTCGATATTCCCTATGAATGTGCCTCTTTTTTTATTGTCCCTCAATCTGATACATTTCCTTGGTTTTTCACTTTTTTTAAATGATTTTTTGAAGCGTCTAATAAAATGTATATTTTAAACCGCTGATGTGTTGCACCTTATTTATAGGAGCTATATGTTCCACAGTTGTGGTCATGTATGGGGTAAACACACCGTAACTCCATATCTCCTAGGGTATCCTCGCATAATATTCCCATACAAAGCCTAGACTGGGGCAAGCACGAATAAAGTCTAATCTGAAGAACAAGCCCTATAGGTTCCAAATCTGGTCTTCAGGAAAACCCCGAAATGGATCCAAAAGTTACAATTTCTTCATTCTTTGGTTCCATTTTGGTAACTGAAAGTTTTTGGGCCATCTTTATCCTCATATGGAAACCAGCCAATGGCCGGCATCTCGCCTTCAGTGAAGAACGTCATTGTGACTATGTACTGCAGAAAATACAACAAGTAATCAAATTATCTCAAGTCCAAGTCCCCTATGGTGGCTAAAATATAGAGTAAATGCCGTAAATAAAATCAAAATAAATTGAAAGTACTCTTCTTTTCCACCTTGAAAAATAAACTATACAAAAATTCAATTAATATTTGGTAAAGCCGCAACTTTTAAAGGCTGATCTATCAAATTAAATCATTAAAATAAATTAAACCATACGATAAACACCATAACAAGAAAAGAAAAAAATCAGAATTGCTGTATTTTTGGTCCCCACACTTCCCTAAAAAAATTACAACAAAAAGCAATCAAAACTTCACATGTACCCCAAAATGGTATCAATAAAAGACGCCGGCTTCGCCTTGCAAAATAAAGCCCTCACACAACTCTATGGACTATAAAAAAAAATTTTTTACAGGTCTCCGAGAATGATGACACAAATCAAATTTTATAATTTAAATAAATAAATAAAAAAAAAAAAAAATGGCACTTAAATATTAAAAAAACAAAAACAAATACAAGTCTAGTTTCTCTGTAATAGTCCTGAATTTGAAGAATCGTTATGCCAGGTCACATTGAACGTTGTAAAACCAAAAACTAAAAAACAATGACGGAATTGCTAATTTTTTCATTTCAAAATGTCACCGCACTTGGAATTTTTTTTACCATTTTTTATAGTACATTATACAGTAACATGAAAGGTGTTAATCAAAACTGCAACTTGTCGCGCAAAAAAAAGTTATTGTCCTTTACTGACTAGTCTAGAATCTATAGTGTCTAGTGATGAGCAAACATGCAGGATAAGGTGTTATCTGAGCATGCTTGGGTGCTAACCGAGTGACTTCGGAATGTTTGACATCCACAACTCATGCAGGGATTTCCTGTTTGTCAGGTGATCCCTGCATGTGTTGTGGCTGTTGAACAGCCGCAGGGACTCAAACATATTATTCAAGCCCAAGAAAGATACTCCGTTAGCACCCGAGCATGGTTAGATAATACCTTATCCCAGCATGTTCGCTCATGACTAATAGTGTCTGATTTGGATGTTTTGGCTGTACACTGCGACTCTGACCTAAGATTATTCTCATCTCTAAATTTTTGTCATTACTTCTGCATGTCTGATGAATTTGTCCAGGCCTGTTTGGGGTTTATCGGAGCCTTGTGGTCCAGGTTATGCGTCCATATCTTCATCGAGATGCTTCGCATTCTTCATAGCACCTTCTCTTCCTTCTTTTTGATGTTTGCCAAAATTAATGATTTTTTTCCCCGAAAGCTTCCAGTTCTTGTAATCAGGTGATTAATAAGTCAGCACAAAAAATTGCTAGCAGGCGATAGGATTGTTCTTTTTAGGAATGGTGGAGGTCTCTGAGCCTTCAGGAAATAACCTGCTCTTTAGAGTTTGTGAGTCCCGTCTTGCACGACATATATTGAATCTATCACCCGTTAAGAGGACGCCTGAGGATCCATATCTAATTGAATGTATTGCCTTCGAGGAATGATTAATTAGGTATATTACAAGACTATGCTATACACCATTGCGTGGGAATGGGATGGTAATCTGGACGGATTCTGTACCCAGCCGCTGACATTAAACATTTCACGTCAGTCGAATCAGACAAACCCAACGCCATTAGAAATCTCCCTGTGTAGATTTTCTTAACCCTGCTGTTGTCTTCGGTCAAAAATGACCGACCTTGAACTTAAATATTCTTTAAAATATTCAAGATGCGGCTCTGAAACCCGTGGCCGACCGACCCATCCTCATGTAAGTCAATCAACCACAAGTTTCAGAACCGCATCTGGAACACCCCAAAAAATACCAAAGTTCAAAATCGGTCTCCCCAGACTGAAGACAACAGCATTCCCTGCTTAACAGTAGTACTAAAATATCAAATAAAAGGCAAAAAAAATGCTTGACTTTGACCTCACGTGTCAATACTAACAGTAACGCTGGACTAGATGTCCATTCCAATAAATAACAGCACCGTTTTCAATTTTTCCAGAGCATATAATGAAGATGTTGATTGACTTCTTTGGTTTTCTAGGCATGCTCTGCTACCTGTACAGAGGTCACTGTGCAGAGAAGAGGAGGAGATGAGCTGTGACCGGGCTCGGACTGTCGCATTGGAAAGCAGGTCAATTCCCCAGTGGGCCCCTATGCAGGAGTAAGCCACTTACACCTCAACGTGAGCAGTAGTTGGGCCAGTGTACTTGATTAACTATGTACAGAAAAAAGGAGAGCGTCATATTCATTTATCAGACTACTAGTGTATTATTATATAGAAGCAGAGGTAAAATTGTGTGTGAATGTAATGTAGCTGAACAGTGCGCCCCCAGAGTCAATGTTACTGTTGAGCTGTGGATCTCTCACACTGGCTGTGACCATCACCTATTGTGCATTTCGGATACTGTGTTATTTACATGCTGTATATCTGTTATCTTTTATTATAATCCTGTCTGTGATGATATACCAGTTGCACAGATTTCATCAATGGGTCCCTACTAGTGTTGAGCGATACCTTCCGATATCGGAAAGTATCGGTATCGGTTGGGATCGGCCGATATTCAAAAAATATCGGATATCGCCGATACCGATACCCGATCCCAATGCAAGTCAATGGGACCAAAATATCGGAATTAAAATAAACCCTTTCTTTCCTTGTAGGTTCATTCTACATCAAGGAAAACAACTAAGAATAATGTAGGATGTATTGTGGGAGGTGGCGGAGACATTAAAGGCAATGAGGTTTAGCCCAATCAAATAGAATAGCATGTTTTTTGTTTTTTTTAAGACGTTCGGAGTGAAAAAGATATTGAGTATGTAAATTTTTTTTTATTTTGTCAGATATTGATGTTTCACTATTCCACGCCCTTCCCCTTCTTTTTTTTTCTTTTTTTTTTTTTACTTTTCCCACACTTTCATCTTCATCATCAACAGCATCTTTGACATCAACTTCTTCTTCACCTTATTCATCTTCTTCTTCATCTTCTACCTATTTTTTTTTTATTACATTCTTCATATTCATTTTATTCAACTATTATTATTCTTCCTATTCTACATATTCTTTTTATTCCACTGTTATTATTCTTCCTATTCTACTTCTTCATCATATTCTCATTTGTGACAGGCATTCCCGTAGTTGTTATCTATAAAAGTTGGAAGATTACACCTTCCGTTCTGCCAGTCACAAAAGTTACATTTGTCCGCGTTCAGTTTGGCCTGCAGCATCAGGCATTATCCAGGAGCACCACGAGGAGGAACGGACTCACCCCCATACACTGCTTAGTCTTCTTCTGCATATAATTTAGATAATATCTTTTGCTCTGATATTAAGTCTTATGCTTAATGTTCTTCTGCTCTTTGTTCTGCAGCCTCTTGTTCTTCTGCTTCTCGGTCTTCCATGTCGTCGTCTCCAGGGTCGTCGTCTCCAGTGTCGTCATCTCCGCTGTCGTCATCTCAGCCGTCGTCGTCTCCGCCGTCGTCGTCGTCGTCATCGGGGTGGTCTTCCGGGTCGTCGTCGTCGTCGTCATCGGGGTGGTCTTCCGGGTCGTCGACTTTAGGGTCTTCAACTTGGAAATGTAGCAGAAGGTACAAGAAGGCTGAGAAAATGCCAAGAACCAGCTGATGGAACTGGAACTCGGATGGCTACCCGAAGGTTCAAGAGCCTATGGAACTACCGAGGACCAGCTGACGTTACTGGAACCCGGTTACTAAGCAGGAGGTACCCGTGCTAAAAAGCACTACCAAGGACCGCCTGACGTTGGCGGAACTCGGATACCCAGAAGGAGGCACCTAAGCCAAAGGCTCTGCCCGGAACCAGCTGACGGTACTGGAACCAGGATGGGGAGCAGAAGGTACAAGAGCAAAAGACACTGCTGAGAACCAGCTGACGGTACTGGAACCCGGATGGGTAGCCGAAGGTCCAAGAGCCAATGGAACTACCGAGGACCAGCTGACGTTACTGGAACCCGGTTACTAAGCAGGAGGTATCCGTGCCCGAAAGCACTACCAAGGACCACCTGACGTTGGTGGAACTTGGATACCCAGAAGGAGGCACCTAAGCCAAAGGCTCTGCCCGGAACCAGCTGACGGTACTGGAACCAGGATGGGGAGCAGAAGGTACAAGAGCAAAAGACACTGCCGAGAACCAGCTGACAGTGCTGGAACCAGGTGGTGGACCTGAAGGTCCACAGGAGAGGAGAGAACAGCTAGGCCGCGAGGCAGCCGCAGTTACCGAACCCCAACAGTCCTACAGGGGGAGCTGGGCCTACTGGCACTACAGAACCAGCCTTGACTACCAGTTCACGCAGCCCACATAGGAAGCTCCTAAACTGGAGGCACCCTGGAGTTGGCTAACCCGACCGCACCACGACGGGGCAAGCATAGGCGTCTCAGTGAGCTTGACACAACCCGGAAACAGCTGGCGGTGCTGAAACCAGGCTTGGCACGAGGGAGTACCTGTGTCAAGAACACTGCCGAGAACCAGCTGGCGGTGCTGGAACCCAGATGCGTTGCCCCAGTGTGCAAGAGCCAATGGCACGACCGAGGACCAGCTGGCGGTGCTGGAACCCGGTTACTAAGCTGTAGGTGCCCGCGCTTAAAAGCACTACCAAGGACCGCCTGACGTTGGCGGAACTCGGATACCCAGGAGGAGGCACCTAAGCCAAAGGCTCGGCCCGGAACCAGCTGACGGTGCTGGAACCAGGTGGTGGACCCCAAGGCCCACAGGAGAGGAGAGAACAGCTAGGCCGCGAGGCAGCCGCAGTTACCGAACCCCAACAGTCCTACAGGGGGAGCTGGGCCTACTGGCACTACAGAACCAGCCTTGACTACCAGTTCACGCAGCCCACATAGGAAGCTCCTAAACTGGAGGCACCCTGGAGTTGGCTAACCCGACTGCAACACGACGGGGCAAACATAGGCGTCTCAGCGAGTTTGACACACCCCGGAAACAGCTGACGGTGCTGAAACCAGGTTTGGCACGAGGGAGTACCTGTGACAAAAACACTGCCGAGAACCAGCTGGCGGTGCTGGAACCCAGATGCGTTGCCCCAGTGTGCAAGAGCCAATGGCACGACCGAGGTCCAGCTGACGGTGCTGGAACACGGTTACTAAGCTGTAGGTGCCCGCGCTTAAAAGCACTACCAAGGACCGCCTGACGTTGGCGGAACTCGGATACCCAGGAGGAGGCACCTAAGCCAAAGGCTCGGCCCGGAACCAGCTGACGGTGCTGGAACCAGGTGGTGGACCCCAAGGCCCACAGGAGAGGAGAGAACAGCTAGGCCGCGAGGCAGCCGCAGTTACCGAACCCCAACAGTCCTACAGGGGGAGCTGGGCCTACTGGCACTACAGAACCAGCCTTGACTACCAGTTCACGCAGCCCACATAGGAAGCTCCTAAACTGGAGGCACCCTGGAGTTGGCTAACCCGACTGCAACACGACGGGGCAAACATAGGCGTCTCAGCGAGTTTGACACACCCCGGAAACAGCTGACGGTGCTGAAACCAGGTTTGGCACGAGGGAGTACCTGTGACAAAAACACTGCCGAGAACCAGCTGGCGGTGCTGGAACCCAGATGCGTTGCCCCAGTGTGCAAGAGCCAATGGCACGACCGAGGACCAGCTGACGGTGCTGGAACACGGTTACTAAGCTGTAGGTGCCCGCGCTTAAAAGCACTACCAAGGACCGCCTGACGTTGGCGGAACTCGGATACCCAGGAGGAGGCACCTAAGCGAAAGGCTCGGCCCGGAACCAGCTGACGGTGCTGGAACCAGGTGGTGGACCCCAAGGCCCACAGGAGAGGAGAGAACAGCTAGGCCGCGAGGCAGCCGCAGTTACCGAACCCCAACAGTCCTACAGGGGGAGCTGGGCCTACTGGCACTACAGAACCAGCCTTGACTACCAGTTCACGCAGCCCACATAGGAAGCTCCTAAACTGGAGGCACCCTGGAGTTGGCTAACCCGACTGCAACACGACGGGGCAAACATAGGCGTCTCAGCGAGTTTGACACACCCCGGAAACAGCTGACGGTGCTGAAACCAGGTTTGGCACGAGGGAGTACCTGTGACAAAAACACTGCCGAGAACCAGCTGGCGGTGCTGGAACCCAGATGCGTTGCCCCAGTGTGCAAGAGCCAATGGCACGACCGAGGACCAGCTGGCGGTGCTGGAACCCGGTTACTAAGCTGTAGGTGCCCGCGCTTAAAAGCACTACCAAGGACCGCCTGACGTTGGCGGAACTCGGATACCCAGGAGGAGGCACCTAAGCCAAAGGCTCGGCCTGGAACCAGCTGACGGTGCTGGAACCAGGTGGTGGACCCCAAGGCCCACAGGAGAGGAGAGAACAGCTAGGCCGCGAGGCAGCCGCAGTTACCGAACCCCAACAGTCCTACAGGGGGAGCTGGGCCTACTGGCACTACAGAACCAGCCTTGACTACCAGTTCACGCAGCCCACATAGGAAGCTCCTAAACTGGAGGCACCCTGGAGTTGGCTAACCCGACCGCACCACGACGGGGCAAGCATAGGCGTCTCAGTGAGCTTGACACAACCCGGAAACAGCTGACAGTGCTGAAACCAGGCTTGGCACGAGGGAGTACCTGTGACAAGAACACTGCCGAGAACCAGCTGGCGGTGCTGGAACCCAGATGCGTTGCCTATTAAAGATTGTCTTCCTAGAGCCCCAACTAGCGGTGTTGGAGCTAAGGGTAAGCAGGGGGAGCAGAGTGTAGGCCGAAGCCTGCACTGGAGGCAGCTTTGTGTCTGCGTTGCGTTTGCAGGACACTTTGCCGGCTACACAGTGGGGGAACAGCTGGCGTTGCTGAACCCCACTAACACAATGGCGTGTGTTTTTCTCTGTGCAGCTAGCACTTGCGGTCAAAAACTAGCGATGTTAGAGCCCGTGTTGAAGCAGGAGGAGGAGGAGAGGAGCAGAGTGTAGGCCGAAGCCTATTTGAACCAATTTCAAAGGAAACCTTTAACCCCCCCTCAGGTGTTACAAAGTACAAGAGACACACCTTGTGCAGTATTAATGCTGCACAAGTGAAAGGTTGCTCTATTAATTTGTCTACTTGCACACGCTGAATGAAAGTCGTACACAATTTAGCCCATTCTACAGTCAAACTGTAGTTGATGCGTGACTTGGCTTTTTAAGGAGACGCAGCACAGGTGTCCCAAATAACGCCTTGGTGCTTGGCGCAGCTTCCTGAGCGTTGTTATTTGCTGTACAGGAGTCTGCGCTCTTGTGTTATCCCTTGGCAATGCCCTGTTAGAGCTACCCGTCTTATGACCTCATTTCATGTTGGCCGGTGCGGTTAACGATGGCCATAAATCCCAGACCCACAGTGGCTTTTCCTAAAGTCACACTGCGGTGCTGGGATTCGTGGCCTTGTGCAGTAAATATGTTCGCCGCTCACACATGTCCTTACACCTGCTTCAGACTGGGCGGCCTCTGCTGATCCCTTCTCGCATGCCGCGGCCATGAGGCCGCACAGTCTGAAGAAAGCGGAAGGAGATGAGTTAAGACAGGTGAAGATATGCACTGCTCGTGCCCATCAATCACACCCTCGCAGTCAAAATATATGAGACAACGGGGGGCGTTGTGTCGGGCAGGGGGGACGCACAGGCACAGCCAGCCAACCAATGATGTCAGGAGACGAGCAGCGCTAACAATGGGGGTGCTGCGTGTCATTAAAAAGGAAAGTCACACCTCAGGGACATTGTAATGGTCTGTAATGAGACACATTTTGTACTTGTTGAGTTCCACGTGTGCAAGGAGAAAAAGTCAGCCACCTTGTACAAATGCAGCAGTACTGCTGTACAAGGTGGCTGTTATACATAGAAACACCTGGGGGGGGTGGGGGGCAGGCTCCCTTCAATTTCAGTTCATGTGCCTGCGTGGCGTTTGCAGGACACGTTGCCAGCTACACAGCAGGGGAACAGCTGGCGGTGCTGAACCCCACTAACACATTGGCTGGTGTTTTTCTCTGTGCAGCTAGCATGTCCGGGCAGAAACTGGCGTTGTTTGAGCCCAGGGTCAGCAGGAGGAGGAGAGGAGCAAAGTGTAGGCCGAAGCCTGCACTGGTGGCAGCTTTTGGTCAGTTGTGCCAGCGTGGCTTGTGCTGGACACGATGCCGACTACACAGCAGGGGAACAGCTGGCGGTGCTGAACCCCACTAACACATTGGCTGGTGTTTTTCTCTGTGCAGCTAGCATGTCCGGGCAGAAACTGGCGTTGTTTGAGCCCAGGGTCAGCAGGAGGAGGAGAGGAGCAAAGTGTAGGCCGAAGCCTGCACTGGTGGCAGCTTTTGGTCAGTTGTGCCAGCGTGGCTTGTGCTGGACACGATGCCGACTACACAGCAGGGGAACAGCTGGCGGTGCTGAACCCCACTAACACATTGGCTGGTGTTTTTCTCTGTGCAGCTAGCAGTTCCGGGCAGAAACTGGCGTTGTTTGAGCCCAGGGTCAGCAGGAGGAGTAGAGGAGCAGAGTGTAGGCCGAAGCCTAGTTGAACCAATTTCAAAGGTTACCTTTAACCCCCCCCTCAGGTGTTGCAAATTACAAGAGCCACACCTTGAACAGCATTAATGATGCACAAGTCAAAGGTTGCTCTATTTAATTTTGCTCCTTGCACACGCTGAATAAAACACGTACACTATTTAGCCCATTATACTGTCAAACAGTAGTGGAGGCGTGACTACTAGTCTTTTTAAGGAGATGCAGCACAGGTGTCAAAATTTACACCTAGCTGCTGTGCGCAGATTCCTGAGCATTGTTATTTGCTGTACAGGAGTCTGCGCTATTGGGATCCCTTGGTCATGCGCTGTGAGCGCTTCCTGTCTTCTGACCTCATTTAATGTCGGCCGTTACGGTTAGCGATGGACATGAATCCCAGACCCACAGTGTGTTTTCAAAAAATCACACTGCGTGGCTGGGATTCGTGGCCTTGTTCAGTAAATATGTTTGACGCTCACACATGTCCTTACACCTGCTTCAGACTGGGCGGCCTCATCTGATCCCTTATCGCCTGCCGCGGCCATGAGGACACCCAGTCTGAAGAAGGCGGAAGGAGATGAGTGAACACAGGCAAACATATGCACTGCACATGCCCATCAATCACACCCTCGCTGTTCAAAAAAATAAGACACCGAGGGGCGTTGTTTCGAGCAGGGCAGACGCACAGGCGCAGCCAGCTAACCAATGATGTCAAAAGACGGGAAGCGCTAACAAGGGTGGTGCTGCGTATCATTAGAAAGGAAAGTCACACCTCAGGGACAGTGGAATGGTCTCAATGAGACACATTTTGTACGTGTTGAGTTCCACGTGGGCAAGGAGAAAAAGTCAGCCACCTTGTACAAATGCAGCAGTACTGCTGTACAAGGTGGCTGTTTTACATAGAAACACCTGGGGGTGGGGGGCAGGCTCCCTTCAATTTCAGTTCATGTGCCTGCGTGGCGTTTGCAGGTCACGTTGCAAGCTACACAGCAGGGGAACAGCTGGCGGTGCTGAACCCCACTGACACATTGACTGGTGTTTTTCTCTGTGCAGCTCGCATGTCCGGGCAAAAACTGGCGGTGTTAGAGCCCAGGGTCAGCAGGAGGAGGAGAGGAGCAATGTGTAGGCCGAAGCCTGCACTGGTGGCAGCTTTTGGTCAGTTGTGCCAGCGTGGCTTGTGCTGGACACGATGCCAGCTACACAGCGGGGGAACAGCTGGCGGTGCTGAACCCCACTAACACATTGGCTGGTGTTTTTCTCTGTGCAGCTAGCACTTCCGGGCAGAAACTGGCGGTGTTTGAGCCCAGGGTCAGCAGGAGGAGGAGAGGAGCAGAGTGTAGGCCGAAGCCTGCACTAGTGGCAGCTTTTGGTCAGTTGTGCCAGCGTGGCTTGTGCTGGACACGATGCCGACTACACAGCAGGGGAACAGCTGGCGGTGCTGAACCTCATTAACACATTGACTGGTGTTTTTCTCTGTGCAGCTAGCAGTTCCGGGCAAAAACTAGCGGTGTTTGAGCCCAGGGTCAGCAGGAGAGGAGCAGAGTGTAGGCCGAAGCCTAGTTGAACCAATTTCAAAGGTTACCTTTAACCCCCCTCAGGTGTTGCAAGGTACAAGAGCCACACCTTGTGCAGCATTAATGCTGCACAAGTAAAAGGTTGCTCTATTTGTTTTGCTCCTTGCACACGCTGACTAAAACACGTACACTATTTAGCCCATTATACTGTCAAACAGTTGTGGAGGCGTGACTTGTCTTTTTAAGGAGACGCAGCACAGGTGTCAAAATTTGCACCTAGGTACTGGGCGCAGATTCCTGAGCGTTGTTATTTGCTGTACAGGAGTCTGCGCTATTGTGATCCCTTGGCCATGCGCTGTGAGCGCTTCCTGTCTTCTGACCTCATTTCATTTCGGCCGTTGCGGTTAGCGATGGACATGAATCCCAGACCCACAGTGTGTTTTCAAAAAATCACACAGCGTGGCTGGGATTCGTGGCCTTGTGCAGTAAATAGGTTTGCCGCTTACACATGTCCTTACATCTGCTCCAGACTGGGCGGCCTCAGCTGATCCCTTATCGCCTACCACGGCCAGGAGGCCGCACAGTCTGAAGAAGGCGGAAGGAGATGAGTTAAGACAGGCGAACATATGCACTGCTCGTGCCCATAAACCACACCCTCGCTGACAAAATAAATATGACAACGAGGGGCGTTGTTTCTAGCAGGGCGGATGCACAGGCGCAGCCAGCTAACCATGATGACAAAAGACGGGAAACGCTACCAAGGGGGGTGCTGCGTATCATTAGAAAGGAAAGTCACACCTCAGGGACAGTGGAATGGTCTCAATGAGACACATTTTGTACGTGTTGAGTTCCACGTGGGCAAGGAGAAAAAGTCAGCCACCTTGTACAAATGCAGCAGTACTGCTATACTAGGTGGCTGTTATACATAGAAACACCTGGGGGGGTGGGGCCAGGTTCCCTTTAATTTCAGTTCATGTGCCTGCGTGGCGTTTGCAGGTCACGTTGCCGGCTACACAGCAGGGGAACAGCTGGCGTTGCTGAACCCCACTAACACATTGGCTGGTGTTTTTCTCTGTGCAGCTAGCACTTCCGGGCAAAAACTAGCGGTGTTTGAGCCCAGGGTCAGCAGGAGGAGGAGAGGAGCAGAGTGTAGGCCGAAGCCTGCACTGGTGGCAGCTTTTGTTCTGTTGTGCCAGCGTGGCTTGTGCTGGACACGTTGCCGACTACACAGCAGGGGAACAGCTGGCGGTGCTGAACCCCACTGACACATCACCTAGTGTTTTTTCTGTGTAGACAACACTTCCAGGTGGCAACTGACAGTGTTGAAACCCAGGGAATCAAAGAGGAGCAGAGTGTAGGCCGAAGCCTGCAGTGGAGCAAGTTGAAAGGGAACCTTTAACCCCCCCCCCCCCCCAGGCATTTGTTGCTGAAAGAGCCATCTTGTACAGCAGTAATACTGCACATGGAAAATGGTGGCTCCGAAAATTATGCTCCTTGCAAACGCTGAAGTACACACTCATATAATGTGTCCCCTCACACCGTCAAACCATCCCGGAAGTGGGACTTTCCTTTGTAATGTGACACAGCACAGCCGTCATTCCAACCCCCTTTGTGCCGGGCGCCACCTCCTCAACGTTGTTTGGTTCTGTCACGGAGCCCGCGCTGTAATGTTATCCCTTGGCCATGCACAGTTAGCGGTGCCCGTCTTCTGACATCATGTAGGTGTCAGGCTGGCAGTGCCTGTGCGTCCAAGCTGCCCGAGATCCAACCTTGCAGTGTCATCTAATGTAGTCCCACTGCGGGCCAGGGATCCATGGGCATGCGCAGTGCATATCATCGCCTCTCACTCACCTCCTTCCTGCTTCTTCAGACTGTGCGGCGTCACGGCCGTGGCATGCTATTAGGGATCAGCTGACGCCGCCTAGTCTGAAGAAGCGTGAAGAAGGGGAGTGAGAGGCTAGTATATGCACTGCGCATAGCCATGGATACCAGGCCCACTGTGAGATCACATTAGACGACACTGCGAGGTGTGATTTCGGGCAGCGTGGACGTACAGGCGCAGCCAGGACGACAACAAATGATGTCAGAGGACGGGCAGCGCAAACTGTGCATGGCCAAGGGATAACATAACAGCGCAGGGTTCATGACGGAATCAAACAACGCTAAGGAGGCAGCGCACGGTGCCAAGGGGGTAGCAATGACGGCTGTGCTGCGTCACATTACAAAGGAAAGTCCCACCTCCGGGACGGTTGGACGGTGTGAGGGGACACATTACATGAGTGTGTAGTTCAGCGTTTGCAAGGAGCATAATTTCAAGAGCGACCTTTCCCTTGTGCAGTATTAGTGCTGCACATGGTGGCTCTTTCAGTAACAAACGCCTAGGGGGGGGGGGGACAGGTCCCCTTACATTTTAGTTGTGCCAGCGTGGCGGTCGCATGACACGTTGCCGGATACACAGCTGGGGATCAGCTGACGTTACTGAACCCCAATAACAGAGGAGCGACTGTTGACTGTGCACACAGCACTTCCAGGCACCAACTGGCGGTGTTAGAGCCCAGGGACAGCAGGAGGAGCAGATTGGAGGTATTGCCGCACACACAGCTGGGGATCAGCTGACGTTACTGAACCCCAATAACAGAGGAGCGACTGTTGACTGTGCACACAGCACTTCCAGGCACCAACTGGCGGTGTTAGAGCCCAGGGACAGCAGGAGGAGCAGAGGAACAGAGTGTAGGCCGAAGCCTGATTGGAGCAAGTTGAAAGGAAACCTTTAACCCCCCCCCCCCCAAGACGTTTGTAGCTGAAAGAGCCATCTTGTGCAGCACTAAGGATGCAAAAGGAAAAGGTTGCTCTTTTAATTATGCTCCTTGCAAACACCGAAGTAAACAGTAAAAATGTGTCCCTTTATACCGTTAAACCGTTCCGGAGGTGCGAATTTCCTTCGTAATGGGACACAGCACAGCTGTCATTCCTATCCCCTTGATGCCGTGCGCTGCCTCCTCAGCGTTGTTTTAAGCTGTCACGGAGCCTGCGCTGTTCTGTTAGCCCTTGGCCATGCCCAATTAGCGCTGCCTGTCTTCTGACATAATTTGGTGTCAGGCTGTCAGTGCCTGTGCGTCCACGCTGCTCCAGATCCCACCTCGCAGTCTCGTCTAACGTAATCCCACTGCGGGCCTTGGAACCATGGGCATGCACAGTGCATAACCTCGACTCTCACTCCCCTCCTTCCCTCTTCTTCAGACTGTGCGGTGTCACGGCCGTGGCATGCTAGGGATCAGCTGACGGCGCACAGTCTAAAGAAGGCGGAGGGAAATGAGCGAGAGCCCGAGGGGAAGATATGCACTGCGCATGCCCATGGATCCCAGGCCCGCAGTGTGACTCAATCAGAAGACACTGCGAGGCGGGATCTCGGGCAGCACGGCCGCACAGGCGCAGCCAGCCTGACACCAAATTATGTCAGAAGACAGGCAGCGCAAATAGGGCATGCCCAAGGGATAACAGAACAGCGCAGGCTCCGTGACAGCTTAAAACAACGCTGAGGAGGCAGCGCATGGCACCAAGTGGGTAGGAATGACGGCTGTGCTGCGTCACATTACGAAGGAAAGTCCCAGCTCCGGGACGGTATAACGGTATCAGTGAACACATTTTATAAGTGTTAAGTTCTGCGTGTGCAAAGAGCTAAAAAAAAAGAGCTACCTTTTCCTTGTGCAGCATTACTGCTGCACAAGATGGCTCTTTCAGTAACAAACGACGGGGGGGGGGGGGACAGGTTCCCTTACATTTAGGTTGTTGTGCCAGCGTGGCGGTCGCAGGACACATTGCCGGCTACACAGCTGGGGATCAGCTGACGTTACTGAAACCCAATAACACTGGGTCGTATGTTTTTACTGTGCAGCCTGCACTTCTGAGCCGCAACTGGCGGTGTTGGAGCCCAGGAATAGCAGTTCAGGTGGTAGAAAGATGAACACAGCAGGAGACCTGGATGACACCCAATTACTTAATCAGGCAGAGGAGTGGCAAATTCCTGCGAGATCCAGGCCTGGTTCATTTTCAGGAAAGTAAGCCGGTCAACGTTATCGGAGGATAGTCGCATGCGACGGTCTGTTAGTACACCACCTGCGGCACTAAAGACACGTTCCGATAAGACACTAGCCGCAGGGCAAGCCAGCACCTCCAATGCATACTGGCTTAGCTCTGGCCATGTATCCAGCTTAGAGACCCAAAACTTGAACGGGGAAGAGCCGTCTGGGAGTACAGTAAGAGGGCAAGCCATGTAGTCTGTCACCATCTGACGGAACCGTTGCCTCCTGCTGACTGGAGCCGCCGGTGATGGTGTAGACATTTGGGGCGGGCACACAAAAGTGTGCCAGAGTTGTGCCATACTGGGCTTGCCTTGGGCAGAGGCACTGCTTCTGCTCCCTCTTTGGGCAGAGCCTCCCCCACTGCCTCGACGCACTGAGCTGCTTTGTAAAGCACTAGCAGCACTCCTCTCAGTTGGACAGGAGAAGATGATGGAATTCACCAGTGTGTCGTGGTACTCCCGCAATTTACGCTCCCGGGTCAACGCAGGGATGAGGTTTTGGACGTTGTCCCGGTAGCGAGGATCGAGGAGGGTGAACACCCAATAATCAGGCATGTTGAGAATGTGGTCGATGCGGCGGTCGTTTCTCAGGCACTGCAGCATGAAATCCACCATGTGCTGCAGAGTGCCAACTGGCCCAGAAACGCTGTCCCCTGCTTGAGACATGATCTCTGCCCGCTCGTCATCACCCCACCCTCGCTGTACACACTGACCACTGGACAATTGTGTCGCTCCCTCCTCTGGACGGAGCTCTTCCTCCTCCATTGACTCCTCCTCATCCTCCTCACAAATTGGCCCCTGCGTACCCCTTTGTGAGGAACCACGTGGCGCTGACTCTCCAGAAGCTGATGGAAAAGGTGACTCCTCATCCTCCACCTCTTCCACCACATCATCCCTTAACCCTTGCAAAGTTTGCTGAAGCAGGCAGATAAGGGGGACAGTCATGCTGACTAGTGCATCATCTGCACTTGCCATCCGCGTGGAATAATCAAAAGGACGCAAAACCTGGCAGACGTCCTTCATAGTGGCCCACTCTGTGGTTGTGAAGTCTGATCGGCGCTGACTGCGACTTCTTTGCGCCTGATGCAGCTGATACTCCATAACTGCTTGCTGCTGCTCACACAACCGCTCCAACATATGTAACGTGGAATTCCACCGGGTAGGTAGGTCACATATGATGCGGTGTTCCGGAAGGCGGAATCGGCGCTGCAGAGCAGCAATGCGGGATCTGGCCAAGCTGGAACGCCGCAAGTGAGCACACTCTAGGCGGACCTTGTGCAGCAGGGCATCAAGATCCGGATAGTCCCTCAGAAAACTCTGCACAACCAAATTGAGCACATGTGCCAGACATGGGATGTGAGTGAGGTTGCCAAGGGCCAAAGCTGCCACCAGATTTCGGCCATTGTCACACACTACCATGCCTGGCTGGAGATTCGCTGGCAGTAACCACACATCGCTCTCCTGCTTGATGGCATTCCAGAGCTCCTGCGCTGTGTGGCTTCGATGCCCCAATGAAACTAGTTTCAAGACGGCCTGCTGACGTTTGGCCACGGCTGTGCTCATGTCGGTCATAGGTAAACGTTCACGGGTCCATGTGGAGGTGGACTGTGACGGATCCTGCAGAGAGGAATCAGAGGAACTGGTGTAAGAGGAGGAGTCGATGCGTACAGACTGGATTCCTGCAATCCTTGGAGTGGGCAGGACACGTCCTGCGCCACTCGCACGATCTGTACCTGGCTCAACAACATTAACCCAATGGGCAGTGAGGGAAACATATCGCCCCTGTCCATGCTGACTGGTCCACGCATCGGTGGTGAGGTGGACCTTGCTACTGACGGTGTTCAGTAGCGCATGTTTTATGTTTGCCTCAACATGCCTGTGCAGGGCAGGGACAGCCTGCCTGCTGAAGTAAAAGCGGCTGGGCACCTTGTACTGTGGGACTGCCAATGCCATCAAGTCACGGAAGCTGTCAGTCTCCACCAGCCTGAACAAGAGCATTTCCAGGGACAACAGTTTGGCAATGCCTGCATTCAGAGCCTGTGCTCGGGGGTGGTTGGCCGAGAATGCCCGCCTTTTCTCCCATGCCTGGACTACCGATGGCTGTAGAGTAGACTGGGAGTGTGAGGATGACTGGGAAGGTAGTGCTGTGGGTGGAATTACACTAGGTCTCTGGACAACAGTGGAGGAAGAGGCAACACGAGATGAAGAGGTGGTAGCTGCCGCTGTTGGTTGGCCTACGTCTTCACTGTGTTTCTGTAACTCCACCGCGTGCCTGTTCCGCACATGTTTCCACATATTTGTGGTATTGAGGTTGCTGACACTTTTACCTCTTTTTACTTTCTGATGACACAGCTTGCATTTGACAAAACAAATGTCATCTGCAACTGTGTCAAAAAAGGACCAGGCACTGCAAGTCTTGGGAGCGCCCTTTTTGGCTTTGGAAAGAGACAGGCTCCTAACGGGTGCCAAAGTGGAGGCTACAGGCTCCGCAGTCTTCCCCCTCCCTCTCCCTCTTTGGCCCGTAAGAGGAAGCTCTTCCTCTGAGCTGCTCCCACCACCTTCCTGTTCCTCACGCCACGATGGGTCAAGGACCTCATCATCTCCACTACCCTCTGCCACCAACTGCTCCTCCTGGGTAGTCTCGGCAGCACAGTACGCATCAGAAAGCGGCACCTGAGTTTCATCATCAGATGCGTACTGCGCTGTGGTCACCGGAGGCACTGGCCCACCTGCCTCTTCAGAGTCAGAGAGATAAAGCTTTTGGGCATCACTGCACACTGCCTCTTCTTCCATTTCTCCAATGCTGCTTGGCTGGCCCCCTGTTTCCAAGCCAAGAGATTCAGAGAACAGAAGTAGAGACGGCTCCTGTACTGGGCTCTCTGACTGCCTGGCCAATTTGGCAGGTGGTGAAGAGACAGATGGCTGCTCTCCAGTGCTCTGTGCCTGAGAGGATGTGGCACTAACTGAAGTCGATGCCGAGGCGTTAGCTGCCATCCACCCGACAACGGCTTCAATTTGGTCTTCACGTAGCAGCGGTGCACGGCGCTCTCCGACAAAGCTGCGCATGAAGGACTGTTCCCTGCTGAAACTGAGTGACGACGAGTCACCGGCGCCCGCAGCAGGCACAGAATCACCACGTCCTCTCCCTGCTCCTCTCCCTGCTCCGCGCCCACGCCCACGTGCCTTACTCCCTGCCCTCTTCATCTTGGTTGACAGATAAAGATAAGCAGAAAAGTACTAAGGCCTTAGTGTGCTTATTCCTGAAATGCTCCTCCTAACAGGTGTAAGAAACACTAATGTTGTAAATTGTGGACTAAACTTTATTATTTTTCAAATGTGGCCTACACAAGTGTTAAGTTGTGTTTGGTGAACTTAACTTTTTTTTTGGTGCAGATCGGGCTACAGAGCTAGTTTAAATCACACGGAGACCGTGTAGACAGCCGTAAACAGCGCTGCAAGGCCAAAAAACCCTCCTCTCGGTTATCCTATATAGTGTTTTTCCACTATTTAGCTGGATACGAGTGGAAAGACACTAATAGGAATTTTTTTTTTCAAATTTTAAACTGGCTGCACTATTTGAAAAAAAGGAAATTGTTTTTCAAGGTATGAGGCAGTAACGCACCCTGAGCTGAATCCAACCGGCTATGGCTGCACACAGACTACAGGGCGAGCTGCGCTCACACAGAGACCGTGCAGACAGCCGTAAACGGCGCTGCAAGGCCAACAAACCCTCCTCTAGGTTATCCTATATAGTGTTTTTCCACTATTTAGCTGGATACGAGTGGAAAGACACTAATAGGAATTTTTTTTTTCAAATTTTAACCCCTTTCTGCCATTGGACGTAATATTCCGTCCATGTGGGGTGGGCCTTAATTCCCAAGGACGGAATATTACGTCCAGCGCGATCGGCCGCGCTCACGGGGGGAGCGCCGCCGATCGCGGCCGGGTGTCAGCTGCTTATCGCAGCTGACATCCGGCACTATGTGCCAGGAGCGGTCACGGACCGCCCCCGGCACATTAACCCCCGGCACACCGCGATCAAAGATGATCGCGATGTGCCGGCGGTGCAGGGAAGCATCGCGCAGGGAGGGGGCTCCCTGCGGGCTTCCCTGAGACCCCCGCAGCAACGCGATGTGATCGCGTTGCTCCGGGGGTCTCCTACCTCCCTCCCTGCAGTAAGTCCCGGATCCAAAATGGCCGCGGATCCGGGTCCTGCAGGGAGGGAGGTGGCTTACCAAGTGCCTGCTCAGAGCAGGCACTTGGTAACGCTGCACTGCTCTCAGACAGATCGGTGATCTGTCAGAGTGCTGTGCAAACTGGCAGATCACCGATCTGTATTGTCCCCCCCTGGGGCAAAGTAAAAAAGTAAAAAAAAAAATTTCCAAGTGTGTAAAAAAAAAAAAAAAAAAAAATCCTAAATAATGAAAAAAAAAAAAATATATTATTCCCATAAATACATTTCTTTATCTAAATAAAAAAAACAAAACAATAAAAGTACACATATTTAGTATCTCCGCGTCCGTAACGACCCGACCTATAAAACTGGCCCACTAGTTAACCCCTTCAGTAAACACCGTAAGAAAAAAAAAAAAAAAACGAGGCAAAAAACAACGCTTTATTATCATACTGCCAAACATAAAGTGGAATAACACGCGATCAAAAAGACGGATATAAATAACCATGGTACCGCTGAAAGCGTCATCTTGTCCCGCAAAAAACGAGCCACCATACAGTGACAACAGCAAAAAAATAAAAAAGTTATAGTCCTCAGAATAAAGCGATGCAAAAATAATTATTTTTTTCTATAAAATAGTTTTTATTGTATAAAAGCGCCAAAACATAAAAAAATGATATAAATGAGGTGTCGCTGTAATCGTACTGAACCGAAGATTAAAACTGCTTTATCAATTTTACCAAACGCGGAACGGTATAAACGCCTTCCCCAAAAGAAATTCATGAATAGCTGGTTTTTGGTCATTCTGCCTCACAAAAATCGGAATAAAAAGCGATCAAAAAATGTCACGTGCCCGAAAATGTTACCAATAAAAATGTCAACTCGTCCCGCAAAAAACAAGACCTCACATGACTCTGTGGACTCAAATATGGAAAAATTATAGCTCTCAAAATGTGGTAACGCAAAAAATATTTTTTGCAATAAAAAGCGTCTTTCAGTGTGTGACGGCTGCCAATCATAAAAATCCGCTAAAAACCCGCTATAAAAGTAAATGAAAAAAATGTATTTATTTCCATTTTCCCATTAGGGTTAGGGCTAGGGTTAGGGTTAGGGCTAGGGCTAGGGTTAGGGTTAGGGCTAGGGCTAGGGTTAGGGCTAGGGTTAGGGCTAGGGTTAGGGCTAGGGTTAGGGCTAGGGTTAGGGTTAGGGCTAGGGCTAGGGTTAGGGCTAGGGTTAGGGCTAGGGTTAGGGTTAGGGCTAGGGTTAGGGTTGGGACTAGGGTTAGGGTTAGGGTTAGGGCTAGGGCTAGGGTTAGGGTTAGGGTTGGGGCTAGGGTTAGGGCTAGGGTAAGGGCTAGGGTTAGGGTTAAGGCTACAGTTAGGGTTGGGGCTAAAGTTAGGGTTAGGGTTTGGATTACATTTGCGATTGGGATTAGGATTAGGGGTGTGTCTGGGTTAGAGGTGTGGTTAGGGTTACCGTTGGGATTAGGGTTAGGGGTGTGTTTGGATTAGGGTTTCAGTTATAATTGTGGGGTTTCCACTATTTAGGCACATCAGGGGGATCTCCAAACGCGACATGGCGACCGATCTCAATTCCATCCAATTCTGCATTGAAAAAGTAAAACAGTGCTCCTTCCCTTCCGAGCTCTCCCGTGTGCCCAAACAGGAGTTTACCCCAACATATGGGGTATCAGCGTACTCAGGACAAATTGGACAACAACTTTTGGGGTCCAATTTCTCCTGTTACCCTTGGGAAAATACAAAACTGGGGGCTAAAAAATAATTTTTGTGGGAAAAAAAGAGATTTTTTATTTTCACGGCTCTGCGTTATAAACTGTAGTGAAACACTTGGGGGCTCAAAGTTCTCACAACACATCTAGATAAGTTCGTGGGGGGGTCTAGTTTCCAACATGGGGTCACTTGTGGGGGTTTCTACTGTTTAGGTATATTAGGGGCTCTGCAAACGCAATGTGACGCCTGCAGACCATTCCATTTAAGTCTGCATTCCAAATGGCGCTCCTTCCCTTCCGAGCCCTCCCATGCGCCCAAATGCTGGTTCACCCCACATATGGGGTATCAACGCACTCAGGACAAATTGGACAACAACTTTTGGGGTCCAATTTCTCCTTTTACCCTCGAGAAAATACAAAACTGGGGGCTAAAAAATAATTTTGAGGGGAAATTTTTTATTTTATTTTCACGGCTCTGCGTTATAAACTGTAGTGAAATACTTGGGGGCTCAAAGTTCTCACAACACATCTAAATAAGTTCCTTGGGGGGTCTAGTTTCCAATATGGGGTCACTTGTGGGGGGTTTCTACTGTTTAGGTACATTAGGGGCTCTGCAAACACAATGTGACGCCTGCAGACCATTCCATCTAAGTCTGTATTCCAAATGGCTCTCCTTCCCTTCCGAGCCCTCCCATGCGCCCAAACGCTGGTTCTCCCCCACATATAGGGTATCAGCGCACTCAGGACAAATTGCACAACAACTTTTGGGGTCCAATTTCTCCTGTTACCCTCAGGAAAATACAAAACTGGGGGCTAAAAAATTATTTTTGTGGGAAAAAAATGTTGTTTTATTTTTACGGCTCTGCATTATAAACTTCTGTGAAGCTCTTATTGGGTCAAAGTGCTCACCACACATCTAGATAAGTTCCTTAGGGGGTCTACTTTTCAAAATGGTGTCACTTGTGGGGGGTTTCAATGTTTAGGTACATCAGTGGCTCTCCAAACGCAACATGGCGTCCAATCTCAATTCCTGTCAATTTTGCATTGAAAGGTCAAACGGCGCTCCTTCCCTTCCGAGCTCTCCCATGCGCCCAAACAATGGTTTACCCCCACATATGGGGTATCAGAGTACTCAGGACAAATTGTGCCACAACTTTTGTGGTCCAATTTCTTCTCTTACCATTGGGAAAATAAAAAATTGGGGGCGAAAAGATAATTTTTGTGAAAAAAAAATGATTTTTTATTTTTACGGCTCTGCATTATAAACTTCTGTGAAGCACTTGGTGGGTCAAAGTGCTCACCACACCTCTAGATAAGTTCCTTAGGGGGTCTAATTTCCAAAATGGTGTCACTTGTGGGGGGTTTCAATGTTTAGGCACATCAGTGGCTCTCCAAACGCAACATGGCGTCTCATCTCAATTCCTGTCAATTTTGCATTGAAAGGTCAAACGGCGCTCCTTCCCTTCCGAGCTCTCCCATGCGCCCAAACAATGGTTTACCCCCACATATGGGGTATCAGAGTACTCAGGACAAATTGTGCCACAACTTTTGTGGTCCAATTTCTTCTCTTACCATTGGGAAAATAAAAAATTTGGGGCGAAAAGATAATGTTTGTGAAAAAAAATGATTTTTTATTTTTACGGTTCTGCATTATTAACTTCTGTGAAGCACTTGGTGGGTCAAAGTGCTCACCACACCTCTAGATAAGTTCCTTAGGGGGTCTACTTTCCAAAATGGTGTCACTTGTGGGGGGTTTCAATGTTTAGGCACATCAGTGGCTCTCCAAACGCAACATGGCGTCCCATCTCAATTCCAGTCAACTTTGCATTGAAAAGTCAAATGGCGCTCCTTCCCTTCCGAGCTCTGCCATGCGCACAAACTGTGGTTAACCCCCACATATGGGGTATCAGCGTACTCAGGACAAATTGTACAACAACTTTTGGGGTCCATTTTCTCCTGTTACCCTTGGCAAAATAAAACAAATTGGAGCTGAAGTAAATTTTTTGTGAAAAAAAGTTAAATGTTAATTTTTATTTAAACATTCCAAAAATTCCTGTGAAGCACCTGAAGGGTTAATAAACTTCTTGAATGTGGTTTTGAGAACCTTGAGGGGTGCAGTTTTTAGAATGGTGTCACACTTGGGTATTTTCTATCATATAGACCCCTCAAAATGACTTCAAATGAGATGTGGTCCCTAAAATAAAATGGTGTTGTAAAAATGAGAAATTGCTGGTCAACTTTTAACCCTTATAACTCCCTAACAAAAAAAAATTTTTGGTTCCAAAATTGTGCTGATGTAAAGTAGACATGTGGGAAATGTTACTTATTAAGTATTTTGTGTGACATATCTCTGTGATTTAATTGCATAAAAATTCAAAGTTGGAAAATTGCAAAATTTTCAAAATTTTAGCCAAATTTCCATTTTTTTCACAAATAAACGCAGGTGATATCAAAGAAATTTTACCACTATCATGAAGTACAATATGTCACGAGAAAACAATGTCAGAATCACCGGGATCCGTTGAAGCGTTCCAGAGTTATAACCTCATAAAGGGACAGTGGTCAGAATTGTAAAAATTGACCCGGTCCATAACGTGCAAACCACCCTTGGGGGTAAAGGGGTTAAACAGGCTGCACTATTTGAAAAAAAGTAAAATTTTTCTCAAGGTATAAGGCAGTAACGAACCCTGAGCTGAATCCAACCGGCTATGGCTGCACACAGACTACAGGGCGAGCTGGGCTCACACGGAGACCGTGCAGACAGCCGTAAACGGCGCTGCAAGGCCAAAAAAAACTCCTCTAGGTTATCCTATATAGTGTTTTTCCACTATTTAGCTGGATACGAGTGGAAAGACACTAATAGGAATTTTTTTTTTCAAATTTTAAACTGGCTGCACTATTTGAAAAAAAGGAAATTGTTTTTCAAGGTATGAGGCAGTAACGCACCCTGAGCTGAATCCAACCGGCTATGGCTGCACACAGACTACAGGGCGAGCTGCGCTCACACAGAGACCGTGCAGACAGCCGTAAACGGCGCTGCAAGGCCAAAAAACCCTCCTCTAGGTTATCCTATATAGTGTTTTTCCACTATTTAGCTGGATACGAGTGGAAAGACACTAATAGGAATTTTTGTTTTTCAAATTTTAAACAGGCTGCACTATTTGAAAAAAAGTAAAATTTTTCTCTAGGTATGAGCCAGTAACGAACCCTGAGCTGAATCCAACTGGCTATGGCTGCACACAGACTACAGGGCGAGCTGGGCTCACACGGAGACCGTGCAGACAGCCGTAAACGGCGCTGCAAGGCCCAAAAACCCCCCTCTAGGTTATCCTATGTAGTGTTTTTCCACAATAGAGCTGGAGACTGGTGGAAAAACACTAATAGGAAATTTGAGAAAAAATGTGCAGCAGGCTGCACTAAGAGCAAAAAAGGACAACTGTGTGAGGCAGTGTGAACCCCCCCTGAGCTGAATACAACCGGGTATATGGCTGCACACAGACTACAGAGTGAGCTGCACACACACACACACAGAGACCTTGCAGAACGCTGTTAAAACAGCGCTGCAAGGCAAGAGCAAGGTGAACAGTGAAGAACACACAGCGTTTTGCTAAATTAGCCTTTGGAAAGGAAAATAAAGCAATCAGCTAGCTCGACTGGCCCTCAGTTAGAACACAGCGTCCTGTCCCTAACTGAAATCACAGCAGAGTGAGCGCAAAATGGCGGCAGCGTTTTTTATAGTGCAGAGTGACATCATTTCAGCAGCAAATCCAAGCCTTGCCAGTACTTACATGCCCACCATGCTAAACAGGATGTGCCCACACTTCCAATCATTCCTCATTGGCTGCTGCGTTCAGTTTGAATTCTGGGAACTTCCGATTCCGGTATCCGATACGCGGGAAGTATCGGAATTCGGTATCGGAATTCCGATACCGCAAATATCGGCCGATACCCGATACTTGCGGTATCGGAATGCTCAACACTAGTCCCTACCTTCATGATCATTTATCGAAAGTATTCTTCATGCCGAGTGAGACAGCTGTGAGTCAACTATGAGACACCTGACAGGTATCGTGATTGTGTCCCATCCTAATTAATAGAATAAGTGCACTCTTACCTGAAGGTCTACAGATGTCTGGCAACTGCCCTGGCCATAATGCAGCAGCGCCTCTGAACAGCTACAACTACACCATCCCGTAAGCAACCTAGAGAATTGAAGTCTGGCTTCTCCTCCTCTGCCAGGTATATTACTCTTTGAAACGCTCTGGATGTTCAGAAATTATATACCTTTAAGACTCAACCGGGCACCATAGCAGGAGACTAGACTAGCCCGGCTATGCCCCTGGCCGGCTCTTCACAGCACTGTAGCAGGTGATTGACAGGACTCTCCCTTGCATGTACATAGGTAGAAACCTGTCAAGCTCCTCTAGCACTGCCGGGACTAGTACTGGACTAGTCCTTACTTTCTCTATGGATCGTAAAAGTATAATCTCTCTGAAGCGCTGAATCATTTCAGAATAAAATATACCTGGCTGCAATCGCACAGCCAGGATGCCATGTCCGGTAATCATCAGCTAGAACAGATCCAGCAGGAATCTGTTAACAAAAAAGTTGTGCAGACACACAAAAAAACTGATTTTTTTTTATTTTTAATATTGAAGTCTATGGAAAACTGATCAATTAAGTAGCCATTTGTTTTGTTTCATTTCAAACTGATCCATTGAGCATAAAACGCATAAAACTGATCTTTTTCATATGAAATAAAAACTCATGGCTATTGGCTATTTTACATAGACTTCAATGTAAAAAAAAAAAAAGGGATCAAGCTGAAATCAGTTTGGTTTTTTAAACTGACACAGTTGTGTCTACACAACTTTTTTTATTAATGCATTGCAGCTCGATATGTTCTAACTGATGATTACTGGACATGTGAACATGGTCTCATAAGTAGACCCAACCTTGTTCAAGAGATGTAGAACATTTCTCATATTTATTCTTCTACAAATGTTGCTAATCCGATCCTGTGAAAACATCAATTTAATGTAATTAAAGAATCAATTAGGCGGTGAATTAGCATATGGTTATCCAGAAATTGAGATGACATGACAGTTCTGACATATCTATTGGTGAAACCAAATCAATCACTTATGAACAGCTGTTCATTAAATAAAAGAAAATAATACATTTATTTGGACCCCAGAGGAAGTATCAATACATCGGTCACCCCTCTAGACCTCAACACATAAATTGAAGATTCCCCTGGAGGTCGTAAATTAAGGCAAATCAGATAATTCTGTCATTTTCATTCGGTCGGATTTATAAATTAGCAGAAAGCAATGATATCATGGTGGATCGGGTTTATCAATGATTTATCTAGTCTTTTGGTACTTTTTGGGAAGATTTTGCAGTAAAGGTTCTTCCAAAATGGTCCCTGGTGCTTTAGCTGATGGGGAACATCCTGTACCTTCTGACTTCAAGACAAGGTAGTCCAACACATGGGAAATTCCAACTCGCCTCAGTTTTTTATGGATATCCATTAACAGGAAAGTAGAACATAGGACCATACATTACCTCTTTGCTATCCAAAATCCCAGTGTTACCTCCTTTTTCTTCTACTCCATCCTCCTAAAACACATAATGGACAAAACCCAACTAATCATCTTTCCACCATTCCACTCACTCAACCCTCCTACTGGACCTATAAATCACAATTAATGACCCAACACTCTCCCTTGTCTCCAAAGTCCACTGCCTCAGTCTAATCTTTGACTTTGCTCTGTCCAGGACACATGTCCTAGTCTTACCACCTCCAACTCAAAACATTTCTTGAATCTGCCCGTTCATCAATCTCAGGTCAACAAAACTAATAGTGCACACCCTTCTTCATCTCCCAATGGCACCACTGCAACATCCTTCCCAATTAACACTCTTGCTCTCCATCAATCCATCCTCAACTCCTCATTCTCCCTCACTGCTCCTCCACCTCTCAACACTGCCAATCTCTTCATTGGCATCCAATCAAGTAGAAAATTCAGTTTAAAGTATTAACACTGACAAACAAGGCTGTCCATAATAGATCTCCTCCATACATCTCTGACCTAATCTCCCTCTGCCTCCCTACCTGTAATCTCAGGTCCTCACAGATCTCCTTTTTGTCTCTCCCCTTGTCTGCTCATCACACATTTGTCTCTAAGATTTCTTCCATGCTTCCTATGTACTCTAGAGTCTGCTACCTCAGATTGTCCTCCATGATTGAAGCCTACAAGCTTGATCTCTAAACCCATCTCTTCATGAAAACCTACAAATGGCAATAACCCTGGCGCCGACTCATTACCATCTCAAATACTTTCAACCTTCTGATCCACAATGTCCTTACCTATACTTCATAGCAGGCTTGGGAAACCACAAATAACTTGGCGGCTCATGATTTTGTGTTTGTCTGCCAGCTTGGTACATCAGCTACCATATTTAGCAATCAGTTATGAAGAGCTGGTCTCCAGATGGTGACTTTTCTGAGTAAACCCTTACAGAACAGCAGATCTAGATGTACATCTTTCAGCAGTGGGTTGGAGAAATAAGTGTGATAAGCTGGTACTGCCAATTAGAGGGGTTCTTGAACCTTTATGCAATAATGTGGCGGAATGCCTTGATGCGAGTATCCCAAATAGGAGTAAGGTGGGAACCCCCACTTATAAGGGAGGGTTAACACAAGGACTCAGTGTGATTTTTGTGGGGAAGATTTAGGCTGTCCTTGTACCAGTAATGGGGGGCTTTGGGTGACACTACTGCAGTGGGACACTGGATGTCACTTGTTGGGAGGCTATTGATGTGCCTCTAGTCGTGACCATCTCTTAGTGCAAAATGTGACACTCAAGAAAGGTTGGGGACCACTGCTTTACAGATTGCAACAGTCCTCTCTCCCAAGTGAGTTTTTTTACTGTTAATGCTTGGTTATTTTATTTGATATCTTATGTATATAAACAATTTTTGCACATAACTTGTACACCCTTTACTAATTATTATCATGGCGCCTGTATGTTTGCGACAGGTGCGACAGCTATCACTACATCCTTTATAACAACTGAGAACCATGAATGTGCTGGGTATAGTATGAAACCATTATATGAAATCCATCTAATGGAAGTTTCTTTCAATTAACATTTCTGGCTGATCAATAAAACAATGCATGGGTGATTAGTGGGGGACTTGAATACAGAGAGCATAATAATTGCCTTAGAATCCCCCCACATTTGACTAGCAGACGAGAAGCATAGCAGGTATGAGCTACTAGTCCTACTTGTCTCTGGTATAAAACACTGACCGGCTTCATTATTCCCAATCACTCATGCTAGATTTGTTGACTACTACTAAATAAAAATATAGAAGACTGAACCCGAAGGTAGCAGGCTGTGGTTCAAGTTGGGCTTTAAGGAATTGAGCCAGATATGAAGAGAGAGACGATTCTTCTGAAAGACGTGTAGCCATCGCCAAGTTCTGCTGTTCAACCATTTCAATGCAACTGTCAATATCTGGTAGGAGCATAGTGGGGCCTCCATTTGGGAGTTCACGGTCACCTCCAAACACAATTGCTGGGTACCGATGGGTTGCCATGTTGATGCCATCTTGATTCTCCCATGAAGCCTAGAAACAGACGTGGCATCATAGGAGACCATGTTCTTTGTTGTACAAGTTATGTTTTGGGTCAAAATTGGGTGGCTCTGGGTGAAGACCACACTCACATGAGGATTTTGCGAATTTAAGACCGCCTAGACTTAGTATTTGTGTATAAGGAGGATTTTTGGATTTGTGAACTAAGATGTTCAAGTGTTCAGCACTAGCAAAACTGACCAGCGACCGATACCCATATACTGTAACCATCAAGGTTACTGTACCTCGTGATGTGAACTGTAACTATTAAACATGTTGTGCCCCTTCTGTGAGGAGAAGGAAAGTGAAGTCTCCTGATTTATCAATTCTGTTCGCAACCTCAAACCACCTCTTAAATTTGGCCTTCAGCCTAGTCTTTCATATATTAACATTACTTAAACTGTATTTGAAAAATAAGGTCTAAGATAAAGGAATAGAGCCCGATTCATCAAGATTGGCTGGTCTTAATGAGGGGGCACACTGGAGGCAGATGCTCCTAATTCATGAAGAAGTGCATGCCTCTTCATGAATCTGAAGCATCGGAGGGTCACGCGCCTCAGTGCCCAATACCAGAAATCCCCCTCCAATCAGAGACCAGAGTGAGATTTCTGGGGTAGGAAATGCCACAACTCGTCGTGAATTAGCTCATGTCCCGCCAATCTCTGTGCATTTTGGCCGAACTGGGAAAAACTGGCATGAAAACATCAAAAGTTGCAAAATGTAGGCGCAACTTAAAGTTGCACCTACATTTTGAGACTTTGCAAAGCTTTTACATCAAAATTCTTCAGTGAAAGCTTTTGAATCAGGCCCATAGTGTTTTTATGGCTTCTGTCTATTCACCTTAATTTACTAAGATGAATTTAGTCAATCTCTCGTGCCTGATGCCATTAGAGATGACCCCGTGTAGGAATATTTCTGTATCCTATGTTATACCTAGCATTCTCTTTTGCCTAAGGGAAATAGCAATACAATATAATGTCATGTAGAAATAAAAGCGACCACAATAATCTCCATACAGAAATTACTACATCAATTAGCAGTATTATAGCGGGTACCTTGTGAAAAGAATAGGCGTACTTAAATCCATAGATGCATAATTGTAACATAATACTGCTAAGGGATTAACTGTTTTAATAACTCTGCATACAATAGTAAGTAGGAATTTAAAGAACACAAAGCATAAAGTTGTTGCATACAAAAGAGCAACTTATGAAACAAGCTAATATCAATGACACACATGTAGATATCTCAGGAGGATTCCAGAAATACAGACATGGGAAACCTAAAAGTTTTTCTAAGAATGTTCAGAATGATGTAAAATAGTAAAAGTAATACTCAAGTTATCGATTTCAAATCGGTCCCTGTCTGATGCTTCCCAGGTTCCCTGCCGGTCTCTGATTTTTTTTTGCTCTATCTAGATGGAAATGTAACTGTTGCACCTGATGATTGGCTGAAGTCATAACATATCTGTCCATCTGTAGAGGGACAGGTGAGGAACATTCAATCATTGGTCTCAGCAGTGGCCAGCATATCACTGCTGTATTCAGTGATTGGCTGCAGCAGTCACTTCTGTCCAGCATAGCAGCAAGTGGAAGCAATGAGACTGTGGTGGACCAGTATTTGATGTGATTTTCACATCAATTTTGCAACGGATTCGATCTAAAATTCAAATTTAAAAAAAACTCTTAGGCCATGTTCACACCATCCTTTTTTTCATGCGGATTCGCCGCGATTTTCCCGCTGCGGGTCCGCAGCTGTTTTCCATGCAGGGTACATTACAATGTACCCTATGGAAAACAGGAACTGCTGTGCCCACATTGCGGAAAATCGCGAAAAAAGCCGCGCTGAATAGCCGCGGTAAAAAAGAAGTACCATGTCACTTCTTTTTGCGGAACTGCAGCGGTTCTGCACCCGTAGACCTCCATTGTGAGGTCAAACCCGCAGTAAAACCCGCAGATGAAAAAAATATCTGCGGGTTTTCTGCGGTTTGTGGTGCAGAACCGCTGCAGTGTGGCTGCCCCCCCGTGCTCCAATCCCACCCCCCGTGCTCCGACGCCCTCCCCCGTGCCCTCATCTCCCTTCCTTATACTTACCCGACCTCCCGGTGTCCGTCCGGCCGTCTTCTCCCTGGGCGCCGCCATCTTGCAAAATGGCGGGCGCATGCGCAGTGCGCCCGCCGAATCTGCTGGCCGGCAGATTCGTTCCAAAGTGCATTTTGATCACTGAGATATAACCTATCTCAGTGATCAAAATAAAAAAAATAGTAAATGACCCCCCCCCTTTGTCACCCCCATAGGTAGGGACAATAAAAAAATTAAGAATTTTTTTTTTCCCACTGCGTTTTCTGCCAAGAGCTGCGGTTTTTAGTCCTGAAAAAAAAGGAGGGAAATCAGGAACGTGTGAACATAGCCTTACTCTTAGCCTTATTTAGAATATACCAGGTTTCAAGCATAATTGTTTAAAGGGTTATTCTAAAGTTTCATCTTCAGGAGCACACGGCTTCTCTGCCTCCCAGCTTCCTGTGTGCCCGGGGCTGGTGTGTGGCTGTGCCTGTAGTCCTGCAGCAGCATCGGAGGTTCATGCTTTCCAACAATCTTGACAGGTTCCACTATTGAGCTGTTGTGCTCTCACTTACTTCACACGAACCTCAGGGTTGGAACTGAGAGTGCACCATCCCAATAGTGACTTCTGATTGGCTGCAGGGCTTACATGTCATAAAAATGTCAATGAGACCTAACTGTTGTGAATTCAGCTTTTGGGCTCCCTCTGGTGGTTGTAGAGGGTAATGCAGTTGTGCCTGGACTGCAGGAATGGACAGGTGTATCTACTAATTGCAAAACTGACTGGGGTATATAGCTTTGCAGGATCCTTTAGTCAGTGCCAGTTGTCCATTGTTTTTAAAGGATTCACTTCCCTGCTGGTCTCTCCAGTTTGCTGTGCTTTTCTACAAAGATAAGTCCTGGCTTTGTTTTTGCTGTCCACCTGCTGTGGACCTTATTGTTCTGTGCATATTCATGTTTTTGTCTTGTCCAGCTTAGTCTGTGAAGGATTTTTTGCAGCCAAGCTATTTCTCTGGAGATGCAGATATACCCCCCATGTCTTTAGTCAGATGTGGTGTTTCGTATTTTCTGTGGTGAATATTTTCTAGTGTTTTTATACTGACCGCATAGTACTCTGTTCTATTCTTTCTTTTTAGCTAGTATGGCCTCCTATGCTAAAATCTGATTTCATATCTGCGCATGTTATTTCCCTCTCCTCTCACAGTCAATATTTGTGGGGGGCTATCTATCCTTTGGGGATTTTCTCTGAGGCAAGATAGGTTTCCTGTTTCTGTCTTTAGGGGTAGTTAGATCTTAGGCTGTGCCGAGGGGTCTAGGGAGTGTTAGGTAACCCCCAAGGCTACTTCTAGTTGCGCTGCTAGGTTCAGGGTTTGCGGTCAGCACAGGGACCACCTTCTCCAGAGTCCGTCTCATGCTGCTCCTAGGCCACCAGATCATAACACCTAACGCCAACATCGCTGAAACAGCGCTGAGTATAGAGAAAAATAGCATTTAAGAAGGGGCTGTCCAGGTAGTGGATAACCCCTTTAAGTTAATTGACATTCTTTGGTGATGTTAAAAAGGAGGAAGGTCCTGGCAATGCAATACCAAGATGCTACCCATTGGAATGCCTGCAGAAACAAAACTTCCGTAATTTCAAAATACAATTTCCAATTTTCATTTATTATATCCCCTGTGTTTTCTTATTCTGATGATGGAAGTCAGGTTTATATTTTTACCATAGCCCTTGTGGAGGCACAGCATTGTATCTTAATTAACCAGACGTCTATTTTAAGCAAGCCAGGAAGAATAGACTGTAATCTATATGTTGACTTTTGAATTTGTGTTTCTTTCTGGTTCGTCAAGAAAAGAGACTTTTGCTTGCATAAGCCTGTCATAATGTATTGGAAGTTGACATTTGATGTAACATAATGTGCTCTTATCCTGGATGACTAGTGATATTTGCTGATATGTTAATTATACATTGTCTATGCCAGCCAGTTTGTTGGCATTCAAAACAGAGGAGGAACATTTATGCAAATAGATTACATAATCAAACAATGCGAGTTGATCTTATCAGCATTACCTGTAAATACTGAATGATGGACACTTGTTAATTATAAAAGAGGGACAGAGAGACAGCGAGAGATTCAGCCAAGACACCCAGGCATCCAAAGGACCAGAGACAGGACAGCAGCTAAGACATCATTGCTCCATCATGAGAGGCACAGATTTATCATTCTACAGGATGCCAGCTTTTGGAACCATGACCCTGGCTGGAAGAATACAGATCTGCTCCATTGACCATCCCTGAACCATGGATACATTTGTGAAAGCCAGGAATGGAACCCGCCTGTCGCCTGGCTACATGGAGATATTTGGATAAGCCAGGTTGTGACCCTCCAGTCAACTGGCCTTGTACCTCAATGGACTGTCAGCTTCCTAAGCTTGTCGTTACCTCCTCTCTGTGTGCGTGCCACCGGCGGGGTAGTGGGCCCTTGAAGATGAAGCCAGGTTGTGACCCTCCAGTCAACTGGCCTTGTATCTAAATGGACTGTCAGCTTCCTAAGCTTTTCATTATCTCCTCTCTGTGCGTGCCGTAGGTGGCATAATCAGCCCTGGAAGCTCTGAAGTCATAGCTGCTCTTATCCTCTTATCCCTGGGAGTCAGCCCAAGGGTGAGACTCTGTAATGTGCACCATCTTGGGGTATTTTACTGGGACTGTTCTGTGTTATCTGTCTGTTTTGTGGTTCAATAAAGTACTGACACACTGTTTTACCCTCACCCTGTGTTGTCTGATTAGCCTTACACCCACATTAAAAGGGGAGCGGGCGTTTGGTGGGACCACCCCTGGTCCATGCAGTTTTGGATTGCGGGCTGCGTACCCGTCGACTGCCCCCCCCCCCCTCCTTGTGTCTCCACAGCCCTTATTTAAATCATTGTAGTTATATGTAAAAATGCATCTTTTAGTTCAGATATGCAAAGTTGTTTTATTTTTAAGTAGTTTAATAGTTATTTAAGTTTTGGATTGTAATGATGCAAGAGTTTTGGGGGGGTTTTCATAAAAAATAATTATCCCCTTTTTTTTAACAGATGTCAAATACATACAGTGGGGCAAAAAAGTATTTAGTCAGTCAGCAATAGTGCAAGTTCCACCACTTAAAAAGATGAGAGGCGTCTGTAATTTACATCATAGGTAGACCTCAACTATGGGAGACAAACTGAGAAAAAAAAATCCAGAAAATCACATTGTCTGTTTTTTTAACATTTTATTTGCATATTATGGTGGAAAATAAGTATTTGGTCAGAAACAAAATTTCATCTCAATACTTTGTAATATATCCTTTGTTGGCAATGACAGAGGTCAAACGTTTTCTGTAAGTCTTCACAAGGTTGCCACACACTGTTGTTGGTATGTTGGCCCATTCCTCCATGCAGATCTCCTCTAGAGCAGTGATGTTTTTGGCTTTTCGCTTGGCAACACGGACTTTCAACTCCCTCCAAAGGTTTTCTATAGGGTTGAGATCTGGAGACTGGCTAGGCCACTCCAAGACCTTGAAATGCTTCTTATGAAGCCACTCCTTCGTTGCCCTGGCGGTGTGCTTTGGATCATTGTCATGTTGAAAGACCCAGCCACGTTTCATCTTCAATGCCCTTGCTGATGGAAGGAGGTTTGCACTCAAAATCTCACGATACATGGCCCCATTCATTCTTTCATGTACCCGGATCAGTCGTCCTGGCCCCTTTGCAGAGAAACAGCCCCAAAGCATGATGTTTCCACCACCATGCTTTACAGTAGGTATAGTGTTTGATGGATGCAACTCAGTATTCTTTTTCCTCCAAACACGACAAGTTGTGTTTCTACCAAACAGTTCCAGTTTGGTTTCATCAGACCATAGGACATTCTCCCAAAACTCATCTGGATCATCCAAATGCTCTCTAGCACACTTCAGACGGGCCCGGACATGTACTGGCTTAAGCAGTGGGACATGTCTGGCACTGCAGGATCTGAGTCCATGGTGGCGTAGTGTGTTACTTATGGTAGGCCTTGTTACATTGGTCCCAGCTCTCTGCAGTTCATTCACTAGGTCCCCCCGCGTGGTTCTGGGATTTTTGCTCACCGTTCTTGTGATCATTCTGACCCCACAGGGTGGGATTTTGCATGGAGCCCCAGATCGAGGGAGATTATCAGTGGTCTTGTATGTCTTCCATTTTCTAATTATTGCTCCCACTGTTGATTTCTTCACTCCAAGCTGGTTGGCTATTGCAGATTCAGTCTTCCCAGCCTGGTGCAGGGCTACAATTTTGTTTCTGGTGTCCTTTGACAGCTCTTTGGTCTTCACCATAGTGGAGTTTGGAGTCAGACTGTTTGAGGGTGTGCACAGGTGTCTTTTTATACTGATAACAAGTTTAAACAGGTGCCATTACTACAGGTAATGAGTGGAGGAAAGAGGAGACTCTTAAAGAAGAAGTTACAGGTCTGTGAGAGCCAGAAATCTTGATTGTTTGTTTCTGACCAAATACTTATTTTCCACCATAATATGCAAATAAAATGTTAAAAAAACAGACAATGTGATTTTCTGGATTTTTTTTACTCAGTTTGTCTCCCATATTTGAGGTCTACCTATGATGTAAATTACAGACGCCTCTCATCTTTTTAAGTGGTGGAACTTGCACTATTGCTGACTGACTAAATACTTTTTTGCCCCACTGTACATGTAACAAGTATTGGTTGTAATTTAAAGATGCCCCACCTGCTAAACTCCCCCAAATGGCACCTGACTACAGAAGACTAATGGCCTCGTTATATTCACCTTTACATTTTACAACAGTATTTTGCATTTGTGGTTGCCATGGAAAATATTAAATTTGGCTTAATTAAATCTGATGTTTTTACTTATAATTTTTGGAACACCGAGAAGGAAAATAATGTTTAAAAAAATGATTCATTTTTTTTCTTACTAGCAAAGAAATTAACACTGCTGGGTGGCCTCAACCATATATTAAACGTTAACCTACCCAACAAAATGTGGAAAGAAAGGATTATAATGTGAAAGTTTGGCTGCGATACGAATGTGAAGAGCAATTTTCATTCATTGATTGAGGGAAAAAAAAGTTGTTCAGTTATATTCACAGGAACCCAAAAATGAAGTTAAAAAAAAAAAAAAATCACAAAAAAAATTAAAATTATTTTTCATTCTGTAAGAAATTTGGCAGAAAACGGGCATTAATCTTATTCTGGCTGAAAGCTTGGGGTTTAGCTTGGCTGCTTTATTACTGCAGACAGAACACATGGAAGTTTCCTGTTACAGCAAGCTTCTTCACAGCCAAAAGATGGTTTGTGGAAAAGAGACCGCTGACTGCCCCTTGGTCTGTAGATTATACTGAATATGCGTAGAGGCCAACATTTCTTAAGTGACCTTTAAATGTTGGTTGGTGGCGGCTTATTTCTAAAAAGCAAAAGAATTTGGACATATGGTGGTGCAGGCTACATGTTGGGGGACACATGGGGTTGCAGGGTATATGTGGGGGAACATATAGGGGTTGCAGGCTATATATGTGGAGACATATGGGATGCAGGGCATATGTGGGGGGATATATGGGGTTGCAGGGGACATGTGGTTGCAAGCTATATGTTGGGGACATGTGGTGTTGCAGGCTACATGTGAGGGGACACGTGATTGCAGGGGACATATGAAGTTGCAAGCTATATGTGTAGAGACATATGGGGTAGCAGGCTATATGTGGGGGGACATGTGGTTTGAGGCTATATGTAAGGGGACATGGGATTGCAAGCTATATGGGGAGGACTTATGGGGTTTCAGGCTACATGTAGAGGAAAATATGGGGTTGCAGGAGACAAATGGGCTTGCAAGCTATATGTAGGGGACATATGGGATTGCAGGCTATATGTAGGGCGATATATGGGGTTGCAAGCTATATGTGCGGGATACATATAGGGCTGCAGGGGACATATGGGGTTGCAAGCTATATGTAGGGGAATATATGGGGTTGCAGGGTATATGTGGGAGGACAAATGGGGTTGCAGGTTTATGTAGGGGGACATATTGAGTCGCAGTGTACATATGGGGCTGCAAGCCATATCTGGTGGTCGGCTGCTCGAGAGTAAATCTTGTATGTCCACATTACTGCGCTCCCAGTGTGATTAGACCGGAGAACAAGAAACAACAGGAACCAGGAAACACTTGGTGCTTGTGCCTCTAGAAGTTAAGAGAACAGTAATGCTCCTTGGGTCACCCCTGATGAAGCTGCAGGTGAAACGCTCGTAGTAGAGCATCTTGGACCAAGCTACATACATCCCCCTCTTAACACATCACCAGATGTAAGTACAGTCCTCCTCAATAGGCAGACAGAATCTCTTAGTCTAACACACAGCTGATAGACTTAGTATGAGCAATTGGTATGTTTTTATATATAGTGTGTGTCCTTCTTTTTGGGCCTCTGTCTTATTTGTACTTAGTAATTTTATCTAATGATTACTAATGATGAATATTTTATGAGACTTTTGTGCACCAATTTTCTTTTGTCACTATTTAGTTAATTTATAGTGTGTCTCTATATTTTTCTTGATTTATTTTCATGTATATATTCCCTACCAAATTCCTGTTTTTTGACTGGGGGTCTCCCTCGTTGAACTGTCGAACACCTGGTACTTGCAAACCAGCAACATCGGTTACATGCAGCTTGCAAAGTCATAGCGCCCTCACAGGAAAAGTCCACACACCCAGCCAGGATCCCCAACTTCATATAATTTGTCGGAGTTTAAGAGACGAGTACTTCGACCACGGCTACCGCCAGGGCCAGCATTAGGAGCAGGCAGACCAGGCAGCTGCCTAGGGCCCCCGCTCTTCCTGAGGCCGCCAGCCAGTGGTGTGCCGGTAATAACACACCACGCGGCCGCTATGGGGCCGTTGAGTAAAAGAGGCACGGTGCAGCCCCCCCACCCCGCATCGCATATTCAACAAATAAAATAATTATTCAACAGTTGGAAGAAGTGATGGATGCACCTTTCCCATCACTCCCCCTCTGCTTCTGACTCAGCAGGTGCACGATGGCCTCAGTTCATCGTACCCCACGCCGTGCCAGCATTGGAGCTGATGACATTGTAGCCGAGCCTGGAGCAGCTTGGGGAGGAAGGAGGAGAGATGAGTACTGTATATATGCATATAAAGCTCTGGCAAAAATTAAGAGCCCACCGCATCAAAACCCTGTCATGGGCAGCCCAATCTCCAGACCTGAACCCCATTGAAAACCTCTGGAATGTAATGAAGAGGATGATGGATAGTCACAAGCCATCAAAAAAAGAAGAACTGCTTACATTTTTGCGCCAGAAGCAATGTGAAAGACTGGTGGAAAGCATGCCAAGACGCATGAAAGCTGTGATTAAAAATCATGGTTATTCCACAAAATATTGATTTCTGACCTCTTCCTGAGTTAAAACATTAGTATTGTTGTTTCTAAATGATTCTGAACTTGTTTTCTTTGCATTATTTGAGGTCTGAAAGCGCTGTTTTGTTTTGTTTTTTTATTTTAACCATTTTTCTTTGTCAGAAAAAAATACAAAATGTATTGCTTGGAAGTTCAGAGACATGTTGTCAGAAGTTTATAGAATAAAAGAACAATTCACATTTTACTCAAAAATATACCTATAAAGAGAAAAATCAGACAAATTAAACATTTTGCAGTGGTGTCTTAATTTTTGCCAGAGCTGTATGTGTATACTGTGTGGGGGCTGCACTATACTGTGTGTGTGGGGGCTGCACTATACTGTGTGTGTGGGGGGCTGCATTATACTGTGTGTAGCGGCTGCATTACACTTTGTGGGGGGAGCTGCATTATACTCTGAGGGGATTGCATTATTCTCTGAGCTGGCTTCATTATACTCTATGAGGGGGCTACATTATAGCTTGAGGGAGCTACATTATACTGTGCTTGTGGGGCTGCATTATACTCTTTGTGGGGCTGCATTATGATCGAAGGGGGCTGCATTATACACTGAGAGGGTTGCATTATACTCTGACGGGACTACATTATACTGCGCGTGTGTGGGGCTGAATTATACTCTATGAGGGGGCTACATTATACTCTGAGAGGGGCTGCATTATACTCTATGAGGGGACTACATTATAATGTGTGTGTAGGGCTGAATTATACTCTGAGGGGGGCTGCATTATACCCTGAGGAGGTGCTGCAGAATACTTGAGGGGGTTACATTATACTTTGAGGGGGCTACATTATTCTGCATGCGTGGGGCTGAATTATACCCTGAGGAGGGGCTGCATAATACCCTGAAGAAGGGCTGCAGTATACCCTGATGGGGGCTGCAGTATACTCTATAAAGGACCATGGGGAGTGCATTATACTATATATACTATATGGGACCTGCATTATACTGTATCAAGGACTATATGTCCTCATCATCCTTCCTCAGTCAATGTAAAAAAAACTCGGGAACAAGCGTCGAACGACTTCAATATTTTTGATCACGCTCATTTACTGGCCTGAAATCATGTAATTACATCCGAAATGTTTCTGTGTGATGGTGCAATATGATAGCATTTGGGCCCCACTTTAAACTTTTGCCAAGGGCCCCACTTTGCTGAAAATCGTCCCTGGCTACCGCCCTGCACTACATTACAATGCCTAGATCTGATACATTGCTGGGCTCTGCTACATTGTCACTCTGTGCCTCCCGACATACCTAACTCTGCTAGATTGCCACTATGTGTCTCTTTTCATAGCTTGTTCTACTGTGTTCTACGTAACTTTACTCTTCTACATTACTCTGTACCTCTGAACCTAACCAGTTTGCTGCATTACTGGGCTCTTCTACATAACCACTAAAAGCCTTGTGGCATACCCAGCTCTAGTATGTGGCTTGGCTCTGCTACATTACTACAGTGTGCCTCCTGATATGCTTAGCCCTACTACATCACTGGTTTCTGCTACATCACTGGATTCTGCTACATCACTGGAATCTGCTACATCACTGGAATCTGCTACTGTTAGTCTTTAGAGCAACTCAACTCTGGAACATCACTAGACTCTGCTACGTCCCTTCAGTGACCCTCCTGATCTACTCTGTTCCACCACTACTACTTTACTTCTCTACCTTGGCACGATGTGCATTTTGGTCCTTCGTGGCATTCGGATTAAGGCAGTGTTCACTCTACACAAGCCATTCTCTGCCTGGCATCCTAGGTTTCCATGTTATGACATTGCAGTTGCCTAGTAAGCAGAAAAGGTGCCCAGGATGTTGGGCAAAGAACATTGCCCCAGTTTGTCTGGCGTGGAGGACCAAATTGATCATCAGACCAGGGTAGATTCGATCCTTCTGCTCATCCAGTCTCTGCCTTAAATATCCAATGGAGCAGGTAGCTGATCCTTCTGTATGGCAATTGGAGGCTTATGGAGGCACAATAGAGGCCTCATTCCCCTCCCTACAAATCGAAGCTGTAAAGTGGCCATGTGCATGATCCCTTTATTGCAGTTGTTAGTATGTGATATAAGATTTCACCATACAAGTAACATGTTTTAATCTGTCGCGCACGTTAAGTGTTTTCTCCAGGTAAAACAAAACCTTTCATTTTTTTTTTTAGTACATTTGCCTTTTTTATGATACCCTCCTTTCATTCATGAAATTAATAACTGAGTAATGCTGAAAGTAAGAGGCTCATAATTTTCTTCCATGCTGTTTCTTTTCGCTGCAGAACACAGGAGGCAAGAGAGGAACTAAAGAAAATTGTTTCCTCGTAAATGAGCCGAACAGGAAAACGTTTGGCCATGCCTTTAGATTTACATTTAATGTTCATTTAAGAAACAATTTGGCTACAAAATGAAGTCCTCAAATTTGACAAATTGCTAATGTTTAGGAAACAGAGCATGGAAATATGGCCCTGTAGGACCCAATAAGCATTCATTAGGACTTGCGCTTTCTCGAACATTCAATATAACACAAAATAATTCACTGTCAAAAACTGCTTGGTGTGTGCCATGACATGTGGCACTAGGGTATGTGACCATCGAACAAAAGATGAATCGATCAGAAAGCATTGACAATGCGTTTGAATGCAGCTCCAACAATGGGTCACTTGGCATGATGGATCATCCCGCACGGTCACATTGACCCTCATTTGCGATCTTGAGACCGTTTTTATAGGCTAAAAATGATCCCCTATGATAATTTTTAGACCAGATTTGGTGACATTTCTTATGCCTCGCGCTGTGTCGTGGCCGCATGACCACTGCCAGGAGGAGTTAAGTTGAGCAGTCCGATGCCCATGCGCTCGGTCACTCCATTCAAAGCCCATGGTTCTGATGAAAATGTACAGAGCTCTGCACTATCGGCACTCGATCAATGGAGAAGCAACGAGAATATGTGACTGGTCACCGGACACCTTATTCAAGTTCTCCAGAAAATTATGATAAGTGCTGTGACTCTCAGGTCTCTAGTCGATAAGTGAAATTTTTTTGTAGACCACTGTACCGTGCCGTCAATGACAATAGGCCATGTGACCTACCTTGGGGGTCCAGTGATAAATGGATTTCCTCTTCGATTCCAGAAGATAAACTCAGTTTTAAGACTCATAATATCAGTGCTCATTGGCTTGGACAATATCAAAGTATCACGGACATCCCCCATAGATAAAAGGGGCATAGGAACCGCTAGTAGTCAGTGCGTTCAGAATTATTTTTCGAGAGTTTTTATAAAATGTATCAAACATGGAATAATATAGATATACCAAATGTATTTTCTTGAAAATTGCTAATGCCTTTAGTTGTCTTTCCCTGGATGTGGCAATAGATATATAATAAATATATATATATATATATATATATATATATATATATATATAAATATATATTTATATATATATATATATATTCTATAAAAAGTAATGATAGCATTTAATATAATAGCATATAAAGCATGAACATAAATACAGCATTGCTGACTACTTTCCATTATATCAGCGTGAAATTACAGAATTGTCAATCCTAAAAGGAAATCTATACGGTATAATTTTAACTCTTAAAAGTAAATTTTGCAATAAATAAAATTAAGTTGATAAATACACAAATGCCCTATAAAATCCGCAATTCAATATTTTATCAATTAATATAAAAAATCCCATTATAGTAAACAAGTCATGGATTGTAAAAGAATATCAGATAAGTTTGAAAAAAAAAAAAAACGGAAAAAGGGAAAAACTTCCTGATTTATTTTGCACTTATATCTTTTTCATGTTTTGCATGTGCAGAGGGATCTAGCAATTGATGTTTTATTTCAGCAGTTGACCAATTCTTTATCTATTGTTCTAAATATAAAAAAAATAAAATAAAATACATTATTTCCTTACATTTACCGGGAAGTTAAAAGAGCATAGATTGTTAAGTAAATATAATGCATTCCCTTCCGCATATAAAAACATGCAGAATCAAAAGAAGCTTTTGTGATTAGAAACTTAGTAATAATATAATGGTAATAATACAAGTTTGAGGCAAGATCATAGAATATTTAAAAATAAATAAAAATAAATAAAAAACGAAATCTGCATAAAACGTTTTTTTTATGGACATTTTAGCAAATTTTCAATTCAAATAAGAAAATCAGAAAAATCACAAAAATGAAATTTATTCTATTTGTATAAAGAAAAAAAAATAAAATCATAGATGCATAGCCGGGATTGGAGAACAAGTTGTAGTAGGGGGCAATTTTAAAAAGTATCCTTACAGTTCGGATATTTATTGTTGTTGTTGTTATTATTATTATTATTACATAAGAACTGATATTTGTTGTTGTTATTATTATTATTATTATTATTACATAAGACGTAAGAACAATTGAAATGGAAGAAGAGGAAGAAGAAAAGTCATACCAATTTCTTTTTCCTTTATTTTTATTTATTTTTGTCATTTCATTTGCCAAACATTCTTTTTTATTTTCAAAATTACATTCCTCTCCTTTAGTTGTCTTAAATTTTTTTATTTTGGTCCTATAAAAAGATATATAAAAATGCAAATGAATGTCCTTTTAGCAAAACGATGCTGCCATGATTATTTGGAAGAACTTTATATTGCCCATCTCTCCTATTTAAGACCCTAAATGGCATCAATCGCTTTTTTTTTTTTCTTTTAACTGCGTGAAATTATCATGAAAGGATTCCACAATTACAAAATGGAGATTGTTGCCTACATGTTGCCAAGATGCTTTTAACTAACAGAGCGGCCTTATTATATTTTATTGGGCAAAAAAAAAAAAAAAACCTCATTTCTTAACCAGATCCTAAAGGAATGAACATTGGCCTTAGGAACATAAAAAATTGGGTCATGGTATAAACACCTTCTGGGAGCATTTGTAGTGGGAGTGTATATGCAAATAGCCCGTTTTTTTTCTTGGTTTCCATCGCAAGCACACAATGCCATTCTTTATTTGCAATGTGGAAAGAATACAACGTCTGGTTTTGTTATTTCAAGATTTAAAAGGATTTTTTTTTTTCCGAGCCATCACATCCCCCAATATATCCCGTTAGCCCCTTTCACAGCCAGCCTAAAACCGAACCATAAATTCAGAGGAAAGTACTTTAGTAATTGGAGCCCCAAGTCCTGGGTGCCTTTGATCTAATTTATTAGAAACGTTTGAAATTAAGCGACATAGTTTCTCTCCTATTGTTAAAATGAATTAGGGTTGTGTATCCCAAATCGTTTGGAACAGCTCATAGGAGAGAAATTAGTTCACTTACTATCTAGAGGCTTTCAATTACCCCCCCCAGCATTTACTCTGTCCGTGCACTGCAAGGTCCGGAATCCATAGCTTCCCCCTCACTGCTCATTTAGGGAGTAACACTGACCAAGGGGTCTTATTAGTTAATATCAAGTGTATGGGAATCCGTCCCATCGCGAGGCACAGTCACCGCTACAGCCCTATAGTATATAGGTGCTCCGTCCATCAATCTCCAGGAGAGAGATGAAAGACCCAGGACACAAGGCTGGAACACAGCGACCACTGCACCCTGGCCGGACCCCAACTCACAGATTTACTGCTTCACTATCACATACTTCTAGGAAAGAAATCTGTTATCCATCTATATATACGTCCATTCATCTATCTACAAGATCCAGTGTCACACTTTCATTCATCGATTCATCTATTTATCTATCTACCTGCTTTCACCAGGCTATCTACATATCTAGATACAGGTCTTGTCTTTCTGTCTGTTCTTTTTGTATTTATTAGTGATGAGCGAATATACTCGTTACTCCCTGAGCACGCTCGGGGGTCCTCCGAGTATTTTTTAGTGCTCGGAGTTTTAGTTTTTCTTGCCGCATCTGATAGCCAGCTTAAGTATATGTGGGGATGCTCTAGCAACCAGGCAACCCCCACATTTACTTATGCTGGCTAACAGATGTAAATCATTCAGCTGCGGCAATGAAAACTACCATATATAGTCAAGTATAAACCGAGATTTTCAGCCCACTTAATTGGGGCTGAAAGTCCCCCTCTCAGCTTATACTCGAGTCATACCCAGGGGTCGGTAGGGGAGGGGGAGCGGGGGCTGTCTAATTATACTCACCTACTCCTGGTGCGGTCCCTGCAGGTCCCTGCTTCCCCAGCGCCGGCAGCAGCTTCCTCCTGTAGTGAGCGGTCACATGGTACCGCTCATTACAGTAATGAATATGCGGCTCCACCTCCCATAGAGGTGGAGCCGCATATTCATTACTGTAATTTATTTATTTTTTTTTATTTTTATATAGCGCTAACATATTCTGCAGTGCTTTACAGTTTGCACACATTATCATCACTGTCCCCGATGAGCGGTAACGGTGACCGCTTACTACAGGATGAAGCTGCAGCGCCGGGGAAGCAGGGACTGCACAGCGCCACGAGCAGGTAAGTATAACGGGGAGGGGAGCGCAGCGCGATATTCACCTGCTCCTCGTTTCGGCGCCGCTCCATCTTCAGCAGTGACGCTCAGGTCAGAGGGCGCGGTGACGTGGTTAGTGCGCGCTGTCTCTGCCTGAATGTCAGTGCTGAAGATGGAGCGGCGCCGGAGTGAGGAGCAGGTGAATATTGAAAGCACCGGGGCCTGAGCGACTGAGAGGTGAGTATGTGATTTTTTTTTTATTACAGCAAATGGGGCAAGTGTCTGTATGGAGCATCTATGGGGCCATAACGTTTGTGCAGCACTGTATGGGGCCATAATGTTTGTGCAGCATTATATGGGGCCATAACGTTTGTGCAGCACTGTATGGGGCCATAACGTTTGTGCAGCACTGTATGGGGCCATAACTTTTGTGCAGCACTGTATGGGGCCATAATATTTGTGCAGCACTGTATGGGGCCATAACGTTTGTGCAGCATTATATGGGGCCATAATGTTTGTGCAGCACTGTATGGGGCCATAACGTTTGTGCAGCACTATATGGGGCCATAACGTTTGTGCAGCACTGTATGGGGCCATAACGTTAGTGCAGCACTGTATGGGGCCATAACGTTTGTGCAGCATTATATGGGGCCATAATGTTTGTGCAGCACTGTATGGGGCCATAACGTTTGTGCAGCACTATATGGGGCCATAACGTTTGTGCAGCACTGTATGGGGCCATAACGTTAGTGCAGCACTGTATGGGGCCATAACGTTTGTGCAGCATTATATGGGGCCATAATGTTTGTGCAGCACTGTATGGGGCCATAACGTTTGTGCAGCACTGTATGGGGCCATAACGTTTGTGCAGCATTATATGGGGCCATAACGTTTGTGCAGCACTGTATGGGGCCATAACGTTAGTGCAGCACTGTATGGGGCCATAACGTTTGTGCAGCACTGTATGGGGCCATAACGTTTGTGCAGCATTATATGGGGCCATAATGTTTGTGCAGCACTGTATGGGGCCATAACGTTTGTGCAGCATTATATGGGGCCATAATGTTTGTGCAGCACTGTATGGGGCCATAACGTTTGTGCAGCACTGTATGGGGCCATAACGTTTGTGCAGCATTATATGGGGCCATAACGTTTGTGCAGCACTGTATGGGGCCATAACGTTAGTGCAGCACTGTATGGGGCCATAACGTTTGTGCAGCACTGTATGGGGCCATAACATTTGTGCAGCATTATATGGGGCCATAACGTTTGTGCAGCACTGTATGGGGCCATAACGTTTGTGCAGCACTGTATGGGGCCATAATGTTTGTGCAGCATTATATGGGGCCATAACGTTTGTGCAGCATTATATGGGGCCATAACGTTTGTGCAGCACTGTATGGGGCCATAACGTTTGTGCAGCACTATATGGGGCCATAACGTTTGTGCAGCACTATATGGGGCCATAATGTTTGTGCAGCACTGTATGGGGCCATAACGTTTGTGCAGCACTGTATGGGGCCATAACGTTTGTGCAGCACTGTATGGGGCCATAACGTTTGTGCAGCACTATATGGGGCCATAACGTTTGTGCAGCACTGTATGGGGCCATAATATTTGTGCAGCACTAAATGGGGCCATAATGTTTGTGCAGCACTGTATGGGGCCATAATATTTGTGCAGCACTATATGGACCATAATGTTTGTGCAGCACTATATGGGGCCATAATATTTGTGCAGCACTGTATGGGGCCATAACGTTTGTGCAGCACCATAAGGGACCATAACGTTAGTGCAGCACTGTATGGGGCCATAACGTTTGTGCAGCACTGTATGGGGACATAACGTTTGTGCAGCACTATATGGGGCAAATATCTTTATGGAGCATCTTATGGGGCCATAATCAGCATTTGCACAGCATTATATTGGGCAAGTGTGTCTATGGAGCATCTTATGGGGCCATTATTAACCTTTATGCAGGATTATATGGGGCATATTTTAATATGGAGCATCTTATGGGGCCATAATGAACTGTATGAAATATTATATGGGGCTCCTGATTCAATATGGATATTCAAAAAGACTTAACCTACTGATGTCTCAATTAATTTTACTTTTATTGGTATCTATTTTTTATTTTTGACATTTACCGGTAGCTGCTGCATTTCCCACCCTAGGCTTATACTCGAGTCATTAAGTTTTCATTTTTTTGTGGCAAAATTGGGGGGGGTCGGCTTATACTCGAGTATATACGGTAAATCTCCGAGCACTAAAAAAATACTCGGAGGACCCCCGAGCGTGCTCGAGAAATCTCAAGTAACGAGTATATTCGCTCATCACTAGTATTTATTTATTAATCCATTGATCTGTATAATCTATCTTTCTATTATGCAAACACACATTTGTACACATTCTATCTATGAATGTCATATACATCTACTAGCCTAAGCAATCTAGCCAAACATGATGCAAAAGCACACAAACACATATATACACTTCTATTCATTCTCTACTTATTTTGCATCTACCAATCTGATTATCGATCTCTCGGTCTATTCACGGGCCCATTCACCTAGCTACATCTATTTACACACTTTCATATCTATCAATCTATCATCTATCTATTATCTGTTATTTATCTATCTATCTATCTATCTATCTATCTATTATCTATTATCTATCTATTGTCTCTATCTATCTATTATCTATTATCTATCATCTATCTATTATCTATCTATTCTATCTATTATCTATCCTATCTATCTATCTATTATCTATTATCTATCATCTATCATCTATCTATTATCTATCATCTATCTATATCTATCATCTAGCCATGTATCATACATCTATCTCTCTCTCTCTCTCTCAACAAAACGCTGATACATAGTCACACATGTACACAAAGCTCACAGCCGTAAATAGTAGTTAATATTTCTACTCCCTTTATCCTTTCATTTGCCTATACACACACACATTAGCTATATACACCCACACACATTAGGTATAGATACACATATATTAGGTATATACACACACATTATGTATACACACACACATTAGGTATACACACAGATATTAGGTATATACACACATTAGGTATACACACACACATATATTAGGTATACACACACACACACACATATATTAGGTATATACACACACACATATATTGGGTATATACACACACACATTAGGTACACACACACACACATTAGGTATACACACACATTAGGTATACACACACACATATATTAGGTATACACACACATTAGGTATACACACACATATATTAGGTATACACACACACATATATTAGGTATATACACACACACATATATTAGGTATACACACACATTAGGTATACACACACACACATATATTAGGTATACACACACACATATATTAGGTATACACACACACACACATATATTAGGTATACACACACATATATTAGGTATATACACACACACATATATTAGGTATACACACACATTAGGTATACACACACACATATATTAGGTATACACACACACACATATATTAGGTATACACACACACATATATTAGGTATATACACACATTAGGTATACACACACACATATATTAGGTATATACACACACACATATATTAGGTATATACACACACACATATATTAGGTATACACACACACATATATTAGGTATATACACACACACATATATTAGGTATATACACACATTAGGTATACACCCACATTAGGCATACACACATATATTGGGTATATATACACACACATTAGGTACACACACACACACATATAAGGTATATACACACACATTAGGTATACACACACATTAGGTATACACACATATATTGGGTATATATACACACACATTAGGTACACACACACACATATATTAGGTATACACACACATTAGGTATACACCCACACACACACATTAGGTACACACACACACACATATATTAGGTATATACATACACACACACATATATTAGGTATACACACACATTAGGTATACACCCACACACACACATTAGGTACACACACACACACATATATTAGGTATATACATACACATATATTAGGTATATACACACACACATATATTAGGTATATACACACACACATATATTAGGTATACACACACACATATATTAGGTATATACACACACATATATTAGGTATATACACACATTAGGTATACACCCACATTAGGCATACACACATATATTGGGTATATATACACACACATTAGGTACACACACACACACACATATAAGGTATATACACACACATTAGGTATACACACACATTAGGTATACACACATATATTGGGTATATATACACACACATTAGGTACACACACACACATATATTAGGTATACACACACATTAGGTATACACCCACACACACACATTAGGTACACACACACACACACATATATTAGGTATATACATACACACACATTAGGTACACAAACACACATTAGGTACACACACATTAGGTACACACACACCCACACACACACATTAGGTATACACACACATTAGGTACACACCCACACACACACACATTAGGTGCACACACAGTCCATTACCTACCAATGTGTCATTATCGGCGCTATTACCTTACACTTTGCAGCAATCATTTCATGTAGGTGACACCAGCACCAAATCTGACCACTTTTTGTTACCTTTTTATGTGATATTAAACAACAATTGCCAAAATGTTTGAGCTTGACATTTGTCAGCACCGACCCCTGCACTGATCCCCGGGTGCACTGTGCGCCAATGTCACATGCGACCTCTGCTAGGTTATATATAATGTGATGTGAAGAAAGCTGCAGCCTGACTTTTCCCTTAGCTGTCACGTAAAGAGTCACAATTAATTTTTTACTTTTCATTTAACTTTTCGGAAAATGTAATAATTTAGGGTAAAATATTAAATGTATTTGTATATCATTCAATTGATTGATTTGTTTAAAATAACTAGATAGTAGATACATAGATACATATATAATAGATGATAGATATATAGATAGATAATATACAGATGATAGATATATAGATAAATAGATAATAGATAGAAGATATATAATAGATATTAGAAGATGGATAATAGATGATAGATTAATAGATAGATAGAAGATAGATTATAGATAAATAGATAATAGATAGATACATGATAGATAAATAGACAAAAAGATGATAGATAATAGATAGATAGATAAGATATATAATAGATGATAGATAGAAGACAGATGGATGATAGAAGATATATAATAGATCGATAATAGATGATGGATGATGGATAAATAAATAGATAATAGATAGATAGATAGATAGATAGATAGATAGATAGATAATAGATAAATAATAGATGATAGATAATAGATAGATAATAATAGATGATAGATAGATAGATAATAGATAAATAATAGATGATAGATAATAGATATATAATAGATGATAAATGATAGATAGATAATCGATAGATGATAGATAATAGATGATAGATAATAGATGATAGATAATAGATAGATAATAGATGATAAATGATAGATAATAGATAATCGATAGATGATAGATAATAGATATATAATAGATGATAAATGATCGATAGATGATAGATAATAGATGATAGATAATAGATATATAATAGATGATAAATGATAGATAATAGATAATCGATAGATGATAGATGGATGCCCCCTCTGTACATAGTCCTCGGCCTCTCCTGTGGTTTGGAGGACTTCTCCTTGGAATCCTGTGAATATTTAGCACTTCTTGGAGGAAGCTCAGCTTCACATTTCCATTTAAACCTTGTAAACTTGTGTTATAATAGGAGAGTGTCTAGAAATAAGCTGCTGATCACACCTACACAAAACATGGGTAACACATGGAGCATTATACCCCAGGCTTCTCCACCTCCTCCAGGTTCCTGGGAACTACAATCCCCAGCAAGTTGGACACTTCTGGTCCTAATTCCCTAAGTTGTGCGGAGCCTGAGGTTTCCCACCTTGCAGCAGATGAATGTCGCTTGGTATTTCTTGACTGATAGTTTGTTAGATGGATGTAAATAATCCCCTGTAAGTCCTGATGAGCTCATTACCCCTCCCCCACTGATAATAATTAGTGGTTCTGGGGCAGGATGTCATTAGTTGGATCTATCAGTCCAATAGAGCCATGCTGTACCTGATGGCAGATGTGGGGGATACATCTTCTCCCCTCTTCTGTCTCTCACTATGGAGGATATAATGCTGGCCTGCTGCCCATCACTACCTGGGCTCTTTAACCCTTGCTTTACCACAAGGAAGGTCGTTTCCAAGTGTCGCATTAGACAATTCCCCCCTTTTACATAGTTTGGGAGAACTTTACATTTGGGGGTGGTCTGATTTTGCAACAAGCTTCTACCACAGGGGTAGGAAACCATAAATGTCAGTGTTTAGTTGTACAAACAAGCTTTATTATTAGCTTAGTGGGATAAATACAGGTCTGCCTTCTGCTGCTCAGCT